>NC_074684.1:8105989-8783489 GCF_029448725.1 Salvelinus fontinalis | reverse complement strand
AATCAAAGGCTTCATCAATGAGAAAATTAGCAGAATGTCGGCCAAAATCCATCTCGTTCCATCTTCTCTTCACTGCCGGCCACTGGGCTTCCTCTCCATATTTGGTAGTGAGTGGAAACGCCAAGAGGATGCTTCACATTTATACATCCGGTGAAATACCTGTCTCATTGTTCTGTCTGTGGTGTGAGTATGCAGCTATGCACAGGTCACATAAGAGATGTGCCAGGGATGGCAAGATAAACAGCAGAGTACAGGGGCACAACTTTGGTTTTAGAAGCAGGGGTAACTTTATTTTTATCCAGTCGGAAGACACTACAAACAGCCTATCCGCTCGGAGGCGTCTGCATGGTCCTAAAGCACACTGTTGCCTCGTTTTGTATCACATTCCAATGATAAAACTAACGGGGACAATAATGCAATTTCAGAATGTGGGGGGGGGGACATGTCCCCCCATCCCCAGTGAAAGTTGCACCCCTGGCAGAGTATGATAGGAAATCTAGCCTTTTGGGGGCCCTAGGCAAGATTTGGTTGCCCTCTCACCCTCTACCGCCCGGGCAAAACAGTTAAGTAGCCGCCCTCTTGATGGCGGAGAGACATGTTAGTTTTCATGTTCATTTCTTGCAGTTCTACACATTTAGCTATGGGGCGGAGAGAAAATGTTGATTTTCTTTTTTACAAATTTCATGCAATTCTACTTATTTTGCCATTTGGCAGAGAGAGAAGAAATGTGCAGTTTTGAAGCTAATTTCCTGCTATTCTAACCATTTTGGCATGGGGTGGAAAGAAATTGTTTCCGTTTTAAAGCAAATTTCCTGCAATTCTACACATTTTGCCATGACTTATGCCTTGTTAATGATATTTGAGTGAGAGTGACTAACAAAATCAAAAAAATAAAAGTGTATTGGTCACATTCACATGGTTAGCAATGTTAATGCGAGTGTAGCGAAATGCTTGTGCTTCTAGTTCCGACAGTGCAGTAATATCTAACAAGTAATCTAACAATTCCTCAACAAGTACCTAATGCACACAAATCTAAAGTGGTGAATGAGAATATGTACATAAGTATATGGATGAGCGATGGCCGAGCGGCATAGGCAAGGTGCAGTAGATGGTATAAAATACAGTATATACATGTGATATGAGTAATGTAAGATATGTAAACAATATTAAAGTGGCATTATTTAAAGTGGCATTGTTTAAAGTGACTAGTGATCCGTTTATTAAAGTGTCCAGTGATTGGGTCTCAATGTGGGCAGCAGCCTCTCTGAGTTAGTGATTGATGTTTAGCAGTCTAATGGCCTTGAGATAGAAGCTGTTTTTCAATCTCTCGGTCCCAGCTTTGATGCACCCTGGAGGTCAGGGCCCCTGGGCACATGCCCGGTCGCTTTTCGGCCATGATCACTTAAGATAGCTGGCTAGACTAACTTACCGATCTAAAGATTGTTAGCTGACATGGCTAATTGAGTGACTGTCATTGACTTTCATGACAAGACACCATTTTTTCTCTTGTTATGTCAGTCAATGAATCTAACAATTTTTAGATTAGTAAATTAGTCTAGCCAGCTATCTAAACAACCAAATTTCAACTTGCACCTTGTGTATTCTATCATTCTAACTCACAAAAGTAAGTCGAGACCCCGACTGAGTTCCAAAAAAGAAATCATATTTACATATAAAAAGTTCCTGCAATTCTACTGTTTGTCATAGCCTCTCTTGAGTTTTTTTTTTTTTAAACAGCATAAGTGGAAGAATACCTTAGTATATATATAGTCCTTATATTCAGTGTAATACTAGAACTTGGGACTATAACCCCCTAGAGTCGATTGAGGCACCGGTGCGTCAATCTAAATTACATAATACAAAAATCCCTATCAAAACCTGTCAATTTAAGCTAGAGATATCTGTTTTGACCTACACACTATCCGGGCCTTTTCTGAAGGTAACCGGTACCAGTTTTAAAAAATTAATGGAAGTAGAAGTTACTTTTGTGCCTACCCCAAAAAAGAGTTAAATATATGTAAGAATGTATATATGTATAAATATAAGAAGGCTCAGGGAAAATTCTGAGTGTTTACATTTCGCTCCTCTTTCAGCCAACTTTTAGCAAGCTTTTAGCAAGCTATTCATACTAAACCAGTTGTCCCTGCCCCTGCCTGGTGCCTGGCCCAACAGATGCAGCTTCAGGCTCAGCAGCCCTGTCTCCCCATCCCCATACCCCTGAACCAGCCCTACTCCCAACTGAAGAAAGAGGTGAGCAGCATTGTGTTGAATGACATGTCAGTTGGCATATTTGCAGGTACTGCAATGCATTGAGGACAGGAATGTGATTTTCCAGTCAGGAAAAATCTCACTTGAGACAGAGGCAGCCAATATCAGAGCCTTAAAGGAATTGATGCAGGTTCTTAGAGATGGATGGGAGTCTCTCCTGTCTGAGGCAACACTGATTGCTACGCAAATGGATGTTGCATCTCAATTTAGCAAGAAACACAGCCGCCAGAGGAAAAGGAAGAGATTCCATGATGAGACCTCTCAAGAGGAGACAGCTCAGGACAGTGCAGCAACAGTGTTTTGGAACACAGTGTTTTTTAATGCTATGGGCAACATCATAAGTGACTTGGACACTAGGTTTGACACCACTGCAAAAATTGTTGAAGAATTTTCTGCTGTTCTGAAAGTTGGGCAGGTTAGTGAGGATAAAGTCCCTTCTGTGTGCCAACCACAGATCATGAAGTATTCCATAGATCTTACACCTGAGTTTCAAAAGAAAGTGAGACACCTGAACACTGTATATGCTGCCACTTTCCCCTCTAACTTGTCCCCTCTTGGTTTCCTGAATGCAATTTGTAAGATGCAGCTGCAAAGCATTTTTGGAGAAGTGTACATTGCTTTATGTATATTTTGCACACTACCTGTGACTGTTGCTGGTGGCGAGATAGCTTTCAGGAAGCTAAAACTGATTAAAAACAAAGATTTGATGTCCACTATGTCCCAGAACAGGCTTTGCAGTCTTGCCATGCTGTCCATTGAAAGTCAGTTAGCTAGAAAGCTGGACTTGATCAGTGACTTTGCTTGCAAGAAGACTCGGCGCTGGACTTTTGGTGAGTAAAGGCTGAGCAAGGGCCAGTGATAACTGTTCAATGGCATGGCTATGGATATTGGATCACTACACACATGATGCCCACAGGCTGAGAACAAGACTGAGAACAAGATATATCTCAAAGTAATGGCTGGATTGCCATACAATTTGTTGCGCACAATCAAAACCCCAAGTGGAAGAAACCTATTGATTTTTTTGACCACTTGACCTTTCCTCTAGCGCCACCATCAGGCCTTTTCATTTCCATTCCGTTTTCCATTTTCCATTTCCACTGTTACAGCTGCTTATGTTCTAGTTGGTATGTATACTTAGTTCAAAAATCTGCTGCTGATTTTATTATTTTGTTTGTTATATCATTCTATAGATGATAATGTTAATAATATATTTTAATTGAAGAGGTTAATGTATATTTAAGTTCTATTTATTTTAAGTTATTCATAAATGTTAAGAGAATTTTCCATTCAGAATTGTACCATTAAAATGACATTTAGACTGTAAAAGATGGCCTTTAGCACATTTCTTATAGAGGGTATCAGTCTTGCATCAGAGTGAATTCCACTGTATGCAGAACGTTGCATGTCTGCACAGTGTTATATTTTCACAGCTTACTGTCAGTAAATATCGTACAGTAAATATTGGACTACAAGAGCATTGCAAGCCTTTAAAGGTAGAGTAATTTAAAGTTTTGAATGGGTTAATTGGGTTCTGGAGGGCCTAGCAAAATTCTAGCTTGAGAAATTGCTCTTTGCCTAGAAGCAATTTTTTGTTTATTTTTTACCATTTTGATTGAAAAATATCACAGTAAGATACTTAATTTTAACACAGAAATGAACCTTTAAAACGCAAATTTCCTGCAATTCTACACATGTTGCTGTTTTATAGCTCATCTCATACTATTCTTTACATTTTACCAATGAGGATGAGAGAAAGAAAAACAGTTTTAAAGCAAATGTCCTGCTATACTACACATGTTGCCATTGTGTATGACGTGTTCCTATGCTATCTGGGGGGCCCCGACCTGTTTTTTTTGTACTGATTTAAAATAAATGATTGTGGGGGATAAATTTACCTGTTCTGAATATCGGGGAAACATGTCCCCCCGTGGAAATTTCGTCAATGCTGTGAGCACATCAACCAATCTTTATAAAGCCTTGAAGAGAGAGCTGGCATTACACAAAATGAAAACTTACTACTCTACACAGTGGATTCCAGTTTACCCTGAGGTATCTGAATAGTCTATGACAATTGATGGCAATTTGCTGTATTTTAAAACTGGGGTAGGGATACAACAGATACTAATATTGAAAATATAGTTTGCAACTTCGCATAGATCAACATCTTGCCACTTTGTGAGGAGTACCTTCATCACATAGACAGCAAGGCAGTATGGATACATTCAAAGTCTAGATTTCAACACAAATGAGAAAAGATGAATTCATTGCATCCCAGTCTCATTTCATTATTTTTCAGCCATAGAGCGAGGACACAACCACTGTACGTTTCAACGTCACTATTGGCCAAAGAGGTAAGCTAATTTCCGTTTTATTGGTCAATATCGGACGGCGCGCATATACTAACCAATGACATGTTGGTATGGGCGGGGCTTAGTGACACGCTTTATAACGGTGTTGGAGGGAGGGGTCCACGGAAAAAAACATCGTTATTCTAAGGTTGAAAGTAGGGGGTGAAAGTGGGCTATCGGGGAGCAGAGACATCGGATCTCCCATTCAAAAGTAGTATTTTAAGAAGTCACTGGTAAGTGTAATTGAGCGAGCAACTTTAAGAACCGTTGTTTGGCAAATTAAGATAAACGGTAGTCGCGGAAATGTGTAGCCAACGTTAGCGACGCAGAATCAGTTAGTGTCAAGTGAGTTCACATGGATAGAAAAAGCCGCAGGAAGTGAGATTGCTAACGTAGCTAGCCTACTCGTGTGTTTTTCAAAATACGAATGCATACATGCTGAGTTAGGTAGCTAAATCCATTAGCTAACAATTGCCTATACATTTGTATCTAAATCATTATTTCTATAAACTTAGTAAAACTTCCAAATACGGAGTTATTTTCGGCAATGAAATTGTTTTCTGGTCATGAGCTTGACAGTAGTGTTGCTAGTCTAGTGAGCCAACTAGCTAGCTAAAGTGTGCTGCTTACTGCTGCTGCCTTGCATGTTCATACTGGTTCACGACTTTAAAATAACAACATCCTAGTTTTGAAAAGGTGAAACTAGCTTTTGATAATCTGTTGAATATCAACAGTTCTCCGTAGTCCATTTGAGCATGGCCACAGTATCTTTTCACATACTTTAACGTTAGCTAGCTTGCTATTTAACTGATAACTACAACATCACTAGCCTCAGGCCAGTGTCTCAGGCATTCGGGTGAATGCCTAGAAGCAAAATCAAAACGGTGAATTACTTCCTAGCTCAGGGCATCCAGCCCATACAATTGGGAATAGGCTCTCTATGTTCCAACCTGCCAAACCGGCAATGGAGTCTAGTGATTTTTGACTTCAGGGTGCCTCTGCCAGTATCAGACCGCAACAGCTGTTTCTCACTTGACAACCAACTAACTGCCAATTAATGACTCTGCTGCTAGCTCCTGGGAAAGTGATTGCCGAATTAGAGAGAGCAGCTCCAACAGATTCATCATGGGCACACAAACAAGTCAGCAGCAGGCAGGAAAATGGACCTTCATTGGTTAGACATGGGAACATAGCTAGCTGACTGGACCACCCAAATACTTGGCATTTTTGTGTTTCTGTCTGTGTGCCCAAACCAGCCTGCGCTATTCCTTCACCACCAGAGGATTCCCTGATTTATTATTGTGCCTGATCCATTGTGAAACGCTGCCGGTGGTTGGACGTACAGCGACAGATGCACTTCTCAACGCTGAGTTGGGAGCAGGGCCTCTTGGTGTGTTTAGTTTCGGTTGGAACGCCATGTATCTTGTTGCAGCATTTCTTCAGTCAGCGCTGTCACTGTTACGGCAGAGGGGTTTTGTGAATAGGGATAATTTGACCTGGAAATGACTGAACTCTGTAAGTAGGTTAAACTTCCTCTTGACCCTTGTTTTTGCCACAGTGTCATACTGCCAATACTGTACCTACTGTAACCTAATTGGAGCAATTGAAGATATTGTTTTTTCCCCCCCTGTTGAGGTTCCTTGAACCTTGACTACTCAATTACTGTACAGTTTTTGTGAGGACTTTGTCAGATTTATAGACACCAGATATCATGTTGAGTGATGTGTTGGAACATATGAACATGTTATAGGGACTGAGTGCGAAAGAACTTGAAGTAAACTATTAGCTCTTGGCCAAGCATGGGCGGCAGGTAGCCTAGTGGTTAGAGCGTTGGGCCAGTAACCCAAAGGTTGCTGGATCGAATCCCTGAGCTGTGGGTTAACTGAACAAGGCAGTTAACCCACTGTTCCCTGGTAGGCCGTCATTGTAAATAAGAATTTGTTCCTAACTGACTTGCCTAGTTAAATAAAATATCAGCATAGTTTACCCACCCAAAATTCTCCACTTTCTCTCCAGCTGACAGAGAAGCCAGTGTAAAATAATAGTTAATCCATAAATGTCCTCTGCTCAGTTTTGTGCACCTGACTGAGTGAAAAACAGGATACGCTCGCTTGCCACTTTCACAACCAGTCAGAGGGTTGCTGTTTATTGTGGTTTTGAGCTGCTCCTGCGGTGTCCTATCACCAGTAGCAAACACCTTAGACATTGTCTGATTTGATATTTTGCACAAATGTGCTTTTTGTGTTTTAACCTAAACGTTGCCAGAATTGTTATTTTCTTTGAATGTTTTAGTCTTCATCGCGTTATTGAAAACACTTTTTTTAAGGGCTTTTTTTAAATCGAACTAGTCTACATTTTACTTTGGTAGTCATTTGTTGAAGTCTAAATCAAGCTTTGTGTCAATCTTATTTTGGGGCATAACATTGATTATCCCACCGGATTTCCTCCAATAACCTAATATCTGATTTTGGTATTGGCCTAGCTAACCAAGTAATTCCTCTGAGCTTTATTCAAGACATGCGCCTAAGGGTCAGACGATCAGATCTTTCAACGCCTGGAGAATTGTTTAACGTTAACATCTCAGGGACACAATAATACACCATTAGGCCTAGCCTATATATAACAATCTTATAATAAAGTCTAGCGACTGCCGTCTGTTATTGCCTACAGTTCGACTTCCAAAATGACAGGCTGGAACCCCCCCCCCGTCTCCTCTCAGATGCCCTCTACAGATTATCAGGCAGTTTACCATGGCCCATCAGGGTGTAGCAGCATGCTGAATCAGCTAAAGGGCCATATGGACTGGATTCAGACAGCAGCAGCACAGACCTGAGCCTCATTGCTCAGACTCAGCCATGATGATAAGATTGGGATGCCTCTGAATAGGCCTAGATGGGTTGGCTGTCTGACTTAACCCCTTCATCCCTGAACCAGCCTTTAGGCTCCCTCAGAACCATCATATGACCAGTAAAGTGATCTTAGTCATATACATCTGATCTTTATGGCTTTGGGCTATATTGTTCAATTCTCTGATCTGTGAAATGAAGCGATGAATGTTGGTAGTGTTAGAATGTACGTGTCCATAACCTTAGCCTACATGCCATAGCAGTGTTCATGTAGCCTATGCATGGTCAACTAGTGTGTGAGGACCTGGGAACTGTCCCTTATTTGTGTCGTGCTAAAATGTTCTAATTTGTCCATGCGCAGAGCTTATGTTCCCTCTCCTCACGTGATATTACGAAGCATTGCTAAGTTTACTTTGCCCGGAGAGCCTAGCTCATGCATAAATGGTTCTTGGGCCTAACCGGATAAATAAACAGAAAATGTTATGATCAGGGAATAGGCTACAGCACCATCGTAGAAACAGGTGCTGCGTGAGTGAAGTCACGCGTTTGGAAGGTCAACAACGCGGTAGCCTATTTTGTCTTCAATTATTCTGTTAATTTTTACATGAATTCAGGCTTTCGCGCATTAGACCATACGCAGGCCACATGAAGGGCAAACCGGTGCGGCCGGTAAAAGTTTGAGTAGCATACTAAATAATAGCCTATTTTTGCAGGCTGTTTGATTCCGTGCCTCGGCGGGAATATTTATCTCGCATAGAACACGCAGATACTGTTCTACGGGGGAGTTTGTTTTATTTTTTCTATTTGTTACTCGTTATGTTTGCAGAGGAAAAGCAAATGTGGACTGTTCCAGCATCTTCAAAGTGCACCTCAGCAGAAATATTTTTTTTCAATGTTCCTTATTTTTTTGCCATGGAGGCAATGATTTTGCCGTGGCACAGCGCCACAGCTAAATAATTGCAGCGGAAACACTGCCTTAGTAGCCATTTTTCAGATGTTTTGTTTCTGTTCAATATTGGGCTTCCAGGATTTTATTTTTCCGCTCTATTTTTTTCCGCCAGACAGGAAAGGAGGTATTTGTATATGGCTGTGCCTGCGCTGCTCTGAAGTGCTCTGCAAATCATCATCTGGTAGTTTGAGTTCCTGTTTCACCCAACCTGTCTGTCTGGGGAAATAAGTGTTTGAACTGAACTGCCCCGGTTATATGGCAGTAAACAAACGTCCTGCTCACGTTTCACTTTTCTCATTCATATCCGGAGAGTCTGAGACTAACGCTTTGTGTTGAAATCTAAGAGCGAGGTTAGTCAAATCAAATTGTATTTGTCACATGCGCCGAATACAACAGGTGTAGACCTTACAGTGAAATGCGTACTTACAAGCCCTTAACCAACAATGCAGTTAAGAAAAATATAAAAAATAATAAATATAAGTAACAAATATTTAAAGAGCAGCTGTAAAATAACAATAACGAGGCTGTATACAGGGGGTACCGGTACAGAGTCAATGTGCGGGGGCACTGGTTAGTCGAGATAATATGTACATGTAGGTTGAGTTATTCATGTGACTATGCATAGATAATAACAACAGAGTAGCAGCGGTGTAAAAGAGGGAGGGGCAATGCAAATAGTCTGGGTAGCCGTTTAATTAGATATTCAGGAGTCTTATGGCTTGGAGTGTAGAAGTTGTTTAGAAGCCTCTTGGACCTCGACTTGGCGCTTTGATACTGCTTGCCGTGCGGTAGCAGAGAGAACAGTCTGACTAGGGTGGCTGGAGTCTTTGACCATTTTTAGGGCCTTCCTCTTACACTGCCTGGTATAGCGGTCCTGGATGGCAGGAAGCTTGGCCCCAGTGATGTACTTGGTCGTACGCACTACCCTCTGTAATGCCTTGCGGTCAGAGGCCAAGCAGTTGTCATACCAGGCAGTGATGCAAACCTTGTCAGGGTGCTCTCGATGGTGCAGCTGTAGAACCTTTTTGAGGATCTGAGGACCCATACCAAATCTTTTCAGTCTCCTGAGGGGGAATAGGTTTTGTCATGACCTCTTCACAACTGTCTTGGTGTGCTTGGACCATGTTAGTTTGTTGGTGATGTGGACGCCAAGGAACTTGAAGCTCTCAACCTGCTCCACTACAGCCCATCGATGAGAATGGGGGCGTGCTCGGTCCTCCTTTTCCTGTAGTCCACAATCCTCTCCTTTGTCTTAATCACGTTGCGGGAGAGGTTGTTGTCCTGGCACCACACGGTCAGGTCTCTGACCATCTCCCTATAGGCTGTCTCGCCATTGTTGGTGATCAGGCCTACCGCTGTTGTGTCATCGGCAAACTTAATGATGGTGTTGGAGTCGTGCCTGGCTGTGCAGTCATGAGTGAACAGGGAGTACAGCAAGGGGACTAAGCATGCACCCCTGAGGGGCCCCCATGTTGAGAATCAGTGTGGTGGCTGTGTTACCTACCCTTACCACCTGGGGTTGGCCCGTCAGAAAGTCCAGGGTCCAGTTGCAAAGAGAGGTGTTTAGTCCCAGGATCCTTAGCCTAGTGATGAGCTTTGAGGGCACTATGGTGTTGAACGCTGAGCTGTAGTCAGTAGATAGCATTCTCACATAGGTGTTCCTCTTGTCCAGGTGTGAAAGGGCAGTGTGGAGTGCAATAGAGATTTGCATAATCTGTAGATCTGTTGGGGCGGAATGCAAATTGGAGTGGGTTTCTGGGATAATAGCCTTTCAAAGCACTTTGTGTGTTGTGTAGAAGGAAATGGGCCTCATAAATGTTGAAAAATTGACGAACAGTAAGCTTAATTCTCCCACTGGTAGCCTATTTGAAATGAAGTCAAACACACTGTTACCTAATTTGTTAGTTAGCTACATTGACATCGTAGACAATTCTGCCTTGTTTAGGCTATAGCCTAATGACCATCAGACGGACACAAGCAATGTTGTTGAAACCAGAGCTGAGGCATGAATCATATTGTAGGTACAAATAGGCCTATACTCAACTCCCTCATATCGATTTGTTAATCTCTGTGTTTGAAAACGCCTCAACAGTCTTTGTCATAGGCCTATTTCATATACCTTATTTTTTGCCATAAGTACAGTTCTTTGTAAGCCACCTAAATGCTTTGGAAACACCAGTTTCCTTATCCTAGTCGTTAACGTGATTGACTTTCATCCCATGTTACCTGCCCAAAAATGACAGTAACTGTTCAGTCATTAGTCCCTAATAGTTTAGTTGACAACCGGTCAATGGTTGCCCTAAAACCCGGTTTATTGCGGAGTAGCAGTAAGCCATGCACTCGGGCAAATAATGCCATACAGTTCAGTCGTTAGTCGCCTTACGGTTTGAATAGACTGGTCAGTGATGTAGGTCTAATCCTGGAGAGTTAGCTTGCCTGCCACGCATTCCTACCGCTCTTTTTCATAGTTCTCTAGCTGGTATCTGATCTTGACCGTAAACCTTGGCCCCTGCATGGCTGCTTGTCTGTTCTCAGCTCCTCAGCGTGCTCATTGATTACAGCAGCTGCTCCAACAGGAGGGAGATTTATGCTGTTTTGGTAATGGTAACAGTCTGAGAAAGTACTGGGAATATTGTTCAGGCGAGAAAGAAGTGCAGTCACCCATCTCTGGGTAGTATGTAATAACCGAATGCGCCAAAAAAGCCAACGGATTAAGTGCAATATTCAGAAATGTATCAAGTTGAGCGAGCATGCTTCGACAGTAGTGTGATAGAGGTCCTGAAACTAACTTTATTAAAGAACAAATCATAACATGAGCACATTTAATTCAGTTAGCTTTGTTGTTCAACTCTCTTCCTCTTTTGCAAATTTCCTGATATGTTTTGATTTTAGGTTTTATTTATTCGCACCAAAGAAAATAAGTGAAAGACAAAACAATACAGATTTTTTTTTTAAAAACAAAGCAAAAAAAAAAACGGTGTGGCGGTGAGGTTGGAAGCCCAAGAAGGCTTATATGAGAACCACTCTTCCCTTATAGGCGGTCTTTCGTTCTATAACTTCTAAGCTATTCAACTCGGTGTTGCCGACGACAACCTGCCGGCAGGCAGCTGCAGTGCGAAGGTGAGGAATTTGGACCATGTTGAGGAGGAGGAAGTAACGAGGTGGGGTGGCTTAGATATGTTTGACAGCCTGATATGGACCACAGCCAAAAGGGCAGGTGCAACACCTCTCCTCCATAACCACGTGCCACTGCATCCTAAGCGGATCGGCCGGAGTAATGACCTCTGGCTTCAGGCCCAGGCTATATCTCATTCAGACAACACTCTATAACGGTTATTATCCTCAAACTATACTGTCCTAATAATATACAGTGTAATGTGGCTGTTATCGCTCAGTCAGTGCTTGTTACGCCAGAGTGGGTTTGATTCTTACATTATCTACTGAATAGCAGCTGCTTAGGATAAAAGCGACTCATTGAAATCTTACGACAAATAGGCCTAACATTTCTGTGCTTACATGTTGGGCCTAGCTAGCTTAGCGTAGCCATAGCAGTCTCCACCCACAGGAAAAAGGCCTGTAGTGTATCTCCTCTCTCACACACTGAGAAATGGCTCCTTTGTATCTCAGTGCTTTTGACATGCAGAAACCACCAGAACAGAAGTGCTATTCAGGCCGGAGAGGTCGACGTAGGAGGATTTTTTTTACGCCTGGAGTCCCACGCGGTAATGAACTGGTTGTAAGGGCAGACGGCAGGGCACTCCTCTCTGGCTCTGAATACCACAGCAACCCTCAGTCTCTCTGTGCCACTGACTGACTGGCTGGGCTGACTGGTTAAAGAGCCCTTGTTGTTTACCTCTGTTTCCTCCTTACCCCTTTAGCTCTGTCTCTGTCTCTCTTTCCACTGTTTGCTTTAATTGAAGGTCTACACTGCTTGGTAAACAAGAAGCCAGACGACTGAGGCGACGTCTAAAATTGAAAATGTTGCTTTGATGTCGTGACCCTTAACCTCTGTACAGTGTTCGTCAGACGTCATAATCTCCCTCCCTCTTACTACAAACGCACATGTGGGGGCTGCAGTGCATTTGTCTGAGTTCAGCCCCAGCCTTTAGCCCAACCGTGCTAATGGGAGTGAGCAGCTGAGTGCCCTTCAGAGGAGGGCTAGTCCATGTGGCGGTCGGTCAGAGGAAGCAAGGCAACCATGGTGGGTGGGTAGGCAGGTTCCCCTCCACACCCAACCCCCATGCCCTCTGCCCATATAAGGGCAAAACTCAGCCAGCCTCCCTGAAGCTGAGCTCAGCTCCCTGACCCATTACTGGAGCTCCAAGCCTGAGGGAGGCACAGCTCTGCTCTCCTAACCAAGGTTTTTAAGCCTGTTTTTCTCGCCAGTCAAAACAGTGTAGCGAGGAAGGTCTTTAAGAATGGATACGAGTGCGCCACAGCCACATGGTGGTTGTGATAAAGTGGAGCATGCAGTTGCAGGCTAAGGCTGTAGTTGAAATGCTTCAGCCTGAGCTTAGTGCATTTTAGGTTGGTGGCTTGCCTGTGACAAATGATTTTATATGGTAGCCTAAGTCACTAAGTCCTATGACGTTTGTCCCAAAACGTTATTATCATTTTTTTCAAAGGTTACCGTAATGGAGGATGTCGACTAGGCATTGGCGCACAAAACACACTGCCTTGCTACCGTATAACATCCTGTCTACAGTGCTCCACTACTACTGTACTACAGTGAGTATTCGTAACATTCACCTCTGAGGTTACAGGCATGTAAACCAAGGCCAGATGTTAGCCTTACGTAGTCGCTAAATACATATTCAGAAGGACTTTTTATGATTCTTTCGTCGTTATGAAGCTAAAATGATCAATAACGCCATGAAATGTTACTCTAATTGAGGGATTTGGCTTGAGGGGCGTTTTTTAACTTTTGGGTTTGTATTCTTACAACGGACCGAAATTCAAGTTTGTGTTATTGGGGAGGTTTTGAGACAAATTGGTGGCTGTCAAAAGACACGCTCTTTACATTTGGTACTACTGTACTGAATAGTAGTAGTTGCGCCTGCCAGGCCTTTTTTACGAACGTCCTCCGGACAGAATTTCAAACTCTAGTGTTGATTTGATGCGCTCTGCCTTGGCCCTACAGCAAGTTTTGCAGTCTTGGTTTGAAAAGCTGAAAATTAGACTTGGAAATCTGTTGGTGTTACTTCCATTTCTTCAGTAGTTGGGGAATAAACCGTGTTTCATAAGAGCGGTGGAATACAGCCAGGGGAGATTATGCTGACCATGTTCTGTCGTTTATGAGTAGTAGCTCCCCTGACCTCTTCCTCTTTCATCTGTTCAGTGGTCTCTCTCCAGCTGTCCCGAAAGCACAATATAAAGAGTCTGTCCGACGATTCATGCCATGCTATCATAAGCTCGTCATTCCTCTGATGGTTGGTTTGACGTTTTTCTGAACCTGCGATTTATTGACGAGTCGGATTCCAAAAGTTGACTTCATCTTCCATCAACTGGTAATGCATGGTAACTAACATTTTGATAGGCTGTATGACTAAGCTAGATGTTCAAACTGACGGTTGAATTGGTGGTTTTCTAAGATGCTGAGTTGCGTGGTGTGTACAGACAGTGGAGGACAGACAGGAAATTTATCTTTCTCTTTATTGTTTTTTTATTTTTATTTGCCCCCCTTTTTTCCCTCCATGTTCAGCTCAGCAGCAGTCTGTCTCAGAGTAGTACACTGATTTGAAATAGTCACCTGGGTGAGAACTTTCTCCCACGCCTTTTAGGTCGAGTTGAGCTAGTTAGCTGGGTTTGTGCAGAGGAAGAACAGAAAGCAGCGTTTCCTGCTCTCTTTGGTTTTGATGTGTTTAGACTACTGTCTTCAAGCACAGCACAATAGCAGGGTGTATATGTCCTTGTCAAATGTAGGACAGGAGGTGACATGATAGTCATAGACAAAATGATGTGATGTGTAGGCTAGATTTTTTTATTCATTAACTTAAGTTAGGCTACTTTGCTAACACAAACCTCTAAAGATGATACGTAACTAATTAATAGCAATTGCTCCTAATATTTATTGGCTGATATAAGAATATACAGAGATGAAGGAAATTGTATTTTAACTATCAGGTAAGGTCAGAATTGCTAATATGAAATCAGACTTTGATCTGGAGTCTACGTCTCAAATGAGGCTGATTGTGACGATAACAGTGAACTTTGTCCCTTTTTCCCGTCAACACATCTTGGTGCCCTAGTCCAAGCAAGGGATTGGTGGAAATAAGCATATTAGTGTTGGGGCATTGTGTTCAGTGCTGGTTTTGGGTCAATTCTGTTTTGCTCATTCAATTGAAATGAATGAATGAATGAAGGTGATTTTTCTTATCCGGAACGAACAGGAATTGACCCTTAAACCTACTAAGCCCCAGCTTCCCCAATGGCTCAGAATGTGTTCTGTCATCATGTCTGGCAAAAAACAATGGTTAAATAAAAGGATCATATTCCTAAAGAAAAAGGATGTGCTCTTAACTAAATCATATCCACTGCTTCAGTGGCCAGAGAGGAGACGGGCTAGACTGCTATGCTGTTGCCGTGCAGAGTTGAGATGGCTAGATGGCCTGGTGTTCTGACACACGGAGTGGTTTACTCGTGGGACGCTGTTGATCTTCCAGTCCATTGAACCTCCATCACTAACCCTGTGTTGACCCTGGAGAGAGTGTGCCAGTCTGTCGGTTAAGAGCTGCTCACACTAAGCTCAGGCAGATGTCTCGCCACCGGAAAAACACTTTGCCAAGACAGCGACGAGTGCTGCTGCTACACTGTACACACATGCGCACACACACAGGGAAAGAGACGGACATCTTGGAATCCTGAGGCGGCAGCATGGGGAGAGCACCGCCTGGGTTTTGCCAGACTCCCATTGGCTCCCTTTGGGTGACCTCCATTCTGAGCATAGTCTATCGCTCTCCTGCTGGAGATGGAGAACATTCTAGTGAATAATGGATTCCCAGGTGAATTCTGGGATCTCCGTTAGCTCGTCAACAACAGACCTTCTGACTGACACACTATACAGGCCGTGACTATGGCCAACATTTGTGTATTTTCACATTTGCCTGTAGCTGTGATAATAAATTCTTTCCATACAAAGAGTTCTTTTGACTCTGACGGAGTCATTAAGAAGCCGACTTACTAGGCCTAGACGTCTCTCGCTCTTTCTCTCTCTGACTGAGAGAATTGTTTGTCTCACTCATTCACTCTCGCGTCTGTGAAAGATGTTCCTCAAATCTGTCTGCTTATGTGATGACTGAAGGGAAGTCGTCCCCTCCCGGTCTGAATGAGAACAAGATGAGAGGGGTTCTAGCTCTGCTTGGAACACTTTCAGTAGAATCAGAATTGAGTAGAATGTCTGACTGACTGAGTGTTCCGGTTCACTGTGTCAGTGAGTAACAAAGAGCTGGTGAGGTGTGTTTCCCCCCCGTGGGGTTCCGCTACAGAAATGTCATCTCCTGTGCTCCCCCCCCCCACCCAACCCTGTCCAATGGCCCGTAGTAACCGTGGCAACAGTTTAGCACCTAGACAGGAGGCCGCAGGCTCTCAGCAAAGTGTGCATGCGCGGAGGTGGATCACGTTGTCCAGAATTCCTGACAGGAGAGGAGACCTGGGGGTCAGAGGGGAACAACCATTATCCCTGACACAACTACTAGTCTGACGGATCAATTAGCATTCGATTAGCACCACACACTGGAAGTCTTTTGTCGTGTTACACTAGATAGTTAGCCATTGTGATGTAGCCTTAGCATACGTCGTAAGCTCATTAGCTGTGTGTGTGTCTAAGCATACTTTTCCTGTAGACTCTTCGTCATAGCCTGGTCCCAGATCTGTTTGTGCTTTTGTCTACTCCATTGTCGTTAGCATGACAATTCCATAAGGAGTTGGCAGAGAGCAGAAACAGCCTGGCACCCAGGCTAACTTCATCATGCTAAGGAGCGACACGGCATCACTGTTCAAGAGACAGGCCATGATTCAGCCTCAACATTGAATGTCCAAAGCCTTTCACACTCTCTGCTAGAGATGCACACCATCCTATCTCTTCTGATCTAGGTACAACACTGGTGTTTGTTATTACTGTGGTAGGGTCACCGGGCTGGAAAATTCCTCTCTGCTGAAAAACATGTTTATTTTCTTGTTTTCTCTCTCTATCCCAAAGGGCACTATATTTTATTTTTAGTGCTCTACTACTTTTTGACCAGAGTGCTATGGGCCCTTGTGAAAATGAGTGCACTAAATAGTTAATAGGATGCCATTTGGGACGGAGACAGTCTCTTCCTGATTCCAGTACCTGCTGTGTCTCTTTCAGGGGAAGTGCAGACTGAATCTCTCCATCATTCCAGAAAGAGAGAGAAAAAGGGAGAGGGAGGAAGAGGGTCTGTTTCATCGGTAAAATGTGTGTTGAATGGAGTGGTCTGTGCTGTACACATGGCTCTTTGGCTGCCTAGGTGTGTGTGTGTATTGCGTGTGGTGAGTAATGGAGTGTCTAGCGTGTCGAGGACAAGACCACTCGTGCGTTGAACCACGGAGATCCTCCTGCTTGCCACTATGCCCATATAAGGACTTCTGCTCCACCACTACAACAGGCCCCATGGGACCAGCCCAGCCCTCTCCATCTATTCCCTCACTCCACAGCCAGCCAGGTTGGATGGAGGTGTGGGGGGTGAGGACTATTTGCTGTGACCGACGAGGAGTGAGGTAGAAGAAGCAGATCTGTCTCTCAGTCCACTCAGAGTGTGTTTTCTGTGACCCACCAGAGCAGGAGGCTAAGGGACTGTCATCAGGACCAGAGGCCCTGAAGCGGAGCTATAAGCTTGGGCCTTAAGTCATGCGCTGTCGCTAGAACCGATTCCTGAGTCTAAGGGAAACCCAGTAGACTGAGTAGTGTGTGCGTGTGTTTGTGTATCTGTGTCGTAGCAACATGCAAGTGTCTTCGCTGACATTTTCAACCTCTCCCTGACCGAGTCTGTAATACCTACATGTTTCAAGCAGACCACCATAGTCCCTGTGCCCAAGAAAGCGACGGTAACCTGCCTAAATGACTACCACCCTGTAGCACTCGCGTTGGTAGCCATGAATTGCTTTGAAAGGCTAGTCATGGTTCGCATCAACAGCATCATCCCGGAAACCCTAGACCCTCTCCAATTCGCGTACCGCCCCAACAGATCCACAGATGACGCAATCTCAATCGCACTCCTGACTGCCCTTTCCCATCTGGACAAAAGGAACACCTATGTGAGAATGCTGTTCATTGACTACAGCTCAGAGTTCAACACCATAGTGCCCACAACTCATCACTAAGCTAAGGACCCTGGGACTAAACACCTCCCTCTGCAACTGGACCCTGGACTTCCTGATGGACCGCCCCCAGGTGGTAAGGATAGGCAACAACACTGGGGATCCTCAGGGGTGTGTGCTTAGTCCCCTCCTGTACTCCCTGTTCACCCACAACTGCGTGGCCAAGCACGACTCCAACACCACCATTAAGTTTGCTGATGACACTAGTGGTAAGCGTAATCACCAACAACGATGAGACAGCCTATAGGGAGGATGTCAGAGACCTGGCAGTGTGGTGCCAGGACAACAACCTTTCTCTCAATGTGAGCAAGACCAAGGAGCTGATTGTGAACTATAAGAAAAGTAGGGCCTAACAAGCCCTCATTAACATCGACGGGGCTGTAGTGCAGCGGGTCGAGCGCTTCAAGTTCCTTGGTGTCCAAATCACCAACAAACTATCATGGTCCAAACACAAGGAGACAGTCGTGAAGAGGGCACGACAACACCTTTTCCCCCTCGGGAGACTGAAAAAATTTGTCATGGGTCCCCAGATCCTCAAAAGGTTATACAGCTGCACAACCGAGAGCATCCTGACCGGTTGCATCACCGCCTGGTATGGCAACTGCTCAGCATCTGACCGTAAGGTGCTACAGAGGGTAGTGTGAAGTCCCAGTACATCACTGGGGCCAAGCTTCCTGCGATCCAGGACGTATATACTAGGCAGTGTCAGGAAGGCCCTAAAAATTGCCAGAGACTCCAGCCACCCTAGTCATAGACTGTTCTCTATGCTACCGCACGGCAAGCGGTACGGGAGCACCAAGTCTAGGTCCAAGAGGCTTCTAAACAGCTTCTACCCTCAAGCCATAAGACGGCTGAACAATTTAATTAAATGGGCACCTGGACTATTTACATTGACCCCCCCCCCCGCCCCCCTCTATTTACATTAACCTGTACCCCCGCACATTGACTCGGTATATAGCCTCGTTATTTTGTTTATTTAGTCAATATTTTCTTAACTCTTCCTTGAACTGCAATGTTGGTTAAGTGCTTGTAAGTAAGCGTCTCACGTTAAGGGCTACACCTGTTGTTTTTGGCGCATGTGACAAATACAATTTGAATGTGTGAGTGTACTTTAGTCCTGTTTGTGCGACTGCTGCTTACACACTTGTCATCTGTGTGTTGACAAATCAAGAAACGGGGATTGGTGTTTTGTCTCGTCTCAGTGATACAAGCTCAGCACGTGTTACCTAGCTCTCTTTCTCTTTCGCTCTCTACACCTTGGCTGGGTTGTGTAAGGTATTCAGGGTTGTCCTGTTTCCTTTCCCTGCCTACATGTTGGCACACAGTGGTGGGAGAAAATGGGTGCGTGTTTCGCTTCTTTTCAGGATTTCTGACATACTTAGGTTGGCCGATATGGGTGTTAAATGATTTGTTAGCATGTTGTACTTTTACATTTACCTACTCTTGCCCATTTGTATTTTTATATCGGGCCGTTACACAGTAACAGAATGATGCTGAGACTCAGATTCTTTTTCTTTCTCCTCACTTTAAAAGTATGCCAAACCAAAAACTAATGATTGCAAAGTTAAACAAACCATACAAGGACTACTTTTAACAAGTTCTACAGAACATTTTACAAAAACACATCTACTTGAATAGTGCAGATGCAAAGTTTGGACTGTTTTCGCCGCCATTCTGTTAACAAAGTTTGCATCTGCGCTGCCCTGGAGCCTAATTTCCATTCTAATTCCTCAATATTAGATGAGGGAGATCTGATAGTGAACCAACAGTGATGGAATTCTGACGACCCAGTAAGCCATACGGTATGTGGGACAAATACAGAACGTGACATATATTTTTGCTCTACATATCTTGACTCATTACAACGGGGCCAAGCTGTGGCATCTCACATGTGCTCTGTGGCAGTCACTGTAGTTGGTGTGCGCGTGCTCCTTCCCCGCAGACTAGGTCTGGGTTAGTGGGCTCGGAGGGTTAGGGCTAGGTCTTCATTGGGCTCGGAGGATGTTAACCTGGGACAGCTGAGAGATGCGTTTTAATCGTGGTGCCTTCGCCCGCCTGCCGTCGTTACTTTACAACGCCGCTTTCACTCTTGAGTAATTTAGTTGATCAACGGAAACCTAATATTGTTTGTTTGGCCGTACACACACACGTACCTAGTCAAAGATGCGTAACAAGGCGTCTGCACTTCGCTGTTGATCTGACGCTCATTGACAGTGCTTGCTTTTAGATGTTCAATGCACTATATTATGCACGACAATGAGATATTGACAGAAGCTGTCTTTATTTTTTTCAGAAACTAAGAAGTGGATGCTCTAGAAGGGAAGCCAAGTCCTCCGCCAGATAAGGTACAGGTAACCAATCTCTATCCCAGTTTAGCTACGCCTGACACCTGGGCCTGTGTTCATAAGGCGTGTCAGAGTAGGATTGCTGATCTAGGATCATGCCCCCCCCCCCCCCTTTCCTTATTATCTTATTCATTCTGATCTAGAAGGCAGAACTGATCCTGGATCAGCACTCCTACACTGCAACGTATTATACTTGGCCTGATCTCACCACCACACTAGACTCATTCAGTGACGTGATACAACCCTGTAACAATGTTCCTGTGGTTTCCATGATTACATGGTACTTCATCTAAGATTAGCTTCTCTGTTATGTAATATATACGACTTTCTCTTTGAATCTGCGGCCATGTTCTCACAGCTATTTGGTAATGTACACTGGAACATGTTTGAGGGGGTTGCACCAATGATGTTTGTCTATTGGTTGCACAGACCCAGATGGTGTACTCCTGCATGAAAACCCCCTTGAAGTGGAATTTTTAAGACCTGGGTCATGTTCAGCAGAGCACACCGTTGCCAAATGTTTTTTTTTCATCAGGAAAGCTCAACTAAAATGTATGTTCTTATTGGAACTGTTTCTGTTGCACATCCTCCGTTTCATAGTTTTCACCCATTCTGTACTGAACACCACCCAGGAGTAGGACTACATCTTGGTCTGGGCAACCACCCTTGAGGGTTTAGTTATAAATTGACTGCAGTTCTGACATATGTGCAGCAAAGTGATATCCTGGTTTCAACCCCGAGCAGAAGTTGTGGTAGTTAGTTTTCTTTCTCTAGGCACTGTGTTTTCCCCAACAGCGGTTGTTTCGATATAAACGCAGCGAGGAAAGCCGTTTAGCATTCCACTCATTTTGACTTTAATTGCACTGAGTTTTAATTATGAAGCACAAAGCGTGACAACCAGTGGCAATGACGTTCTATTTGTCAAAGTGAAATCAGGACAGTGTTATGGAGCGTATTAAACCAGCCCTACTGAGGACAACTCGCACAGCAGAGAAAATGAGAAAAACAACCATTTTAGACTTGACATTTAGACAGACTGTTAAAGCAGTATTGCTTTCTGACCTCCTAAAAGACTTCCCTTTAAGACATGGATTATAATGATACACAAGGCCCTTTTTTTTAAAGGGGAATTCTGCAGTTGCTACATCCAACTGCGGATTGCCCCTTAAGGCTGGCAGAAGAGAATAATGTTTTAAGACTTCTTTAGTGAGTTATCGTGTTTCCAGGTTGAGCCAATCCAAGACCGGAAAGAGGGGAACATTTTAAATCACTCAATCGTTGGTTTTCAGGTTAAAACATGCAGCTAAATAGTTGACAGTGGAACTGAGCATGTCCTGAATTCCCTGCCATATTTACCCTTCTGTCTGTGAGAGGCATTACATTTACATTACATTTAAGTCATTTAGCAGACGGAGGGTTACGCTGGAAAGGCCTTGTCTAATAGCGGGAAGTCTACTGAAGACTATCTCACACCGTTAAGGTCTCTTATTCCTAGGAATTCTTTGAATGGGGACATGTTTGTTTGTAGTCAGTGTTCCTAACATTGAGCTGAACTTAGGCCTACTATCCGGTAAGTTCCAGGGCACAGTAAGGTGACTAATGCAGCCAGTCGGCAACAATGTTGTTACTATGGTGATGCCCAGCCTAACTATCTCCCTCTCTGAATATTAGCTTGTGCTTGTTTAGACTGGCCCTGGGCCTGGACTTGTTGATTTTGTTTTCTTCGTCCCATTTCTCTGTGTGACACATGAGACTGAGACGGGAAACGGTAGTGAATCTACAGAGTCCATTTGAGCCTGATAAACAGAATCATCCAGCCTGGCCAAGGGGCATGTTCCACATTCTCCACCGGGTCGCTTCCCAAATGGCACCCAATGTCCTATGTAGTGCACTACTTTTGATCTTGAGGCTCTGGTCAAAAATAGTGCCGCAAAGTGTAGGGAATACAATGCCATTTGGGACACGGTCTGGGACTTTGACAACTGCAGTTGGTCTCCCACTGGAGGCTTTTATACGAACACCCTGATTCAACTGGATTGGTGGTCTCGAGACCACGGTTAGCTGAATTGGTGGTGTTAGTGCTGGGCTGCAGCAAAAGCCTTTATACCATACAGCTCTATCTAGAACTGCTGTATGCAGAAGTTATGAAAGGAGAGAAACAAACCCAGTAGTCGACTGATCTAGGACATTCAATGAAGCACTGTACTGGGAATAATCAACGTGAGCCAACAGCAGCCCCTAGTGGGCAAAAGTGATGCAAAGGTGATGCACCCCTCAAATGGAATAAACTGGATTACTGGAGTATGCGAGTGGCTGAAGATTCTGAAAGTGGATTGATCGACTTGTCGACTTACATAATGCTTTCTTGTTAAGTGTTAGCCGATCACTTTGAAGAGCTTTCCATTCAGAGATGCAATGTGGGAGACATGCAGTGTGATGATCATGTGCAGAGCACACTGTAACAGTGGGTCTTTGTATCACCAACCTAATAGTTACTGTCTGGTATCTGGAAAAAGCAGCAGACCCAAACAGCCAACGAGCTGGATCATCCTGATCATTCCCTCCCTCCCCCTTCTGTTTGGTCCAGCCGTGACTGCATTACCCCCCAGGGGACCTAGTACCCCTTGTTGGGAACCACTGCATTAGATCAGCCTCTCTTAATGGTGATCATGTTCACTAACCTCTGATGTACCTTGCCTGGTGTATAATTATGTTAGTGACCTAAGCAGTGCTTAAAGTCGCCTATCCTCTGGAAATGATTACCACCTGTTGTTGTTCCCAATGAAATGGTTCAAAGGGTGTCTCAAATGGTGTTTTAAGACGTACACCCCTTTCCTATTGATTTAACAAGACTGAGCTCTTAAAAGGATCTGCCCCCCTTTTTTCCCCTCCAATTTTCACCTTAAATGGCATACCCAAATCTAACTGCCTGTAGCTCAGGACCTGGAGCAAGGATATGCATATTCTTGATTCCATTTGAAAGGAAATACTTTGAAGTTTGTGGAAATGTGAAATTAATGTAGGAGAATATAACACATTAGATCTGATTAAAAGATGATACGAAGAAAAAAAAAATTGTATCTTTGATTTGCAAGAGCGAGGCCATAATGTATTATTCCAGCCCATGCGCAATTTAGATTTTGGCCATTAGGCGGCAGCAGTGTATGTGCAATGTTTTAGACTGATCCAATGAACCATTGCATTTCTGTTCAAAATCTATCAAGACTGCCCAAATGTGCCTAATTGGTTTATTAATACATTTTCATGTTCATAACTCTGCACTCTCCTCAAACAATAGCATGGTATTCTTTCACTGTAATATCATGCTAATCGCATTAGCCTACGTTAGCTCAGCCGTCCCGCGGGGGATCCTGAAGAAGTTTTAAAGAACTTCATCTTCTAAATGCTGGACCTGAAGATCTGGTTTTAATTTCGTCAGGCCTCCTAAATACACACACACCACACATACTGTGAGACATAGAGGAGCCACTGTGTTATTCCATTACACAGGCCTAGTACATGGAGTCCATAAACGCCTAACCCACAACTAAATCACATCAATATATCTTGATGTAGAGTAGTGGTTTTGCCTCTGCTTGAACCAGGTTGTCTCAGTCGAGACCTAATATTTGTGCTGCGGAAGAAAAAAAAATTGGCTAAATACAATCTGGAAAGCAATTTTTAGTACTATATTGATAGTAAATGTAGAAATTATATGACAAGGGAACAACATTCCCACCTCTCATTGTCAATAACATTTTGCCCATATTCTTGAATGTTCATAAACTCTCATTTGAGACTTCAAACACCAAAATAGCACTGCAAAATAGCACTGCTCCTATATTGAAAATACTGTGATTGAAGAAAAACATTTCAGAGATTAAATGATTCAAAAATGTTAGTTCAATATCGTTTCTACACACTTTCTAACTGGTTTAAGTTCAGGCTGGAGTCTATATTGAAAAAATATATATATATATAATAAATTGCTCACACATGACCCATTCAAAAATGTGGGTTGCGACCCACCAGTTCTGAATCGCTGGGGTAGAAGACACCCCACATAACTGTAACACACACACACACACACACACACACACTGGTGAGAGAATGCCAATGGACTGGAATGTTTTGACAGCGGCCTCTAAAATATTGTTTTCACTCTTGAGTGTCTGTGTGAGAGAACCACTTATCAGTCAGGCCTCTGCGACTTAGTGACTTTCACTTTACACAAAATGTTGTCGCTGTGGTTATCAAAGGACAGAAACGAGTTGAAACAACCTCTGTTGTACTATATAATACTGTGAAATGTGTTCCAAGGGGATTAGAAATAAATGCCTTCTATCTTTATAATCACCTAATGTTTTTACCACAGTGAATGTTCTCTTGAATAATTTGACACATTGAATTGTAAATATATTCAAATGCATCTAAAAGGATTTTTACCTTTTTTTGTTTATCATTCTTTTCATTTTTGATCAGGTTTGCTGGAATGGGTAATCTTCTAAAAGTCCTTACAAGGGAAATAGAGAACTATCCACATTTTTTCCTGGACTTTGAAAGTAAGTCTGAAGGAGTGTGCAGGAGTTTTGACAGGAGGTTGTAACCATGAAACTCTTCCCATACTCTGTCAGTAAGCAGGTGGTTTGTATCTATGGGTCACTCCTGGACCTAAAGCTGTGGCGACGTCTCTGTACTTGTCTCGATCTCTCTAACACGCCACACACTTCCCTTTCTTCTCTCGCTTTCCTCTCTTTCAGAAACCAAATGGGGAATCTGTTAAAAGTGCTCACTTGCACTGAGCTCGAGCAGGGGCCAAACTTTTTCCTTGACTTTGAAAGTGAGCACAGCTTTTGCCTGGCCTGGGTTCTTCTTCCTTCTCTACATCTTCACTTCTGTTCAGCTCCTTTATTAACCAGGGTTTTGGGACAATTTCAATTCGCTTCCTATTAGATTTATATATATTTTTCCTATTGGCTGAAATGAACCGGAATTGTCCCTGACCCTTTATTTTTACTAGTCTACCTGCATGCTTCATAGTCCCTCTGCTCCTAGAACAGCCCATTGCTTGTCTATTGTCGATCATCTAACCAAGTGATATCTGTTGAAATGCCGGCGTCTTTGTTTCTGCACGCACCCTGTCATCTTCCTCATAATGTCTCATTCCAGCGAATGACGCATTCTAAAACGATCTTCTCCTATCGGATGTTTAATATGTCCTGACCTCCTGTTGGTCTTTGCTTGTCCCGCTAGTAGAGATCTTAGACTAGGCCCAGATGCAGTTGGAACTAGCGTAGGGGTCGTAAACCAATAGCGTCTCATGCTGCATGCGTTCATGCGTCTTCATTGCTTTGCCCTCTTCCTACACATAATGTAGGTTAGACACGACAGCTGAATTGTTTTTTAACATATTCAAATACCCTGTTTTTAGCTTAAAGTCACACAATTGGGGGACGCGCTCACACCAAGCATATTCCTTAGTGGTAACCTCATTCATCCCTTGTTGTCATAGCGTCAACATCACTCTTTATCTACCATAGAGGAAGGGAAGTAGGGGAATGTTTTACAATGCAAATACTCCCCACAGTCCGTATTGTAACTGAATTTCTAGATTTAGCCCTTGTCTGAAAATATTGTAGGCTGACTGTTAGCTGCAGCTTATAAGAAAATGCCATGAGTATGCTTTTGAAAAGCTAGCCTTCTAAAGGGCAGAGCTGTGAATCTGCTGTAGCTTGGTAGGGAGGAGCAGGTCATGCTGCTTTAATACTGTGAGAGACCTTGCTGCTCACCTGTTTTACCACAGAGTAGCCTTGCTTTGTCTCGTCGTGCTTTGAGTTTAGATTTAGTCTAGCTTTGATTCCAGAGATTCATGTCTGTCGGGCTTGCTGAATGTTTTTAATTTTTTATTCCCTGATTAAAGTAAATTGATTTAATTCTATTAATTGCTTAGAAGTTGTTTTACGGTGCGAGGAAAATGGCCTATACGTACGTCATTTATTTTCGACAAACCGATAGTCATACACATGGGAACTTCCCCAATTCCTGTAAACGTACAGTTTGCCTCATCACATGATCATTAAACACCAAATTGTCAGAATGTGTATGACTTTCATGTACAGTGTTTTGTTGTCTGTGCTGCCTGTTAGCTAGCCAGGCTAACTGTTGTTGTGTGGCAGATGCGCAGCCTACAGACTGTGAGAGGGAGGTATGGAACCAGGTGAACACGGTGCTCCAGGACTCTGAGAGCATTCTCTCTGGCCTACAGGCCTACAAGGGAGCAGGACAGGAGATACGAGATGTATGTATATCTACTGGATAATGCTGACACACACACAGTCGTAGACCATAGGCTATTCCTATTCAGCACACACACACAAACTGAAACAAACCTATACATTTATCGTTCTGTTAATGATCTCAATGACTTCCAATTCCCTGACCCGTTTTAAAAAATATATATATTATATATCCCATATAGATGTATATTTAACCATTTGTGTCTGTATGTGTGTCCCCAGGCCATTCAGAACCCGAATGACATGCTCCTACAGGAGAGAGCCTGGAACTCAGTCTGCCCCTTAGTCATACGGCTCAAAAAGTTCTACGGCTTCTCCCTGAGACTAGGTCAGTGCAACATTCAATCCCTCCACGAAGAAGCGCAGAGGGGGATGACCTAAAGTATTTTTGACAACCTGGTCTCTCGTTCTCCTGGTGTGTGTAGAGGGGGCCATGTGTAGCCTGCTGGAGAGCCTGGCTTGTTTAAAACCTCACTCCATGTTTGTAACGTAATATCTGTGTATTTCTGCTCCTGTAGAGAAGGCTCTCCAGGGCCTGCTGGAGTCCCTGACGTGTCCCCCCTACACCCCAACCCAGCACCTGGAGAAGGAGCAGGCTCTGGCCAAACAGTTTGCTGAGATCCTCCACTTTACCCTGCGCTTCGACGAACTCAAGGTCGGACTGACATGACTGCTGTTGGAACGCTACATCATCAAACCACACTTTTTAATTAAACACACATCATTTCTGTGAAAGTGCAAAGTTTTGTACCTGTTTTATTCCCTCCGGTAAAGAGTTCTTATATTGTCTATGTTGGTACTGAATGATTGTCCCCTGTCTTCCAGATGAGAATTCCTGCCATTCAGAATGACTTCAGTTATTACCGGAGGACAATCAGTCGAAACAGGATAAACAACATGAATGTGAGTCAGAGAAAGCGTTGTCATTTCTAGGGTTGCAAAAATCCTGTAACTTTCCCAATTCTACAACCGGGATTTCTGAAAAACTTTGCAATTTTGGGGAAGTTACCAGAATTTTGCTTCCCTAGTCATGTCTATTTTTAGATCCAATGTGACAAAATAGCTCATCTGGTGGGGGGGGGGTTGGGCCTGGTTCGCAGTCTGAACTCCTTTGTCGTTGCCATCCAGTCTCGTCTGCCTTGACGCTAAAGATGGATCAGACGTTGAGCCTGACTGTGTTTTACGCCTGTCTCGTCCCTCTAGTTGGATATCGAGAGCGAGGTCAACAATGAGATGGCCAACAGAATGTCACTGTTCTACGCCGAGGCGACGCCCATGCTGAAGACCTTAAGCACAGCTACGACAAACTTCGTAACCGAGGTGAGAGAGACTAGTCCTTTTCCTCTTTGTTTGCTGCTCTGTGATACGATTTGATGGTCAGATTTGTGTTTAATTTGATAGCGGCACTGTTCAGTCTGTTTGAGGCAAGTTGGTGTTATGTTGATAATAGTAACTTTGTTCTATTCCCCCCCCAGAATAAGACATTACCCCTGGAGAACACCACTGACGTTCTCAGCACCATGGCCAGCGTCTGTAAAGTCATGCTGGAGACACCGTGAGTTGACTTGACATTTTAGCAGCGCGACCTTCCAGGGAAAATATATCCAGAGCAACACTATGTTTATTGATGCCATTATTAAACACGGTTCAATGTGTACTTTTTAATTGAATAGTGTGTGTCGATGTTCTTCTCTCTCTCCAGAGACTACACGAGCAGGTTCAACAGTGAGGACACGCTGCTGTTCTGTATGAGAGTGATGGTTGGAGTCATCATCCTGTACGACCACGTCCATCCCAACGGAGCCTTCAACAAGTCCTCCAAGATCGACGTCAGCACCACCTCTATTACATACTAATTCTATAATACCCTGAAGCCCCAATCTTACTCTAGTGTTAGCATGCGTCATTTCGCTCTTTCGTCTAAATCGCGTCAATGGGAAATGTGGGTGAGTGTGTGTTTCGAATGCTTTAAACATGTATTTCAAGGTAAATATTTTTTTTTGTTTTTCATTAGATGAAGGGATGCATAAAGGTCCTGAAAGAACAACCAGCAGATAATGTTGAAGGTCTCCTGAACGCCCTCAAGTAAGTCTCTATCCTCACCTCAGTTTAGTACTTCTCTGATGAGGAAGACGGGTAATGTCCAACCTTACTAAAGTTTCTGAAATACCAAATGATTTAGAAATGGCGCTTTGGTAGGAGTGCTGCGTACAGTTTTTGACAATGTAATGGACGGTGCTCTTTGGCTGGAAGCATTTTCTCGTCATACAGCGAACAGACCACGTGACTCCAGTATATCTTTTTTAGACACCTTAATTAATATGGCCTGTTTTGATTAGAAAGGTCTGAAAACAGCTGCCACCGAGGTGTTTCTGTCCCGTGGCCTGCGTCACATTAGTCTGCTCTCTCTTTCAGGTTCACCACAAAACACCTGAATGACGAGTCCACTCCAAAAAACATCCGAGCGATGCTCCAGTAACATTTCTATCGAACGAGGATCAATGTACTGACCTCACACAAAAAAAAGATGTATATGTTTACATAATTTAAACGACTGGATGTTAATACTTGTATTTACATAGTCATTCCTTCCAACTTACTGAATCATATATAGAACATGTACCTTTTACTTTGAATTGGCTATACTGTAATTTTCTTACAGCACAAATTGTGGATATACCTTTCAGCCTTACAAACTGAGCTTGGCAAGCAGCACTTGATGAAACAAGCACTCCGGTTGGTTCCTGTGAGTGAGCGGGCGAATGAAAGGAGCGTCATCATTGGTGGTTCGTTGTCAACAGGAGCTGAATTCCGAATTGATGTCGACCCGGGTCCCAGATCACTTTGCGTTGTCTTCCTAACTCCTATGGTTGTTCAATGTTGGCAAGACGGCACAAACTGATCTGAGACCATGCTACCCAATCCCTAGCCATCCCTGTAGATCGGAATGATTGGATAGGTGTAAGCAATATGGCGCAAATTCCACCAAGTCTATCAGAAGGCAAGGGGAAGATTGTTCAAACCTATCAGATCTACAGGAGTGCCTGTAGTTCCTACCCAGGAACTAGAGGTTGGTTTGGAATTTAGCGAGGGGAAGCATCGAGGGGGGAAAGTGATGATGGCTTTCGTTTGAATTTTTTTCAGTAAGTTGGCAGATGTTGTGCTTCGTTGGCAAGGAAGTGACGGTGCCATTAAGAAATAAACAAATCAACCAAATGTTTGAGCCTGTATGGCAGGAGGTTGAGGATACAGTATGTCATTTAGTTTTCTTTATTTTTCATGTATCAGGTGTGTTCCTTTTTGTATCTAACAGAAGTCCATTGCTCAAAGAAGCAGCTTTCAATACAAATTAAGTCATGGTTATTTTTAAGTGACCCGCAGTGGCAAAAACAATTCCTTCCTTTTTGAGATATCTACTCTGGTAGTAGGATAGCGGGGATTCTGATGAGTCTTCTCTCCTAGTTGTTCTCCTTTATCCTCTAAGGACCAGTGAAGCCTCAGTCTGATTGTGGTCCCATTTTTTATTCTCCGACTTGAAGTGTACACTCGTTCCCTCACCATTGGTGTAAGTGTTGACGAGACTAGAGGGAGTTCCCACACCTGTCCGTTCTATGAAGGGGTGTGAGCGAGTGCACACTTTGAGAAGACGGGTCGAGAATTGGACCACGGTCACACTTCAAGACAGTCACTTCTGGTAGGGTGAAAAAGAAATCCCTAAAAATGCACCCATAGCAGTTATCATTTCAGTACACACAAAGTACCATTCTGTAGCATAAGGCCTTGTCGCTCACTCCTATACTCTCACTTACATCCGACTGTACAAATATATTTGTGTCACTGATTTTGTTTTTGGAGGCACTCCAAGATTAAATCTACACTCCATATCTTGGTTTGATGATTGATTAAATATGTCAATTTCAGACTGGTGTTGACCCCTGGTGTTGTCCTTTTTGAAGAGTTTTTTGTGTGTGCAGAATTGTTTCATGCGAATGAACATTGACCAAAGGGGCATTATAGGAGTATTGTCGAAGCTCGTTCAGCATGTATGCACTGGTGTATCTTTGACTTGGTTCAGCGGTAAATAATATTCATCTAATTATTAACAGGAGAACGATATTGGAACGTGATCTACAAAATGTCAGGATTGTGAGTGGCTTTTGTTCTGGAAATATGTGGTGTTCTATGGAATTGGAGAAACGGTTGTTTGGTGACGGTCAGACAATCGCTTGTTATTGATATAATGACTTGAAGAAAATCCGCGGTAACTTGTTGTGCTGCTGTCTCGATCCTGTCTGTCCAAGCGCATGTGGCTTTTTTTTATGATTTGGAAATGCAGAGATTAACCATTTTAGACTATGGCTTTTTACACAGGCAGCCCAATTCTGATGTTTTGCTCAATTATTGGCAAAAGAGCTGATTGGTCAAAAGACCAATTAGTGGAAAAAGATTAGAATTGGTCTGCTTGTGTTAACGCAGCCTAATAGGCCTATGTCATGTTGAGCAGCATGCGAACAATTGGCCTGGTCCCAGATCGGTTTGTGCTCCTACCAACTCGCATGCTGTCATTGTCAAGCCAAACATTTGTCACTTGACAATGAGTGACAGGGAGTTGGCATGATAGCACAGACTAGCACTCAGGCTACTAAACAATGGCCAAGCCTTTACAAATGTGTCCTGTTCATATTTTCCTTATTAGAGAAATCCACAACCCTACGACAATTAATGGGCTTTTATGCTAGACTAAAGTAGCCTGTCTTGTGCCTTTTTCTTGTCACGAAGTCAGCAATAGTCACCAACCTCAGAGAATTATGAATTAAATGTATTTAATTATACAGTAAATTATTAGGATCTACAGTGTTAATGTGAAATGAGACGAAGGGCTATTATAGAGTTTAAAATCCACACAGTGAATATCTGTTTGTCATCCAAGCTTCAATAAAATCCTTACTCAATGCATCTCTGTAACATTACTCATCGTGATGACATACAATACTACTAACAAACTTAAGAAAAAAAATAGGTCATATCCTCCATGGATTTTAACATTCATGTTAATTGTTTATTTTCTATATTTTCTGGTGATCCATAATGCACTGTGACAAGTGTGAGCCATACTTTTTGTGTGTGATGGATGCAATGTATATATGCAATGAATGAATACTGTACATGGACTGTCAGAAATGTCAAGCTAATTGTACAACGTATGATATTGATACATCAATATACTGAGGATGTTTCAAAGGTTTAATTCCAAAAAGATTTCTGTCAAACGTCAGTCAGTATTGAACTACACAATGTCTTCAGCACAATACATGCTATTATTATTATTATTGTGTGTTGTATGTAAGCTGTGTTGAATATTGAGATATTTGAATATTAGTTGGATTTGTTTTAACTGACAATACTTTTTAATGGTTTGGAACTTTGGTTCAATGTTTATAAATGGCTTTTGCTTTATATTGAATGAATATGTGAACCTAAAATTAAACTGGTACATGTTCTGCACCTGGGTTTGTTGTCATGAATATTTTATTGACATTTTCCATACCAAACCTCAAATCATATAGTCATGTCCATACACTGTATTCTTGTCATAATTCAACTTGGTGGAAATGTACGTCAACATGATTTGATGTAAATCAAGAGTACACGTCTCAGTTCCATCTTCCCAGTACTGTTTGGTTGAACGGCTTCTCTTCTGATTCTCACTACTTCAGTATGTAGTACTGTACTTCCTTTGTATTGTATACCAGTGCTTCTCAACTGGTTTTGCCTCCGGACTCAAATTGGTACCCATTGTCTCAGTCGCAACTAAATATTAGCACTACAAAAAGCCACCTGGAAAAATATTTGTAATGCTATATTGATAGTAAATGTAGCAATGTATATGACAAGGGAACAACGTTCCCACATTTTCTATTGTCAATAATAATTTTACCCATGATTGATGAACGTTTGTATGCTAACTGGTATGAGACCACAAAATCTGCTAAATCACTGATAATAGCTCTATATTGAAATGTAAAAAAAAATATTGATAATTTATACACCCTTTACCTGGCTTTAGTAGTTTAAGTGCAGACTGGAGTATTTTTCATCACCCCAAAACGATAACAATTTTAATTAGACACCCGCGACCTATTTCAAACCACTCATGATCCAAATTTGGGTCACAGCCAATGTTCCATCTAAACTGTGCGCGCATTTTCTCTAGGACTGCTGCGCAGAAGAAATGCAACAGATTGAACTTCACTGAGTTCGCCCAATTAGTTTGCAATATATAGATCAACGTTTTTTCTGTGATCAAATTAACATATCAGCCCCTTTTCAATGCAACAAATCTAATTTTACAAGATTGAGTCTGATTTTGTTGTAGCCAGAGCGCATGGAGTAGAGTGAATGCGCTTTTCAGATCTGCGCCGCCCGTGTGCACATTTATTGATATTCTTTGCTAGTTGGCGAATTAATAGCCCAGTTATAGATAAGTATAGGTCAGCAATGGGGAGTTACTGCTTCCTACAAGAGCACAAAACATGTAGGCTACATTTCAACATGTCTTTGAAAAGCCAGTCCGGTAAAATGCTTGTCTTAATTAAAGGGGCAGAGTTGTATTTTGAGACAGGCTTGAATAAGCCAATAGGCAGAGGGGTAGCGTACATTGTCTAATTCTCTGTATGGTAATAATTAATTGTAATTTGTAAAGGGGTTTCTTGCATCATACAACCCAAGGCAATTTACAGTCACCTATTTGGTCCATGGTCTAAAACGGTATGGGTACTGTTCACTGTAAATGTGCGCCGGAAGTTGCACAAAATTCTCACAATGTTGAAGATTCTGCTCACAAGACCAAAAAATATGCACATTTGTGGCCTGCTGGAGGTAATTTTGCAGGCCTCTGGCAGTGCACCTCCTTGCACAAAGGCGGAGGTAGCGGTCCTGCTGCTGGGTTGTTGCCCTCCTACAGCCTCCTCCACGTCTCCTGATGTACTGGCCTGTCTCCTGGTAGCGCCTCCATGCTCTGGACACTACGCTGACAGACACAGCAAACCTTTTTGCCACAGCTCGCATTGATGTGCCATCCTGGATGAACTGCACTACCTGAGCCACTTGTGTGGGTTGTAGACTCCGTCTCATGCTACCACTAGAGTGAAAGCACCGCCAGCATTCAAAAGTGACCAAAACATCAGCCAGGAAGCATAGGAACTGAGAAGTGGTCTGTGGTCACCACCTGCAGAACCATTCCTTTATTGGGGGTGTCTTGCTAATTGCCTATAATTTCCACCTTTTGTCTATTCCATTTGCACAACAGCATGTGAAATTTATTGTCGATCAGTGTTGCTTCCTAAGTGGACAGTTTGATTTCACAGAAGTGTGATTGACTTGGAGTTACATTGTGTTGTTTAAGTGTTCCCTTTATTTTTTTGAGCAGTGTACATCATACGGAACATTCAGGCGATGAAAGAAAGCATTCATTGAGTAAGAATGTAATGTCACGTGTTTCCTTGGACACAAGTTTCCTTTTTGATGGAGCGCTCATTCTGTTATAGTTCAACCAAGAATGTACATTGAAAGGATTGGTCATCTATTGTCTTACTAGGCGTGGTCCTGTGTGTCCCCTGCGATCGACAGATTTAAGGAAAGTAGAAAAGGAGGAAGGAAGGGAGGGAGAGAGGAAGGAAGGAAAGATGTTTCTAACTAGGAGTACTCCTGTTTGTCCTCATTGATGCCCTCAGTCCTTCCTGACTGAGCCTGGGCACCGCTGACCTCACAGGACCAGGTCGTATCCCAGCGTTCCATTGGCTCGACCGCGACAGGCTCTTGGCTGTTGCCTTGGTGACAGGGTACTCTAGGCTCTGTGTGGCCCATTGGGGGCGGAACCGGTTCTGCTTCTGCTGTCCTGCTCCAGAACCCAAACCTGGAGTCAGGTCCAAGGACAGGAACATCTAAGGGGGAGAAGAACAGATGAAAAAATATATATTTTGATGCATGCCTACATGGTATACTGTCCGTATTGTCCCAATCTGTGTCTGAGTTGCAAGGTGACACGATAAGTACAGTCCTCTTATTGTATTCTTTAACAATATATATATCTTGATATATATAGGTGTGTTTTATCTTTTAGTTTGGTATTTCTGCTGATAAAATGTGTGGTATTTCTGCTGATAAAATGTGTGCTATTTCTGTAAACGGAAACACTTAGAATGTTCAATGACAGTGTTCTCTCTCCTCCTCCCCTGAAGCAGTGACAGCGGTTTTTGTCCTCACTGAGACACACACACACACACACACACAGAGTCCCCCTGGGTAGCGCATTTACATGAATTTCCATGTGAAGTCTGTTCAATATGCATTATGTCTCTTGGTGTGTGTGTGTCTCTCCTGGGAATTCTAAGCATTCCCTTGGCTGTTATCCAAGATAGGGTCTTCAGACTGGTCATCTTCTGATGAGAGGTGCTTACCAATGACTTTGCCTTGCGCAGTTTATAATTGAATGCAGACAGCTCTTTCTTCAATCCATTGTCAGTGTTGAAGACCCCTCTGCTCTTCACTTTTCTGGAAAACAGACCATTGTCACTGGAACACCAGGTCAAGTTACATGGGAATTCATAGGCTGATTTAACCGATGTCTGATTTTTCAATTCAATATTATACTTTATTTATAGCCTCAGGGGCAAATAAGAATTGATTGTGCTTTAATTTGGGAATGAATGCATTGGTTTGGTAAATGCTTTGTATTTCAAGATTGATGTACTTTTCACTCCACACACATACACACTAACTACATACTAGAGGAAGTGGTCTTACACTTGGTGGGCGTGCTCTATGGGGTCCAGATTTTCCAGATAATTGAATCGCACAGTGTCAGTGGGGTGTCTGTCTGCACCCCTCCACGGGGGTAGCCCCTTCAGCTGGGACCCTCCTGACCCCCTCGTGGTGCCGCCACCGCTCCTCTCTCGCTGGACCTCTCTGAGGAAGCTCTCTGATTGGTCAAACGTCACACTGTTTATGGACGTCACCTCAGGGACAATGAACTCCTGCTGTGATAGAGTCTGAACACACAAAAATGTGTCTGTTCCGTGCAGGTAGTTTTATACACTGTCCAGGCCTCCAGTCACTCACCTTAGGTTTGCCGATGTGGAGCTCCAGTACTGTCTCTATGTAGTGTCTCTTCCAGACCCCATGTTCAAATGGTGTGGGGGCAAAGTTGATGCACCAGCCGAGTTTAAGACACTTGGGCATCCATTGCTGGTCCAACTCGACTATACCCTTCCAGTGCCAACTCACCTGCCAACACAGGTACACAGGTACCGCTAAAATGGGCCAGAGCATGTCATACATTTAAGTGTTGTAATGTGGTGTCTAATAGCACATGTATGATGCTGAAATGACTGGGTGGACAGAGCTAGGAACCTATTATTATAGAATGAGAGAGAGAGTTAGTGTCTCAATTTCAAAAAATAAAATAGCTACACAATCTTCAGTCGCATAAGTTGTTTACTGTTCAATTTCTGCTACATATATGAACAAGACCAGAAACACCCATACCTCCCTTCTGTGCCTACCTGTGCACACCTGCAAAGACTCCTGGGGTCGAGGAAAGAGAAGACATAGAGAGAGAGAACTCTGGGCAGGACAGAGGTGAAGTCTAGGTTCTCCTCTGGAACCCTCTTGGTCAGGTTCTGACGGAGGAAACGCAGCTGGCCCACTGAACACCGCGAGAAAAAGTCCTGTAGAACCGCCTTCCTCTGGCCGTCGCTCCACTTGTCAAACTAACAGACACACAGGGATGGCATCAGTTGATCTTAAGTGATGTCTACTGTAATTTATTTTTAATTTAACTAGGCAAATCAGTTAAGAACAAATTATTATTTACATTGAGTGGGTTTACTGCCTTGTTCAGGGGCAGAATGACAGATTTTTATCTTGTCAGTTTGGGGATTTGATCCAGCAACCTTTTGGTTACTGGCCCAACGCTCTAACCACTAGGCTACCTGCCGCCCCCAAACAAGCACCTTCTGCAGATGGGGGTAAATAAAGTAGAATTGAAAAGCTGTAAAAGGATTGCTTATGTGGTTCTGATTGCATTGCTGTATGTCTAACCTATTCTCCATGGTTAATATTTTATCAATTTATAACCTTCCAATTTTTAGAGGCCCACTTACCCATTTTCCCAGCAGGTTTCTTCGCTCTTCAAACACCTAAAGAAGAGAGATATTTCATCTAAGTAGAAGATTACATTAAAACTGGATTGTTATAAAGTTTAGTCAACTTTACATTGTTATTAGACAGCTGGTGGTTAAGAGGTGTCCAGGCACTCATTCTGGTCTGCATCTTGGCAGAGGTTAGTGAGGTCCTCGGTGCAAAGGACATCTTTCAGCTGCTACAAGTCAGCAACAAGTCAGATCTGTGTGGAGGGAGAAGAAGACTGCATCACCTGGTAGATGCATTGAAGTGAATCGTCATTGGTTAGGGCTATCGCATGTGTATTTTTTTGCGTTATTCACTCATAAAATCAGAGCAGCCCAAGTAGTCCTAGTCAGTCAATGAACAGTCACATAAAACCTACATAAGATACCTGTACTATTACTAGCTCTGCTATCTCTATATTACAGATGTGGATGGTCCACTAGACTATTGGAATAGTCCTACCATCAATCTCCTCCGGCCTCTGATGCATGGGGAAGCATAGTTATCATCCCAATCACGAATCCTCAGTGTTATGTATTCGTATCTTGTCCATAGGATTACCAGTACATGTCACTTTGTTCTTGAAGCGTTCGTACAGTTTACCTGTTTCCATAGTAATGGGTGTACTGTGGGGTGCACCTCCCCCTCTCCTTCTCTACCCAACCCTGTCACCGTCGCCGCTTTGCGTAGTCAAGAGCAACGACATGAGCGACGCAAACACCGCTTGACACACAAGGGTGGCGCTGTTGCCACCGAAATACAATCCACACACACAAGGTGCGGCATGCATGTGGTATCAATGGATACAATGTCACTGTTCACAATGTTGCAAATCACGCAGAGCATGTTGCACACATGGTACGTATTTTGTCTAGTTTGCAACAAATGTTGCCATTCAGGGAGTTTGATGACTTCGTAGCCTACATTCTCCACATTTTTCTCACGTCTTTCCATTGGTATTTTATTCCTTGTAGATATAGGCCTTCAGTGCACGCACACACATGTCTGAACCTCATTCAAACGAATAATTTTGTCATTTCAAAACTGAAAAGGTAAGCATTTGAGTTGAGTTGGCTGCGCGTCTGTGTTTAATGCGCGCTCTCGCTCTTCGAGGACATCGGTTGTAAACCTGCTAGGAGAGGAGGAGGGAGAGAGAGGGCAGGAGAGGAGTGGGCTAGTCACTCATTGTTACGGCCTCGAGGAGCGGCGAAGACCCCTACACGTGAATTATCTTCCCGACAGAAAGGTAAAATCGTCTTATTTTATTATATACTTCTGTCACTCCACTAGATATTTTCTGTCACAGAATTGCGGACACATGTATTGCCAACACGGCTGGATCGTAGTAACGTTAAACCATCGGGATACGCCTGGAGAGATTCAGTTTAGGTAGACTAGTCTACATACGGTCAGTATCAGTTGAGATGAAGTAGCCCAACCGTCATCTTTTGTTCCGCGTTCATAAAATGTTTATTAGTCGGATAAAATGTGTTTATCCATTAGGCGCAGTCGGAGGAGTGACCGGCTGGCTTTGACATATATATACTACTATAGTTTCATGTCATCACTGTTGTGTCTATTTACCGGTAGTTTTGTAACATGGTTCTAAGCATGTAATGCGCGACAATCCTGCCGAAGACGTCAGTAAATGCTATTACGCACAGTCATTTGCTTACAGTGCAAACCACTACCACTATATTCAATTGTGAAATGTCACGTATTGTTTGAAATGTTTCGGGTTGTTTTACGTGTCATATTTGAAAGTGCATGGTCTGTGGAAAATGGCGTATTTAAAGAGACAATATATAATGCAAATTGCAATAACTTTACAATTATGGTGCCGTTAAGCTACTACAGAAATATAATTGGTGCACTAATTCACTTATTCAATATCCACCCACATACCAGATTATAATCCCCATGAATATGTTATAATGCATAAATTCTCATAATGTGCCTCTTAAAATATTGTGTTAAGAAGCATCATTAATTGTAGTCGCATTTGCAATTGTTTAAATTTTGTAAACATTTATTATCTCCCCTCTCTATTCTCCCCCCAGATCCCTTGACATCTACACTTATTGCAGGGATCCACTCTGATCCTAATCATTGTTCATATTCTGTGTATAGTCACAGCGACCTGGTGAGAAGTGGTCCAACACCCAACGCCAGGACTCATGCTCAGGTGATGGAGCTCCTATGACTCAAGAGGGAGATGGAAACAGCCAGCCTAAGCCATGGCGTCCATCTTGGATTATACCCACACACACAGACTGTCACTCTCTGAGACTAGGAACAGGACCAGTCTCGCCCCTGACTGTCAATTACCTGTACCACGCGTGAGCTCTCTCTCTCTCTTGCGCCAACCTCTGTGAATGAGGGCGATCATTCGGACTGTCCCTGTGCCCAGCCTGGGTCCCTCCTTACCCCTGCCCCTGCCTGCGGGGACCATGGGGCTCCTGTGGGTGCTGTGTGTGTCCATGCTGATGGCTCCAGCAGTGGTGGTAGAAGCCATCCCCATGGAGTCTGCTGCTGGGAGCCACAGCATGTTCACCTGTGAACCTATCACCCTGCGCATGTGTCAGGGGCTGCCCTATAACTCCACCTTCATGCCCAATCTCCTCAACCACTACGACCAGCAGACCGCCGCGCTCGCCATGGAGGTAAACACTGACTCACTATTTTTCATGTCACGCTCTCTCTCTCTTGCTCTCTCTCTCTCTTGCTCTCATTTCCAGGCTGTATCACATCCGGCCGTGATTGGGAGTCCCATAGGGCGGCGCACAATTGGCCCAGCGTCGTCCGGGGTTTGGCCGGGGGTAGGCCACCATTGTAAATACGAATTTGTTCCTAACTGACTTGCCCAGTTAAATAAAGGTTAACAAAATATATAATATGTGTCTGGATGAAGAGACACATACTGTAACTGTACTGTTTTACTGTACTGCCCTTATCTGTGCCAGACTCTATGGTCTGTCTGCCCCATGGACATCGTAACAGTAGCAGACAGTGCTACCATGGATAACTGCATAACCGGTAATGTTGATAATATCAAAGTGGTAGCCTACTTTTAGTCGGCTCCTCTAGCCCAGGGGACTGAGAAGATATTACAAAAACATTATGTGATAAATTAACTTTTAACATTTCTTTTGGGGCCATTTTTAAAACCATCAATTATTAAATGACTCTGTGAAATGAAATGTGCGGTGGTCTAATCTGCTGCAGCAACCTGCTGTTTCTGTTGTGACAGACAAGCCCACAGCAACTAGAGACGATTTCAAGTCATTTCTGCTTTAAAGACTATAAAAACCCATTTTACGTAACAGGCTTTGCTTAGTGGGCTTAACATTTGGCTAGGATCTAGATCCACTCTGCTGAAGTGAAGTGAATTAACAGTCCTGTTCATGATACAATGTTTGATTCCAGCCGCTGCCGGATTAAGCTGCATGTACAGTGCATCATTTACCAATGTTATTGCTCTAATTCCGTTATCTATGGAGCTGTGACACACTCACACATACAGTGCATTCGGAAAGTATTCAGACCCCTTCCCTTGTTCCACATTTTGTTACGTTACAGCCTCATTCTAAAATGGATTATAAAATATATATTCTTCATCAATTTACACACAATACCCCATAATGGCGAAGTGAAAACAGATTTTTAGAAATTGTTGCAAAAGTTTTTCAAATAAAAAAACAGGAATACTTTATTTATATAAGTATTCAGACCCTTTGCTATGAGACTCGAAGTTGAGCTCAGGTGCATCCTGTTTCCATTGATCGTCCTTGACACGTTTCTACAACTTGATTGGAAGCCACCTGGGGTAAATTCAATTGATTGGACATTATTTGGAAAGGCACACAGCTGTCTATGGAAGGTCCCACAGTTGACAGTGCATGTCAGAGCAACAACCAGGCCATGAGGTCAAAGGAATTGTCCGTAGAGCTCCAAGACAGGATTGTGCACAGATCTGGAGAAGGGTACCATTTATTTTTCTTCAGCATTGAAGGTCCCCAAGAACACAGTGGCCTACATCATTCCTAAATGGAAGAAGTTTGGAACCACCAAGACTCCTCCTAGAGCTGGCTGCCTGGACAAACTGAGCAATCGGGGAGAAGGGCCTTGGTCAGGGAGGTGACCAAGAACTCGATGGTCACTGACAGAGCTCCAGAGTTCTTCTGTGGAGATTGGAGATCCTTCCAGAAGGACAACCATCTCTGTAGCACTCCACCAATCAGGCCTTTATGGTAGAGTGGCCAGACGGAAGCCACTCCTCAGTAAAAGGCACATGACACCCCGGTTGGAGTTTGCCAAAAGGCACCTAAAGATTCTCAGACAATGAAAAACAAGATTCTCTGGTCTGATGAAACCAAGATTGATGGCGCCAGGAAACCTGGCACCATCCCTACAGTGAAGGCAGTATCATGCTGTGGGAATGTTTTTCAGCGGCAAGGACTGCGAGACTAGTCAGGATCAAGGGAACGATGAATGGAGCAAAGTGATGAGAGATCCTTGGTGAAAACCTGCTCCAGAGCGCTCAGGATCTCAGACTGGGGCGAAGGTTCACCTTCCAACAGGACAACAACCTTAAGCACACAGCCAAGACAATGCAGGAGTGGCTTAGTGACAAGTCTCTGAATGTCCATGAGTGGCCCAGCCAGAGCCCGGACTTGAACCCGATCGCACATCTCTGGAGAGACCTGAAAATAGCTGTGCAGCGACGCTCCCCATCCAACCTGACAGAACTTGAGAGGATCTGCAAAGAAGAATGGGAGAAACTCCCCAAATCAAATTGTATTTGTCACATGCGCCGAATACAACAGGTGTAGACCTTACCGTGAAATGCGTACTTACAAGCGCATAACCAACAATGCAGTTCAAGAAATAGAGTTAAGAAAATATTGGCTAAATAAACAAAAGTATAAAATGTAATAAAAAGTAAATAGTCCGTGTCGCCATTTGATTAATTGTTTAGCAGTCTTCTGGCTTGGGGCTAGAAGCTGTTAAGGAGCCTTTTGGACCCATACTTGGCTCTCCAGTACCTCTTGCCGTGCAGTAGCAGAGAGAACAGTTTATGACTTGGGTGACTGGAGTCTTTGACCATTTTTTGGGCCTTCCTCTGACACTGCCTAGTATAAAGGTCCTGGATGGCAGGAAGCTTGGCTCCAGTGATGTATTGGACCGTACACACTACCCTCTGTAGCGTCTTACGGTCGGATGCCGAGCAATTGCCATACCAGGTGGTGATGCAACCGGTCAAGATGCTCTCGATGCTGCAGCTGTAGAATTTTCGAAGGATCTGGTGACCCATGCCAAATCTTTTCAGTCTCCCGAGGGGGAAAAGGTGTTGTTGATCCCTCTTCACGCCTGTCTTGGTGTGTTTTGGACCATGATAGTTTGTTGGTGATGTGGACACCAAGGAACTTGAAACTCCCGACCCGCTCTACCACAGCCCCGTCGATGTTAATGGGGGCCTGTTCGTCCCTCCTTTTCCTTTAGTCCATGATCAGCTCCTTTGTCTTGCTCACTACAGGTGTGCCAAGCTTGTAGCGTCATACCCAAGAAGACTCGAGGCTGTACATTTGCAGACATTTCTTAAAACCTGTTTTTGCTTTGTCATCATGGGGTATTGTGTGAAGATTGATGAGCGATTAAAAAAAATAAAAAAATTTTTTTAGAATAAGGCTATAACGTAACAAAATGTGGAAAATGTGAAGTGATCTGAATACTTTCCGAATGCACTGTACACACACCCAGAGCTGGCGGCTATAATGCACGAATGTGTCCTTGCCTTTGACTGTTGAGTGATCCTCTTTACATGCTTGATTGTTGGCATTTGAACTCAATCAGAGAGCAGCTGCATTGCCTCGTTAGGTTAATCTAGTGGCATGTATATCTATCTATGTAGATTCATCTATCCAGTACTTAGCAGGTTGCTTCCTTGCCTTTCCATCCCCCCCATCCATCCATCTGATCCATCCACCCAATGCTCCATGCCACCCAACCCCACTCTCCAACACTACCCACCTCTCTCTGCCCTGCCCTGCCCACTCAGAGGGGCGATGGAGGGAATGATACTGAATGTTGAGCCCTGTCCGCCCACTTGTTCCTATTCTACTAGTAGTGGACTGAGATGGAGGAGGCAGAGAGGGAGAGAGAGAGGGAGAGTAAGAGAGAGAGGAGGAGAGGGAGAGAGAGCGAGCGAGCGAGAGAGCAAGGGATATGTGGGAGTTATGTAAGTAACCTCTGCTCTGAATGTGCCCTGGCCTCGGGAGATAGAGGCACTACATCCCATCTGCACTAAGTGAACCCAGCTTATCACATTCCCATGCCATTCCCTGTAGCATTCCCAAAATATTCCTGAGATCCCGACCTCAGTTGAAGGGGTTTAGTCAGTTGCGGGTCATAACCCAAAGTAGTTATCATTATTTGGCTGTAAAATGACTAGCATAAATACACAAAAACGACCCTAGATGTGAACCAGTTAGCAGTGTTAGCTTGACTTACTACTATATTATAAACCAGGTGAATGTATCTTACACTTGTTTAGTTTGAATGTGCACTAGACTAAGGCTTTTGGTTGGAGACAACAGTTCAGTTTGATTAGACATGCTTTCACCAGCATGTCTCTGTTAGCGCATTCAAAAGCTAGTTTGATGTTTGGAAAACACATGAATCCCAATAGACGAGGAAGACTGCAGCTCCAACACGCCTCTCTATGTCCATGTTGTCTCTTTATACTAGCCTTGGCATGGCCGACCGGTCCATGGGAGAATACCAGAGCCTTTAAGAAGAGAAAAAGCCAAATGAGGATTGACAGTTGATTTGAAAGGGAATTAGGTCCACCCAATAGCCATGATAATGATGATGAATGGCTTGTAGCGTGGAGAAATTGTGACTTGGATGAGAACCAATGGCTTCCTTTCATCCCTGTCTGGAGAGAAAACCCTCAGAGGTGGTGTGCTTTTTAAAAATCTTCATGTCTTTTCCTTCTAAGTGAGGTCGGGGCTGGGAATTTTGTAGCATTACTGGCTAGCCCTTGTCTCTAGAGTAAAAAAACGCTCAGTATCTACATCCCCCCCCCCCCAAACCCCAACCCTCATTTAATCATCCTCCAGTATAGTGTTTTTCAGTTTGGTTTCTGTTTTTTGGCTCTGTGGTAGCTGACCATTTGGTGCACAAATTACACCTCTCAAAATAAGCTCCCAGTCAGTCAGTCAGTCGTTGGGGATTGTTGTGGCTGTGACTGACCTCAGTATAACCCCACTGCTGAAGTAGGACAGCAGCCTGAAGACTGCGAATCGGCTATTTCTGTGCCATCCTCTGTGCTTGCTAAGAGAGGGAGCTTCGGTGGTACATCTGTATGGAGTGATATTAGTGCCACCAGAAATTTCATATGAATTTACTTATTTCAGATTCAATTTCTGATGGGACTAGTATCACTCCATAGATCTGACTGGCATGGGTAGAAAGAGAAAGGAGATAGATAGATAAATATACTATATATACAAAAGTATGTGGACACCCCTTCAAATGAGTGGATTCAGCTATTTCAGCCACACCTGTTTTTTTTTTTTTTTTTTTTTTACCTTTATTTAACTAGGCAAGTCAGTTAAGAACAAATTCTTATTTTCAATGACGGCCTAGGAACAGTGGGTTAACTGCCTGTTCAGGGGCAGAACGACAGATTTGTACCTTGTCAGCTCGGGGATTTGAACTTGCAACCTTCCGGTTACTAGTCCAACGCTCTAACCACTAGGCTACCCTGCCGCCCCGTTGCCACACCTGTTGTTGACAGGTGTATAAAATCGAGCACACCGCCATGCAATCTCCATAGACAAACATTGGCAGTAGAACGGCCTTACTGAAGAGCTCAGTGTCTTTCAATGTGGCACCGTCATAGGATACCACCTTTCCAGCAACTGTTCGTCGGGGGTTTCATGAAATGGGTTTCCATAGCCAAGCAGCCGCACACAAGCCTAAGATCACCATGCACAATGCCAAGCGACAGCTGGAGTGGTGTGAAGCTCACTGCCATTGGACTCTTGAGCACTGGAAACACGTTCTCTGGATTGATGAATCACGCTTCACCATCTGACAGTCCGATGGATGAATCTGGGTTGGGCGGATGCCAGGAGAACGCTACCTGCCCCAATGCATAGTGCCAACTGTAAAGTTTGGTGGAGGAGGAATAATGGTCTGGGGCTGTTTTTCATGGTACGGGCTAGGCCCCATAGTTCCAGTGAACGGAAATCTAAAAGCTACAGCATAGTGACATTCTAGGCGATTCTGTGTTTCCAACTTTGTGGCAACAGTGTGGGGAAGGCCCTTTCTTGTTTCAGCATGACAATGCCCCCATGCACAAAGCGAGGTCTTGCCTTTTACCAATAGATTATTGAATCTATTGGTACAGTATGGCTGACTAAATGTAATATTTCTGAAACAATAATGAACAAATAATAGTTGAATTATTATAATGAATTCTTCCCCCATTTTATGCCTTCTGTCAGTGTTTGACATACATTTGTAACCTCTACAGATAAGGTTTACGGTTGTATATAAAACAGAAACTCCATCCGTCCGCTGTGAATTCATATTAAAGGCTGACTGTGGTCTCTGATGATTGTCAGACAGACGTGCACAGTATGCAGATAACATATGGCTAGTAGCTAGTGAGGGATGTACGATACATGTTATGGTCTGATAAACCCAGCTCACTCTGACCCAAACCCACAATAGACCTCTGTTTTATTCAATGTCAAACATGCTGTTTATAAGCTCCGGACTGAATGGAATCTCTCTCTTTCTTTCTTTCTTTCGCTCTCTCTCTCTCTCTCCCTCTTTCTCTTTGTCTTTCTCTCTCTTTCTTCCCCTCTCTCTCTCCACAACAACTGGTGTGTGTGGTTAATAAACAGTAATGTGAATAACACGTCCGGCTAGCTGAAGGAGGAGGTGGCCCATCCTTCTCTCCCTTTCTCTCCTCTGCCATATCTCAGTCTTTTGTCCTTCGCTCCCTCCCCTTCCCCCATGCGAGGTACACTGCACGGTTGCCTGGGAAACGGGTCCCAATTGTGTCGTTAACAAAGGAGCAAGCTTTCTGTGGCTCTCAGGAGGTGGTCCCCGCTCGCCGCCCTCTGACCCCTGCTGAACACACCACGGCCCCATCCTCAAACTAGTCCCTCCGTCCGTTGGTGCATCAGCCGTCGCCATGGCAGTCAGGGTAGAAATGCAGAGAATTGAGCAGAGAGGGGGAAAGGAAGGAAGGAGCAGAGAGGGGAAGAGGGGAAAGCGGGAGTGGATTGATGGAGGGATAGATGGGAATGGAAGATATATTCAGTAAATTGTAAGAACTTCTTCCAGGTATTTAAAAATAGTGTATCACTCAGATCAGTTGTCTGTGTAGATATAGTACATTGTTGATTGATCTGTCATTATCTGTCATCATTCTCTTATCAGTGATTTAATTTGAGTCAAAAATAAGCTTTACCGGACCGGTCATGAAATAGATATATGAAAATAAGAAAAATATCTCACACACACAATCCTCAAAGTAGCAATTTGTTTTTTAATTGACGTATTTTTGAGGGCAGCCTTTTCCAGATGACTTCATCTAATTTGACCACTTTTTGGGAGATCCAACATCTCTTAACTAGCCCCATAAATACATAATCACATTACAGCCAGTTGAAATTGCATTATCATACTTATCCTCAGGGCTAGAACAGCATTTGACAGAATTGTATGTATTACACGCTTGAGCCACTTACATAGTAACAGTGGAGTGAGGGGGCTCGGGGGCTTTGGGGCAAAAGCAGACCAATATCTGGCGCACACACACAACACACAACACACACAGCCAACCTCTGGCAGACACACAGCAGCTGTTTCTAATGTGACTAAGTTACCATAATCCACTGTTCTGTTCCAGAGCACACATGACAAGACGTCTTACATCTGTTTGGGCTGCCATGTGGATAAAAATAGACATACACACACACACACTAGGGTTGAATGGCGGAACCGGTTACCGGGATTTACCGCCACAAACCACTCCCTTTTCCCGGGAAAAATAACTGCTAGAAACCAGTAAATTATAATAAATTATGTATATGAACAGCGGGGCGTGAAATGGAACGGTTAAATGATATGCGACGTCTAAATCGGGCTTCTCTACGGCCTCTGCATGATGAATCATCAACACTCAGGGTGGAGACAGACAGCCCATCTCAGTATGGAGCACAGCTCACAATGCATGTAGACCTATCATCTCATCACGGTAACTTTTATTCTTGTAACAGGTAGGCTTACATTTGCTGCAGCATAGTCAGTAATATAAAGAGTGAATGTGCGTCTAATTTACCCATCGCCATCTGGCTTTCGGGGGTCACCTTCTTTTTTTAATTGTAAAAATAATTGTTTTTATATTGCAGCTGCAGAGCTTTAACTCGAATACCGTTGCTTTAAATCAGTGTGCACACACTCTCTCACAGTCTTTCTCTCTCTCCATCAACTCCATTCAAATTGCATCCAAAATAGGTCATCCTGATCTAGATTAATATATAGCCCTATGTACAGATGTTGTAGCCTACCTCTTTCAGGTAATACATTCAATGCAGTATTAGTCTTATATTCAGCTAATTAATGATGGGTTATGCATAATAAGCTTCTAACATAGCCTCTGTCTCTTGCGCAATGCGCACGCACCTGTGATCCGCTGGCCTCTCTCCTTAAAAAATGCTCCTTAGCTCTTGGAGTCCCATGCAAGAAAAGCTAGACCACATTTCTGTTATCATTTCTTCTACCAATAGACTATTCGACGAGGGACGAAAGCCCTTTGTTTGCTGAATGTTAAATACAGCAGCCCAATAGAACTCACCGGTAGTTTGAAAGAAGAGCTCGATGGTGGTAGGCTACAGCAGTTATTTATTCGGACCCATAACCCTTCAATCTTCACGAAGAGAAGTGAAAGCCTTCTGCATCTAATTCTAGTCCTATATTATTGAAGGATGTCATTACATTTCTGAAGATAAGGACAACAAAACGTATTTCCTTTAACTGTTGAACGTGAGGAAGGAATGAAGCAACAATAGAGCGGGAAAGAGGAGGTAGGCTAATAACAATAGGGGAAATATTATGGAAGGTATATGCTCCAGCCTACTAATTATACAAATAGGCCCTATTATATTTCAAAATGAAAGTCAAATTCGCTAGCCTATACTTGTAACTTTGTAGGCCGCATGTGCTGCACCAGAATCACATGTTCTCTCCCTGCTTTATCATGGTTTGAACGCATTATTCCAGTCCATATAATACAGTATAATGTAACACAGTACAGTAATGCAGTTCACACTCAAAAATATTAGCCTACTGGAGCTAGTTTCATTTACTTACCCAAGAGAGCAAATACCTAGCTACATCTATGGGCTTTTCTGTTTTTCTGTTGTGAAAAATGTGCAGTAGCCTATATCATATATGTATTGGATAAAAGCACAATCATTTGGTCTTTTTGGGGCTTGGGCTCATAAAATGTCTTTAATGTAGGGCTCATAAAATGTCTTTAATGTAGGGCTCATAAAATGTCTTTAATGTATGGTTCATCAGGCTCAGGTAGCATCAGACTTTAATTTTGTTTTATCAAAGTTCTAATCAAATCCAGACATAAACTTATTTATATGAATTATAATGCTTTTGAACGACACTTCCGGTTTTGGCGGGAAATACCGGGTTACCCGGGAGAAACGTGATTTATTCTCAGGATGGAACATCTGTAAAATACCGGGAAAATATTCAACCCTAACATGCACGCACACACACACGCACGCACGCTGTACCATACATTCATCTCGTACTAGAGCACACATCTGCCTTGGAAGTGCGGAGGCAGAGAGCAGAAGAAAGGGAAACCCCAGATGCATATCCACTTGAAGTTAAATCATCTCTGTCCTCTCTGTGTGTGTAATACACCATGTAATACACCACGACAGGGCTCTGATGAGGTAATGCATGTCACCGGACTGGAGGCTGGCGAAGGCTAGGGAAGGGTGCCACCCCATTTGATTCTATACAGATCAGATCAACGTGGATGTGTTTGCCTGCCTGTTTGATCTCAAAGATTTGATTAGGAAGATGGTGCCAGGTGTGTCATAAGATCTTGGTTTAATCAAAAGGAATGCTCGAGGGTTGGGGTAACAGACATTTACAGATTGGTTGCTATGGAGGAAGTTCTTCCCCATAGAGATCCTATAATACACTCTATTTAATTCGGTGTTTCTTCCCATCTTACCATCGCCTCAAGCAAGACTGTTTTGGGCCTTGTGTCTGCAGACGGTCCATTTATTCAGAACTGATTGCTTTGACTGGTTGAATGATCTGTTTTTGACAGGTGCGGAAGGGAACCAATCTACTAAAATACACATAAACAAGAAAAAGCCCTGTACAGATGCAGTAGTAAGTCATCAAACCTACACAAAATAAAAAATATTTTCCCTGGTGATGATGAGGATGCGTGGCATTTGCTCTGCCGTGCTGTCCTGTACAGCTATAGACTCAAATACTGTATGTGTGGATATATATATACTTTTTTACTGCATTCAATATTTGGTCCAGAGGATGTCAGTCATCTCAGACGTCTGTCTGAGCCCTATGTTCCAACAGTCACTGAAGTGTCTGATAAAACCGCACATCAACGTCACCTCCTTTATGTTATGGTCAATTGAAAATCTGAAGGCAGAAATATTGTGTTTGATATGTACAAAGCATTTACAAAAGCTGTCTGGATGTGGATGTGATGTAGGTTCTTTGTGTGGGAATCGGCAAGCCTAACAGCCGTCCTAATCCCTTTAAATACAGGCAGGCGTCTGGGAGACAGCCCAGACTGAACACTGGTGTCAGAAATGGAATTCTGTCTACATTTCTACATTAGAATTACGATGAATGAATGGTGTAATATGTAGGCTAAGCTATGGTGATGGATGGATGTGTGTGTGTGTGTGTGTGTGTGTGTGTGTGTGTGTGTGTGTGTGTGTGTGTGTGTGTGTGTGTGTGTGTGTGTGTGTGTGTGTGTGTGTGTGTGTGTGTGTGTGTGTGTGTGTGTGTGTGTGTGTGTGTGTGTGTGTGTGTGTGTGTGTGTGTGGTATTGAATATAATAGTAATGCTGTGTATTCCTCTGTCTTGGAGACTGAATATAGGTTAAGTTAATATACAATATGTAACTTTTTGGGTGACCCGACCAAATATAAATGTAGATGTGTGTGTGTGTGTGTGTGTGTGTGTGTGTGTGTGTGTGTGTGTGTGTGTGTGTGTGTGTGTGTGTGTGTGTGTGTGTGTGTGTGTGTGTGTGTGTGTGTGTGTGTGTGTGTGTGTGTGTGTGTGTGTGTGTGTGTGTGGTATTGAATATAATAGTACTGCTGTGTATTCCTCTGTCTTGGAGACTGAATATAGGTTAAGTTAATATACAATATGTAACTTTTTGGGTGACCCGACCAAATATAAATTTAGTTATAGATCTTTCATTCATTCTATGTGCGCTATTTCTATACTTCCCATTTTTAAGTTTTGTTTGTGTGTCTTTTACTTTCAGTTTTGTACTTCAAAATTCAAAAGGCACTCGCACATCTGAGCTATCTTTTTTGCAGGTGCATGGCAACAGTTGAACAAGATGAAGGAAAACGGAAACCGCACACAGCTCTTGATAGTATCACTGAACTTTAATAAGCTTACGTATCGGCCTCACGGCCTTCGTCAGAGTTTTTGTGAATTTCTTAAAATAAGCACACGTATGTACACCTAGCAGTACATTTTAATGACCTAAAGCTTGACATTTCTACCTTTAGATTTTGTGGCATAGAGAAAGTTAAGATACCAGACAGGGGAAGTGATATTAATAATACTCTGAGTAAAAGAGAATGTTTTGGGATTTTCACCCTCCAGACATTATTTCCTAAAGGACTTAAAGATGAAATGCCTATGTATTTTATGTTGTGAATTTGAACATGAATTATGTCCCTATTTAAGATTACTCTGCTGTTCTTCGTACGATGTACCAAATGATTCATGGAAACTTGCTATGGCCCCATTGTGGTTTTACAGACGTGTTTAATACGTCTTATTTACACACTTTATTTGAATATTTATGAAATGCATAGTGTTACATTTGGTAGCACTTATTTGTTTTTCCTTCGCCTCTAACCCCTTTCGATGCGTGGAACGGATGTGGGTGGGGCTAGGTCTACATAAGGGTGCTAATTTTAAGAAATTCCCAAAAGCTCTGACGAAGCCTGTGAGGCCGATACGTAAGCTTGTTAAAGACCAGTGATAGTATCAAGAGCAGTGTGCGGTTTCCTTTTTCCTTCACCACTTTCAGGTTTGTGCACCAGCTTCAAACAGCTGAAAATACAATATTTTTGGTTATGGAAAAGATATTTCACAGCGGTTTAGATGGTACAATGATTCTTTACACCATGACTGCTTGTTTTGTTTACATAAACTGGAATTAGGCGCACTATTATAATGTTAGCAACCAGGAAATGGTAGAGCAATTTCTACATAGTGCATATTTAATATAGGTTAAAGGTGCACTATGCAGAAATCGCTCCACAATTTACTGGTTGCTAAAATTTGAATAGTTCGCCCAATTTCAGTTTATGTGACAAAACAAGCAATGTATGGTGTAGAGAATCATTGTACCATCTAAACCACTGTGAAATATATTTTCAATAACCCAAAATATTGTATTTTCAGCTGTTTGAAGCTGGTGTACAAACCGAAAGTAAATGACGCAAAACAAAAACTTAAGAAAAGGGAAGCATAGAAAGATCGCGCATAGAACAGATCTACTGCTTCTTAGACTAGCAGATCTTTAAATCACCTTAGAATGACAGATCTATAACTCACCTTTCTAAGTGAATTTGGTCAGGTCGCCTAAAAAGTTACATATTGCAGCTTTAAGTTAATGTAGGTCAAATGAATATAGGTTAAGTTAATACAGGTTACGCTAATATAGGTTATGTTTAGTCACGAAACGTCCCATTGACCCGTTATTTAATAATCAGATTTCTCATAACCCAACACGACACGGCAGTCTCTTATACACTCCTTGTCCTTATACATTACATGACCAAAAGTATGTAGACACCAGCTCGTCGAACATCTCATTCCAGTATCATGGCATTAATATGGAGTTGGTACCCACTTTGCTGCTATAACAGACTCCACTCTTCTGGGAAGGCTTTCCACCAGATGTTGGAACATTGCTGCGGGGACTTGCTTCCATTCAGCCTCAAGAGCATTCGTGAGGTCGGGCACTGATGTTGAGCGATTAGGCCTGGCTCGCAGTCAGTGTTCCAATTCATCCCAAAGGTTTTCGATGGGGATGAGGTCAGGGCTCTGTGCAGAAATTTGATGAACTGACTTGTTGGAAAGGTGGCATCCTATGATGGTGGCACGTTGAAAGTCACTGAGCTCTTCTGTAAGGCCATTCTACTGCCAATGTTTGTCTATGGAGATTGCATGGCGGTGTGCCGATTGTATACACCTGTCAGCAACGTGTGTGGCTGAAATAGCCGAATCCACTAATTTGAAGGGGTGTCCACACACTTTTATATATATAGTGTATATTTAATACATATCCACTGAAGAAAAACCCTGTTCTGTTCCACTATTACTCCCTATTAATGAAATTCCATTTAGCTCATCTTCCCATTTTGTCTGCTTGGGTCCCTGTCTTGTCCCCCTCCCCCACTCCCCCTCTCCCTGTCACAGTCACAAAGGCTGGCCCCAGCATGAGCAGGATGCGTCTAGCTTGGCCCTGGGTGGGGCTAGGGGCCGGTGGGGACCCTTTCTTCACTCCCCCTGGGGATTTGCATACTAAAGCCATGCCTCACAGCTGCTAGCTAGCTACCGTTCTCTCCCTGAATGCATATTGGCAGAGAGGTGTGTGTGTGTGCGTGTGTGTGTGTGTGTGTGTGTGTGTGTGTGTGTGTGTGTGTGTGTGTGTGTGTGTGTGTGTGTGGGTGTGGGTGTGGGTGTGTGTGCGCGTGCGTGCGTGCGTGCGAGCGTGCGTGCGTGCGTAACAGCGTCGCCCTCCCCCAAACACAAAGGACTCTCCAGAGTCCCTGTCTGTGCCGGGTATCTGATGAACGGGGGGGGGGGGGGGGGTTGGGTTGGGTTACCAAGCCTGTTCTACTCCTCCTCTCTCGCCGCCTTCCTTCTCCTCCCTCTGTCTTATTGTGCCAGGTTGGGGGGAGAAAGGGGGAGGAGGGGAGGAGGATTATGAGGATAGGGGACGGAGTTGTGTTTTTTGAGTCAGCTCCAAACTATGTCAGACAAAGTGATTCTGTCTGTTTGTGCTCTCATTTTGGCTTCACATGAATAATGCCCTGCTTTAGAAGACTGTTCTGTTGTCTGTGTGTGTGTGTGTCTCTTTAATGCTGAGGGGTTGAGCGTTTGACAGGCTCTGTGGTAGATGCACAGCGTGCTTGACATACGGTGTGTGCGAGTGTCTCTGTGTGTATGATTGTATATGACATGAGACGTATGACGTGTGTGAAACACAGACACACTCCATAACCCCCGCCCTCTCATACTCAGCTGTGACTATACGCCTCCTGACAGTCTTGTGGTTTCGTCTCCCCTCCGCAGCCCTTCCACCCCATGGTGAACCTGCAGTGTTCGTCAGAACTCAGGATGTTCCTGTGTGCCCTCTACACTCCGGTGTGTACAGAGTACGGACGCATGACACTGCCCTGCCGACGGCTGTGCCTGAGAGCCAAGGGAGACTGTTACAAACTCATGGACATGTTCGGTGTCACCTGGCCAGAAGAGATGGATTGTAACAGGTTAGTAGTCTACTGTACTGTAGGGTACACTTTTACACACATGGGGCACATATATATATTTTTGGTATCATTCCTTTTACCATTAATTTATCAGGAAATACCTGGTCATTCTGTACCATAGCATCAATAAGAATGACATGGCAAAATAGTAATTACACAACGGTAACACGTGATATCCTAGCAAATACACGGTCAAAACTGTGGAAACAGTATTGTAAAATACTACCTTTGTGTCTTTCTGTAGTTTAAATATAATGTGTCTGACATAAGCTGTTTCCTTTCCGTCCCCCAGGTTCCCAGACTGTGACGAGTCATACCCCCGTCCTGTAGACCTGCTGTCCAGGTCAGACTCCACAGAGTCGCCCATCTCCGTCCAGCGCGACTATGGCTTCTGGTGCCCCCGCGAGCTCAAGATCGACCCCGACCTGGGCTACACCTTCCTGGGTGTGAGGGACTGCTCGCCCCCCTGTCCCAACATGTACTTTCAGCGGGACGAGCTGGTCTTCGCCCGCTACTTCATCGGCGTGGTGTCTATCGTATGTCTCTCTGCAACCCTCTTCACCTTCCTCACCTTCCTCATCGACGTGTCCAGGTTCCGCTACCCGGAGCGGCCAATCATCTTCTACGCCGTGTGTTACATGATGGTGTCCCTGGTCTTCTTCCTGGGCTTCCTATTGGAGGACCGGGTGGCGTGCAACGCGGCGAGCCCCGGGCGCTTCCGGGCGTCCACCGTCACCCAGGGCTCCCATAACAAGGTGACCCATCGGCCGCATAGTGATTGATTGATAACTGATTGTTTAATTAACTGATTGATTGTTTGATTTACCATTTTCTCTGTGACATTCAGGACTATTATATCATATATTTTTTTTGTTGGTACGATATTTTCAATGTTCTTGGATTTTCAATGTCTTCAGTCTTTTTAAAAACTTGTTCTCTTCTCCTTCTCTCCTCTCCCCTCCTCCAGGTGTGCACTCTGCTGTTCATGGTGCTCTACTTCTTCACCATGGCTGGCAGTGTGTGGTGGGTCATCCTCACCATCACCTGGTTCCTGGCTGCCGTGCCTAAGTGGGGCAGCGAGGCCATTGAGAAGAAGGCCCTGATCTTCCATGCCTGTGCCTGGGGCCTGCCCGGCTGTCTGACTGTCACTCTGCTGGCCATGAACAAGATCGAAGGGGATAGTGTTAGCGGGGTGTGTTTTGTGGGGCTGTATGACCGCACAGCGCTGAGATGGTTCCTGCTGGTTCCGCTGGGCCTGGATGTACTGGTGAGAGGACTGGAATGAGTCACAGTGGGATACGGCATGTATAACAAATGGCAGCCTATTCCCTATATAGGGAATAGGGCGGCATTTGGGATGCAACCTAGGTGATTCAGTAAAGTCTTTGTAGGATGTCCTTTGTGGGTATGTGTGCGCAAAGTTTACGTGTGCACATGCACAAAGTTCAGTAAACGTGTTGACACTGTTTGCCTGAATGGAACTGAAGGGAATTATTGTAATTGTTAGCTACCCAACCAATATACCATGTTTACTTACTGGTCTTCTTATACATTTACATTTACATTTAAGTCATTTAGCAGACGCTCTTATCCAGAGCGACTTACAAATTGGAAAGTTCATACATATTCATCCTGGTCCCCCCGTGGGAATTGAACCCACAACCCTGGCGTTGCAAGCGCCATGCTCTACCAACTGAGCCACACGGGACCTTATGACATCATCTTTTGTCCAATCCTTCCATATCAACTCTGTCTGATTCTAGGTGGGGGTGGCGTTGCTGCTCGCGGGCATCCTGGCGTTGAACCGCGTCCGTATGGAGATCCCTCTGGAGAAGGAGAACCAAGACAAGCTGGTGAAGTTTATGATCCGTATCGGGGTGTTCTCTGTGCTCTACCTGGTCCCTCTGCTGACGGTCATAGCCTGCTACCTGTATGAGAACAGCTATAGGACTGTCTGGGAGACTACCTGGGTACAGGAGCGCTGCAGAGAGTACCACATCCCCTGTCCATACCAGGTGAGATCCATACTCTAAGCAGTACACCACATCCCCTATCCATACCAGGTGAGATCCATACTCTAACCAGTACACCACATCCCCTGTCCATACCAGGTGAAATCCATACTCTAACCACTACACCACATCCCCTGTCCATACCAGGTGAGATCCATACTCTAACCAGTACACCACATCCCCTGTCCATACCAGGTGAAATCCATACTCTAACCAGTACACCACATCCCCTGTCCATACCAGGTAAGATCCATACTCTAACCAGTACACCACATCCCCTGTCCATACCAGGTAAGATCCATACTCTAACCAGTACACCACATCCCCTGTCCATACCAGGTGAGATCCATACTCTAACCAGTACACCACATCCCCTGTCCATACCAGGTGAGATCCATACTCTAACCAGTACACCACATCCCCTGTCCATACCAGGTGAGATTATGGCTGCTGCGGTGACCGTATTACTGCCACACTGGCAGTCATAAGTCATGACCGCAGTAAAATTCCATTTGACCGTTGAATCACGGTATTCTCCTCTTATGCACTCAGGACATGCATTGGTAGTACCCTAAGGACCATCAGGTCCTAATGGCCTGGTACTCAGGGCTCTATTGTCCCTCGAACCACCCGTACAGCAATGCAAATCAAATTGAAAATCACATCAAACACTTCTCCTCAAAACAGTATCATGCTTTTAAAACTCACCTCACTGTGATGATCAATGTGAAGAAAGAAGTTCAACAACAGGTTAAAGCTGAGTTTAAAATATGGTAGTTGTGGATGTTGTTTCAAAGTCTAACACAATGAAATGGACAGCGCTTTCTAAGGGGATGATTCATTCAAAAGATAGATGAAGCGAAAACAGGGTTTTAGACATTTTTGCAAACGTATACAAAATAAAAAAACAGAAATACCTTATTTACATACAGTACCAGTCAAAAGTTTGGACACACCTACTCATTCCAGGGTTTTTCTTTATTTTTAAGATTTTATATATTGTAGAATAATAGTGAAGACATCAAAGCTATGAAATAACACATATGGAATACAAAGTGTTAAACAAATCAAAATATATTTTCTATTTGAGATTTTTCAAAGTGCCACCCTTTGCCTTGATGACAGCTTGCACACTCTTGGCATTCTCTCAACCAGCTTCATGAGGTAGTCACCTGGAATTTCAATTAACAGGTGTGCCTTGATAAAAGTTAATTTGTGGAATTTCTTTCCTTCTTAATGCGTTTGAGCCAATCAGTTGTGTTGTGAGAAGGTAGGGGTGGTATACAGAAGATAACCCTATTTGGTAAAAGACCAAGTTCATATTATGGCAAGAACAGCTCAAATAAGCAAAGAGAAATGACAGTCCATCATTACTTTAAGACATGAAGGTCAGTCAATCCGGAAACTTTCAAGAACTTTGAAAGTTTCTTCAAGTGCAGTCTCAAAAACCGTCATGCAATGAAACTGTCCTCCTCTCATGAGGACCTCCACAGGAAAGGAAGAGCCAGAGTTACCTCTGCTGCAGAGGATAAGTTCATTAGAGTTAACTGCACCTCAGATTGCAGGCCAAATAAATGCTTCACAAGTAGCAGACACATCTCAACATCAACTGTTCAGAGGAGACTGCGTGAATCAGGCCTTCATGGTTGAATTGCTGCAAAGAAACCACTACTAAAGAACACCAATAATAAGAAGAAACTTGCTTGGGCCAAGAAACATGAGCAATGGACATTAGACCGGTGGAAATCTGTCCTTAATTTGAGATTGTTGGTTCCAACCGCCGTGTCTTTGTGAGACGCAGAGTAGGTGAACGGATGATCTCCGCATGTGTGGTTTCCAACGTGAAGCATGGAGGAGGAGGTGTGATGGTGTGTGGGTGCTTTGCTGGTGACACTCTGTGATTTATTTAGAAACAAGGCACCCTTAACCAGCATGGTTACCACAGCATTCTGCAGCAATACGCCTATCCCATCTGGTTTGCACTTAAATCAAATCAAATCAAAGTTTATTTGTCACGTGCGCCGAATACAACAGGTGTAGACCTTACAGTGAAATGCTTACTTACAGGCTCTAACCAATAGTGCAAAAAAAAGTATTAGGTGAACAATAGGTAGGTAAAGAAATAAAGCAACAGTAAAAAGACAGGCTATATGCAGTAGCGAGGCTGTAAAAGTAGCGAGGCTACATACAGACATCGGTTAGTCAGGCTGATTGAGGTAGTATGTACATGTAGATATGGTTAAAGTGACTATGCATATATGATGAACAGAGAGTAGCAGTAGGAGTAGCTTGAAAGAGGGGTTGGTGGGTGGGACACAATGCAGATAGCCCGGTTAGCCAATGTGTAGGAGCACTGGTTGGTCGGCCCGATTGAGGTAGTATGTACATGAATGTATAGTTAAAGTGACAATGTATATATGATAAACAGAGAGTAGCAGCAGCATAAAAAGAGGGGTTTGGAGGGGAACACAATGCAAATAGTCTTATGGCTTGGGGGTAAAAACTGTTGAGAAGCCTTTTTGTCCTAGACTTGGCACTTGGCACTACTACCATGCGGTAGTAGAGAGAACAGTCTAGGACTGGGGTGGCTGGGGTCTTTGACAATTTTTAGGGCCTTCCTCTGACACCGCCCGGTGTAGAGGTCCTGGATGGCAGACAGCTTAGCCCCAGTGATGTACTGGGCCGTACGCACTACCCTCTGTAGTGCCTTGTGGTCAGAGGCCGAGCAATTGCCGTACCAGGCAGTGATGCAACCAGTCATTATGCTCTCAATGTTGCAGCTGTAGAACCTTTTGAGAATCTCAGGACCCATGCCAAATCTTTTTAGTTTCCTGAGGGGGAATAGGCTTTTCACGACTGTTAGTGTGTTTGGACCATTCTAGTTTGTTGTTGATGTGGACACCAAGGAACTTGAAGCTCTCAACCTGCTCCACTACAGCCCTGTCGATGAGAATGGGGGCGTGCTCAGTCCTCCTTTTCCTGTAGTCCACAATCATCTCTTTAGTCTTGGTTACGTTGAGGGATAGGCTGTTATTCTGGCACCACCCGGCCAGGTCTCTGACTCCCTCCCTATAGGCTGTCTCGTCGTTGTCGGTGATCAGGCCTACCACAGTTGTGTCTTCTGCAAACGTAATGATGGTGTTTGAGTCGTGCCTGGCCATGCAGTCTTGGGTGAACAGGGAGTACAGGAGGGGACTGAGCACGCACCTCTGGGGAGCTCCAGTGTTAAGGATCAGCGTGGCAGATGTGTTGCTACCTACCCTCACCACCTGGGGGCGGCCCGCCAGGAAGTCCAGGATCCAGTTGCAGAGGGAGGTGTTTAGTCCCAGGATCCTTAGCTTAGTGATGAGCTTTGAGGGTACTATGGTGTTGAATGCTGAGCTGAGTGAAGGAGTGAAGGAAAAGCAGCCAGCAAGTGCTCAGCATATGTGGGAACTCCTTCAAGACAGTTGGAAAAGCATTCCTCATGAAGCTGGTTGAGAGAATGCCAAGAGTGTGCAAAGCTGTCATCAAGGCAAGGGGTGGCTACTTTGAAGAATCTAAAATATATTTTGATTTGATTAACATTTGTGTGGTTACTACATGATTCCAAATGTGTTATTTCATAGTTTTGATATCTTCGCTATTATTCTACAATGTAGAAAATAGTAAAAAAATAAAGTAAAACCCTTGAATGAGTAGATGTGTCCAAACTTTTGACTGGTACTGTAAGTATTCAGACCCTTTGCTATGAGACTCAAAATTGAGCTCAGGTGCATCCTGTTTCCATTGATCATCCTTGAGATGTTTCTACAACTTCATTGGAGTCTGTGGTAAATTCAGTTGATTGGACATGATTTGGAAAGGCACACACCCGTCTATATAAAGTCCCACAGTTGACAGTGCATGAGTCAGAGCAAAAACCAAGCCATGAGGTCGAAGGAATTGTCCGTAGAGCTCTGAGACAGGATTGTGTCGAGGCCAAGATCTGGGGATGGGTACCAAGAAATGTCTACAGCATTGAAGGTCCCCAAGAACACAGTGGCCTCCATCATTCTAAAATGGAAGACGTTTGTTACCACCAAGACTCTTCCTAGAGCTGGTCGCTCGGCCAGAATGAGCAATCGGGAGAAAAGGGCCTTGGTCAGGGAGTTGACCAAGAACCCGATGGTCACTCTGACACAGCTCCAGAGTTCCTCTTTGGAGATGGGAGAACCTTCCAGAAGAACAACCATCTCTGCAGCGCTCCACCAATCAGGCCTTTATGGGAGAGTGACCAGGCAGAAGCCACTTCTCAGTAAAAGGCGCATGACAGCCCGCTTGGAGTTGCCGAAAGGCACCTAAAGACTCTCAGACCATGAGAAACAAGATTCTCTGGTCTGATGAAAACAATATTGAACACTTTGGCCTGAATGCCAAGCGCCACATCTGGAGGAAACCTTGCACCATCCCTACGGTGAAGCATGGTGGGGCAGCATCATGCTGTGGGGATGTTTTTCAGCGGCAGGGACTGAGAGACTAGTCAGGATTGAGGCAAAGATGAACAGAGCAAAGTACAGAGAGATCCTTGATGAAAACCTGCTCCAGAGCGCTCAGGAACTCAGACTGGTGTGAAGGTTCACCTTCCAACAGGGCAACGACCCCACAGCCAAGACAACGCAGGAGTGGCTTCGGGACAAGTCTCTTAATGTCCTTGAGTGGCCCAGTCAGAGCCAGGACTTGAACCAGATCTAACATCTCTGGAGAGACCTGAGAATAGCTGTGCAGCAATCCTCCCCATCCAACCTGACAGAGCTTGAGAAGATCTGCAGAGAAAAATGGGAGAAACTCCCCAAATACAGGTGTGCCAAACTTGTCGGGTCATACCCAAGAAGACTCAAGGCTGTAATCGCTGCCAAAGGTGCTTCAAGAAAGTACCGAGTAAAGGGTCTGAATACTTATGTAAATGTGATATTTCAGATATATATTTTTTAATACATTTTCAAACAAACAGAAAAACAGATTTTTCTTTGTCATTGTGGGCTATTGTGTGTAGTTTGGTGAGGGGGAAAAAAACAATTTAATCTATTTTAGAATAAGGCTGTAACGTAACAACATTTGGAAATAGTCTCGGGGTCTGAATAGTTTCGAATGCACAGTATTAGTTTATGCATAGGTTTATGAGGCCAAGCCCGATAAAAACCTTGAATCAAAATGATGCTTGTGCTGTTATACAATACATAGCCTACCACATATTATGCATGGCAGAAGAACATACAACAAAACTGATTTAAGATGTCTTTGTGACATAATTGGTCTAGCCTATACTCCAAAATTAAACGCGTTTGAGTAATCGTGTGGACTGTATTATTTTACATACTGCATGGACTGGATTACCTTATGCTACGCTCCAAAATGTCTATCCACGAGTCTGGGAGAGAATGTATAGCCCTGGGAGATGCTGTTGGTTCATTGATTGTGCAGGGCGGCTTACAGTTAGCTTACAATTATAGAGAATTTGTATATGATTTTGAATAGCCTAGTAAATGGGGATTTTGTTATATTTTCGTAATTAATAGGCTGACATTACCTTTAGCTACAGAACATCTCACCACTATGCGGTTCCTTTTTCTCGTCTCTCTCTCCTTTATTTTTTTCTCACGTGCGCAGACGGTTTGTCAATAGTTTAGTGAAATATGTTTAGTTGCGAAAACATGTTACTATCGATGTTCCCGTACAGATTTTATTTTTGGTTTCCGAAATTATTAAACGCAGGGTATCTGCAGGAACAGGGTTGGAGAACCCATGGCATACAGAGTTTGGGCGGAATATCACCTGTCGCACAGCGAGAGCATGCTCTTCAAACAGTGGTTGGCGTGTGTAGTGAAATAAATGTTATTGTAGTTATTTCTCAGTTGTTCATGTAAAGCACAGCTCCTCTATAAAACAGAAGTAGCCATATCCGGCAACATTGACAAACCCGCAGGAAAGCGCGCAGCCTTCATTCGCTATTCGAGTGCATAGCCTACGGAATACGTCTTTTTTCCACTGTCCCTGTTCCTGCCCATTTGATAATGGTCCATTCTAAATGGAAACTAATTTTACATATTAGTAAAGACAAGATTAAATTGAGAATAGGGTGAAAATATGATCACACGATGAGAGAACAGCCGTGCAGCCTGAGGCGAAGACAGAGCGCAAGCTTCTTCTTTTTTTTTGCATAAAGTAGCATCATGCAACCCATATATGTTGTGATTTCTGAGAAATTCTATGGTTTATATCATTCACAACTAAAGTTGCTAAGTAATTCTAAATCTAGCGTAGCCTATAGGACCTGTTTCAAATGATCACTTTTACGCTCAACATAGCCACTTCATATAAGCACTCCATTCTATTTTACTCAGCTAAGTTAAATGATATTCTTTTTACAATAACATTATATTATATAAAATAATGTTATGGGATTTATAAGCATATATTGTCAGCTAAATGAACAAGCCTACAGCCTATGGCATGGAGCATAGCCAGATCAAATACAGTAGGCCAACTCATTTTCTTTTGCATGACAATAACCGGCTGACATAATTTCATGACCACCACAGCACAAGGTGAGATCCATACTCTAACCAATACACCATATCCCGTCTTACCAGGTAAGTAACATATACTACCTTAAGTACTACGCTACATTACATCTACTCTAACCACTACACCACATACCTGTCCATAGGAGGTAATATCAGATTATACAGCTACTGCAACCATTTCTAGAAACTACAATCAACTACACTCAAATATTATTATAACCCCTACAGTACATCAGTCATTCTCAACCAGGGGGCCTTGGACCCCTGAGGGACCTCCGTGAGCTTTCATGGGGTCCCAAGAAAACAGATGGAATTGGATTCTGGTGCCAAATTCAATAAGGGAAAGAAAAATAACAGAGTAAGAAAAAGATATTTCGGTCTCACACAGTAGTTGTATTCCCAACACACCTAGCTCCAGTGTTCCAGTGCAAACACAGACCGGGGAGAGATCTCAGGTTGGTTCTATTTAATAGATGAAGCACTTCAGAGAAGCTCCTCTCTGCCTGGAGCTGTGGAACACATCCCCACTCATCTGGAGAAGCAGTTGATCATTCAAACACTTCATCCTTGCTGCTGTAAATTGGTAGCATTTCTGTGTGTGTGTGTGTGTGTGTGTGTGTGTGTGTGTGTGTGTGTGTGTGTGTGTGTGTGTGTGTGTGTGTGTGTGTGTGTGTGTGTGTGTGTGTGTGTGTGTGTGTGTGTGTGTGTGTGTGTGTGTGTGTGTGTGTACAGTAGATGTTTGTTTTGTGTGTGTCTGTATAAAAATATTTGTGTGTGTATATGTGTGTGTATGTATGTTTGAGTGTGTCTGTGTGTGTGCTGTGCTTCTTTTTCTGTCCTCCTTAAAAAGGTTTTGTGTTAGTAGTTACTGTGGTGGCACAGATAGCAGAGTTTGGATGGGTAGAGAAGTGAAAAGAGTGAACAGCTTCTCTACTTGCTGTTTGTAGCAAGTGTCTAGATGTCACTGTTTTTCAGCTCCATTGCCACGTTTGGATGTGTGATGGTGTGTAATCTCTTGCCTTTTAGTTAGTTCTAAAGGAAGGCTGGTTGGCACACAGTAGAGCATTTGTGTGCATGTGTGTCTGTCTGTGTCTGTCTCCGTGTGTGTGTGTGTGTGTGTGTGTGTGTGTGTGTGTGTGTGTGTGTGTGTGTGTGTGTGTGTGTGTGTGTGTGTGTGTGTGTGTGTGTGTGTGTGTGTGTGTGTGTGTGTGTGTGTGTGTGTGTGTGTGTATATAAATGTGTGTACCCCCAACAAAGATAGCTTATGACGGCATTAGAGGCCTGTTACGGTGGGGGATGGGGGAAACAGAGGGGGAAGGCCGGGGGGAGGCAAAGAGAGTCATTTTGGGCCTTAATCTGTCATGCAAGCGTTACCGCGTAAGAGAGCAGTGAGTTCATTTCTCCCAGAGGTTCTGTTGCTGGGGGAAAGATGGATCAGAGAGAAGGGCTACGCTATGGTAATGCCGTTATAAAGAAAGTAAAGCTACTGTATGGATGAAACTACACAGACAAAATGTAATAGTGAGGAATGTCTGTGGTTTGGTAAAGGCTAGTAAGGGAAGGGTACTAGTGAGGGAAGGGTACTAGTGAGGGCAACAGAACGAGTGAAAGTCTTTCGTTTTTTATATATAGAAAGACTGAGAATGGGCGGCCAGGACTCTGTAGGCCCGCTGACTGCCCTTCATAACTTTGTGATGTGTGGAGGATGTGAGTGGGAGGACTCTGCTTCCCCAGAGCACACATACATACAGTAACACAGTAGCTAACATGTAAACAGACAATCTCCTGAGCACATACAGTGGGGAGAACAAGTATTTGATACACTGCCGATATTGCAGGTTTTCCTACTTACAAAGCATGTAGAGGTCTGTAATTTTTATCATAGGTACACTTCAACTGTGAGAGACGGAATCTGAAACAAAAATCCAGAAAATCACATTGTATGATTTTTAAGTAATTAATTAGCATTTTACTGCATGACATAAGTATTTGATCACCTACCAACCAGTAAGAATTCCGGCTCTCACAGACCTGTTAGTTTTTCTTTAAGAAGCCCTCCTGTTCTCCACTCATTACCTGTATTAACTGTACCTGACAAATCCGGGTTTGGAGGATGCCAGGACAACGCTACCTGCCCCAATGCATAGTGCCAACTGTAAAGTTTGGTCGAGGAGGAATAATGGTCTGGGGCTGTTTTTCATGGTTCGGGCTAGGCAGCTTGACAATGCCCCCGTGCACAAAGCGAGGTCCATACAGAAATGGTTTGTCGAGATCGACTGGCCTGCACAGAGCCCTGACCTCAACCCCATCGAACACCTTTGGGTTGAATTGGAACGCTGACTGCGAGCCAGGCCTAATCGCCCAACACCAGTGCCCGACCTCACTAATGCTCTTGTGTCCACATACTTTTGGTCATGTAGGGTATCTATATCAGTATATATATATATATATATATATATATATATATAGAGAGAGAGAGAGAGAGAGAGAGAGAGAGAGAGAGAGAGAGAGAGAGAGAGAGAGAGAGAGAGAGAGAGAGAGAGAGAGAGGAGAGAGAGAGAGAGAGAGAGAGAGAGAGAGAGAGAGAGAGAGAGAGAGAGAGAGAGAGAGAGAGAGAGAGAGAGAGAGAGAGAGAGAGAACGATGCTTGCAACACTACAATCGTAAGTTTGATTCCCGCAGTGGCCACCCAAACGGAAATGTCTGTCACTTTGGATTCAAGTGTGTGCTTAATGTCATAGAGAAAAGGAATCAGCTGTGAAAACCATCCAGCGCTACCAGTAGGTGGCCCATAGAAATATTATCACTAGATGTGCCCACCCATTACAGACCCATTGACTTGAATAAGGATGGCCATTCTATTTCAACGAGTCAGTCCATCCACCCTGTGCCTTTCTACTACTTCCCCTCTGATTGGCCAGAACCGTATGAGATGCCAATCTAGAGGAGTTTAGAAGATAAGACATGTTAACTGAAGGGACGTATGGCTGCAGTGATTCAGTCTCTCTCATTCTGTTGTAATGAGGTTCTCTGAGCTCCAGGCTGCTCTGCCTGTCTGCTCCACTCATAACGAGGCCATCAGGACTGCTGTGTATGTGTGTGTGTGTAGGGAAAAAACGGGATGTGTGTGAGTATGTTTCTTACAGGGATAGGGGGAGATAGATATACACACACTGTACATCAGTGGAGGCTGCTGAGGGGAGGACGGCTCATAATAATGGCTGGGACGGAGTCAATGGACTGGTCTCAACCACATGGAAACCACGTGCTTGATACCATTCCATTGACTCCATTCCAGACATTATTATGAGCCGTCCTCCCCTCAGCAGCCTCCGCTGACATGCATTCACTATGTGTCTGTGTGTTTACTAAGGCTGCTATGGTGTTACACTGCAGTGCAGTGATGCAGTTTATTTACAGGTATGGGTGAGAAGATGAGGAGTGCTGTGTTGTGTTCTGCTGTACTGTACCCTTCTGCAGTAGAGACCTGTGTGAGGGTACAGTGAGGGTACAGGTGCACTATCTACGGGGGAGGGGGGGGGGGGGGGGCACAGGAGAGAGAGGGGGGTGGAGGGAAAGAGATCAAATTAGAGGGGGGAGGTAGAGAGAGGGGGAACGATTGGGGATGGATGGAATGGAAGTAGAGAAAATGAGAGCGGGGGGGAGGGAGGGAATGAGAGGTAGAGAGAGGGAGAATAAGACAAAGGGAGGGGGAAGGAGAGAGTCATGCCATTGTGTTGGCTGCTGATTTGTTTATGCCTGTAGCGGTAAGCCGCCGAGTCTGTTAGAAGATACACGCATGTGGGAAAACACACACGACTCAGGAGTACAGTGCCTCACTGCCTTGCAGACAACCTACCGTACGTAGTGTCATACTTACTGAGAGCTACATTCTCACCCACGCAGCCTAGCAGACATGCATGTACAATCAAACGTACACACACTGTTTCCCTCCAGTACAGATTGCTAGTAGAGTACTCCCTTATGGCAGACACACTCACACCTCTCTCCTCTCCATGGGTGACCTAGGTCGAGCAGACCAGCAGACCAAACCTGTCCCTGTTCATCATAAAGTACCTGATGATGTTGGTAGTAGGGATCCCTTCAGTGTTCTGGGTGGGCAGCAAGAAGACCTGCTTCGAATGGGCCAGCTTCTTCCACGGTCATAGACGCAAAGAGTAAGTCTCTGAAACACGCTTTCTCTCCCTAACATCAATGTATTTCTCATGAAGAGCAATGTTTTTTTTATTTTTTTTTATGAGTTGCACGATTAGTCCACATTTGAATTCGATCAAATACATATGCCATTGTATATGATATGGAATGCAGGCGATGCACTGCATCAATGTATTATACCTGCTGGCTTTAAGTAAAGTGGTACCACGATTTTAAATTCAACAGTGCTGTATAGTAGTGTTAGTGAAAGGCCCCCTCTCTGCGTTCACCACCACCCCCCCTCCCCTGTTATCAGTGCATTAACCCCCTCTCCCATTCCCTGTTCCACACACTCCTCCTTCCTCATGTACCTTTCCACCTTCCCTTTCTCTCTCCCGTCCCTCCTCCGCCTCTCCCTCCCCTCCATCCCTCCCTTCCCCTTCTCCTCGTCCCCCTCTTCCTCTCCCTTTTCCAGTAGCGTGGTCAACGAGAGCAGACAGGTACTCCAGGAGCCAGATTTTGCTCAGCTGCTCCTGCGGGACCCCAACACCCCCATCGCGAGGAAGTCCAGGGGGACGTCCACGCAGGGCACCTCCACCCACGCTTCCTCCACCCACCTGGCCATGCTGGACGAGCCCCCCAGCGGGAGCACCAGCCGGGCAAGTAGTGTCCGCAGCGCCCGCAGCAAGATGAGCAGCTTCCATGGAAGTCTGCATAGATCCAGAGACAGCAGGTAGGGATGGACAGGGATGATGGGGTGGGAACCGTGGGGGTGACAGATTGATTTAATAGATTTGGGGATTGAAAAAAGCCAGATGTGGAAAATGGGTATGGATGAATAGATCTGTGTAGATCTGAAAATGTTTAGATCTGAAAGGGTTTGGTAAGTGTTAAAAACATGGAGTATTTGTCATGTTATTTACAGTCCCAGATGCCTGACCAACCGTCTCTCTCCTCTCCTCTGTTAGGTACACGGCATGTAGTTTCCGCGGCGTTGACGATCGCCTCCCCTATGGCAGCATGCCCCGCCTCAACGACCAGTCAGGTTCCAGACACTGCAGCACCAACCGGCTAGACAGCCTATCAAAGCATGGCTCCACCCAGCGTCTGGATAGCCAATCACGGCACAGCAGCATCAGGGACCTTAGCAACGTCACCCAGGCCATTCAGAGCGCCCCCGGCAATGGAATCCACAGGGTCCTTGAGGAGGATGGAGCCACGGCCTGAACTGAGACATCTCAACGCCTGGCCACAAAACAAAGCTTAGCCTCTACCCTAAAACCCATGCCAACCTTTTAGCTAAACAAGAAGTGTCTAGGACATGTGTCCAACTCATTCCACAGAGGGCCAAGTGTTTGCGGGTTTTTGACTCCACCCTTGTACTTTGTTGATGAATTAAGGTCACTAATTAGTAAGGAACTCCCCTCACCTGGTTGTCTAAGTCTTAATTGAAATGGAAAAACAAAAAATCTGCAGATACTCAGCCATCCATGGAATGAGTTTGATACCCCTGGTCTAGGGGGTAGAGGTTGATTTTGGACTGGACATACTACAGTCCTCTATGGCTACATTTACACAGGCAGCCCAATTCTCATCTTTTGCTCAATTACTGTTCTTTAGACCAATCAGATCAGATAATTTGCCAATAATTGATTAAAAAAAAATCAGAATCGGGCTGCCTGTGTAAACTCAGCCACAGTATGACAGTTTGAAAATAAGGAGATTGTGAGGAAACTGGACATGCAGGACTGTTTGACAATGTGTCTCAACAGGTCTCCTCTCATTAAACAGCACTGATAAATGAAGATAGCAGACGACTTGGATTCAGAGGACAGAGTAACTTGGACTTGCAGGAGTGAGAGCTGAACCAATAAGACTGACATGGAAGAAGAATCATACTCTTGGGCACAGACTGCTGATATCCGATGCTTTTTGTTCAATGTTCTGGAGTCAGCTCTTAGTGAAGGACACTCTACCCTTTAAGTGTAGGACAGCTCTGGGATCAGTTTCAGGTGTAGGACATAATACTGACATTACAGAGCTTCTTATCTATCAGCACATTCCACTACTCAGGGGGGTGAAAAGGGTTAAATCGTAAGGATTCTACAATCTAAATCGTTCCATTATGGGTTACACAAGCACATGCTGCCAAGCACTCGTCCACGAAGGCCAAGACTTTATTCCTGCTGACCACATTGTTTACCTGCACGAGGAGTACTGTAGACGTGTCTCCAAAACCACTGTTGTACTACACTACTATACATTTAGGTACTTTTATACGTCAATTGGTTTCATTGCACTTCTGATGGAGGCAAGTTAAGGTACTGTATGTGATGAGTAGGGCCTGAAGTTTTTCCTGACTGTGACCTGCCCAGGGAAAACTCTGGGTCCTAGTGATAATGTGAAGGCGATAGGGACAGTGTCCTGTCCTGTTGTCAATCAATTGACAATGAAACAATTGTATTGATGAATCAGCCATTGTGAAGTGAAGGGCTGTATTGTATTACAGGATAAAAGCGGAATTCCAAACTCCAGCCTTATAGGTAGAAAATGAGTGTTCTTTTTCCCTCCAGTTAGAATTAGAATCAGTAGTATTATTACGAAGTGCATACTTACTTGTATAGATAATTGTTAGCCATAACTTCTAGTAGTGGCATGTGCATAGGTGTAAATAGATTTTTTTGGGGGTGGTGGTGGAGGGGGGGGGGGGGGGTGTCCTTTGTGGGATTTGTAATAAATCTTCTGAAAATACATCTGGAAAATGTGTAAGTGGATCTGTGCCCTAGCCTGGAAAACAAACTGAAATGCTCCATTTTACAAGTGAATCAGAGCGATTCAGTGTGGATCCAGGCTATTATGTGTGCTCCCAAGGAAATAAATGATAATCCGGACACGAGACTCAGTGAAGCCGTATTTGTAACAGCCCTCCGCTTTATTGAAATACATTGGAGTCAGGTTAATATAATGAGTTCTCCACAAGTGTGCTGGCCAGTTTCCATACATTATTTGTTTGACCTTACACCTTAAATATTTCTGTGCAAAAAGAATCTACATCACCTGTAGTGGGCCATCCTCAATAAAAGTCCCAAACCGTTCAAATAAAATGAGCAAGTCAAACTTAAAAACAAATTACAAACAAACAAAAAAATGATTACATCTATAACATGCAAAACTGTACAAATTATTACAAAGCAATCCTAGAAAAACAAAGTGTATAATATGATATGAAAGAACAAAATAATATAGAAGGAACTGAAGATAAGACCTCACTGAAATGCAAAGGCGTTTTTTTATTTTTTTAATGGTTATCATGGTGGCACCTCAGCCTCAAACTACTACCCTCCATCTGCTCTTTCACCCCGTTTCATCCTTAATTCAAAACACTTGTCTGATTTCTTCCTCCGTTTAAATCTGTCTTTTCTTCCACCTGAATCTTTAGACCCTTACTCCTAGTCACAGCTAGCTACACCAGGGCTAAATTTAGCTCTTCTTTCCCAAGTGCAGTCTGTTCTGTCACACTCACTTCTATTGTTAGGGGGAAAATAATCATTGGTTCTGACATTCCTGAGTTTTTTAAATTTTTTAAAGTGGGATTTCAGGGCTTTAACTGTACAGTATAAAGCCTGGTCTATCATACTCTTAGACCTAGATATCTCCTCTTCGCTCTCAGCTAATACATTCTACAGATAAGGCCCAGCAGATATGAATAGGGACTCTTGGTAGCTTAAAAGGAAATATTAAAGAGAGGTGGTTAAGTTGAGACGGTTGAGTTAAACCGACTTAGCGAGACTGACGTCTAAAAGGCAAATTCTTATTTTGCAAGCTCAATATAAAATGGAATTCTAAAAACATGTGGAATGAGTAGGCTAGCGATAAATTACTGTATTTTCAAGGGAATATAATAGAATTGTGGTTTAGGGTTAAGGTTTAGGCCCCCAATGGCACGAATGAAAGCAGAAATCTGTTCCGTTTTTGTCTTATATTTTATACACTTCTGACTAGAATAGATAAACTGCCATGTTGACTACTTGGTACACTTCAACCCACCCAAACACTCCTAAACCTTAAGACAGACGGTCCCTTTGAGCAGTAAGTAACAACGGTCATCCATTAAATGGTCTGTAACAAAAATAATTCCTCATTAGAAATGAAAAAAGTCCCCTTTCCAGAATAAGAGTTCCCTTCCGCTTGAGAGAGAAGAGTCAGCTGATCTAGGCACTCGACCCAAAGCTCAGAAACAATATCAAGGAACTTGTGTATTTATGTGTGGAAATGAACCATCAACAACACCATGCTGTGATTTACATTAGGGTTGGGGTCAATTTCAATTTGGGCAATTCAGAAAGTAAACAGAAATCCTAATCCCAAATTTGTCACAAAGAAGCATTGAGGAAAATTGGAATTGGAATGGGACTTGAAATGACTGAAAAAAAATGGAATTGACCCCAAATTGGGTTTGTATCAAGGTTATTGCATTACCAGACAGTAATATACAGCTTACCAGTTAATAGTAAGAACATATCAATAACAGCAGGGAGGTTTGGAACAGAAATTAAACATTGAACGTCATCCTAGCATTTCTTTTCCATTATTTCACTCTTTTCTGACCTCCATTTCAGCCTAGCGCTGTCTGTCTAGTCAAATCGACATCTACAATTGTTGTCTCTCTTTCCCCCCCTAACCTATCAAAACATTCTTCAAAATAAGCAAGGCTGTCTGAAAAATAATGAAGACTCAAGATTCCAAGTCATTCTATTTTTGGTTATAACAAGCTTTCCAAAATCTCTCTCAGAAGTCAAAGGATAGACATATTTGAGGTTCACACGTTGGTACCACAGAGAAAAGTATGGAAATACACACTTAGTGTTTCAGAATCACTGTCGGTTAGGAAAGACACAATCCCACCTCAACTGATCTAACTGTGGACCATAGTGGAAAGAGTGGAGGGGGAAACGCCCGTGTGTGTGTGTGTGTGTGTGCGTGTGTTTGTGCGTGTAAGTGTGAATGCATGCATCTGTGACAGGACTATCGCTTCAAATAAATGCACATATTCACTTAACAGCACGGGTCCATGCGACCCATAATATTAGTTTCCTCAAACGCAAATCAAAATGACACTTGACAGTTTGTGTCTCATACATGAAATAGAAAGAAAAAAACGAAAACAAATCTGAAAGCAAATCAGAGGAACTTGAAGTGGTTTAAAATGGCTTTCGTGTGAATATAACCTCAAATCATACTCAAAAGATAAATAGGAACCGAGGATCTTCTCGCATCATCTATTTCTCTATAGTATTTCCCTTATCATATATTATTCTCTGATTTTAACCTATGTACATGGTTGTGATGGGAATCGGCTTTTTGGAATTGATCAGTGGTTGGTCTATTACTGTACTTACGGTATTAGGTCTACACTACATGGAAAATGGTCCCAGATCACTGGATGAGGTCACTGGCCCGTGTCATGAGGAAGTCGCATAAGGAGCTGTGATGTCATCATAGAATGTTCAGTCTGCTTCTAAACACTGCTGTCCCTAAGAATTCGAGAACATGAAGCCAGCGAGGTGTCACCTAGAGTTAAAATACCCCTAACCATACTTTTATTTTTGTACTGCTTTACTGTAGCTTTTCGCTGATGGTATGAAGAAATTAAGTCACTGCACATATTTCACTTCATGAGCAAAAAAAATAAAAAATACATCATTGCTTTCTTTTTTTCTTCATTATTACTATTTTGTTTAAATGTTATTTTGTGAGCCTTGTATTGTAAATGGAATTCCACCTCTTCTTCTGCTGCCAACTACCGTTTTGGAAGAAAGCAACAGAAGGAGAAAGAGAGAGTGAAAACATCCTCTCTTTCTCCTCTAGCTGCAAAGCACCTTGCTCTCCATGTCTTCGATAGATAGATGAATAAATAAAAGGTGGCCCCCCCAAGCCCAAAGGGTGCTGTGTACACGTATCAAATGATCTGTTGTCGTTTCATATTGATCCTCTTCTCTTTGTCGCATCTTGAGGTTTGTGTGTCTCTTTACAGGAGTTGCCAATTACATAATAATCTATACGGGGCTAGTAGTGCTGCAATCAAAAGTACTCTCAATAAAACTCATTGCTTCGCTTATTCTGGTTATCAGCTACAAAGCAGATGAAAGGGGGTGTACATTTTAATTCCTATATTGTATGCCCTCCCTCAAAAACACACACACACACAAACATGAGCACACACACACAGACAAACATGAGCACACACACCCTTTCCCAGTATTTCCCTCTTGGTCAAACACTTCCTTTCCCCGTGTTTGTTTGTAGATCTCAGTTCCATCTTGCGAACTTTGTGGGAGGTCAAAGGTGAAGTAAGTAAGTGGGAGGGGCCTGTGGCAGCGGGTGCAGTTCCGTGGGCAGGGCCCGGGAAGGGGGGGGGGGGCGGGCCCGGGAGCTTGGTGAGGGTCAGGGATTGGAGCTGTGTGCGGTCTGTCACTCATGTGTCCCAGCCAGTCATGCGGTCTGTGCTCTCCAGTGAGAGGGACTTGGTCTTGTGGGGTGAGGCTGGGCTGGGGGGACTGCTGAACGTAGAACTGTTTGACGCCGTCGAGTGACGGGGCGAGTCAGAGTCCTGGAGAGAGAGAGAGGGGGGGAGAAAGAGAGAGAGAGAGAGAGGGAGATTTAAAGATAGTGAGAGGGGGAGAAGGAAAGGGGAAGAACAGGAAGAAAGAGAGGGAGGGAGAGGCACTGAGATGTCGTACTTTTCTCACAGCTAAACACAAAACAGGCAAGGGCCACGATCAGTAGGCATGCAACGAAAGAAAACCCTGACACACAGGGGGCGATACGATCTTAACTTGTCTGAGAAAAATATTGCCCCTTTTTATAATAAAAATAAATAAATAAATAACAGACAAATAATATGTACACTTTCTCCTATTCGTGCCTACTGAACACAACCCATCTCTCCAATGGGCTCAGTAGATCAGGCCTGGTCAACACTAGTCCTCAGGGACCTCTGTGTGTGTTTGTCCTTCCAACCAACCACTGTCATCATCAAAGCTAATCTGCCGTTTGACTTCCTGCCTGCCGATGTGGACATGGTGATATCTCTTCACATCACCACACAGAGCGCTAAGCAACAATGACTTAATGCCCCGGGAACCTTCCACATCATCAGACAATGAGCAGCTCGATTGGCCGGAAGTGATTGGTCACAGCAAAACACATACGCAATACACACGAGGCCCCTCGTCTACTGTCTACTACTACAATACACAGCAGTCAGTGGAGGTTGACCACCTTTTGTTCCAGCCTAGTTGAGAACGCACGGTTAAAATAATCAACACATATATGGTTTTGGAGCTAGAACGCGATTTGTTAAATCAGGGGTGTAGTGTGTGTGTGTGTGTGTGTGTGTGTGCTGGGCTGGAACAAAAGCCTGCATACACTGCTGGTCCTCCATAATTATGATATGCCACCCCTGCTATAGTATACCATTGTGTACAAGATACCCCTGAGGACAGCACTGAGAGTTGCTAGTTAAGAAAAGCAGGGTTGAGATCATCTGCCTCCTTCACTGAAGGGAGGTAGTAGGGTTTGTAAAATTCCAGTAACTATCTCACAATTTCCAGGTTTTCCAGAAATGTCCTGATTATTCCCTCCTGATTCCGGGAACCTTCCAACTGGGGGTTTCTAGAAAACCTGGGAATTTGAGGAAAGTTACCAGAATCTTGCCAGGCTACACGGGAGGTGGTGAGAGTGAATTTGTCCTCTGCGCCGCATGCTTCTCACAGACAAAACATACATTTTTCATTTCTATTTGTACAGTAGGCTACGGCTGTGGGAGCTACAACTGTCCACCACCGCACTACAGTAGCTGGCACAAAGGTACAGGTACTATAATGGCCTATAGGAGAAGAGCGCCACAGTATCTTCCTGATGATCTATCAATCAAATCAGATCAGATACTGTCATGGTCATGATTAGAAACATGAGTTGGGCTGGCCACTGGGGGACAGTATGGAAGCAGACAGACGCATGCGGGGTAGAGGATGATGGTGACACATCGTTCCAAAAACCAAACCAGGAAATGAAGTAGAAACCCCAGGGCAGGTCAGGGGAAAGAGGAATGAGTAACCGCCCTCTAGCCAGAAACAGTGGGGACAATCAGATGCTGGTGCCGCTGGGGCTGAAATGGTGCAGTGGTGGGAGGCTTTGGGGTAAAGCTTCACGACTGTGGGCAACGCGCGCACGTGCGTGTTGGTGTCTGTGTGTGTGGTTGAGGGGTAGGTCACAGTGCGTCTGGGTTGGTTGTGTGTGTGTGCTGACATTACCTTCATCTTACTAAGCAGGGTCCTTAAAGCCCTTTTCAGATCGGGGGTCTTCTCCGATGGCGAGACCGCCTGCCACTGGAGAGGAACAGTTACAGACTCAGCGACCCGGCCCGGCCCAGAGAACAACATGCTGGGGCTGGGGGGGACCGAAGCGGGTGGAGGGGGGCGAGATGGGGGCAGGCACGAATCACGATGGAGCTAGCCAGGTATGAGGGACGGTGGGGGTGGTAGACAGTCAGCCAGGCCAGAAGAGGGAGCCAAAGGCACAATGGATAGCTAGAGCAAGAATCCCCTGCTTTGAGGATGGCTGGATGCTTGAGGTAAAAGCTTATCTTAACCAGAGATCTAGGATCAGATTATTAGACCCCAAATCTAACCTTAAACATTAGGGGGAAGAAAAAACTATCTGACCCTGAATCAGTGGTTAGTGGTGACTTGAAACTAGCTACTACTGGCTGGGTGGGTGGTTGAGGCTGAGTGAGGAGAGGCCAGATGCAGAGAACCAGAGAGGGGAATGGCTGTGACTGAGGTTCGGGTCAGGATTGAGTTCCCTATGAGGGGCTGTGGTGGGTCTAGGAACCAATCAGACCGAGGGATAGGATGAGGCAAAGGGCGATATGGGAGGGCACGAGAAGACATAGGCTGGGTGGTGGATGTTGTGGGTAAAAGGGGGGCGCAGAGTTATGGGGCACACTTTGATATGTCTAATTACATAGATGTTTGATATGTCTTCCACGTCATTGGTCACCAGGTAGAGTATTTTCAGTGTCTGTGTAGTGTTATGGTGAACCTAGTCATTTTAGAGCAACTGTGCTCAAACGATTAGTGAAACGTGGTTTCAGATCCATCCACTTGACTCTCACAACCAAAATACAACCAAGATACAACTATCTGAACACTAGTATAGGAGATGCGACTTTTACCGTATATCATCTAAGCGACGACAGATTCAGCACAATTGTTCCCAATTATTAGTAGCCGAGTTTTAGTAGCCTTAATCAAGTGCAATTTACCCAGGCGCCCGAGGGAGGAAGCAAGCTAGGCTGGTCACGTACCTCTCTGTCGAACTGGGAGAGGGGTGCGTCGCTGCAGCCGTCCATACCCCCTCCGGAGGACAAGGAGCTCTCGGAGGGAGAGGTCATGGTCTGGCGCTTAGAGCTGTAGCTACCCCCGGACAGCTCTCTCCTCAACGCATTGCCGTTCTGAGATGACGAACCTGGAAAAAGGAGGGAGAGACAAAAATAGAGAGATAGGGGAAGAAAGAGAGGGATGGGGAGAGAGTAGGACAGAGAAGGGAAGGGGGAGTTAGGAAGAGAAGTGAAGAGAGAAAGTTAGAGACAGATGAGTGTCACCCTTCGGAATCTATTCAGACCCCTTGACTTTTGTTACATTACAGCCTTATTCTAAAATGTATTAAATAAAAAAAAATCCTCAGCAATCTACACACAATATCCAAAAATGACAAAGCGAAAACAGGTTTTTCGACATTGTTGCTTAATTTATTAAAAATAAAAAACAGAAATACCTTATATATAAAGTATTAAGTATTCGGACTCTTTGCTATGAGACTCGAAATTGAGCTCAGGTGCATCCTGTTTCCATTGATCATCCTTGAGATGTTTCTACAACTTCATTGGAGTCCACCTGTGGTAAATTCAGTTGATTGGACATGATTTGGAAAGGCACACAGCTGTCTATGGAAGGTCCCACAGTTACCAGTGCATGTCAGAGCAAAAACCAGGCCATGAGGTCGTACAGCTCCGAGACAGGATTGTGTCGAGGCACAGATCAGGGGAAGGGTACCAAAACATTTCTGCAGCATTAAAGATCCCCAAAACACAGTGGCCTCCATCATTCTAAAATGAAAGAAGTTTGGAACCACCAAGACTCTTCCTCGAGCTGGTCTGCCAGCCAAACTGAGCAATCGGGGGAGAAGGGCCTTGGTCAGGGAGGTGACCAACAACCCGATGGTCACTCTGACAGAGTTCTAGAGTTCCTCTGTGGAGAACCTTCCAGAAGGACAACCATCTATGTAGCACTCCACCAATCAGGCCTTTATGATAGAGTGGCCAGACGGAAGCCACTCCTCGGTAAAAGGTACATGACAGCCCGCTTGGAGTTTGCCAAAATGCACCTAAAGACTCTCAAACCATGAGAAACAAGATTCTCTGGTCTGATGAAACCAAGATTGAACTCTTTGTCCTGAATGCCAAGCGTCACGTCTGGAGGAAACCTGGCACCATCCCTACGGTGAAGGATGGTAGTGGCAGCATCACGCTGTGGGGATGTTTTTCAGCGGCAGGGACTGGGAGACTAGTCAGGATTGAGGCAAAGATGAACGGAGCAATGTGCAGAGAGATCCTTGATGAAAACCTGCTCCAGAGCGCTCAGGACCTTAGACAGGGGCGAAGGTTCACCTTCCAACAGGACAACGACCCTAAGCACACAGCTAAGAGAACGCATGAGTGGCTTCGGGACAAGTCTCAATGTCCTTGAGTGACCCAGCCAGAGCCCGGAAATCTCTGGAGACCTGAAAATAGCTGTGCAGCAACGCACCCCATCCAACCTGACAGCGCTTGAGAGGATCTGCAGAGAAGAATGAGAGAAATCCCCCAAATACATGTGTGCCAAGCTTGTAGTGTCATACCCAAGAAGCCTCAAAGTTGTAATCGCTGCCAAAGGTGCTTCAACAAAGTACTGAGTAAATGGTCTGAATACTTTTGAAAATGTGATATTTCTGATATTTAAAAAAAAAAAGTTTTTCAAAAATGTATAAAAAAAGTTTTTGCCTTGTCATTATGGGGTATTGTGTGTAGATTGATGAGAAAAAAACAACTATTTAATAAATTTTAGAATAAGTCTAACATCAAAATGTGGAAAAAGTCAAGGGGTATTTTCTCGAGGCACTGTAAATGCATTTAAATCTACAAAAATCTACTTTCCATTGTTCACTAGTAACACACATCCATTTTCTCTACCCAGGCCTACATCTTTTGATGCTTCTTTAATCCCCATTTTATTATACAATATTTATTTTACTATTAAGCTTACTAGCTTAGTGTGTTTGGTAGCGTGATACTTACGGATGCCCAGTCCACTGCTGGCGCTCATGGACCGTCCCGGCTCTGCTCTGTTCTTGGTGATGGAGGGGATGGACACGGAGCCACTGAAGCCTGCAGCACGACTCTCCTGAACACGCACGTTCTGTGTCAGAGAGGCCAGTGGACAGGGGAGGACAGAATAGACCGGGGCGGATGAGGACAGAGAGGCACAGATATATGGATTACGGAGATGATATGAGAACGCATAGTGATACAGGCACATAGAAACAATTGTGAATACACATTCACCGAATGACAAATATGGATATGAACACATATAACATGTAATATAGCCATGATGACCACACATATGTAAACACAGACATTAAATCACAGAAACGCACAGACGTTCACACGTACAAACACATGATGCTCAGTTGGACCAGAGAAGGAAGAACAAGTACTCAGCTTGTTACAACTGAGCAGAACATCTATGGAAACTCTCTGTAGTGGCCCGTCTTACCATGGGCAGGTCTTTGAGGATCTGGATGCCGTCCCCAGGTCCCATGTGGGCCACGTGGTTGAAGTTGGTGGGGTTGGAGATCAGCTTGTTCCTCATCTCTGGGTCTCTCAGCATCTCTCTGTATAGGACACACACCAAACACAGGAATAAGGTCACTGTGGCCAGGACAGGGTGAACGCATCAGTAGAGAGTGATATCGCGTGAACAGAATGAGCTTTATGCCTATGGAGGGGACGAATATGGATGCATGGTATGGAGTCTGTACTAAATCTGTAGTGTGTAATGCACCATTAGCTGTACACTACCTCTGTGAAGTAGCTTGGTGCACTATGAGTGTATTGTGCACTATGTAGTATGGCGTGCACTACATAGTGTGTAGTGTATTGTGCAGTGCGCACTACGTAGTGTGTACTATAGTGTATAGTGTAGTGCACCCTATGTAGTGTGTAGTGTATTGTGCACCATGTAGTGTAGTGTGTAGTGTATGGATATGAGCACATATGCACATATGTCGGTGGGCAACAGCAAGGTGCATGTGACACATCTAGTGCTTTAGTGCCTGTTAGAGGTTAGTTGCATGCCCTGCTTACCACGTGCTTGCATACTCTCGCTTTCAGCTCGCTGCTGCCGGCTAGCCCTTGTGGTGAATTGGGGAGCAGTTCATGCACAAGTCTCTCCTTGCCGGTACAAAGCCATGACCAAGACTCCTGTCGGGCCTTATCGCGGCGGCACACGTTAACTGGTCGGCTTGAAACACCAGGCTAACCCGGCAGGGGATCTCGGAGCAGCAGTGTGGACACGTCCTGGCAGCCATCAGCCACTGTCCCGCTGCCTTGTGGGTTAGTCTGGTACGACAAAGGCTAGGGGAGCACACCCTGAGAGAAGAACAGCGTGGTAGGCGGACGCCGACAGACTGGGGTTCAGGCAGCCTCCTGCTACTGTGGAAGATACTAGTCGTCCTGGATTTCGCCACTTGCCACTGGAATTTCACCTTCCTACAGTGAAGTAGTGCTGTTGAGGATTGCGCACCCTCAGCGGCACTTTACATAACTTCCTTTGCGCAGGTATCCACTTCTGACCTCGGTGAAGCCATCAACCGGAAACCGGCCTAAAGCCTGGCAGGTTTGGGGTGTCTGGTGACGGGGGCAGGAGTGAATGCACCGGGAGCCCTTAATCAGACCCCTCTGCACGCCAGCGGCACAGGGCTATTATGGTCACCAGCAGTTGGGACTTGAGTGGCAGCTGCTCTCGGCAGACCCCGTGTGCCTGAGCAGCCCTATTTAGCCACACTGCTCTCCCCCAGCTGGGGGGAGGACTAGAGAGTGGCCTAAAAAAAAACGTTCCACTCAGCGGTTGAAAAATGCTAAAGAAAATAATTCCCCTGAAACTGGCGACATAGAACATCAGAACTCTCTTGGACACTGACGATAATAGCGACAGACCCCATCGGAGAACAGGTTTGATTGCTGCAGAGCTGAGGCGCTACAACATTGACATTGCTGCCCTGAGTGAGACCATGTTTCTGGATGTACGTTCCCTGAAAGAGGAGGGAGAAGGTTATACCTTCTTCTGGAAAGGTTACCCTCCGGGTGGACAAAATCAGCACGGTGTGGGACTGGCAATTAGAGCCTTCTACCCAGCCTCACCGAAACACCTGTCGGCATAAGTGAAAGACTCATGTCTCTCCGTATCCCCTTAGCCAAGATCCCCCTAGTCACTAGATGAGGCCCTTCACCCGGAATGACGAGATCTTTCTGCTGGGTGACTTCAACGCTAGGGTGGGGACAGAACATGGAGCGGAGTGCTGGGTAGACATGGTGTTGGTCAGGTCAATGAGAACGGCACGAGTCCGCTAACTCTATTTGCCGAGCGGGATCTCATTGTCACCAACAGAAGAACAAATATAAAACATCATGGATGCACCCACGCTCCAAACACTGGCACCTGATTGACTACGCCATAGTGAGACGTTCTGACACAAATGACATCCTGCTGACATGTGCCATGTGGGGTACAGAATGCTGGACAGATCACCGTATGATACCGTCTAAACTCCAGGTGAGAATAAGCCCCCCCCCAACGCCTGCAGAAGTCCAGTAAGAGGCTTGAGAAAACTGCAGTAAGGGACGAGTTCTGTTGCTGAAAGGCTGAGGGTAACTGAGCCTCTTCTGAGCACAGGTGACCCCATGGACCAGTTGTGGGCATCTATTAGCTCAGTGCTCTATCAGGCAGCGGCCCACTCCATTGGCTACAGAGGTAGGAAACATCAGGACTGGTTCGATGACAACTCTGACACCATCATAACGTTACTGGATAATATGCACAAAGGTCTACTCTCAACAACCCCACATCTGCTACCCTCCTCCAACAATGGCGTGCATCACGCAAGGACGTGCAAACAACCTTGCGTGCTCTGCAGAACGAATGGTGGACGAATAAGGCACAAGAAATCCAAGTTAATACCGACAAAAACGACATGCACAATGTCTACAACTCAACTAAAGCTATGGCCCTAGAAGTCACGCCATCACCCACATGAAAACGTCTGATGGTCTGACTCTCTTGAAGGACCAAAACCAGATCCTGGTGAGGTGGGCTGACCACTATGAAGCACTACTCAATCAGCACTCTCCTACGGACCACTCCATCCTGGAAGAACTTCCTGTCCATCCACCCATTTGAGACCTCAACCATTCACCAACCTTCCAAGAGGTGTTATCAGCTATCCATTCCCTCAAGAACAACAAGACTCCTGGCGCTGACAACATCCCAGCAGAGATACTTAAGAAGGGAGGTTACTTCTGCACCAGAACGTTCCACCAGTACATCACTGAGGTTTGCGACTGGGAGATCGTCCCCCAACAGTGGTGGGATGCAAACATTGTCACCATCTATAAGAACAAGGGTGACAAGTTCATCTGCAGCAACAGCCAGAGGATATTTCTTCTGGCTGTTGCCGGCAAGGTCCTGGCCAAGGTGATGCCACACATGCTGGTGAACAACATCACAGAGGAACTGCTGCCAGAGTTACAATGCGGCTTCAGAAAGAACAGGAGTACGGTCCACATGATATTTACGGCACGGCAACTCCAGGAGAAGTGCCGTGAACAACATCAGGACCTTGTCGTTGCCTTTGTCGACCTCTCCAAGGCCTTCAACACTGTGAGCAGGGAACTACTATGGGGCATTCTACTCAAATTTGGCTGTCCAGACAAATGTGTTAACATCCTTTTCCAGTTCCATGATGGGATGATGCCTCAGTGGCCATAGGAGGGCAGGAGTCAGTGCCCTTTGGCGTAATCATTGGTGTGAGGCAGGGGTGTGTGCTGGCACCTGTACTCTTTAACATCTTCATCCTATGTGTCACCCTGCTTCTCCACAAGGAGCTTGAGGATAGCAGCGGGGTTGCGGTCGACTTCGGGCTGGATGGAAATCTATTCAACATCAGGAGGCTCCAAGCAACCACCAAGGTTTTTGACGGAACGGGTTCTTGAGCTGCAGTATGCTGATGACTGTGCTCATGGCCACACTCTGGAAGACCTTCAGTCTGTCCTTGTAGCGTCTGTGAGGGTCTATAGCAGGATGGGACTGTATCAACACCACCAAGACAGAGGTGGTCTGCCAATGGAGATCCAGTCCTCCACCCACCATGCCTGTCTTCACAATTTAACACAAATCACTGGCAATAGTCCCGTCCTTCAAATACCTGGGCAGCAACCTCTTGGAGAACTGCAGCATCGACCTCGACATTCAAAATAGGATCAAGCAAGCATCAGCTGCCTTCGGGAAACTCAGACGCAGGGTCTCCCAAAACAGGGATCTCCACCTCCCCACCAAAATCACCGTCTATTAAGCCATCTGCATCACCACACTTCTTTACAGCTGTGAAGCCTGGGTCACTTACATTCGCCACAACAAGCAGCCCGAGCGACTCCACATAAGATGCCTGCAGCGCATCCTGGGAATCACCTGGTGTAGCCATGTGCCACATACAGAAATACTGTATGGCCAGCTACATCTTGGACGGAGGTCTGCAGGGGGGCAGATGAAGCGCTACAAGAACCAGCTAAAAAACGTTGCTGAAGAAGTGCAACATCAAACCCACAGCACAGACCTAGAGGATGCTGCTGCCGACCGTTTCACCTGGCGGCAGCTCTGCCAGAGGGGTGTACATAGGTGGGAGGAGGAGAGGAGCACAAAGAGACAGCTCAGGAGAAATACAACCATGCCTGCCCCCGCCAACACAGACTGCATTGCCCCACCAGCAATAAAGTTTGTGGATCTCAGATTGGACTCTACAGTCACCAAAGAATCCAGCGTTAACTCATCATCGGATACGATGGACTATCATAAGCAGTGTAGTGTGCACTACATAGTGTGTAGTGTGCACTACATAGTGTAGTGTACCTTCTCTGCTGTAGCCTCTCCTCTTCGGGGACTCTGAAAGAGAAGCGTCTCTTGTTGTTCAAGCTGCGAACCATCTGCTTCCTGCTGTTGTCAGAAGTCTCGGGGACCACCAGCTCATCACCCTCTGGAATTATAACAACATGGCCACCGTCGTCAACAACAACAGCATCATCAGTAGCATGATCATCATAAATATTTCTAATCCAGTTCTTATTTTTTGTTGTTGAAAATAAATCTCTTTAAAAAAAGAACATGATAATACTACTATGGAATACACGACCATTAAAATGAGTAATTCACTCAGTCAGTGGTCATAATCAAGATATGCATCTCTCCTATGCATTTAGAGGTCCGGAGGCCTATCCTGTGTGCAACTGACCTGCCGTCTTGTTTCGGAAGTAGATGAGCCTCACTGTCTCCAGACCCAGGAGGTTCAGGGATCCATCCGGGTTCAGAGGTCGCACCTTCAGGGGGGATACAAAGGGGTCAAATGTTACACCTACACCAATCCCACGACCGGCCCTCCGCTACATGTGCAGTCCTATACTCTCACCTTCTTTAGTGGGACGGTCTGAATCCACTCCATGGTGTTGACATCAAACACATCCACAGCATTCTCACTGTACACTGACAGGTAGGGGGCGTTGTAACCTGGAGGGGAGGAAGGAGGACAACATCAGCTTCAGGCTGAAAGCTACATTCTGGGGTTGGTTTTTAAATGCAAAACGACAGCCCCGCTACTTGTTTTGGTAAACAGCTTGGGATGAGGCAGAGGAAATGTAACCCCTCACAAATGTGTAGACAGCCACTCTAGAAGCAAGCACTGTCTCCACACGATAGTTTTAAACATATTCGGAAGCTATATACTTTTTATTTACTTGTCGTTTGTAAACAGCTAACACCTATTTTGGTTTATGATAACGGTAAGACAATTGTGCTGGTTCAGAACTCACATGCGGAGTTAGGCACGGCCGGCCACATCAGCTCCTGCTGGCGCGAGCGGCGGCCCTGCGAGTCCACATAGACCCCTATGGCTGAGAAGCATAGCAGCAGCTCCTTGGAGGAGATCTCCACGGCACACAACGCATCCAGGCCCTGCTGGGATATGAAGGCCAGGGTGTGGTCCTCGGGGTGCAGCAGGCTGACCGGGGCACAGTCCCCGTGGACGCTGTAGCGCGTGAAGCCAGCCTGGTAGCCCACACACAGCCGCTCGCTCAGGAGACCCATCCACTGGACAGGACCTGGGGTTTGGAGCTCCCGCAGCCGGCGGTGGCGCATCTTGCTCTTGTTCACCTGGGAGATAGAGAACCCTCATGCTGTTATTTAGTGAGTACATTTTTTTATATTTAATAATCCCATGAAAATAGCCTACATATCGTTGCTTTTCTAAGCAAAGTTACACGACATCGTTTGTCAAATACGACAATGTACTTTAAAACCCCATCCCTTCCGTCCCCACCGCCCACCTCGTAACAGATGACCTGTCTCTTCATGGCCACACACAGACAGGTGAGGGAGTTGTTTCGGACGGGCCCGGACACCAGCGCTGTGCAGCCCTTGGTCTCGGCCAGCTTGTAGGAGTCCATCTCCCGTCCGTCCAGCGCGGCCATGGGGAAGAGGCGGACGTGGCGGTTACGACCGGAGATGACCGCTAGGAGCTGCTCCTGGGGGACCAGGTCGATGTGGTAGACCTTCTTATTGTCTCCCACGCGGATGATCTCTGTGAGGTCAGGAGGGGGGAAGAGAGAGCGAGTTGTCAAAAAGACCTCTCCACTGTGATCGCCAATATGTGGTGAGCATTCTACTGCAAACTGGGTGAAGTGCATCAGGCGGGTAGGTGCAAAAGTCGTACCATCTTTGGTGACATGGATAACATAAAGGCCTTCCTCGTTGCCCAGGGCAACACGCTCGTGATCTGAAGAGAAAACATCAAGAGGACGTTTGATTCAGAGTCTACCGCATAGTTAGGTAACAAGATGCAGAAAGTGTGATACCTTCTGCAGTAGAACATGCAATGGCTGTATACTACAAACTCTTAATGAGACTGATACAGAGAAGAGTTTTTCCCCCCCTAACAATTACTTTCTTACTAAATGACCAAAATAGAGGGGCAGTGTGTGTGTGTGTCTCCCCTACCTATAATAGCGGCGGACTGCGTGGTCTTGATGAGCGGTAGCGTGCTGTCGTAGGCCTCTTTGGGCACGTAGACAAAGCGCTCCTTCAGCTTGTTCTTCTTGAGGATGCGCTGCAGCTCGTTGAGAAGCCCCACCCACTTGTTCCTCTCGTGGTCGGTGTCCGCCAGGATCAGGATGGAAGGTTTGTGACTGGAGGAGGCGGACAGCTGGGCAGCAGTCACCTGGAGGGGTTTAGAGGTCAGAGGTTAGGGCAAGGTTAGGGCTTTTGGAATGGCGTCCCACAACAATGAAGCATTGTTTAAAAAGCGGAGAAATCTGAAGACTGGAATAGGCGGGGGAGTAATCACGGGGTAAATGTATGGATGTATAAATAAATGCATGTTTTCAAGAAAAAAAGGCTAACCCTGAATATACATGGGATGTCCTTGCGGCTGGCGTGAATGACGTCAGACGCCAGAACAGAGCTGACTGAAAACTCCTCATCCCTGGAAAACAAAGGAAGGAGAAAGTGTGTGAGAGAGAGAGGGGGGAGAGGCAGAGAGAACATGGGAGAGAGTGATTGAGTCAATCAAATAAGGGACTAAACCCGGAAGTAATTCTAATAAGCAGCCATTTCTCTCTGAGAGACTGGGTTGTAGTTCAGACAGAGCTCAGGTTGTAGTCCTTGTCAGTCTCACGTCATGTCTATGAACTGACTGACCACCACACTGGGCGTTGTGGCCCTTCCCCAGCTATGGGAGTTCTAGTTCAGACAGAGCTTCGGTTATAGTCCTTACCTCATGTCTATGACCTGACTGACCACCACACTGGGCGTTGTGGCCTTGCCCTCTCCCAGCTCATACAGGAAGAGCTTGAAGTCACACACTACGGCAACCGCCCGCTGCCAACCCTTCTTCACCCCCGTTGGCTTGGGCACCTGGGAACACACACAGGGACAGACACACACTTCAGTCTCACACATAGACCCAACCTAGTATTGACAGTGGTAAACAACCTTGAGAGACAGAGACATATTTTACTATACAGACACAATTAACAGGCAAGCCTCACACACAGGTCAGCCACTGGTGATATAGGGACGTTAAACGTACAAGGTAAGGTTTTAGTTTTACATTTGCACTTTAATTCACAGGTACTTATTCTACCAGGAAATGTTGTTAAAAGAGTGCATAAACAATCTTCGGTGTCATACGTACTCTGACGTGTCCCTCGTAGGCAGTGCCGATGCCCCTCTGAGGGTCAATGCCCAATGGCCCCTTGGTCTGGTCGTGTGGCACGGGGCACACTGCTGGAGCCTTGTCAGCACATGTCACGTGGCACGAGAAGTTACACACTGCAAGACCAGACAGGAGAGAATAAGGGGTTTATATCGGTTTTATATCTAGCCTCAAAAGAGACAGTACTCCCACCTCAGTCTTGCCCCACTTCGCCTCCTTCCATCCAAAATCCCCTGCCTTCTTCTCTTCCTTCCACCTGTTTCCCTCCATCCCTTTCCGCAGATCCCAGTCTTCCTTCCTTTATCCCTCCCGCTCTCCTCCACCCTTTATCCCCCCCTCCCTCTCTCTCTCTCTCTCATATCGTACCTTCGCAGGTGCAGCCCTGACGGATGAGTCCCACCATGAGAGAGGTGCACTGGTTACACTTGGTTGGAGCACTGAAGGACTTCACCACAAACTGGTGGGCTTTGGGCTGCAGGGGACAAACAGAGGAGAACAGAGGGCCGATCGAAACACATAGGACTAATACAGACGCTTTATTGAAATGCAGCAACTGGTCTTCGTCGGGTCCATGGGATTGACATGACTAAGTCTTGACCGAGGTTAAAACAGTAGAACGGTATTTGGGAGGTCAAAAAGGATGTCAGGTCTTACCTTGGGTGATGAGCGGCCAATACTACCGTACCCCCCTGATCGCATGGTGGGGGTCTGGACTGGCCGTGGGGGGTGGTCTATCAACTAGAGGGTGAGAGAAGACAGAATGATCTGAGTACAGCTAGGGCTGTGGCGGTCACGGAATTTCATCAGCCGGTGATTGTCAAGCACGTAACTGGTCGGTCTCACGGTAATTGACCGTTAATTAACAAACACATTTAGCGTCTCCTGGCTTCCACACTGATAAGAACATCTACGTTTTACATTTAATATGGCCTACACCTTCACAATAAATCCATGATTTATTTTTAGACAGGTCTAAAGAAACATGATATGAAGAAAATGAAGTCTATTTCAGAAGAACAGAATAGCATACTTTGTCCTTATGTTAGGTCCTGATGTGGCTATGCCAAATGGCTGTGGGTTACACTAGTTCATTTAGCAGACACAATTTGCTTAGAATTCTATGGCATTATTTTAGAGTATGAAGAAAACAACTGAACAAAGCTGAATTAAATAGAAAGGATACTTTCTCCAAACGATTTGAGGGCGTGTGCATATGCGGCTATTCTGTGTTGAGCATTTAACAACTAAATAGGTCCTCCTATATGCTTAATTTAGAGTTATTAATGTAACTTTAGTTGTTCTACAAACATTGGGCTATCTGTTTATGATTAACACATTGTAAGGCTGCATGATGCGACTAATGATGAATTTTTCTTTTTAAGTTGCTTGAAAGGCATGTACTCTGCTTTGTTTTGTTGCGCAGGCTGTACACACTTAAAGTCTCTCATTCACAATTTGACAAGCACTTGATAATGCCTCAAATTTCCCGGCGGCATACCCTTTGTGTGGCCGTAAAGCATCCTAAAAAAAATCCATGCCTTTTGCGGCCAGTGGCCTTTGTGCCCTTGGCTGGGAGTGCTGTGTTGTGCCCTTCTCCCTGAGTGCTGTGTCGTGCCCTTCTCCCTGAGTGCTGCCCTTCTCCCTGAGTGATGTGTCGTGCCCTTCTCCCTGAGTGCTGTGTTGTACCCTTCTCCCTGAGTGCTGTGTTGTGCCCTTCTCCCTGAGTGATGTGTTGTGCCCTTCTCCCTGAGTGCTGTGTCGTGCCCTTCTCCCTGAGTGCTGTGTCGTGCCCTTCTCCCTGAGTGCTGTGTCGTGCCCTTCTCCCTGAGTGCTGTGTCGTGCCCTTCTCCCTGAGTGCTGTGTTGTGCCCTTCTCCCTGAGTGCTGCCCTTCTCCCTGAGTGCTGTGTTGTGCCCTTCTCCCTGAGTGCTGTGTTGTGCCCTTCTCCCTGAGTGCTGTGTTGTGTCCTTCTCCCTGAGTGCTGTGTTGTGCCCTTCTCCCTGAGTGCTGTGTTGTGCCCTTCTCCCTGAGTGCTGTGTTGTGCCCTTCTCCCTGAGTGCTGTGTTGTACCCTTCTCCCTGAGTGCTGTGTTGTGCCCTTCTCCCTGAGTGCTGTGTTGTGCCCTTCTCCCTGAGTGCTGTGTTGTACCCTTCTCCCTGAGTGCTGTGTTGTGTCCTTCTCCCTGAGTGCTGTGTTGTGCCCTTCTCCCTGAGTGCTGTGTTGTACCCTTCTCCCTGAGTGCTGTGTTGTACCCTTCTCCCTGAGTGCTGTGTTGTACCCTTCTCCCTGAGTGCTGTGTCGTGTCCTTCTCCCTGAGTGCTGTGTTGTACCCTTCTCCCTGAGTGCTGTGTTGTACCCTTCTCCCTGAGTGATGTGTCGTGTCCTTCTCCCTGAGTGATGTGTTGTACCCTTCTCCCTGAGTGCTGTGTCGTGCCCTTCTCCCTGAGTGCTGTGTCGTGCCCTTCTCCCTGAGTGCTGTGTTGTGCCCTTCTCCCTGAGTGCTGTGTCGTGTCCTTCTCCCTGAGTGATGTGTCGTGCCCTTCTCCCTGAGTGCTGTGTCGTGCCCTTCTCCCTGAGTGCTGTGTCGTGCCCTTCTCCCTGAGTGCTGTGTTGTACCCTTCTCCCTGAGTGCTGTCCGCTCAGAAGCACCTCTCACTCACATGGCTCACCATCACGTGATCGGGTCTATCTCTAACATCTTCTCTTTTTTGTTCTAACATGCCAGAGGCTGTTCACCTTGGAGATCTGCTGCGGATATGGAAGACAGACACGTCGGGAACAACTGCGCGCGTCCTTGTCCAATTCCGAGGTGCATATTGAAGATATTGGAAGAACTGTCCACATTTAGTTTTGGTCAGCCAACAAGATGAGTATGTCTAACGAACAGCAAAAGCACTAGCCTATGTCAATGTACTATCCCCCATAGTACAAAAATGTACCTATTCTATTCTGTACGAGAGACAAATATTCCAAACATAGTCTGGGACAGTTGTGGGATGCGATAGATCTCAAATTAATACAACCACTTGCATCAAAAATACTTTTTTTACACAATGTGGCAGACGCAACAGATCAGAACGTTTAGCTTAAAACGTTGATAAACTATTAGGCTATTTCTTCACATTATAAGCTCAGCAATGTGCACACGGCAGTAGGCTATAAGCACAAATTTCATTGGCGGGAAAACACCATTATCAAAAGTGACCGCAAATGCGATTATGCGTGTAATGCTTTTATTATAAAGGTGTATTTTTATGGTGAAAATAATCTTCCCCAAACTTGAAACTCACTCGCAGCTTATGAATGCCAGTTAGGCTCTAAACCCCTTGTAAAGCGGATTTATGTGCTTCATTTTCTTGCGCAACATGAGCTCATGGGCTCTCATGAAGTGTTTGATTAGATTTTTGATTACATTTGCATTGATGTCAGGGTGATTAGAGGAACAATAGGGTGCGGAGTACCATGCAGTTAGCAAGTTTGGCCATCAGCAGCATCAGAGCTTGGAGAAGCCTAATTACTGTGACTAAAGGGTCATGTGGAATTTGACTGCCTTCATTACTCGTGACCAATATGGTAATATGGTCACTTTAACAGCCCTAAGTACAGCACAATATATACCTAGTTTTTATTTTATGGTCAGAAAATCAGCCCTTATAGATTAAGAACAGTCTAAGATTAAGCATAATATAAGTTGAGGTCCAAAGTTCAGAGGTTAGAGTTCACCTCTATAGGCTCCACGTCGCTGGCCATGGAGGGCGACCGTGAGCGAGACTTGAGCTGGGACTTGGAGTCCTCGCCTCTGGATGGAGTGTTGGAGGGAGTGAAGTTATCCACCGAGTCCACCTGGAAAAAAGGATGAGAGAGAGAGAGAAATAAATGAAGAAAGGTGGGTTGCAGGAAACAGGAATATAGAAACAGGTTGTGATGGAGTTGGTAGAAAGTAAGGAAGCTAAAAGGGACCAAAAAGCACCATCCATGCTTAGAGTAAAAAGCAAGAAAACAATTCAACCAGGTAGATGCACAGTATTAGAGAGGTAAATGGAGATTGTAGTCGTAGCAGAGATAGGACTGACCAATCCATTGGTCAACGGTCATTAGGAAGCCTACAGTTTGGACCACAAACCCATGAACAATGCACATGACACGAGTGCTACACATACAGTGCATTCAGAAAGTATTCAGACCCATCGACTTTTACCACATTTTGTTACAACTACAGACTTATTCTAAAATGGATCAAATACATTTTCTCCTCATCAATCTACATCCAATAGCCTATAATAATGACAAAGCGAAAACAGGTTTCTAGACATTTTTGCAAATGTAAAAAAATTATTAAACAAAATACCTTATTTACATAAGTATTCAGACCCTTTGCTATGAGACTCGAACTTGAGCTCAGGTGCATCCTGTTTCCATTGATCATCCTTGAGATGTTTCAACAACTTGATTGGAGTCCACCTGTGGTAAATTCAGTTGATTGGACATGATTTGGAAAGGCACACACCGGTCTATATAAGGTTCCCAAGAACACAGTGGCCACCATCATTCTTAAATGGAAGAAGTTTGGAACCACCAAGACTCTTCCTAGAGCTGGCCGCCTGGCCAAGAGCAATCGGGGGAGAAGGGCCTTGGTCAGGGAGGTGACAAAGAACCCGATGGTCACTCTGACAAAGCTCCAGAGTTCCTCTGTGAAGATTGGAGAACCTTCCAGAAGGACAACCATCTCTGCAGCTCTCCACCAATCAGGTCTTTATGGTAGTGGCCAGACGGAAGCTACATCTCAGTAAAAAAGCACATGACACCCTGCTTGGTTTGCCTAAAAGGCACTTACTGGACTCTCAGACCATTAGAAACAAGATTCTCTGGTCTGATGAAACCAGATTGAACTCTTGGTTCAATGCCAAGCGTCACATCTGGAGGAAACCTGGCACCATCCCTACAGTGAAGCATGGTGGTGGCAGCATAATGCTGTGGGGATGTTTTTCCAATGGCAAGGACTGGGAGACTAGTCAGGATCGAGGGAAAGATGAACGGAGCAAAGTACAGAGAGATCCTTGATGGAAACCTGCTCCAGAGCACTCAGGACCTCAGACTGGGGCGAAGGTTCCCCTTCCAACTGGGTAACGACCCTAAGCACACAGCCAAGACAACGCAGGAGTGGCTTCAGGACAAGTTTCTGAATGTCCTTGATTGGCCCAGCCAGAGCTCCGACTTGAACCCAAACGAACATCTCTGGAGAGATGTGAAAATAGCTGTGCAGCGACGCTCTCCATCCAACCTGACAGAGCTTGAGAGGATCTGCAGATAAAAGTGGGAGAAACTCCCCAAATACAGGTGTGCCAAGCTTGTAGTGTCACACCCAAGAAGACTAGAGGCTGTAATCACTGCCAAACGTGCTTCAACAAATTACTGAGTAAAGGGTATTCTTACGTAAATGTGTTAACCTTTTTGTTGTTCTTGTAATATATACACGTTTGCAAAAATGTCTAAAAACCTGTTTTTGCGTTGTCATTATGGGGTATTGTGTGTAGATTGATGAGGATCATTTTGTTTTTAATCAATTCTAGAATAAGTCTGTCACGTAAGTCTGTTCGAATGCACTGTAGCCCATTGACCATGCCGACTGTAGCCACGAGGGACAAGAGCACAGCCACACCATACATTTGGTTTTGGGAAATCCACAAAGTCACTTGGAGGATAACGAAACAACTGCAGTAAATGCACACATATACGCTACTGTAGTTTATTGGAGGACTACAGTGCAGGCCATACACCCATACATACACCATGCCTTAAAAGCAAAGACAAATACAATAAAATACTTCACTTTTTTGAAAGTCCAAATGTTGCATCTCCACAAAGCCCCATGCATAACAACCGACACAACACACACAATACATTCCCTTTCATGCAACAGACACAGTTGAGGTTCAGAGGGTGATTGGGCACAGACAAAATAACAAGCACAGAACCGCTGCTTAGCTTACTCGTCTGCCTTTGCTAGTTGGCCCAACTGATGGAGAGCGCTTCAGTGGGGGGAGGGAGAGAGGGACAGAAAAATGGAAAGAAGTCAACATCTGAAGTGGCTCTTAAATAGGTCACATTAAAAGGAATGGTAGCCTATCTATTTGCTGAGGATGTCCTTTCCACATTGCACTGAAGGACACTGCCTGGATTGGGTAATAACTCTCGGTGTCCCAAATGACACCCTATTCCCTACATAGTGCACTACTTTTGACCACAGCCCCTGATCAAAAGTAGTGAATAGGGTGCGATATGGGACATAGACTCTTGGACTAACAGGGGAACTCGTGATGGTACTACAGTGTGGAAGGGAAGCTCACTCCAGAGTGTTAAACAGTATGTTCTGTAGTGTCTGGACTCAAAGCCAAGTAGCCATGGATGGCATCAAAGAATGTCTCTATACTAAGTGGGAGGAATCGGCTCAGTATACAAACATTCTTTCAAGTCTTGACTAAATTCCAAGGAGCCCAAATTCTGCTGCTGCAAACCCCACTCACGCAATGGCTATTTTCCGTTTCTCCGCCCTTTTCCTGAACTGAGCACTTTCTCACATGGATTTAACAATGGTGGAAACTCCCTCTAGCCAACCCTTTGCTTTTAAATGCATGACACAGAGTGTGCAAGTGCACAATTTGGGAGAAGGGTGGAAAATTGGGACATAGCCAAAGACTGGGGATGCTGCTGATCCACTACTACATTCACAGAAGACTCATTGGCTAGTAGGCTTATCTACTCACACGGGACTAGCTACGACGCTCACAGATACCCACACGGACGAACACAGAGAGGTATGGTCCACTCACTCACACAAACACTGGATCCAATCACACCACCACGCTCTGAGGCAACTAGTTAGCTTATTATCCATCTACAGTCTAGAGCTCCACACACGTCAGCCACTGCCCAACAGAAACTTACGTCTTCCCAAAAATCTATTAAAGAGGATGAGGATGAGGAGAAATAATCCTGACGTAGCAGAACATGAAAGCAAGGAGAACCAAATAAAAACAAGATGTGAAATATTTACACAAATGAAATAAAGAAAATTAATAGAAGAAAATGAATGTTCTGAACAAAATCTGTTAATGAAATAAATGTAAAAAAAAGTGAAGGAAGACACGGTCACTCAACAAAAGAAGAGAGGCCTTTAAACATTTCCTCTGATCTTTAAACAAGTCAGAGACCGTGGAATTTAGAGCAGATGATTAAAAAGCCATCCTGTCTGTAAAAGTGCGAGGGATGGCTACTTACATCGAACTGGTCCAAGGCTGTGGTGGGGGCGTTGAGGAAGGCCAGAAAGGAGTTCTGGGAGTCCTGGTGCTTCACACCTACACAAAACAACCCCACCAGAGACCACAATCACATCACCATGCTGTCCTAAAAGCAGCACAGAGAAAGTAGAAACATTTTGCCCTCTCCCAGTTTCATACATTGAAAGTTTCTCAGTCGGTGCTTAAGACCAGATATTCCATACATATAAAAACGAAAAGGTCTGCACTCAAACAGAACATATAGCTTTGAGAGGAGAAACACAGGTCAGAGGTGATGGTTCCAGTCTCACCCCTGCGCAGGCGGAGCTCCTCCGTCTCCTTCTTCAGCCTCTCAATCTCAGCTAGCAGGTCCTGGTTCTTAGTGTCCGACTCCTGCAGCTTACTGAGGAGACAGGAGGGTAGATGAGCCAGAGAACGTCAACAATGCCAAATGCGATCATGCAAGCGTAACAGAGTAATGCTTTAGGTGCGCGCTCTTGACTGACTGCACTGTACTGCCGTTGAATGTGCCCCATATCCCATGTTCCCTTTTTGAGCAATAAAGATTTTCTAAGTCTCAGCGTAGTTCTTAGACTAAGAGTTTAAAGGTAGACAAGTAAGTAAGAGCAGCAGTGGACGTACCACTCAGTGGAGATGTTGGAGGCCTTGACTTTGTTCAGTTCGTCCTGGATGGCCTGCTTGGCTCTGATCTCAGCGTCCAGTGCAGACTGCAGCTCCAGACGGGCCGACATGTCCAGCTTAGCGAACCTCCGCACCTTCCACGGCATGTCCTGCTGTAGGGGGGAGAGAGGAGGGAGAGGGGGGGGGGGGTGAAAGGGACGCAAATGAAGAAGGGTAAGTTCAATGCAGATGTGAGGAGAGAGGTACAGAGGTTCTTGCGTGTGTGTGTGTGTATATGTCTCACCGTGGCCCTGGCACCTAGGCTGGTGTTTCTCAGTCCCTCCAGCTCCTCGGTCATCTTAGTGGCCAGAGCCTGGAGGTAACCTCGCGCATCCTTCTCATCGCTCACCCTGGAACACACACGTCACAGAGGACACATTCCCTCGCGTCATTATACAAACACACGCACTCATGTGGGCGCACAGACACACACCCTGCAGGTAAGCCCTACCCTGTAGGTAGCGCGCATGAACTCGTTAACCCTGTCGCACAGTCAATAAATACAGGGATATGAGCAGCCCTCACAACTCACTAACCGCAGTATCCGTTGCATAAGCTATCATATCCAAACTGTCACTTTAACTGGACTGCAAGATTACAATACGGTTACAATAACTTGCCATTGCCCTCCCATTGAGTATTAGATTAAGGATATGTCCCAAGTGGCACCCTATTCCCGATATAGTGCACCGCGTTTGACCACAGCCCTGGGCTTCGGTCAAAATTAGTGCACTATAAAGGAATAGGGTGCCACTTGGGACAAACACTAAATAGGCCCAGAGCCAGAGTTCTATGTGTACATACAGGGCACAGAGGGTTCTGAACAATCCTGGCCGGTACATACACATTTCCCCCAATAGGGGTCTCTAAGGTCCATACAGGAGCTCTGGTCGTCACTAGTTACTACCCTATCCACAACCACAGTACTAACCATAACCGTACAGTAAATCCAAAAGGCACATTTTGGTTTTCATGATTTTTTACAATATAACCAATACTGTCTTTATGGCTGTGCTATCTAGTGGAAACCAGGAGCTCTGGGCCAGACTCTATTCCTGTTTCTCCTACTGCAGTGGCCTGGAGTGGCCGGCAGGGGGCACCACTCACCACTGTATCAGTTCATTGTTACAGAGTGTGTGTGTGTGTGTCCTGTATGTCTCTCCGTCCCTCACCACTGTATGATCTCAGTGATCTGGGCCTCCCAGTGAGCAACGCTCTCCTTCTTGTCAGCCAGCTCCCTCATCTCCTCCTCCAGCTGTCTGTTGCTGCTGCTCAGCTTCTCAAACATGGACGTCAGCTAGAGGAGAGAGGACAGGACAGAGGGCAACACAAAGTCAATCAGAGCCATAGATATTATACAGAGGTTGGCAACCTCAGCAGATATTGCAATAGAACTTTAATTTGAGCCATGCTGCGCCAGATTTTCAAGCGTATGACAGGGTGGGGAAAGGCAGGGCAGGGTCGGAGAAAGAGGGACAGAGGAGAGAGGGGAGAAAAGGTTAGGGCAAAGGGTAAGAAAGTTAGGGAAGGGGGGAGGGGGCATAAAAAAAAAGAGGGTACAGGGGAATGTTAAAAGAAGAGGGGAGAGAAGGACAGGCCAGGGGTGGATGCCAATGTAGGGTGGGTAGAGAGAAAGACAGGGAGGAGGGCAGGGAGGTGGAGAGAGGAGCTCACTAGTCATCCATATAATACAATTATGATCGATGACGTCATAAGTGCTGATCCTAGGCCCTCGTGGCAACTGGCCATTTAGAAATACCTGTAGCTAGCTTGGTAATTATAAGCTACTTGACAGTTGCAAAGGGAATGTGTTTTAGCGTAATGGTTTGACAGCGGTGAATTATTACTGCGCACATGGCAAAAAATCTGATAAGTGGCAAGTAGGTTGTTGGTTGACATAGGACCAGCAAAAAAATGGTAAGTGCAAGCTAACATGGACCCAGAGTTATAATACACAGTTTGAAGGATCATTTAAACAGGCTAAATATAATAGTTCCAAGGTAACCTTGCATTTGTTGACATGTGTTAAATGTATTTCCGAACGAAAGCAGCTAGCTTTAGAATAGAAAACATTTAAATATAATCTGATCATTTATAGAAAATATATATATATATGTATAATCTGATCCGTGTGTTCTGGCTTTCATGCGGGAAAGCATGTGAAACAGAATGATATGGGTCTGCGTCCCAATTGGCACCCATTTCCCAAATAGTGCATTTCCTTTGACAAGTCCCATGGTCAGAAGTAACGCACTATAAATGGAATAGGCTGTCATTTGAGACACAGGCAACGATATGTGCTTCTCCCTATTCTTCCCTGGCACAAGTTGAGCATGTGTTCAGGAAGTGTTGGGGAATGTTCCCTATTTTCCACATACACCCTACCCTGGCTGCTATCAACTTCCAGGCATTGCTTCATACTTAATATACAATACCACAAAAACAAACATCACTTTTAATACGATACGTCAGAACTCCTACAAAAGTATTTTGCTTGGGAACTTCCAATTCTCATTCCCATTTCTCCCACTTCCAAAGTCAATAGTATGGGATCCAACGGGCCGGTCCATTTGCGTGTGTAAGAGACTGTGGTCTGTTTTGAAGGTAGATATAGATGAACAGTGATTATATTGGCTTCGCCAGGAGAGAAGGGTGGCGCCGGAGGGGACGGCTGCTGTTTTACGGAATCCTAAACAACTGTGCTATTTTGTTTGTTTTTTCGCATTGTTTGTAACTTATTTTGGACATAATGTTGCTGCTACCGTCTCTTATGACAAAAAAGAGCTTCTGGATATCAGAACAGCGATTACTCACCTCAAACTGTGCGAAAATGTTTTCTTTAATGAGTCCGACGCGAAGGATATACTGCATCTCCGAGACCAGGCCCAAATCCCCGTCATTCACGCGAAGAAAATACACAAATACAGGGGGCGGAGATCGGGGTGTCTTGTCAGAATCCACGGCGAGTGGGTAACCCGCTTCTACCGTCAGTTCTATTGGCCAACGTGCAATCACTGGAGAATAATCTGGATGATTTCCATTCGAGACTATCCTACCAACGGGTTAGTAGGATAGGGTTTTCTGTGCATCGGCAGGACAGAACAGCAATGTCTGGTTATGTCGCTATGCACTCAGACGAACCATCAAACAGGCAAAGCGTCAATACAGGACTAAGATTGAATCGTACTACACTGGCTCTGACGCTCATCAGATGTTGCAGGTCTTGCAAACTATTACGGAATTCAAAAGGGAAACCCAGCCGCAAGCTGCCCAGTGACGCAAGCCTACCAGATGAGCTAAATGTATTTTATGCTTGCTTCGAGGCAAGCAGCACTGAAGCATGCATGAGAACCAGCTGTTCCGGACGACTGTGTGATCACGCTCTCCGTAGCCGATGTGAGTAAGACCTTTAAAAAGGTCAACATTAACAAGGCCGCAGGTTCAGAAGGATTACCAGGGCGTGTACTCAGAGCATGCGTGGACCAATTGGCAAGTGTCTTCACTGACATTTTCAACCTCTCCCTGACTGAGTCTGTAATACCTACATACCTATGTTTCAAGCAGACCACCATAGACCCTGTGCCCAAGAAAACGAAGGTAACCTGCCTAAATGACTACCACCCTGCAGCACTCACGTTGGTAGCCATGAATTGCTTTAAAAGGCTGGTCATGGGTCACATCAACACCCTCATCCCAGAAACCCTAGACCCACTCCAATACCGCCCCAACAGATCCACAGATGACGCAATCTCAATTGCACTCCACACTGCCCTTTTCCACCTGGACAAAAGGAACACCTATGTGAGAATGCTGTTCATTGACTACACCTCAGCGTTCAACACCATAGTGCCCACTAAGCTCATCACTAAGCTAAGAACCCCAGGGTCTAAACATCTTCCTCGCAAACTGGATCCCGGACTTCCTGACGGGCCGCCGCCAGGTGGTACGGGTAGGCAACAACACATCTGCCACACTGCTCCTCAACACGGGGGTCCCTCAGGGGTGCATGATTAGTCCCCTCCTCTATACCCTGTTCACCCACGACTGCGTGACAAAGAACGACTCCAACACCATCATTAAGTTTTCTGACGACACAACAGTGGTAGGCCTGATCACCGACAACGAGACAGCCTATAGGGATGTCAGAGACCTGGCAGTATGGACAACCTCTCCCTTAACGTGAGCAAGACAAAGGAGCTGATCGTGGACTACAGGAAGAGGAGGGCCGAAAAAGCCAGTATTAACATTGACTGGGCTGTAGTGGAGCGGGTCGAGAGGTTCAAGTTCCTTGGTGTTCTCATCACCAAAAAACAAACTATCATGGTCCAAACACACCAAGACAGCCATGAAGAGGGCACGACAACACCGTTTCCCTTCAGGATACAGATAATTTTTTGGCATGGGTCCTCAGATCCTCAAAAAGTTATACAACTGCACCATAGAGAGCATCCTATACTAGGCGGTGTCAGAGGAAGGCCCAACAAATGGTCAAAGACTCAAGTCACCCAAGTAATAGAATGTTCTCTCTGCTACCGCACGGCAAGCGGTGCCGGAGCGCCAAGTCTAGGTCCAAAATGCTCTTTAACAGCTTGTAACAATTAATCAAATGGTCAAGCGGACTATTTACATTGACACCCCCATTTGTTTTTACACTGCTGCTACTCGCTGTTTATTATCTATGCATAGTCACTTTACCCCTACCTACATGTACAAATTACCTCGATTAACCTGTACCCCCGCACATTGACTCTGTACAGGTACCCCCTGTATATAGTCATGTTATTAAGATTTTATTGAGTTACCATTTATTTTTTATTTAGCTTATTTAGTAAATATTTTCTTAACTCTATTTCTTGAACTGCATTGTTGGTTATGAGCTTGTAAGTAAGCATTTCACAGTAAGGTTTACACCGGTTGTATTCGGCGCATGAGACAAATACAATTTCATTTGATTTGAGGTGGGGGGGGGGGGGGGGGGGGTCAAATGATGCGAGAATTGGAATGTGTGTGTGAGAGGGTTACCTCAGGTCAGGGCAGTGTGTGTGTGTGTGTGTGTGTGTGTGTGTGCGTGTGCGTGTGCGTGTGCGTGTATAACATCTCACCTTGTCCAGTTCACTGGAGAGCTTCTTGTTCTCCTCGGTCAAAATGACCCTCTCCCTCTCGTACTTCTGCTTGTACTCCGTCTCAAACTCCTCACGCTCGCTTTGGCTGCCACACACACACACACACACACGAGACACACACACACACATATTCAGATGTTCCATCATCACTTACACAAACACATCAACCACACACTATACCTGCTATTCAGAGCAAGGTCCGATGAATACACACATAGGCCAGATAAGGAGCATTGAGACAAAGCCCCGTCAGACATGCCATATTAATCTCAACCACATCAATACTGTTAAAGAGACTATCCAGGAGCCAGATCTGCATCCCAAATGGCAACCCATTCCCTATGGGCCCTGGTCAAAAGTAGTGCACTAAATAGGGGATAGGGTTCCATTCGGGGCGCACACAGTTTGAACTAGGCAAGCCGGGGATGCTGGAGGGTAGAAAAACAACGGCTTACAGCTTTTCCTCCAGTGTCAGTCTGTATCAGGTGCCGTTAGGTTAGAGGAATGTTGCTTCTTGGATAGAGGCAGAGGGGGATAACACTAGCTAGATCTAAGTGACTCTAACACATGAACAAGGGTCTTCTCAGGAGCTAGGTCAGAGGAGAGAAGGTAACTAGCGTTAAACTACACTGCGAGTACAGCACAGTTGAGGCCAGGGTGAAGTAACGTTAACCATGTTTACCTTGCATAAACCTCGCTGGAAAGAAGAGGACGAGTACACTGTCAGGTGAGTGCTACTACACAGAGAGAGAGTAACTGTTCTACTGAATGGGTCAACTCCATAGGCACTTTCAATGGAAATGTTCAAGTAGACAGACAAACAACGGCAGTTAGATCTAAGGAACTCTAAGACATGTACAAGAGTCTTCTCAGGAGCAAGGTCACAACAGAGGGGTAGGGTTGTGACGATACCGGTATCGTGGTACTCAGATGCATCTTAGCAAGGAACACGAAAACTTGAAGTGGACTTCATATCTTAAGGAAAACCGTTCTTAACTGCCTCATGTTGTCACGTGTTTATTTCCCGAGCTATAGCACACAATATTTGACATGAAGCAGGTTTTTAAAAGGAGCAATGATTTTAGTCTGCTTTGTGGGTTTTTTTGTGCCATGGAAAATGTTTGTATCACGATACTGGTATGGTGACAATCCTAATAGGAGGAATCTGAGATCAAACTACACTGTGAGCACAGTAGAGTCCAGAGTGAAGTAACTTTGACCATGTTTACCTCGTATAACCCTCGCTGCAAAGAAGGGGAAGAACCCAGTCGGCCATGTATAGTATATCTCCATGTACTACAAAAAGGTTTTAACCAGAACCACATGAATGCTTTGTCTATGTCTCTAAATTGACTGTCCTATAAGTCTATGAGTGTTGTGGATGTCCAATTCTACTAAGGCGGTAGCGCACATAACCCATTATACACACAAAGAAATACATGTAGACAGACAAGACAAACACACCTCTCCCTGCGCGTCTTCTCCAGTTTGTCCTTGAGCACCAGGATCTCCTTCTGCAGGGTGAGCTGCTGTCCCTCAGCGTCGCGGAGCTCCTTGCGGAGGCCCTTGAGCTCGTTGGCGTGCTGCGCCTCCCTCCTGCTCAGCTCCTCCTCGTAGAACAAGGTCTTCTTCTCCAGGTCGGCACGCAGCTTCCCCACTTCCTGGCTCTGGTCCGAGCCCACCACCGAAGCTGACGGCCCCACCTGCTTCTGGTTCAGGGGAAGAGAGGAGTTAGCCAAATACACACGTACCAGGGGTGTGTTCATTAGTGCATGCCGGAGCAAAATACTTTGCAATGGAAAAAGTTTGCTTCCTTTTGGTTCCTAGTGAACACACCCCAGGTGTGTGTGTTTTGTGAGTTACAGTATTGTTTCCACCCCTGTAAAAAAAAAAAAAAACGACTTCTAGGTCTCCGAATGGGTGACGTCAACGATTGCACGCTACGCTAACTAGCTAGCCATTTCACATCGCCTACATGTGCGTTTCTGACTACAAGTCGCTCTGGATAAGAGCGTCTGCTTACATCTGTGAAGATCTGTACACGAGCAACAGAGAGTGAGAGAAAGTAAGAGAATGGTGAGTTACGTCTTATAGAAAGGGTATCTGTGTGTGTGTATTTGTGTGTGCGTGTGTTAGAGGTCCTCACGAATCCACCTGTACACGAATACCTGAGACCCGATCCGGGATCCGAGTGGATTCGGATCCAGAATTCTAAATAATGTCACGGGTCTGGGTCGGATCTGATATGATTGTCAAGGGTATGTGTAATTTTAACTGACTGATCTGGAAGGAACCATACAGATCTGAACACGATTGCTGAGCGAGAGAGAGAAATTGTATCATTTATGCTGCAGCTCTTTGCTTTTCACGAGAATGCCTCAGGTAGCTTGTTGTTGGCCAATCATAAGTCATCAAAGGGGCAATAGGCTACAGTCAGAGCCTTCGTGTGTGGCAAAAGTAAAAAAAGATCTAATCAATGGAAGAAGGAATAAAAATGACGGAATTAAAACATAAAGGAGAAGTATAGGTTACAACGACCAAGAGCCAACAGGCATGCTGCTACTTTATATTCTGAATGGAGTTGTTGTTTGTAACGGTGCAGGACGAGAAAGCGCATGCAACCTCAATTAGCCTAGCTAGCTGCTAGCTAGCTAGCTAGCTTACTTAACTAGCTTCTCCCAGTTTGATGCAGTCAAGAAAGGTACTACGTAATCATATTTGATGATAAATAACCTTGCTCTGGCAGCTGTTAGTCTACTATAGAGCGAGTCGGCTTGGTTGGTTGCCGTTTCTCCCTCATTCTTCCCTCAGTCACTCGCTCACACTCACAGTAGCCTACACACACAGCACGGCCCCTGCTAGAGCATCACCTCTCTCTACTTCTTCTCCCTCGCACTTTATCAGCTCCGGTTTATTAAAGTCGCTTAAACCTTTTCTGCTGCTTCCTTCACTCGGATCGGACAGAGTCTGGATCTGACCAGTTCTATACGGAACGGATCTAGTTGTCCGCGAGTCCGTTCGGAATGGGTCTCCATATTTTACAAATAAATTTACGCATACCGGGTCCAGGTGGGAAAGCCCCAGGGCCATCTTTTTGGCCCCCCCGTGAAGGCCTTCAGTGTGTGTTACCTTGAGTCCGTCCAGCTCCTCCTCTAGCTGTCTGCAGTGCTGCTCTGATCGTTCTCTCAGCTTCCTCTCCTTCTGAGCGTCTGCTGTCTGCTCCTCGGACTGGGCCTCCATCTGAGAGACACATCCAGCAAGGGGTTAATACACACACACACACACCACACACACACGAGGCCACCACAGATCTTCTTTCACGTAGACATATAGACACGCACACACAAACTATCCAAAACTAAAGAGGTAAAAAAAACATCCATCACACAGACACACCAATACCTCGAAGAACCACGAGACTACTCTACCTCCTTCTTGGACCTCTCGGCCTTGCGCACCTCCAGCCGTAGAGCCTCCACCTTCTGGGACAAAGCCTCCATCTCCTCCTCCTTGTCCCGGAGCTGACGGCCCAGGCGCTGCTTGGCTGATCGGAGGTCAGTCAGACGCTCGTTGAGCTCGGAGAACTCCTGCATGGCCAGCTTCCTCTGGCTGTGGGCTTCTTTCAACTCCTTAGACTGACTCTTCATCTTCTCACTGGCCTCCATTAAGTCCTATAGGGAATGAGGGTCAGGGTTAGTGGCTGACACTGAATGACTGGGAGTAACACCCAGGCGGGTGCTGTATGCTGGTGGTGAATAGGGTGAGTTAACCCAATACAGTATCGAGGCCTAGGGAAGAAGCACACCGACACACACACACCTTGTGCAGGTCGTCCCTCTCCAGGTTGAGGCTCTTCATCTGTTTCTCCAGGCTCCTGAGGTGTTTGGATGAGCCCTCCATTTCTCGACGGGCTGATGTAGCTTCCTCCAACTTCTGCTCCAGTTGACCTGAGTCTGACACACACATTACCCACATTACAGAGGGTCAATGTTGTTATACACAACATTGGCCAATATGCATTACATTTCCCTCTGATGTATGTTTTCGGTCATTATATATTTCATTTTATAGGTCAATGACTATGCAATTCCCATAGTGAACCTGGCTTGTTTACTGTATGCATTATTTATTGCCAGCTATTACGTCTTCCTAGCCATTACTGTCCATCTTTCCATTTTGTATCTGCACTTGCCCATTATGTAGAATGTATTTCCAGTCCGACTCTATCCATGCATGGTCAACGCTGACCTGGCTGGAATGTGTTTGTGTTCGACTACACAGCAACATCTTTACAGATGAATGTTTACCTGCGATCTGTTTCTTGAGGATGTCAATCTCAGTCTTCAGACTCCTGATCTCCACCTCCTTGTTAGAGGGGACGGGTGCTGGTCCTTCTCCTGACGCGTGCTGCAGGGCCTGGACTGTCTGGGTCGACTCTGGAAGAGGAAAGAGGAGAGGTTGAGGGGAGGGTGAAAGTGATTTCAGAGTATTAGAGAGACGGTGTGTAAATTAAACATCTGGAGAGTGTCCCGGATGAGGAGACAGGTTAAAGAAGGATTGAGACAACTGAGACATGATTGTGTATTTGTGCCATTCACAGGGTGAACGGGCAAGACAAAAGATTTAAGTGCCTTTGTGGTAGTAGGAGCCAGGCGCACCAGTTTGTGTCAAGAACTGCAACGCTGCTGGGTTTTTCACGCTCAACAGTTTCCTGTGTGTATGAAGAATGGTTCACCACCCAAAGGACATCCAGCCAACTTGACACGACTGGGAAGTTTTCGAGTCAACATGGGCCAGTATCCCTGTGGAACGCTTTCGACACCTTGTAGAGTGCATGCCCCTATGAATTGAGGCTGTTCTAAGAGGAAAGGGGGGATCCAACTCAATATTCATAATATTCTGTACACTCAGTGTATATGTGCGTGTGTGTGTGTACCTAGCAGCTTGCGGCTGAGCTCAGTCTTCTCCTGCTCCAGGCGTCGTATCCTCCTCTCGTAGGCTTCGGTAGCTAGACTCTCCTCCAGACTGCGCTGGACACACACATCCATCTGTGCCGGACCCAAACCACCGGACTCCCTCAAACAGCCCCGGTCAGATAGGGTACTGGAGGTGGGGGAGAAAGAGGACAGGGAGTGAGAAAGGGGAGCGGGGAAGAGAAAGGGCAGAGAGAGAGGGGAAGAGAAAGGGGAGAGAGAGAGAGGGGGAGAGAAAGGGGAGAGAGAGAGAGAGAGGGGAAGAGAGGGGAAGAGAAAGGGGAGAGAGGGAAAGAGAAAGGGGAGAGAGAAAGGGGAGAGAGGGAAAGAGAAAGGGGAGAGAGAGAGAGAGGGGAAGAGAAAGGGGAGAGAGAGAGAGAGAGGGAAAGAGAAAGGGGAGAGAGAGGGGAAGAGAAAGGGGAGAGAGAGAGAGAGAGAGAGAGGGGAAGAGAAAGGGGAGAGAGAGAGAGAGGGGAAGAGAAAGGGGAGAGAGAGAGGAAGAGAAAGGGGAGAGAGAGAGAGAGAGGGGAAGAGAAAGGGGAGAGAGAGAGAGAGAGGGGAAGAGAAAGGGGAGAGAGAGGGGAGGAGAAAGGGGAGAGAGAGAGAGGGGAAGAGAAAGAGGGGAGAGAGGGGTAGCGAAAGGGGAGAGAGGGTGAGAAAGTGAGGAGAGAGGGAGTGAGAGAGAAAGACACAGAGAGCAAAGGGGAGAGAAAAAACACAATTAACAGACCATTAGCCTTCAGGCTAGGATAAGAGATAAGATGACAAACAATCCCGATTCAATAGCTTCTCACTAGTGGAAATTGAGTGTTAGTTTCAGTGTGGTTGAGGTTAGATCAGATGATAGAAAAGTAGGAGTGAAGTAGCCTGGTCCCAGATCTGATTGTGCTGTGTAGTCTATGCTCATTGCTATGCCAAACATGACCATAGGGGTTGGCAAGACGGCACAAACAGATCTGGGACCAGGCTAGGAGTGAGGATGTATTTGTATGCATGCTGTATATACTAACAAAGCTGTAGAAGTAAACGTTGTAACTGAAGATGAGTGACGTTGATAGCGGCCACTCACCATTTACTGGTGTAGGTGAAGCCTACGAAGGGCAGGTGGTGTCCAGAGAAGGCCGTGTGCGAGGGAGGGGGCATCGTCTCCTGACACAACACAAAACACATTTGATTAAAACACACCTCTACAACATCGCAGAACGTTGAGATTACGGTGCGATAAACGATGGAAACAGAGACGGAAAGATGAGAAGAGTAAGGAAGACTCTTTAAGCCTTGATTGTAGTCCCATAAAGAGAAAGAGAGAGTTATACCGAGTTCTTGAGACAGTCATCGTCCACGTCAAAGTTGGACGTGTCTGTGGGGCTGCTGACTTCTGGTATGTAAGGGGCCTCGCACGTACGGATGTTGTCCCAGTCGATGCCTGACGGGAATGACAGACATTGGCATTATAGTTTCTTACGGTCATATTTATCATAATATACAGTTTCTTATTGTCGTATAAAATCGTATCACTATCGTCTAGTTTCACTTCAACGGCAATCATCATGATAAAAGCAGCTATAGTCATTTTATCTCAATGATTGGAGACAAGAGTTAGCGCAATAATAGGCTGAAGTTATACAGACAAGAGTTGCGGCGATACAGACGGAGTCCCCTCAAACGGTTTCAAGCCCTACCAGAGAAGAAGGGGTGAGATTTGAAGTCCTCGATGCCGTTCTGGCCCAGGCGGTGCTCACGGCTGCAGATGAGGCGCCGGATAAGGTCCTTGGCCTCTTCGGACACGTCCGTCATCTGCAGGGGGAACTGGAAACGCTCCTAGGGACCCGGCGGAGGGAGGAGAGGGAAAGGAGTCAGAATAATGAGAATATGTGCCTAATGGCACTTTATTCCCTATTTTAGTGCACTACTTCTGACCAGGGAATAGGGTACCATTTGGGATGCTATCTAAATATATTATTTGTGTAAAGTTGTCAAATCTTTCTATTTCTCGTTTATTTTTACTGATCATGCATTATCCCCTATTGCAGTAAACAGCAGTATAGTTCCATACTATAACTATTTTCCTGTTTCATGTATATATATGGTCCTTGACAAAGAAGCACAGCACATTTTTTAAATGTATTATATAGCCCATGCATGTTTCCCCTGTTGCAGTAGAAAGCAGTATAGTTCTATGCAAGCTAGTTTAATGCACACAAATAAGGCATTCCTTCAGCTAATATGGCCGCCGGGTGAGAGTGAAGGTATAGTTGAAAGGTGATGGGAAGGGAGAGGGGGAAGAGTTAGGAAGGTAGAGCGGAGTGGTTTGGAGTCAGGATAGGCTGAAACTAACTATGAACAGACCTGGGGTCGTATGTATCAATCGTCTCAGAGTAGGAGTTCTGATCTAGGATCAGGTCCCTTCTGTCCATATAATCTTCTTCATTATGATCTAAAAGGCTAAACTGATCTTAGACCAGAATTCCTATTCTAAATCGCTTGATACATACAGCCCCTGAACAGAACATACTCACACTTTAACCACTATCACTCAGACCCAGTCCCAAATCGACCCCAAGCCACCTACCGCCTATGCACTTGTGGAGATCTGAGAGGATTCTAGAAGTGTATAGGGGGTAGGGGAAAAGGGTCCATTTGGGACTGGGCAATCAGACCCCCAAAAAGAAACACTCACAGCAGCACCTAACTCCTCCTGTCAGTGGACGGAAAGGATCAGGAGAAAAAGGGGTAGAGAAGAAGGAAGAGTTGAACGCTTTGTAGTCAGAAAGAAGAAAACTAAGTCTATGAAACAGAAAGTACCTAGAACGTACAAACTCAGACTTCAGCCTAACACCTAAACAATCCCACGTGTCTTGAACAAAGGTTTGAATAAAAACAAAAAGCTCTTATTTAAAGATGGGTTTTAGTAGAGTAAGTACAATGTCACTACCAGTCACCATCAGCCACTAAGCAGCCCCCCTCACCTTGTGGTTCATGATCTTGCCGTAGGTCTCCACCAATGACTCGGCGTAGAAGGGGGTCTCCCCGTACAGCATCTCGTACATGCACACGCCCAGGGACCACCAGTCACACTCAGGACCATACTTCCCCTTCCCATCCTCCATCGCCTGCAGGATCTCCGGAGAGATGTAGTCCGGGGTCCCCACGGCAACCGACGACTGGACCTGAGGGCCCAGGAGATGAATCGATTAGTGAGTGGATGGATGACATGAGGGATCAACCATGTAAATCATATAATACTTTATTTACAGTGCCGTCAGAAAGTATTCACACCCCTTGACTTATTCCACATAATGACTAAGTGAAAACATGTTTTTAGAAGTTTTTGCAAATTTATTGAAAATAAAATATCTAATTTACACAAATATTAACACCCCTTCGCTCTGACACTCCAAATTGAGCTCAGGTGAATCCAATTTCCTTTGATCAACCTTAAGATGTCGCTACAACTTGATTGGAGCACCTGTGGCTCATTCAATTGTTTGGACATGATTTAGAAAGAAACACACCTGTCTATATAAGGTCTCACAGTTGACAGCGCATGTCAGAGCAGAAACTATACCATGAAGTCCAAGGAACTGACCGTAGATCTTAGAGATTATTATGATGAGACATACATTATATCTGGGGAAGTATATAAAACTATTTATAGAGCGTTTAAATGTTCCAAGGCCACAGTGGTCTCCATAATTGGGTAATGGAAAAGAAAATATGGAACTACCCAGACCCTGCCTAGAACTAGACGTTTGATCGAACTGAGTAACCGGGCAAGAAGGACCTTGATCAGGGAGGTGACCAAGAACCCAATGACCACTCTGACAGAACTACAGAGTTCCTTGGCTGATTAGGGAGAACTTGACAGAAGAACAACAGTCTATACAGCAATTCACCAATCTGGGGTTTATGGGAGAGTGGCCAGACTCCTGAGAAAAAAAAGCACATGACAGCACGACTGGAGTTTGCAAAAAGGCACATGAAAGACAGAGCATAAGGCAAAAGAATCTATGGTCAAAATGTTAACTTTATGGCCTGAATGCAAAGCACTAGATGAAGCATGTAGTGGCAGCATCATGCTATGGGGATGCTTTTCGGCAACAGGGACTGGGAGACTGGTAAGGATAGAGGAAACAATGAATGGAGCCAAATACAGGCAAATCCTTGATGAGAACCTGCTTCAGAGTGCAAATGACCTTAGACTGGGGCAAAGATTTACGTTCCGACAGGACAGGTACCCCAAACATACAGCCAAACAACAGTGGAATGGCTTCAAAACAAGAATGTGGAAGTCCTTGAGTGGCACAGCCAAAACCCAGACTTGAATCCCATTGATAATCTGGGGAAAGACTTGAAGATTGCTGTTCACCGCCGCTCCCCATCTAACTTAACAGAGCTTGAGATAATCTGCAAGGAAGAACGAGAGAAAATCCTCAAATCCAGATGTGCAAAGCTAATAGACATTCCCAAGACGACTCAAAGCTGTAATCGCCGCCAAAGGCGCTTCTACAAAGTATTGACTCAGGGGTGTGAATACTTATATAAATGAGATATTTCCGTATTTCATTTTCAATAAATGTGCTATTTCTAAAAACATGTTTTCACTTTCTCATTACAGGGTATCGCGTGTAGATGGTTGAGAAACTGTTCATCCATTTTGAATTCAGGCTTTAACAACAAAATGTGGAATAATAAGGGGTATGGATACTTTCTGAAGGCAATGTATCATCTGGAGCATTAATCTGTAAATCAGATGTTAATTGCGTGTCTACAGTGAGTTTGGAGTCAAATACGTCCACCAAACCTGAACGAGACCATGCCATAGAGTTAATACTACATAAATAACACTTAACTGAAACCGGGCCAAAAGAGCATCAGTCACAGCAGCTTTAGAGAGACGGGTCCTCTAAGGTCTCAACTCATTCAAAGCCAAGTTGCCAACCCCTTTGGAGAAGCTCAACTAGAGGAAGTGTCTTAACAACAGGCAGAGCCATGAAATCCGCCAGAGGGGAGGCCAAAAGGGAGGGGGGGTTGATTGGTTGGTGGTTTGGAGGCGTTTGGTTTGGAACATAGCCGTGTGTGTGTGCATGTGCTCACCGTGCCGTCCTCCATGAGTTTAAGGCAGGAGCCAAAGTCAGCCAAGCGGATGTGGCCGTTCATGTCCATCAGGATGTTGTCTGGCTTGATGTCCCTGAGAGACACACACAGAGACACCAAACTAAATATACTGATACCTAAGAGGAAGAAGGATAGATGGAGGAAGCGGGAGTGGAACAAAACAAAAAACACTTATATCCCAGAGGGGGAGACTGGGAGGGAGAATGAAAGAGTGAAAACAACTTTAACGCACACTAGTGATTGTTTGGTGTGAGAGAAAGAGACTGTGTGAGGGAGAGAGAGATTTTGGTTCTGTAGAGAGTGTGTGTTTTGTCTCCTGGATGCCTTCACGTCTACCCTCATTAAGTTGTGAAGAGGGCACAGTAACACATTTCCCCCTCAGGATTTGGCATGGGTCCCCAGATCCTCAAAAAGCTCTACAGCTGCACCATCGAGCGCATTCTGATCGGCTGCATCACCGCCTGGTATGGCAACTGTTCGCCATCTGACCGGAAGGCGCTACAGAGGGTGGTGCGTGTGGCCCAGTACGTCACTGGGGCCAAGCTTCCTGACATCCATGACCTATATACTAGGCGGTGTCAGAGGAAGGGCCAAAAAATGGTCAAATACTCCAGTTCCCCATAGACTATTCTCTCTGCTACCGCATGGCAAGCGGTACCGGAGCGCCAAGTCTAGGACCAAAAGGCTCCTTAACAGCTTCTACCCCCAAGTAATAAGACTGCTGAAGAAATAATCAAATGGCCACCCAGACTATTTACATTGACCACCCTCCCTTTGTTTTTACACTGCTGCTTCGCGCTGTTTATTATCTATGCATAGTCACTTTACAAGTGACCTCGACTTTTACCCCGTACATTAACTCTGTACCGGTAGCCCCTGTATATAGCCTCGTTATTGTTATTTTCTTGTGTTACTTTTTTATTTTATTCGATTGTTTTTAACTTTAGTTTATTTAGTAATTATTTTCTTAACTATTTCTTGAGCTGCATTGTTGGTTAAGGGCTTGTAAGTAAGCATTTCACGGTAAGGTCTACACCTGTTGTATTCGGCGCATGTGACAAAATTTGATTTGAAGTCTTGTGTTTATTTGGGCCGCGCCTCACCCTTGCTGCCTCTATTGCCAATAGGGCAGGCCCCTCACAGGGTTACACACACGCTCCCTGACCAGGAGACCCTGTCCCGAGAAGGCTTTACATCCCACTTAATGCAGACAATGTCAAGCCCGTGTCTCCACTGTTCCACTTATTAATATACTATTAATGCACAAAACATACCAGTTTAGCTGAAGCAAATCCAAGTTACACACCCACACAACACAAGTTGGGAGGGTTCTAGTTGGAGGGAAGGGTGTAGGTGGGCAGTATGGGGGTACAGTACACCCTGCTCTGGAGAGGGAGGGGTGTAAGGGGGGGGGGGGTACCCCCTACTCATAAGCAGGCGCATAAAGAGGTAAACAGAAGCCCTGGCTTGCTGAGAGGATTGGGGAGGGGGGGGGCAGCAGGATACAAAAGAACAAAGGCTTCTCACTGGACAGCAGGATACTGAGGCTGCAGCCCAAAATGGCACCCTATTCCCTACAAAGTGCACTACTTTTGACCAGTTGACCAGAGCCCCAGTGGCCCTGGTCAAAAGTAATGCACTTAATAGGGAATAGCTCGATGCCATTTGGGATTCAGACGAGGGACACAGAGAGAAGGAGCCTTTCTTTTCATGTTGAATCAAGTCAATGGGCTAAAAGGTACACCCACAGAACACCCTCCTACAAAGCAGAACTACTTACATTCGCCTCAAGTTTAGTTATAATGATACAATTAAGTAATTTCTGTGTTGTTTATTCTGTCCAAACATGTCTTTAACTGTGTCTTTGGGCTCCCGAGTGGCTCAGCGGTCTAAGGCACTGCATCGCAGTTGCATTAGGCATCACAACAGTCCCTGGTTCGAACCCAGGCTGTATCATGATTGGGAGTCCCATAGGGCGGCGCACAATTGGACCAGCGTTGTCGGGGTAGGACGTCATTGTAAATAAGAATGTGTTCTAAACTGACTTGCCTAGTTAAATAACGAAAACATTTCAAAACCGCTGACATGCCTTCTCTTCAGTAAAAACTTTGTTTCCCAGTGTGCACCTCTCTCCACACCTCTACGCACTCTACATAACACCTCTGTGGGTGTCTCCAACCTCTCAATTACAGGCTCAAACCTGGCACTAGCCTGCCTCTCTCTCTGTGTGTTCCTCCTCCAGATAAACCATTAGTACACTGTGAAAACCTGAGTGGCTAACAAGCAGAGATCAAACAAACAGAACATGGCTACCACCCCTCTTTCACTTGCCTCATCTCCACCTCCCTCTATGTCGCTATCTGGCTTTTTCTCCTGTCCAAATCTCTCATTCCTCCCTCCCCTGTAGGGCCACGGTGACTCGACAGTGGGCGGCATGGGCAGGTTAATGCCTCCGGGGTAGGTTAACATGGCTAACAACATTAGCGGTTTCTCCCCTAGACATACCACAGGGGATGCTAAGCTAGTTCGCTTAGCGCATTGCTAATTAGGCTGCTCTGTCTCAGGCAGGGCAGGGCTCCTGCGGTCTTAAGGAAGGAGCAGTGGGGCTGAGAATAGAGGGAGGTAATCTCCTTTAAGACCTCATTGGCATCCATCTGTGAGGGCCATCTGGACACACACACACACACACACGGCTGGACTGGGACAAGAATTCAGCCCTGGCATTTTATCCACACTGTTTGCCTCCCTGTTGTGCTATCTGTCTCAGCATCTTCTCTGCTGTCACTCTGTGCTTCTTCTTGTTCTCTCACTGTCTGTATGCCTGTCTGCTTAAGCCTTATACTAGGCTTGGGCAGTATGCCGTATACCGGAGTATTTTGAAATAGCCACAGGATGGTTTTAAATACCGCCAAAACTATTTAAAGTTTTTTTTAATAAATTGGAATATTTGGAGCTACTTTTTAAGTAAATACCTGTAGTCAACTTGTGCAATACGTTAGGAGATAAAAAAATATTTTTTGTTCTTCATTTCACTCATCACATAACTTTTCATTATGAATCTTACCCGTAGTCCCCAGTCACATAGTGTTTGTTTACAAGCACACAACGAATAGTGACTGGAGCCTTGTGAGTAACTATTAAGTTAACTGTCTCAAATGTTCTAAATGCTCTGCAGTTGTGCATTTGATTTGCTAATTTAGTAGCTAGTTAGCTATCTTGCTAAATGCAAGGCATCTTGCAAAATCAAGCCTCGATTGGTAACAGCAGAGAATCTCCTCCTGGATCAAGAGCCTTGCTGTCCAATATTTGTTTTGTGCACGCAGCAAACTGAGTAGTATTTTTGAGTTACTTGTATAACTTTATGAGCTGGGATGACTGTCCTGCAAATATACCAAACTAAAATATAAACGCAACATGTTACACTTTCAACGACTTCACTGAGTTATAGTTCAGATAAGGAAATCAGTCAATTGAAATTAATTCATTAGGCCCTAATCTATGGATTTCACATTAATGGGCAGGGGCGCAGACCCACCCACTGGGGAGCCAGGCCCAGCCAATCAGAATGAGTTTTTCCCCACAAAAGGGCTTTATTACAGACAGAAATACTCGTCAGTTTCATCAGCTGTCCGGGTGGCTGGTCTCGGACGATCCCGCAGGTGAAGAAGCCGGATGTGGAGGTCCGCGGCTGGTGTGGTCACACGTGGCCCATGGTTGTGATGCAGGTTGGACTGCCAAATTCTCCAAAACAACGTTGGGAGGCAGCTTATGGCAGATAATTGGATATTAATTTATCTGGCAACAGCTCTGGTAGACATTCTTGCAGTCAGTATTCCAATTGCACGCTCCTTCAAAACTTGAGACATGTGTCATTGTGTTGTGTGACAATTTTATTTATTTTTTTGTTTGTACTTTTTACCCTCTTTTTAAAAAACTTTTACACCTTTTTCATGATATCCAAATTGGTAGTTGGTAGACAAGGACATCCCAGTCGGCAAAACCTTCCCCTAACCCGGACAACGCTGGGCCAATTATATGCCGCCTCATGGGTCTCCCGATCACGGCCGGCTGTGACACAGCCTGGGATCGAACCCGGGGCTGTAGTGACGCCTCAAGTACTGAGATGCAGTGCCTTAGACTGCTGTGCCACTCGGGAGACAAAACTGCACATTCCAGAGTGGCCTTTTATTCTCCCCAAACATTACCTGTGTAATGATCATGCTGTTTAATCAACTTCTTGATATGCCACACCTGTAAGGTGGAAGGATTATCTTGGCAAAGGAGAAAGGCTCACTACCAGGGATGTAAACAAATTTTTGCACAACATTTGAAAGAAATAAGCTTTGAGTGTATATGGAACATTTCTGTGTTCTTTTATTTCAGCTCATGAAACACTTTACATGTTGCGTTTATATTTTTGTTCAGTAAAGTTTAGGTCAGCGACTGTATAAAATGTGCAATCGTTAGCATTTAGTTAGCATTCGTTATGGGATTTTACATGCACTTGTTAACACTGCTAACCTATGGACCTCAGAGGCTCAGTGGGGTTTGAAAATAGTGCCCCCTGTGTTCAGTGCCGGTATTACAGAATATCACAGGATGTTACAAGGTCGGTATGAAGGTATGACAATTTGGATACCGCCCAAGCATACCTTACACATTATAAAAGCCAAGCTAATGACTTAGGCTATATTGCAAATGAGAGATATTTTTTGGTTGACAAAACAAGTTGCTATATTTTACTTTCAAAATAGAACTACAGAATTTCAATTTTTGTATATATATATTTACTTTTTAATTAATTGCAAACATCTTTATGTGTACTAACTAATATATATTACTCTAATTCATTTGAGTTTAAACACCTGAGGAAGTGGAAACAAAGCACATGAACTAGATCGCTAACTAAATATAATACCCACTACTAGTAGCCATGTATTCATCCAACAGTAAATGTTATGTCCTAAAAACAACATTGCAGTTGTAAGCTACTACCCAAGGCCTATGCCCTCGCAACGGCAGGTGAACATTTTGCGCACGCACGCCACTCCATATCTCAAAACCATATCAAATATATTGGTTGTAAAATAGTTTCTATTGAGCTAAGAAATAAATTACCCCTACAGAAAGCTGAGACCCTGCTCTCTTCGACAGGGACAAGGGGAAGAAGAATCCAAAGCTGTGTTTTTCCCACAATTGCATTTTGAAATGATCAGAATGCATTTTTATCTCGAACACATGAGGGGAGAGGAGAGTGGCTCGTTCATGACAGCAGCAGGCCCCACTGAGGGCACAGGCCAGATACTTTCAGTACATGAGGATATTGCACTTTACTGTTTGACCAAATCATAGTTTTAGCCGCCCCAAGGATTGAGTGAGGTGACAATGAGGAATGTGCTCTTTCTACACTTAGTTTAGTTTAGTTTTTTTATGATCCATGATATTGGCTGTCTAACTCATGACATAGTCGGAGCTAGGCTCTTTTCTGATGCCGCGTTTGACTTTGAACGTGAGTTTGCGTGACCGGAGCTCAGCTTATCAGAAAACCAGGCCGGCCTATCTTGGTAGGGCCAAAGGCTCATTATAGATTTAAAAAAAACATCTTAGCAGGCCCATGGGCACCTTTTTGGTTGTTTTATTTTATTTTAAATTTTATCCCCTTTTCTCCCCAATTTTCGTGGTATCCAATCACTAGTAATTACTATCTTGTCTCATCGCTACAACTCCCGTACGGGCTCGGGAGAGACGAAGGTCGAAAGCCATGCGTCCTCCGAAGCACAACCCAACCAAGCCGCACTGCTTCTTAACACAGTGCGCCTCCAACCCGGAAGCCAGCCGCACCAATGTGTCGGAGGAAACACCGTGCACCTGGCCCCCTTGGTTAGCGCGCACTGCGCACGGCCCACCACAGGGGTCGCTGGAGCGCGATGAGACAAGGATATCCCTACCGGCCAAACCCTCCCTAACCCGGACGACGCTAGCCCAATTGTGCGTCGCCCCACGGACCTCCCGGTCGTGGCCGGCTGCGACAGAGCCTGGGCGCGAACCCAGAGACTCTGGTGGCGCAGTTAGCACTGCGATGATTGTTTTATTTTTATACCAATTTTTTAGAGTGTGTGTGTCAATTTCGACCAGCTCACCCAAGAACAAAAAAATTGTCCAGCCCCTCTGGCATTTGCCAGAATTGCCAGATGGCCAATCCACCCCTGCAAACAAACAAACAGACACACAAACCACATCTCCTTACAAAGACAGGGACAGAGATAGGGAAGGGACACAGACAAACACACACAAAATGCTCTACGGGACCTCATCGCCACTGTTTGGACGCATGCGCAAACATACTGTACATACATACACACCATTGGCCGTTACTGATTTAGCTACCATTTATAAAAATTTCTACAACAACAAACAAGGCATTGTTCCTGCCACTGTTACCATGGTGGCTTTATAATATTAACCGGTAATGAGATGTCTGTGGCCATGGTCAGTGCAGTGGTCCTTCTGATGAAAGGGGTTGGTCCCTTAGATCATTGGGTGGAAACAGGGCTGTGGAGCACACATGGCCCTGATCAATAATATAAAACACACACACACGGCCCTGATCAATAGAGAAAGAGATGCACACACACACAGGCATGCGCATCACACACGACGAGTGTGCACAAACACAAAGACACTGACACAAACAACACTAACACACACACACACAGGCCAGATGCTGGCCCTGCTAACAGTGAGCTGGGCCATGCTGAGTTGGTCCATTGAAGTGTTTGTTTGTCCCGTGGGAGGCCATGCCGATCACTGACCACTGATCAGCCTCACACACACAGCCCTCCTTACACACACACACACACACACTGACTAATGAGGGGGATAGCCACTAAACTCTGTAAAAAAATAAAAAGTATACATATATTTCATTTAACCATTAGGCCTACTTCTCCTAGGTAGGTTATTGTGATTGAGACAACAGTTGAGCTTACATTATGCGGTACATAACATATACGGGACTGAACTACTTAACTTACATAGACCATTTCTATAACTAGGCTATCCTCATTTCAGAAATGTGGCCTATATGCACTGATTCGAGCTATTTTAATGGGCCTTATATTAGATCAACTACAGGGTTAGCCTAATGCACTGTTCTTTCAGTAAGTATAAGTCACATCCACAGCAAAACACACACACAGAGAGAGAGAGAGAATGCCCCCTCAGGGTTCCTTCCCTTGCTGTATCCACCCTCCATAAACCAAGCAGGCCAATCACCCCCCCCCCCCCCCCCCCCCCCCGCACACACACACACCACACAACCGAGCACCCCGTCATTACCGTCCCAAAACGTCTCAGAGGGCCTCAAAGTGGAATGACACGTCAACCGCCACTGCCCCTCCCCCCCAACTCCCCCTAAAACACCATACAATTAGTGGGTCCCCAATGCTACACTGAGTCTATACTACTGCTCTGCTATGGGAGATCAATGCTACTACTGGCCAGTCAGGCACACCCTAACTCCTGTGTGCCTCTTCCCCTCCTCTCTCTTCTGTTCCTCCCTCGATCCGTCCTCTCCTCACCCTCTACTCTCTATCCCTTTGTCCTCTCTCCCCCCTCCCCCTCTCTCCTCCACTTCCATTCCTCCCTCCCTCCCTTTTGGGGACACAATCAAATCGTTGCTCCGAAGCCTCTTCAGAGTCGAGACAGTCATTATGCAGATGAAGCCTGGTGACCACTTCCTGTGTGCGAGAGGGAGAGTGGTTTCCACCACACAGGCACCAGACATCCCACGAGCCCTTGAGGCTGAGGGCTTTTCCTATTGGCTGTCACATCCCTGATCACAAAACACCCTCATTGCCAGGGCGTTAGTCAGGGGACCACTGCAACACATCTATTTAGATTGAGAGTTTTACTCAGTTGGTAGAGCATTGCGCTTGCAACAACAGGATAGTGGGTTAGATTCCCGGGACCACCAGTACGTTCAAAAAAATGTGTGCAAACATGACAACGTCGCTTTGGATAAAAGCATCTGCTAATTGGTATATATTATTTATATGTGAATGAGACTTGACAGAGTACCAGTCAAAAGTTTGGACACACCAACTCATTGCAGGGTTTATCTTTATTTGTACCATTTTCTACTTTGTAGAATAATAGTGAAGACATCAAAACTATGAAATAACACATATAGAATCATGAAGTAACCAAAAAAGTGTTAAACAAATCAAAAATGTATTTCATATTCTTCAAAGTAACTACCCTTTGCTTTGATGACAGCTTTGCACACTCTTGGCATTCTCTCAACCAGCTTCATGAGGTAGTCACCTGGAATGCGTTTTCTTAAAAGTTAATTTGTGGAATTTCTTTCCTTCTTAATGCGTTTGAGCCAATCAGTTGTGTTGTGACAAGGTAGGGGTGGTATACAGAAGATAGCCTTATTTGGTATAAGACCAAGTCCATATGTGACCCGATTCAGGAAACTAGGCGTATGTCGCAAGTCACGACTTCACAGGAGAGCCTTTTGAACGTAAAACATTTTATTTTATCAAAATACGTTTTTTTTTTGCAGAAATGCCTTCTCAAACATGTGACTTTCAAGTGCCTTAATATCAAACTTGAATGTCATCTGTAAATACAAATAACATGGTTAAATTAAGAGCCTGGTTGGTTTAGCCACAGAGAAAGTCAGCAACCTTCCTGCTAGCCATGATTGGCTGAGATAATGAGTGGGCTTTTTTGGAGCGAGCGGTCGCATTCGCTCCGCAGGTAGTATAACTTTTCAACTTTTCATTTCATTTCATTATAGTACAACGGTTTGATTTGTCTAACCTTAGAAATTTCTTCTTAGCTAGCTACATAGCCGTCTTTGTATCAAAGATAATTGCGTAATTATCGTATTTCGTCGTCCTATCGTAGTCCACACTGCTATCTGCCCAGCAGCTAGCCAGCTAGCCAGCTAGCAAACGTCCACCGTCTACCGAATAGTAGTATAACTTTTCATTACATTTCATTACATTTCATTATAGTACAACGGTTTGATTTGTCTAATCTTAGCAACTTCTTCTTAGCTAGCTACATAGCCGTCTTTGTATCAAAGATAATTGCGTAATTATCGTATTTCGTCGTCCTAACGCAGTCTACACTGCTATCTGCCCAGCAGCTAGCCAGCTAGCAAACGTCCACCGTCTACCGAATAGCAGCACTGTAGAAACTATTACACTCAACGGAACGACTAGTGTAGTGTCAACAACGCAGCCACTGCCAACTAGCCTACTTCAGCAGTACTGTATCATTTTAATCATTTTAGTCAATAAGATTCTTGCTACGTAAGCTTAACTTTCTGAACATTCGAGACGTGTAGTCCACTTGTCATTCCAATCTCCTTTGCATTAGCGTAGCCTCTCCTGTAGCCTGTCAACTATGTGTCTGTCTATCCCTGTTCTCTCCTCTCTGCACAGACCATACAAACGCTTCACACCGCGTGGCCGCGGCCACCCTAATCTGGTGGTCCCAGCGCGCACGACCCACGTGGAGTTCCAGGTCTCCGGTAGCCTCTGGAACTGCCGATCTGCGGCCAACAAGGCAGAGTTCATCTCAGCCTATGCCTCCCTCCAGTCCCTCGACTTCTTGGCACTGACGGAAACATGGATCACCACAGATAACACTGCTACTCCTACTGCTCTCTCTTCGTCCGCCCACGTGTTCTCGCACACCCCGAGAGCAGCTGGTCAGCGGGGTGGTGGCACCGGGATCCTCATCTCTCCCAAGTGGTCATTCTCTCTTTCTCCCCTTACCCATCTGTCTATCGCCTCCTTTGAATTCCATGCTGTCACAGTTACCAGCCCTTTCAAGCTTAACATCCTTATCATTTATCGCCCTCCAGGTTCCCTCGGAGAGTTCATCAATGAGCTTGATGCCTTGATAAGCTCCTTTCCTGAGGACAGCTCACCTCTCACAGTTCTGGGCGACTTTAACCTCCCCACGTCTACCTTTGACTCATTCCTCTCTGCCTCCTTCTTTCCACTCCTCTCCTCTTTTGACCTCACCCTCTCACCTTCCCCCCCTACTCACAAGGCAGGCAATACGCTTGACCTCATCTTTACTAGATGCTGTTCTTCCACTAACCACATTGCAACTCCCCTCCAAGTCTCCGACCACTACCTTGTATCCTTTTCCCTCTCGCTCTCATCCAACACTTCCCACACTGCCCCTACTCGGATGGTATCGCGCCGTCCCAACCTTCGCTCTCTCTCCCCCGCTACTTTCTCCTCTTCCATCCTATCATCTCTCCCCTCTGCTCAAACCTTCTCCAACCTATCTCCTGATTCTGCCTCCTCAACCCTCCTCTCCTCCCTTTCTGCATCCTTTGACTATGTCCCCTATCCTCCAGGCCGGCTCGGTCCTCCCCTCCCGCTCCGTGGCTCGACGACTCATTGCGAGCTCACAGAACAGGGCTCCGGGCAGCCGAGCGGAAATGGAGGAAAACTCGCCTCCCTGCGGACCTGGCATCCTTTCACTCCCTCCTCTCTACATTTTCCTCTTCTGTCTCTGCTGCTAAAGCCACTTTCTACCACTCTAAATTCCAAGCATCTGCCTCTAACCCTAGGAAGCTCTTTGCCACCTTCTCCTCCCTCCTGAATCCTCCCCCCCCCCCCCTCCTCCCTCTCTGCAGATGACTTCGTCAACCATTTTGAAAAGAAGGTCGACGACATCCGATCCTCGTTTGATAAGTCAAACGACATCGCTGGTTCTGCTCACACTGCCCTACCCTGTGCTCTGACCTCTTTCTCCCCTCTCTCTCCAGATGAAATCTCGCGTCTTGTGACGGCCGGCCGCCCAACAACCTGCCCGCTTGACCCTATCCCCTCCTCTCTTCTCCAGACCATTTCCGGAGACCTTCTCCCTTACCTCACCTCGCTCATCAACTCATCCCTGACCGCTGGCTACGTCCCTTCCGTCTTCAAGAGAGCGAGAGTTGCACCCCTTCTGAAAAAACCTACACTCGATCCCTCCGATGTCAACAACTACAGACCAGTATCCCTTCTTTCTTTTCTCTCCAAAACTCTTGAACGTGCCGTCCTTGGCCAGCTCTCCTGCTATCTCTCTCAGAATGACCTTTTTGATCCAAATCAGTCAGGTTTCAAGACTAGTCATTCAACTGAGACTGCTCTTCTCTGTATCACGGAGGCGCTCCGCACTGCTAAAGCTAACTCTCTCTCCTCTGCTCTCATCCTTCTAGACCTATCGGCTGCCTTTGACACTGTGAACCATCAGATCCTCCTCTCCACCCTCTCCGAGTTGGGCATCTCCGGCGCGGCCCACGCTTGGATTGCGTCCTACCTGACAGGTCGCTCCTACCAGGTGGCGTGGCGAGAATCTGTCTCCTCACCACGCGCTCTCACCACTGGTGTCCCCCAGGGCTCTGTTCTAGGCCCTCTCCTATTCTCGCTATACACCAAGTCACTTGGCTCTGTCATAACCTCACATGGTCTCTCCTATCATTGCTATGCAGACGACACACAATTAATCTTCTCCTTTCGCCCTTCGGATGACCAGGTGGCGAATCGCATCTCTGCATGTCTGGCAGACATATCAGTGTGGATGACGGATCACCACCTCAAGCTGAACCTCGGCAAGACGGAGCTGCTCTTCCTCCCGGGGAAGGACTGCCCGTTCCATGATCTCGCCATCACGGTTGACAACTCCATTGTGTCCTCCTCCCAGACCGCTAAGAACCTTGGCGTGATCCTGGACAACACCCTGTCGTTCTCAACTAACATCAAGGCGGTGGCCCGTTCCTGTAGGTTCATGCTCTACAACATCCGCAGAGTACGACTCTGCCTCACACAGGAAGCGGCACAGGTCCTAATCCAGGCACTTGTCATCTCCCGTCTGGATTACTGCAACTCGCTGTTGGCTGGGCTCCCTGCCTGTGCCATTAAACCCCTACAACTCATCCAGAACGCCACAGCCCGTCTGGTGTTCAACCTTCCCAAGTTCTCTCACGTCACCCCGCTCCTCCGCTCTCTCCACTGGCTTCCAGTTGAAGCTCGCATCCGCTACAAGACCATGGTGCTTGCCTACGGAGCTGTGAGGGGAACGGCACCTCAGTATCTCCAGGCTCTGATCAGGCCCTACACCCAAACAAGGGCACTGCGTTCATCCACCTCTGGCCTGCTCGCCTCCCTACCACTGAGGAAGTACAGTTCCCGCTCAGCCCAGTCAAAACTGTTCGCTGCTCTGGCCCCCCAATGGTGGAACAAACTCCCTCACGACGCCAGGACAGCGGAGTCAATCACCACCTTCCGGAGACACCTGAAACCCCACCTCTTTAAGGAATACCTAGGATAGGATAAAGTAATCCTTCTGACCCCCCCCCCCCCCCCCCCTTAAAAGATTTAGATGCACTGTTGTAAAGTGGCTGTTCCACTGGATGTCATAAGGTGAATGCACCAATTTGTAAGTCGCTCTGGATAAGAGCGTCTGCTAAATGACTTAAATGTAAATGTAAATGGCTAAACATGCCGAGAGATGAGTTTGGATTGAATTTTTCTTAAGATAGAGTTATCCATGGAGAACTGCAAATATGTTGCTACTGCTCTCAATGACATAGCTGTCCTGAATTTATCATCAGGTGCTATCGACAATGGTCAGTGGGAAAAAGCTGTGATGGACTACTTTCTGGACGCCAAATGCTGACTCTCTCACTCTGAAAACAACACGTTTTGAAATCAGTGGAACACAACGAGGCAAACAAGCTGTGCAAACTAAACAGAAACAACACAGGATGTCTTATAAAAGGTCTTGCAGTCTGCCGTAAAACTTTCATCCATGTATACAGGTAAGAATCTAGCTACAGATTCAGATATTATACGTTTATAATCTTGTCAAAGTTGTTATTGCAAGCTAAAGCCTGCTGCTAGCTAGCCAGCTGGAGTTCGATGGCTGGCTTGCTAACTAACATTAAACCTAACGTAATGTGGTTCAATTTAGCTTGCTATGACAATCTGTTTGTATTCCTAGTAATGTTACTCTATGGATTGGGATTATAGTTCATTTTTTTAGCTAGCGAATGTTAACGTGACATGTCTAAACAAAAGATCCCAAGTTACAGCTTGCTGTTAGCTAGCTAACGTTAGCTGAGGTTAGGTGGCTGGCTTGCTAGCTAACATTAACGTATGTGTATGAGGTGTGTGTAATGTTAATGATGTGTCCTCAGAATGCCATTTCGCATTGCTAGTTATAGCCTAATGTTAGCTAGCTAACTAGCTAACATTGAACCTATTGGTTTTACTTTAGCTAGCTATGACAATGGGTTTGTATTGCTAGTTAAAGCTTGCTGTTAGCTAGCCAGCTGACAATAGATGGCTGGATAGCAACAGTAGCTAACATTACCTGTATGAACTGTGTGTAGTGATATCCCAGAATGCCATTTCACATCCATTGTATAATAATGCTAAAACATTTGTATCTGGAATTTTTCTTTCAGTATTACACACCTGACTCTAATCCATGCACTATTTCTTCAAACTACAGAGTTGGGAAAACACGTGTGGACTTGAATTGTGATAACTGCAGTGTTCAAAACAAGAACAAGTTTGTGCTCTGGTATTGTGCCTGGTGGACCATGCACAAGCTCCACCACAATCTGGACCTTCACTTCCTGATCACAGGCCACACCAAGTTTGCCCCCGACTGGTGCTTCAGCATCATCAAGCAGCGCTTCAGAAAGACCAGAATGAACACCTTGTCTGAGATTGCTGGTGTTGGACAGCACTGTGACAGGGGTCAACATCCCACAGCTTGTTGGACTGGAGAATGGTACGGTGCTGGTGGAAAGCTATGGCTGGCAACAACACCTGACTCCGTACTTCAGGCTGCTGCCACAGATCAAGCAGTACCAGCACTTCGGGTAAAAATGTATTTTCATGGTATGAGGTTAATCTTATCTTAACTTGGGAGGTGAATTGATGTTGTAATGTCTACTGATTTTTTGTTGTTATTCCCTGTTTTACAGGTTCTATGCTCTGGAGCCTGGTGTTCTCTCCAAGGAGTGTTCGGCCTGTCGGGACCAGGTTTCAGCTGCTGCGCAACGCTGAATGGGTGTAGACAAAGGACAGCTCTCTAGTATGCACCAAAACATTCAAAGGCCCTTTTCTGAAAAGTGAGTTTTCAAGTGTATCAACTTTCAAAGTAGAAATACTTTCCCATTGTTCCTCAAACGTGCTGTGTATGATATTCCATTTTGTAGCTCTGAGTCTCTACTTTTATCCAATGTAAAATAAAAAAAATAAAAAAAAACATTTAAAATTGTGCTACATAAGACCGAATCCAGGTGGTGAGTCACATGTGCCAAGAAAAGCTCAAATAAGCAAAGTGAAACGACAGTCCTTCATTACTTTAACATCCTGACCAGACCGGACACATCGCAAAATAAATTTAGAAATCCATGTTATTCCATTATTGCACCCACACTGCGCACGCTCCAACGAGCGTCTGCGACGCCAAGGGCTAAAATAGAAGTCATTCCTATTTCTGACGAAGATCGCGCTGAAAGTCCTGCCTCTCCCATCTCCTCATTGGTTTATAGAAGCAGGTACCCACGTGCCATCTCCTCATTGGTTATACCCACGTGGGTGATTGAAAGACGAACTTTGTTGCCAGTTGTCGTGGTAATACAATGAAAGTTTAGATGCGATCACCATATAAGTTCAAAGATGAAAAAGCCTGGAAGGAGGAGAGATGACTAGAAACGAGTCGGTTGGCCGTTTTATGTGTGGATTAGTTGTCAGAGTAGAGGTCCTTGTGCATTTCAGGTAAAGGTAAAATAACAACTCAATGTTTATATCCCAGGACAAAGCAACAGCAAGCTAGCTAAATAGGACAAATTAATGTTAGCTAGCAAGTGCAAGCTAACTAGCTAAATTGCCATACATGTTTAATGCTTTTCGACCTGTCCCCAAATTAATGCCGTTGGTTCAGAGTTTGTTTTGATATTTTAACCTGTGTGTTGTGATCGCATTTGGTGTGAGGGGATAAAATAAATGTATGCGCGATAGCGCACGATGGCGCATGCGCGCAGCCAGTTTGGGTTCTGTGGAAGTCAGTAAATCCGGACAATGTTAAGAACTTTGAAAGTTTCTTCAAGTGCAGTCGCAAAAACCATCAAGCGCTATGATGAAACTGTCTCTCATGAGGACAGCCACGGCAAAGGAAGACCGAGAGTTACCACTGCTGCAGAAGATATTAGAGTTACCAGCCTCAGAAATCGGCAATTAACTGCACCTCAGATTGAAGCCAGAATAAATGCTTCACAGAGTTCAAGTAACAGACACATCAACTTCAACTGTTTAGAGGAGACTGAGTGAATCAGGCCTTCATGGTCAAATTACTACAAAGAAACCACTACTAAAGGACACCAATAAGAAGAAGAGACTTGCTTGGGCCAAGCAACACGAGCAATAGACATTAGATCGGTAGAAATCTCTCCTTTGGTCTGATGAGTCCAAATTTGAGATTTCTGGTTCCAACCGCCGTGTCTTTGTGAGACACACAGTAGGTGAACGGAGGATCTCTGCATGTGTGGTTCCCACCATGAAGCACGGAGGAGGTGTGATGGTGTGGGGGTGCTTTGCTGGTGACTGTCAGTGATTTAATTAGAATTCAAGGCACACTTAACCAGCATGGCTACCACAGCATTCTGCAGCGATATGCCAGCCCATTTGGTTTGTGCTTAGTGGGACTATTATTAGTTTTCAACAGGACAATGACCCAACACACCTCCTGGCTGTGTAAGGGCTATTTGACCAAGAAGGAGAGTGATGGAGTGCTGTATCAGATGACCTGGCTGTCACAATCACCCGACCTCAACCCAATTGAGATGGTTTGGGATGAGTTGGACCGCAGAGCGAAGGAAAAGCAGCCAAGAAGTGCTCAGCATATGTGGGAACTCCTTCAAGACTGTTAGAACCGCATTCCAGGTGACTACCTCATGAAGCCGATTGAAAGAATGCCAAGAGTGTGCAAAGCTGTCATCAAGGCAAACGGGTGGCTACTTTGAAGAATCTAAAATATATTTGTTTAACACTTTTGGTTACTACATGATTCCATATGTGTTATTTCATAATGTTGATGTCTTCACTATTATTCTACAATGTAGAAAATAGTAAAAATAAAGAAAAACTCTGGAATGAGTAGGTATGTCCAAACTTTTGACTGGTACTGTATGTGATCGCACTCTCTCTTTTCTAAGGAGCATCATATTTTAAATACCTCGCTTTAGAGCCACAATGGAGCCAAATATTTCAGAGTTCATACAGGTGGCTTCATGAGTCATTAATACAACACACATTAACAAAGCTCACGTGTGTGTGTGTGTGTGTGTGTGTGTGTGTGTGTGTGTGTGTGTGTGTGTGTGTGTGTGTGTGTGTGTGTGTGTGTGTGTGTGTGTGTGTGTGAGTGAGTGAGTGAGTGAGTGAGTGAGTGAGTGAGTGAGTGAGTGAGTGTGTGTGAGTGACTCACCTGTGGACATAGTGCAGTTGGTGCACTGAGTCAATAGCCAGCACCATCTCAGCTAGGTAGAATCTAGCCATGTCCTCCGGCAACCTGTCTTCAAACTTACTAAGCAGGGTGAGCAGGTCCCCACCCACATAATAATCCATCACCAGATACTGTAGAGAGGGGGAAAGTGTAAATGTTAGCATCACTGACAATGTAGTGATAATAATATTGCTGTATGATAGTGTACAAGTAACATTCTCTGTATTCCTCAACTTTTTCTCTCCATCTTACGAACTTATTTTCTTCAGGCTCTACCCCTTCTCCTCTTTCTCATCCTGCCATTCTTTCAGCCTACTCCATCACTCCTTTACCGTTAACTGTCATCCTATTATTTCTTTCATCCTGCCTCTTTACAGCTTGTGTACATCCCAAACAGCATCACATTCTCTATATATTGCATTACTTGTGACCAGAGCCTTTTGCCCCAGTTAAAAGTAGGGGCAAAGGTAAAGGCAAAAGGGTAAAGGGTGCCATTTGCGACGCAAGCCTTGAAATGTGAAAGGGGGAAGGGCAGTCGGCGCAACAGTGGGAGCCAATGAGAGTCCATTAGAATGCTGCTTAGTTAATCAACTGACCCGTCGCTATTCTTTACCCAACTATTTCTCAAGTGGTCACCATATGAAACTGATTGACATACAGTATATCGAAAGCCTTTGAAACGTTTGAAGTTTGTGGAGATCTTACCAGGTTGTTGTCGTCCTGGAAGGCGTAGTGCAGGGTGGTGATCCACTGGCTGTCCCCGTTCACCAGCACGTCCCGCTCCTCCCGGAAACACGCCGTCTGAGGGAAAGGACAGAGGACAACCGTCATACAAAGATAATGAATAGAATGTAGCTACTCTCATTGGAACTCACTGTGCGCCATCACTATTTGGTCCAACCCAGTGCTTCTTTTGGACAGGAGCTTACCGGAACTGAGGACCAGCACCTCAAATTTGTTTCTGCTTGACTTCCTGCACCTCTTATAGAATACCAGCTAAATAGTATTGCAGAGTTCCTTCACCTAAATATAAAGGAAATGAGTACCGGCACCGATTTCAATCAAAGTCAAGCACTGTTCCAACCTGTGTGTAATGAATTCCTGTGTCTGCTAGTGGTGGGAACCATAGAAATAGAATCTATTGAGTCTACCTCTATGTGGGAAACCCCCTTTCAGAACATTTGGGGCTCAATTAAGTATATCAATTCAATTACACTTTCTAACAATCTTATAACACAGTCAAATTTTTATTTTCCATTCGTGTGGACAAAGCTCATTCTAACTCTATGAGCAAGCCAGCCTCTGCCCTCTGCCTGTAGCTAGACTACATATACAAAAGTATGTGGACACCCCTTCAAATGGGTGGATTTGGCTATTTCAGCAACACCCGTTACTGATAGTTATATAAATTTGAGCACAGAGCCATGCAACCTCCATAGACAAACATTGGTAGTAGAACGGCCTTACTGAAGAGCTCAGTGACTTTCAGCAGGGCACAGTCATAGGATGCCACCTTTTCAACAAGTTAGTTAATCAAATGTCTGCCCTGTTAGAGCTGCCCAGGTTAACTATATGTGCTGTTATTGTGAAGTGGAAACGTCTAGGAGCAACAGCGGACCTGGGCAACAGGGGACTGTGAACGTCTGCATGACCGTCAGGGGAGGCCAATGAGAAAAGCACAGCGCATTAACAGATATACTGTACACAGCTCACATGGTAAAAACAAAAAAAACTTAGTGATGTAATCAAATTCACATTTATTATTCTAAACTTGTAATGAAAAAATTATATGAAAATCTTGCTTCGCATGTTCTGTGTAAAGCATGTTTTATGCAAAAGCCAGAGTTACATAATGCTATCTCCAGTTAGCATTTAGCCCGAAGTCGTGTTGTAATGCAATTAGGCTTGGGCAATATAGCGTTTATACTGTATCCCGGGGTATTTCAAAATACTAACTGTATTATTTCCAATACCGGTAAACAACAATAATAACAATAATATTTAGGCGGTTGCAGGGCACCCGCACCTCGCGGAGGCTGCGTGCTACGCCACTGCTTATAAGTTAAGTACAACTATAAGAAATCCGAAGATGTGTCAAATAAAATATATCCAGCTCAAGGCTCCTGCTATGCATTTGGTTTGCCTCACTTGCTAGCTAAGTGGCTAGATGTCAAATTGTTTTGTGCTTCAATTTTTTAATTTTTAAAAAAATAAATAAAATAGCAACAATTATTAGCACCCCTTGTGTGCACATTCGGTAGTACCGTATACCCCGGTATGGTACAGAGACGGTATGAAAATCTGGATACCGCCCAAACCTAAATGCAATGGCTGTTAGTATGTAGCCCTGAGGAATGCTGTAAAGCACATCTATTAAACTCATTCCACGGAGGCCCGAGTGTCTGCGGATTTTCACTCCTACCCTTGTACTTGATTGATGAAGGTCACTAATTAACTGGAACTCCCCTTACCTGGTTGTCTAGGTCTTAATTGACAGTAAAAAACAAAGACCAGCAGACACTAGGCCTTCCATGGAATCAGCTATTGCTGTTGTTAGCATTTATCCCTGAATAATGCTGTAATGTTATGGCTGTTAGCATGTAGCCAGTGCTCACCTCTGCTCTCTTCAGCATCTCCCACTTGTTGAGGATCTTCATGGCAAACACCTTGTCTGCATTCTTCACTTTGACCACAGCAACCTACAGGAAACAGAGGAGAGAGGGAGTTAGAGGATGAGGTAGAGTTAAAGGATATGAGAGAAAAGTTTCCTTCCACCATATTCATTACATCTACCCTGTCATGTTCAATAGGGCAAAGCCGTAGGACAAAGTTCAGGTAGAATCTCGGTTTCCCTTAGTTTCAGAACGTTCTCCCTACTGAACATGACCCACTCCTATTAGAACCGGGAAGGGGAGTGAACGAGGGCAGAAGGGAACATCTTTGTGGAATGAAATGCGTCCATACAGTCAGAGGAGGAGAAGAGTAGGGGAAGAGAAAGGAAGAGGGACAGGAAGTGACCTCGGACACAGAGGTAGTGACCCCTGAGACACACCACCTGGATCCTCTTACACACACAAACAGCTGGGATCCTTTTCGCTCAAGGGCCTTGACGTGCCACTTACAGTCGCACGGCAGCACAAATACACTGATTTCAAACGGGTTTGCAGCAGGGTAGTTCCATTTGATTTCAATAACTTTTTGACCTCATACCTTTTGATTTAAACGCAACTTTTTATACCTATTACCCATGGTAGAAGTGGTTGGAAAGTAACTTTTTGGACCTGAAAAACAAAACACTTAGATGATAAAAGGTGATTAAAGTTTACCCATTTTGCATATCACACCATACCATAAGACATCCATGTCTTCATCACTGGAAAATATAAAGGGTTGAGTTTGATATCACTTAAAAGCTTAAAAACAGGGCTGTCAAATGATTTTAGAATTCTTTGAAAAACATGTTTTTAAATAAAAAAATGTATTTTTCCCCCCTTTAACAATAATTATCTTCATTTTTCGAATATGTTTAGCTTAAACTCTATTTTACATCATCTGAGGTGTTTGTGTTGTGCCCGCCATCAGTTGGGGAACAGCATGGTCTTGAATACAGGGTGGATGTCATACTACTAAAAATGGAAAAATCATGTCCACACATCAGAGAATGTTGACTTGAATGGGAATCTCAGTTGTTTTAAATTATACTGTCAATTTTCCATAGGAAACCTATTAAAATCATAGAAATGTAGATACTAGAATAGACATCCCTATTTTAGTTGACATTCGACGGTGGTTGGACCGTAACAATGTCAATTCAAATTAAAACGTCAATGATGCTAATTGCAGTGGTCTGAAGGGATATGTCCATACTATTCATTATATTTCTATGATTCCAATGACACCCACCCTGTATTCAAAAGTATGCTGTGTCTGAACTGATGGCGTGCACAATACAAGAAACTCAGATTATGTTGTTAAGTAGGGTCTAAACTACCACATATGGGGGGGAAAAAAGTTTACGTGTTTAGATAATTGATGTTAAAGGATAAAAAAAAATGTTTTTCACAAAATAGTTTGACAACTCTGTAAGCTTTAAACTATATCAAACTTAACCGTTTATCTTTTTCAGTGATTAAGACATGAATAACTCATGATAGGGTATGCAAAAAAACACTACTACCATGGGCAAATATGTATGGAAAGTTTCCTTCAAATCAAAAGGGGTACGGTCAAAAAGTGATTGAAATCAAACGGAACGACCCAGCAAGGATAGGACACCTAGCTAGTTAAGCTACTGCTAAGTGCTAACGTCTCTGACGCAACCACAGGCAGCCCCCATTGTTAGGCCTGAGTGTAGTAAACAAGAGCATTCCTAAAACGAGTTGAGTTGCAACCGGAGCAAGGCCAGATGACTTCAGCTAGCAGGATTCCTCCCTCCTGCCTGCCTGTCTGCCTGCCAGAAAACACAAGAGAAAGCCTTTTTCACTTCAGCTTCTCTGCAACTCCCTCCGTCCGCCATGGGAGGAATTTAAACCACCAATCATCCACTCAGTCACACAAACACAAAGAAGCATGCATGTGCACACACACACGCAATACACACACACACACACACACACACACACACACACACACGAAATGCACACAGAAAAGGACATGCAACACACACAAAAACTCTGTCGTCTGTAGTCCATTAAATGAGCTGGAGAAAAAGAATGAACGGTAAATGCAAATATAACATTCTCCTGCTGTTTGGGTTTCCTCCTGGTGAACTGATGGGGGGGAAAGGAGAGGAGAGGACTGTTCTTGGCACTGGCCCTGTGTATAGCATATACTCCCTCCCTCCCTGTTTTCTTAGCTTTCACCACTCAAACATATGTGTGAGAGCTTGACATGCAGGGTGGCTGACTGGCTGCTCTACGCTGTAGTGATATAAGGACAAATACATTCGTCGGGAGAGCCAAAACATCACACACAGATGCCAAGCTCTCTCTCCTAGCGCACAGACAGACGCCATCTCTCTCTCAGCTGACAATGGGGAGATGAAATAAAAACATCCTGCTCATAATATGTTCTCTTTTCTGTTTCCACAGCTTCCCACTCTTCCATAGGGTTGCCAGATCTTCCTGTACCTTTTTCAGATTTCACAGGTTTTTTTCTGAAATTTTGAGGATTCCCCTCCCTGCTTATTCCCTCCTGCTTTATGTAATTATCCAACTGGTATTTATGGAAAACAGGAGAACTTGTGGAAAAGTTTAAGAAATACTGGTAGGAGTATTCCTCAAAAAGAAATAAAAAGTAACAAGGAAATTTTCCAGAATTTTGCAAAACTGCTGCTGTGAATAGGGTCTTCATGTGGCATTATGAGAGAAACAATTATTTTAAAAATTCTGGTGTGTCGCTGCTAAATGAATATAGGGGAAATACTGGTTACACTATGATGGCTTATCACTGGAAAGACATAAGATGGACCTCTGGCCAGAGACCTTTAAATCATGATGACTTCATAATCATTACATAGATCTAGGCCTAAGCTATGTCTTTGCCTGCCAGCCAATGGATACGGTTGTTGTTGTTGTAAATATGCCTGAAAATGTATAGTGAATTGAATAGGCCTGTGATTGTAATTATGTTTTTATGAATTAAACAAATCCAGCCACTTACTTTGTTGCTGCTTTTCCAATCAACTCAGTAGATTTGGATAGCATGTAGGCTAGGCTATATGAAATACAGGCCTGCATGACACAGCACAGGAGGCAGTGACTAAAGGCGTCCGCATGCTTCCCATCCAAAACAGTTCCGTACAGTTTGTGCATATATTGTGACAAAATGTTGTTGGTTTTGGCCTTCGACAAAGGTTTATTCGGCTGTTCATGGACAGAAAATAATTTTTTGAGGCAAACCGAAATTCAGAAGCCGAAGTCTACATCCCTGAGTCGGTGATTGGTCAACAGTAGGGATTCTTCAATGAAGTGTTTGTTGTCATTCAAAGATAGACGACTCATTTTCATGCACATTTTTCACTTGAGAAATACTGCCCCAAACATCTTAGTTAGATGTTAAACTGTTCGACTAAGATCTCCTTGGCAAAAACGGATAGATTGCTTGTATCTTAGATTAAGTCGGACTATTCTGAGAAAGGGTATACTGGTTACGGAGTTTAAAGATGGACAAACAGTACTAATGCCGCTTTTTTCTCGTTTTTCAAGCGAAGGTCTTTTAAGGGTGTATACGAATACACTCGTTCCGTTTGCCGAGTTTGACTAGGCGCCAGACGAACTGAAGCTTGCGGAAGGAAGCCTTTAGGCCAACCTCAACACAAGGTGCGAGAAGAGGTATGGTACACCACAGGGGGCTATATCAGAAATAGAATAAGTAGAGAGTCAACTGTGATGCTGTAGCTAAGCTAACGTCAGAGCCACAGAAATAGCTCTAGCACGAGCGGACGCCGCTGCTAGCCTGACACGGGGCTAAGGACCAAGGCACAAACATGTTATTCTTTCATTCACTATGAATTAAAACCCCAATAAAAAAAGGGTCTGAAACAGGCCATATGGACCTCAGCACTGGGTAGAGCTCCAACCAATCCATTCCACCACACGTGGGTTCAAACACTATTCAAAATCTTTCAAATACTTTGAGCATTTTCTCTAACCTGCCTGGAACAAAACAGGCGCCAAGACAGCTTTAACCCCCAAAACATGAGACTGCTAAATAGCCATGAGACTGCTAAATAGCCATGAGACTGCTAAATAGTCAATTAATGGATACCCAAACTATCTGCACTGACCCCATCTTGCACTGACCCTTCGACCTTTCATTGTATTCGGCGCATGTGACAAAATTAGATTTAGATTTTTTTGCAGTGTCAGATGGGTGGGGTTTGCCAGTTTGAACTATTCTATTGGTCCATGAAGCAAGCCAAGCTCAATCAACCACAGATAAATTAGGCTATTTGAAATGATTTCAAATAGTATTGAACCCAGGTCTGCCAGCAGCACAGCAGCTAGCTATAATATACAAAGACCATTTGTCATGTAACCTTACACGACTGAGTTTCTGCTGCGATTGCTAGCTCACCAACATTCCCCAGGTTTGATGTCACTCGCAGTAGAAGACATAATAATAACTATATTTCAACTCATGCCCTCGAGCCGCGAAGAAGAAAAATAAGGTTCGGTTTTAGTTTCATTTTTTATAGAAAATCTTTCACAGCGACGGTAAGGAAAAGATTAAAGCATTCTCTTACATGTTGAGTCATGCATATAGCATGTGGCCTAGTGACCCATGCCTTGCTGCTGGGATCACACTATGTGCACACACACACACACACACATATATACACACACACACATACATATATATACACACACACACAATTGGCAAGATTCTTGAGGAACTATATTGTCTTTGCATGCATTGTTCTGTTGTTGTGATTGTCTCTACGCCCTATGTAGGCTACACTTGAAATGCTTTTTCTTTGCCGATGTCTTGCAAGCTTGCTATTGAGGTTCAAACTTCAAAAATACTTCCTGGTGAAATAAGGTTATAAAAAAGCACAATCAAATAAAAAAGACAACAAAAAAAAGCATACCTCTCCAAAGGCTCCTCGTCCAATCACCTTGAGGATCTCAAAGTCCTCTTTGTGCAGGCGCATCTGTTTCACCTTGGAAGTGAACGGTTTGGCTGCAGGAGGAGAGAGAGAGAGAGGTTAGAATTCTGGGGACTTGACCTGAGAATGTGCAAACTAAAATAGTTGCGCATCATCATGATTCAATTCATAAAACAATAAAACAACAAATCAGAAATACATTTTTAGGTGGATACTAAAGATCTGACACAAAGCAAGTGGCACACAACACAGGTAAATCCATTTGAATGTAATCATTTTGAGATGGCATTCCTTTTGATTTAAACAAAAATCTTTCCATACATGTTTTCCAATGGAAGAAGTGGTCAGAGCGTGACTTTTTGGACCTGAATGCCAAAATCATTCAGGAGATAAAGTTGCTCAAAGTTGACCCATTTTGCATACCCCACCATACAATGAGACCTCCATGTCTTCATCACTGGAAAAGATAAATGGTTGTGTGCATCATCATTTAAAAGATTACAAACAGGGTTGTTTTTTAATTTAAAAAAAGTACCTTTTACGTCAATTGTCAAAAAATGCGTTTACTCCCATTTTTTTCATATTTGCATATGTTGTAGCTTAGACCCTACTTTACATCAGACGTTTTTGTGTTGTGCCCACCATCAGTTGATACCAGTGATGTATTTACACCCTGGATTGGGGATACTCTATATTGGACTTTGAGAGGCATTGAAGCCACTGGTCATCTAGCCTATATATAAATCATTGATTGAGACACAACAAGCTCTTGATTACAAGGTGGGTGTCATTTCAAATCATAGAAATATAATACATAGAATGGGCCCGTCCCTTCACACCACTGCAATTTAGCTGGTACAGGTACACCGTTGACATTTAAATGTTCTAATTACCACCACAAAGATGGCTGTCACTCCACCAACCGTCGATTGTCTACATAAATGGCTGTCATGTCTATTATGTGTAACGGCGGTCCTCCTCCTCTTCATCTTCGGAAGAGGAGGAGTATTGAGGGAACCAAGGCGCAGCGTAGTGAAATGACATTTTATTAACGAAAAAACACGAACTTGAATAAACTAACAAAAATAACAAACGGTGTAGACAGACCTATACGACGAACTCACATAAAACAAGAAGAACGCACGAATAGGACAATTAGACTACACAAACCGAACAAACCGTAACAGTCCCGTATGGTGCAAACAATTACACAGACACGGAAGACAATCACCCACAACGAACACTGTGACAACGCCTACCTAAATATGACTCTTAATTAGAGGAACGCCAAACACCTGCCTCTAATTAAGAGCCATACCAGGCAACCCAAAACCAACACAGAAACAGAAAACATAGAATGCCCACCCAACCTCACGTCCTGACCAACTAACACACATAACAAACTAACATAAATAGGTCAGGAACGTGACAATATGATCTATATCTATATGATTTCAATAGGTTTGCTATGGAGGATTGACAGTATAGTTTAAAACGAGAGATATTCCTGTTCGAGTCAACATTATCTTGTGTGTGGACCTCCAACCTGATATCAAATAGGGTCTAAGCTGCAACGTTAGCGAATTGTCTTTTATTTTTCAGTTTGTGTTTTTAGATAAATGTAAGGCAAAAAAAATAAACCGTCTAATATATATATATATATATTTTTTGTCACTGTAAGCTTTTAAATGACATCAATCCCAACCCTTTGTCTTTTCCAGTGATGAAAACACGGATGTCGCAGGGTACGCAAAATAAGTCAACTTTGAGCACCTTCGCCTCTTTAATGTCTTGGCATTTATATCCAAACAGTCACTTCCTGAGCACTACAAAGGGCAAATTTGTATGGAAGGTTTCGTTCAAATCAGAAGGTGGTGCTATCAAATAGTGTTCGAATTCAAATGGATTTAGCCACTAGTAATGATTTCCGGTGAGTGTCCTCCTGCCTGTCAGTCCTGTATGCGATGGGGTTGATATAGATGTCGATCTGTGATCATCACCACTGAGATCTTTATAGTGAACCACACTGGTCTGGAAGTGCAAAGGGCAGTTATAAAACTGTCTACCGTTACCCTTACATTTGACCTAGCCTAGGGCTCTGGGTGACTCACAAACGTAATCCGGAGTCGACAGACAAGCAGCATTTTCCCTACTTTGTAGAGGAACGACATTCATCCACTTCCTTTTTTACTCTGGATCCTCCATTAAACCTGAGGTAGACTGCCAGTTGGTTAGTTGGATCAGCAGGGTCAGACTACCGAGCAGCAGATTGGATACTCTTGAACATAATACAGACCTATTAAATGCCTATTGGCCTATATGTTAGGATATAGCATGGGCCTACTGATGGATGGAGCTGATGATCTGTGCAGCATTTTGCTTAGGTGGACCCTTGTGCACAAGCAGAATACATGGATCACATCAAATACTCATTCATTTATTCATTCATTCCTTCATTCATTTATTCATCCATCCATCCACTGGTTAGTGTTCCATCCTGGTACGGTCATCATGTGCCAGGCTTATCAAAAGACGCCCTTGGCTCCCCTGTCAGAATCCCAGCGAGGGTCACAGCCAGGCAGAGAACACCACCAGACCAAACCAACGCCCAACAACAACCTTTACTGATAAAGGAAAGGAAAGGCAGGGCTTTCAGTTGCTCAGTGTGGTATGGCGAATACCAATGTCCCCTCTTCAGTGTTTAAATATACTGTAAGAGTGCACATCAAGTTACTGTCACGTGCACAAGTACAGCGAAATGCTTTTCTAGCAAGCTCTAAACCCAACAATGCAGTACTCAATATCAATGTAGGACAAAAAATAACACAAGACAGAACAAAAACACACAAGAAAAAAAATAAGAAGAACACGAGAACCAAGTAAGCTGCTGTATTTACAGGGTCAGTTCCAATACCATATTTACAATGTGCAGAGATACTGGACTGACAGAGGTAGATACACTATAATGTACATACAAAAGTATGTGGACACCCTTCAAATTAGTGAATTTGGCTAATAAAGCAACACCGTTGCTAACAGGTGTGTAAAATCTAACACACAGCCATGCAATCTCCCTAGACAAACATTGGCAGTAGAACGGCCTTACTGAGGAGCTCAGTGACTTTCAACGTGGCACCGTCATAGAATGCCACCTTTCCAACAAGTTAGTTCGTCAAGTTTCTGCTCTGCTTGAGCTGCCCAGGTCCACTGTATGTGCTGTTATCGTGGAGTAGAAACGTCTAGGAGCAACAACGGCTCATCCGCAAAGTGGTAGGCCACACAAGCTCACAGAATGGGACAGCAGAGTGCTGAAGCACGTAGCGCGTAAAAATCGTCTGTCCTCAGTTGCAATACTCACTACCAAGTTCCAAACTGCCTCTGGAAGCAACATCAGCACAAGAACTGTTCGTCGGGAGCTTCATTAAATGGGTTTCCATGGCTGTGAAGCCCAACACAAGCCTAAGATCACCATGTGCAATGCCAAGTGACGGCTGGAGTGGTGTAAAGCTCGCCGCCATTGGACTCTAGAGCAGTGGAAACGCGTTCTCTGGAGTGGTGAATCACGCTGAATCACTGGTGAATCACGATGGACATATCTGGGTTTGGCAGATGCCAGGAGAACGCTACCTGCCCCAATGCATAGTGCTAACTGTAAAGTTTGGTGGAAGAGGAATAATGGTTTGGGGCTGGTTTTCATGGTACGGGCTAGGCCCCTTAGTTCCAGTGAAGGGAAATCTTAACGCTACAGCATACAATGACATTCTAGACGATTCTGTGATTCCAACTTTGTAGCAACAGTTTGAGGAAGGCCCTTTCCTGTTCCAGCATGACAATGCCCACCTGCACAAAGCGAGGTCCACACAGAAATGGTTTGTTGAGATCGGCGTGGAAGAACTTGACTGGCCTGCAGAGTCCTGACCTCAAACCCATCTAACACCTTTGGGATAAATTGGAATGCCGACAGCGAACCAGGCCTAATCGCCCAACCTCACTAATGCGCTTGTTGCTGAATGGAAGCAAGTCGCCGCAGCAATGTTCCAACATCTAGTGGAAAGCCTTCCCAGAAGAGTGGAGGCTGTTATAGCAGCAAAGGGGAGACCACCTACATATTAATGCCCATGATTTTGGAATGAGATGTTCAACGATACTTTTGTCATGTTTTTTATTTTATTTTTTATTTATCCGTTATTTTATGTAGTGTATGTATAGGGGTAAGCTGACTAGGCATTAGGATACATGATAAACAGAGTAGCAGCAGCGTATATTATGATTGTATGTGAGTGTGTGTGCGTAGAGTCAGTAAAATGTGTATGTGTGTGTGTGTGTGTGTGTGTGTGTGTGTGTGTGTGTGTGTGTGTGTGTGTGTGTGTGTGTGTGTGTGTGTGTGTGTGTGTGTGTGTGTGTGTGTGTGTGTGTGTGTGTGTGTGTGTGTGTGTGTGTGTGTGTGTGTGTGTGTGTGTGTGTGATGGAGTGTCAGCGTGTGTGAATGTGTAGAGTCCTGTGAGTGTGCATAGAGACAGTGCAAAAATTATATATAAAAATAAAAAATGGGGGCAATTCAGATAACTAACAAAATGGCTACAGGGACTATTTTTGAAGTCTTATGGCTTGGAGATCGAAGCTGTTCAGGAAGCAGAAAAAAACAGTCTATGGCAGTGGCTGGAGTCTAATGATTTTCCAGCCATTCTTTTCACACCACCTGATATAGAGTTCCTGGATGGCAGGGAGTGATGTACTGGGCTGTCCGCACCACCCTCTGTAGCGCCATGCGATCGAGGGCGGTGCTGTTGGCATACCAACCAGTGATGCAGCCAGTCAAGATGCTCTCAACGGTGCAGCTGTAGAACTTTTTGAGGATTAGAGGTCCCATGCCAAACCTTTTCAACTTCCTGAGGGGGAAGAGGCGCTGTCGCACCTCCTTCACGACTGTGCGCACCATTAAGGAACTTGAAGCTGTCGACTCGCTCCACTGCAGCCCCGTCGATGTGGACATGCTCGGAGGGGAAAATGGTGTTAAACGCTGAGCTGTAATCAATGAACAGCATTCTCACACATAGGATTTCCCTCTTATCTAGGTGGGTGAGGGCAGTGTGGAGTGCAATTGAGATTGTGTCGTCTATAGATCTGTTGGGCGGTATGCAAATTGGAGTCTGTCTAGGGTGTCTGGGATGATGGAGTTGATGTGGGCCATAACCAGCCTTTCAAAGCACTTTATGATTATAGTGAGTAATGAGTGCTACAGGGCGGTAGTCTTTGTGGCATGAAACCTTAAGGTTCTTGGGAACAGGAATGATTGTGGTCAGTTTAAGACGTGGGGATTACAGAGATAAGGAGAGGTTGAAAATGACCGTGAATATGCCTGCCAGCTGTTCTGCGCATGCTCTGACAACGCGCGCTGGAATACCAGTCCTGTAGCATAATCTCTGTTTCTGATGACCATTTCTCAACGGAGCGAGTCACGGGTAATTCCTGTGAACTCGGGTAATTCCTGTGAACTCGGAAAAATGGCAAGAACAATTTCTGTGGGGTTTCAACAAATATTTCACAAGGGTCTATTTTCCTTATGTCCGTCCACATTGTGGGAAGTAGAACGAGCCGACGCTTAGCTTGGCACACACTGGGCCTTTCTCCAATCCTTAATCTCGCAATTACTATAACGCTCCAAGTATCACCAACACCACTTCTTTACTTGTTGCATTGACTTTAGAAAAAGACACAGTGACTAGGCCTAGACACAAGCAGTCTCGGACACACAAACAACACCAGTCTCGCTCAAATTTACCCAAGGGTCACGTGCTGTTTTGTCTAACAGGGAAGTAATGTAATGTACATTGTGACATCCCGCCCTTTTAACTCCGAGCTTCAGACAAAGGCCTTACAGTTCTGACTATACATCTTTACTAACTATCAAAATATACGGGTCGGCCAAACATAGCAACGGTCGCTATGACAAGGTGTGGCGCCAGCCAGTTTGTGGCGCTTTAAAACGTGAATATCCAATCAAACGATGACTGACTTGGCGTCTTTGTTTTGTCCCCCGACGGTTTTGCAAAAGCTTTCAAACTAAGTGACTTCACTGTTAGCAGGACAGAGTGCACATAACATTATGCACTCGCGCTCAAAGCAGCCACGAGACTTTCAGTTTCATTGGTTAGAAGCACTGCCTGTGACTACGTATGCAGCGCAACTGGAAAAACATGAGTAGGCCCAACTAATCCAGTGACGGACTGGTTTATCCCAGACACAGATTATCAGACAGATCTAGGTCCATTAGAAGCAGTGAGTTTATTATCCACAGACGATGCAGCTGAAGGAAAACGGTGTACTACTGAAGACAAGCGTGTTCATTCAGCTAAAGAAACACAAACGTCATGGTCAATACAGTAACCAGGCGTCACCCTAGGGCTCTGCACTTTCAATACTGTGTCTGTGTGTGTGTGTGTGTGTGTGTGTGTGTGTGTGTGTGTGTGTGTGTGTGTGTGTGTGTGTGTGTGTGTGTGTGTGTGTGTGTGTGTGTGTGTGTGTGTGTGTGTGTGTGTGTGTGTGTGTGTGTGTGTGTTCATTTGAACGAGTCCCCCTCCATATGCACTGGCCTACATGTGCCAATGTATATTTGCTCTACACTCTCCGTACTTGAAACAGGTACAGTAGAGGACAGAGTGTGTACGCAGACCTAAGAGAATCTTTCTTTCCCCAAATTATCATTCACTACAAAGAATTTGAAACTATAAAAAACTAATGTTGGGTGAAAAAACGAAAATGCGCAGTTTTGGCAGCCAAATGCGATACGCGTCCTCCTGCCACAACCCGAGGGGCCGCCAGTGAAAAGTACAGAATGTAACAATAGTATTTGCCATTTTGTTTTGTTTGGGCTTTCATGACATGTGGCTTCTCAGTCATGTTAAAACAAGTCTACTACAATTCCTTTTATTCATTATTATTCTCATTAGATGTTGTTAATGTTAACAGCATTACTACTACTACCAGGCCTACTATTATTATTACTACTACGGTTAACCCGATCTTTGTTGTTTTATGTGTACTTCATTTAACTTGCCATGTCAATAGTCTATTGAATTGAGTGAGAGTGAGAGAGACAGTAGATCCCACATCCATGCAGCGCTGTGATGTACAGAGAGAGGGGACATCTGGAAGCCATAAGAGGGATTATTTATGGCCAGAGTGAGGTAATGACACAAAAATGCCACCTCCAGAGGAGGGAAAGAGGGAGAGCGAGAGGGGCCAGATCTGGGAATGGCCTTTCACAGCACTACTGGAAGGATGTTCCTCATAATAAGTTCGACCTCGTAAGATCTTGGCTATCATACTTTTGGAATTCTCGACGCGGCTCACGCAATTTCCCCAACCGTCATCACAATCAAATGAAGAGAAAACGTGTAGCTGTCACAATGGGACACAGGACTAACGCGCCTTTGTCTGTGGACCAAAATTATTTCCCAATCGTTTTGTTCTGAACAGAACCATTATTTTCTCCCGTTCTGTTCCGACCAGCGAAATGAAGTTCTGAACCGGTTAGAACACCCAATAAGTAATGGATTATATTGTTTATAATTACATCTGAAATCGAATATTTAAAAAAAAATGTTTAGCTCACCATTAAATTTGTTCACCAATCAATGCAGATAGAGCAGCTTGCTATGGAGCTGGTAAGCGATAGTTGTAGGGCACACGAGGCGACTGATATTTTGGCGGGTAGGGAGAGGGCAAGAGAGGCTGATGCGAGACGTTTGGCTTGAAGCACCTGGGCATGAAGGGATTTCTTTTAACTTCAGAGTTGGAACAGAGTAGGCTAGCTAGCTAACAAGCTTGTGTGTGCAGAGCGGCACCACATTTTAAATAATGATCATACCATTTTCTATTTAATAAATCCAATGTGACAGGAGATCACTATAGTATCCTTAACTAGTACTGAAAAAGTGAATCCCTTATTTTCTCATGTAAATGTGACAGTGACAGTGAGGGCTTTGCATGGGTGCTTTGTTGCGTTTTTCATTCAGTAGGGATGAACATTTCGGTACATTTTGTTGCCGACTAACCAACCCCCATTAACCGGTAAACAAACAGTTAAATTCGTTGCAAACAGTCAAATTAGTGCCAACAGAAAACCCCATGCATGGAAGGAACAGACATTGTTCATTAAGAGCTTTAAGAAAACATGTGACAATGGCGATCCTCTCATATTATTAAACATGCAACTACTGTAATGAAGCAGACAATGGAATACATCATTTTCAAACATTTTCCAAAATGCAATTTGCGGGAAAACACTGTCCTGTGACAGAGATGAACATCTCCGTTAGAAACTTTGAAAGAGGGAAAATGTAAATATGCAGGATGGGTTGTTAATATGACTAGGATTGCGTCCTTGGCTTCTGGACACGGCAAGAAAGTCGATATGAAAACCAGTAGAACAGGAGAGAAAGGATGTGAAAATGTTTTGGTTGCTAGCTTAGCTGTTAGATGCTTCTTGCTGCTCCTCTTTCTCCCACTGCTCGCTGCAGCCTGTATCTGTGCGTTCCCTAGCAAAAAGTATCCGCTCTGGCTTGCTCACAGCTCACTGACTAGAGACAGCCATTAGTTGACATAAGAAAGCTACTTTCTAACGCTATTAACTCACTCTACATTATTTATGGCAATATAATAATTCCGGTCGATCAAGACGGTGTTCTGGTAATGGCGCCGGAGGCGACGGGTGGCGTTTTACAGGCTCCTAACCAACTATTTATATATTTTTTTCGCATTGTTTGTAACTCATTTTGTGTATAATGTTGCTGCTACCGTCTCTTATAACCGAAAAAGAGCTTCTGGACATCAGAAGAGCGATTACTCAACTCGACCGGGACAAAGATTTTTTCTTTAATGAGTCCGATGTAAAGGATATACTGCTTTGTCGAGACAAGGCCCAAATACCCATCATCCGCTTGAAGAAAAGACGGAGAAAAAGGGAGGAGGGCAGGGTGCCTTGTAAGAATTTGCCGACGAGTAGGTAAAACACCACCTCCCACCGTATTATTGGCCAACATGCAATCATTGGAAAACAAACTGGACAATCTACGATTAAGACCATCCAATCAACAGGATATTAAAAACTGTTACCACATAAGGCTAAACGTGGCTAAACGACCACACGGATAAAATAGAGCTGGCAGGCAAGACGAGAGGCGGGGGTGTGTGTCTATTTGTCAATAACTGCTGGTGAGCGATGTCTAATATAAAAGTCTCGAGGTATTGCTCGCCTGAGATAGAATATCTCATAATAAGCTGTAGACCACACTATCTAAAAGAGAGTTCTCATCTATCTTATTCGTAGCCATCTATTTACTACAACAAACCGATGATGGCAGTAAGACCACACTCAACGAGCTGTATAAGGCCATAAGCAAACAAGAAAATGCTCATCTAGAAGTGGCGCTCCTAGTGGCCGGGGACTTTAATGCAGGAAAACTTAAATCCGTTTTGCCTCATTTCTACCAGCATGTCACATGTGCAAACAGAGAGAAAAAAAACTCTAGACCACCTTTACTCCACACACAGACATGCATACAAAGCTCTCCCTTGCCCTCCATTTGGAAAATCTGACCATAATTCTACCTTCCTGATTCCTGCTAACTAGCAAAAACTAAAGCAGGAAGTACCAGGGACTCAATACGTAACTGGTCAGATGACGCGGATACTACACTACAGGATTGTTTTGCTAGCACAGACTGGAATATGTTCAAAGATTCATCCAATGGCATTGAGGAGAATACCACCTCAGTCACCGGCCTCATCAAGAAGTGTATTGACAACATCGTCCCCACAGTGACCGTACGTACATATCCCAACCTGAAGCCATGGATTACAGGCAACATCCGCACTGAGCTAAAGGCTATAGCTGCTGTTTTCAAGGAGAGGGACACTAATCCAGAAGCTTATAAGAAATCCTGCTATGCCCTCAGACGAACCACCAAACAGGAAAAGCGTCAATACAGGACTAAGATTGAATCCTACTACACTGGCTCTGATGCTTGTCGGATGTAGCAGGGCTTGAAAACTATTATGGACTACAAAGGGAAACCCAGCCGCGAGCTGCCCGGTGACGCAAGCTAAATGCCTTTTATGTAATTGCTGCAAAAGGTGGCTCTTCAAAGTATTGACTTTGGGGGGTGAATAGTTATGCATGCTCGCTCAAGTTCTGTTTTTTTGTCTGATTTCTTGTTTGTTTCACAAGAAAAAATATTTAGCATCTTCAAAGTGGTAGGCATGTTGTGTAAATCAAATGATACAAACCCCCCAAAAATCAATTTTAATTCCAGGTTGTAAGGCAACAAAATAAGAAAAATGCCAAGAGGGTGAATACTTGAGACAGCCTATAGGGAGGAGGTCAGAGACCTGGCAGTGTGGTGCTAGGACAACAACCTCTCCCTCAACCTGAGCAAGACAACGGAGCTGATCGTGGACTACAGGAAAAGGAGGGACAAACAGGCCCCTATTAACATCGACGGGGTTGAAATGGAACAGGTCGAGACTTTCAAGTTCCATGGTGTCCACATCACCAACAAACTATCATGGTCCAAACACACCAAGACAGTTGTGAAGAGGGCACGGCAACACCTTTTCCCCCTCAGGAGACTGAAAAGATATGGCATGGGTCCTCAAAAGGTACCACCACTTGGTATGGCAACTGCTCGGCATCTGACCGGAAGGCGCTACAGAGGGTAGTGCGTACGGTCCAGTACATCACTGGGGCCAAGCTTCCTGACATCCATGACCCTATATACTAGGCAGTGCCAGAGGAAGGCCCAAAAAGTTGTCAGACTCCAGTCACCCAAGTCATAGACTGTTCTCTCTGCTACCGCACAGCAAGCTGTACCAGTCTAGGACCAAAAGGCTCCTTAACAGCTTCTACCCCCAAGCCATAAGACTGCTGAACAATTAATCAAATGGCCACCCAGACTATTTACATTGACCCCCTCCCTTTGTTTTTACACTGATGCTACTCACTGTTTATGATGTATGAATAGTCACTTTACAAATTACTTCGACTAACCTTTCCCCTGTACATTGACTCATACCGGTACCCCCTGAATATAGCCTCATTATTGCTGTAATTTTCTTGTGCTACTTTTTGATTTTATTACATTTTTTTTTACTTTAGTTTATTTTGTAAATATTTTCTCAACTCCATTTCTTGAACGGCGTTGTTGGTTAAGGGCTTGTAAGTAAGCATTTCACGGTAAGGTCTACTACACCTGTTGTATTCGGCGCATGTGACAAATTCAATTTGAGGTGATATTTTCGGCCGGCTAACTGACTTTGATAACCATTAACAACCCTAGTTCTCATGCTGTTCCGGTTCTGTTCCTCAAAACCAGAAAATAACAAAGGTTATTTGGTAGTCATAATTTTTCTCTTCTGTTCCCTGAACCAGTTCCAACCCCTGGTTCTAATTCATTTAAACTAGAGCTGCCTTCTTGATCTCTAAGGATTTGGAAATTCTTTATTTCAACTGGACTTCCTGGTTAAATAAATAATCGAATTAGGGTACAAATGCGGCAGGGGAAACAGCTGCACAGTCAGTGGTTCCCTTATCAAAAATGAAATCTGTACTTTTAAGTAGGCTGCTACCCCAGCTGCTTCGAACTAGAGTGACCCAAGCGTCAACCAGCCAGGCAACTTTTAAAAAAATAACCTTTTAGCCATTTAATTGCAAGTAGCTTTAAAACATCCTGTAAATTACCCAAATTACAGATGAAAATGTAACCAGGCCCTTCAAGTCGCGGCCAAGGGGCTCTCCAGTCTCCAGTACACAGATGTGGAGTGAGGACAGGCTGAGGAGGAGTGGCAATACTAAAACTCTTGGCCGGGAATCAGACAATCTGCAGCGTGTGAGCTCCCCAGGCTTTGCCAAGGGGACTTCCATAACATGAATTTTGTCATGTGTGATATACACTGAGTGTGCAAAACATTAGGAACTCCTTCCTAATGTTGAGTTGCACCCCTTTATCCCTCAGAACAGCCTCAATTCATCAGAGCATGGACTCTACATGGTGTTGAAAACATTCCACAGGTATGCTGGCCCATGTTGACTCCAATGCTTCCCACAGTTGTGTCGAGTTGGCTGGATGTCGTTTGGGTGGTGGACCATTCTTGATACACACGGGAAACTGTTGAGTATAAAAAACCCAGCAGCGTTGCATTTTTCGACACAAACCGGTGCGCCTGGCACCTACTACCATACCCCGTTCAAAGGCACTTAAATCTTTTGTCTTGTCCATTCAACCTCTGAATGGAACACAATTCATGTCTCAATTGTCTCAAGGCTTAAAAATCCTTCTTTAAGATGTTTAAGTCTATGTCATGTAAAGAGCAGGGCTGTTACGGTGATCGTATTACCGCCACACCAGCGGTCACGAGTCATGACCGCAGTCAAATTCCACATGACCATTTAGTCACGGTAAATAGGCTTCTCTGATGCTGCTCATGGTCATTAGTAGCATACCAAACTTGCTAACTGCCAGTCGCTAATGGCTTGGTACTCAGCACTATTGTCCCTCTAATCACTCTGACATCAATGTAAATTCAATCAAAGATCACATCAAACACTTCATGAGAGCCCACGAGCTCATGTTGTGCAACATTTCTAGAGGATAAGCAACTGCGTGAGAAAAGGTTTGGAGAAGCTAATTTTCACCATAAAAAAAATGCACTTTTATAATAAAGAATTCCATCGCATCATCGCATTTGCAGACTTATGTAACGTAACCTACTATTCATAATGTGATGAGTAGATTGGATAGTCATAATTTAGGCTAATAATTGAACTCAATCACTGTTCGCCCCCCAAAAAAAGACTGTTCAATGCATGGCTGAGTGCAGCGCGTATAGCGTAGAGTAGGCCTAGGCTAGATCACTTACTTTTCTTCTTCCTTTGCATGGGGAAAATGTGGCCTGTTCTGAAGACATTTCATGCAATTCTACTACACTTTATATGACCGGAAACATTAGCAGAATTTTTTTTTCTTTTTCCATTCGACAAATTACAGGGTAGACTACTATTCTGACACTGAAACAGAAATATAAAACAATGTTGTCCATATAATGAGGCAACGAGAAGAGGAGACAAATAGAATACGACGTCCATCTAAACTGGAGGAAATTATTGTCCAAAAACAAATGTTAAAACATTTTTTTTTAAACCTGACATCCATTCGAAATGGATTCAAATAATATTTCTCAACCATCTACACAAAATACCCCATAACTGCATGGCCAAGCGCGACTCCAACACCATCATTAAGTTTGCTGACGGCACAACAGCCTGATCACCGACAACGATGAGACAGCCTATAGGGAGGTCAGAGACCTGGCAGTGTGGTGCCAGGACAACAACCTCTCCCTCAACGTGAGCAAGACAACGGAGCTGATCATGGACTACAGGAAAACGAGGGACGAACAGGCCCCCATTAACATCGACGGGTCTGTAGTGGAGCGGGTCGAGAGTGTCAAGTTCCTTGGTGTCCACATCACCAACAAACTATCATGGTCCAAAACACACCAAGACAGTCGTGAAGAGGGCACGACAACACCTTTTCCCCCTCGGGAGACTGAAAAGATTTGGCATGGGTCTCCAAATCCTCAAAAGGTTCTACAGCTGCACCGTCGAAAGCATCCTGACCGGTTGCATCACCGTCTGGTATGGTAACTGCTCAGCATCCGACCGTAAGGCGGTACAAGGCACTACAGAGGGTAGTGCGTACGGCCTAGTACATCACTGGGGCCAAGCTTCCTGCTATCCAGGACCGATATGCTATGCAGTGTCAGAGGAAGACCCCAACAATTTTAAAGACCCCAGTCTTTTTATTTGACTCAGCAAGTCAGTTAAGAACAAATTCTTATTTTTACAATGACGGCCTACCCCGGCCAAACCCTCCCCTAACCAGTCACCCAAGTCATAGACTGTTTGTTCTCTCTGATACCGCACAGCAAGCGGTACCAGAGTGCCAAGTGCAGGTCCAAAAGGCCATAAGACTGCTGAACAATTCATCAAAATGGACACCCGGACTATTTACACCTTGTTCTAGAGATTTACATGGTTATCAAAACGTCACGCCAGGGTACGCCTACACGAAACAGTCCTTATTTTAAGTGTTTCTAAAAAATCCCCTATGGGAAAAATGAATGGTGGAAAAACAAATTGTAACAATTTCCCTGTTTGACCGCTAGGTTTTATGGGTATTATGACTCATACTGTGGTACTCAACGACTCTCCATTGACTAAGTCATTTTTCTAGTCGGGTACAGCCCTATTTTTCACCCATCTAGCAATAAGTGCCCTTCTTTGCGAGGCATTGGAAAACCTTCCTGGTCTTTGTGGTTGAATCTGTGTTTGAAATTCCCTGCTCGACTGAGGGACCATACAGACAATTCTATGTGTGGGGTACAGAGATGAGGTAGTCATTCAAAAATCATGTGACTTGTTAAGCACATTTTAACTCCTGAACTTATTTAAGCTTGCCATAACAAAGGGGTTGAATACTTATTGACTCAAGACATTTCAGCTGTTCATTTGTTTTTTATACATTTGTAAACATTTTCAAAAAACATAATTCCACTTAGACATTATCTGGTATTGTGTGTAGGCCAGTGACAAAAACAAACACATTTAATCCATTTTAAATTCAGGCTGTAATATAACAAAATGTGTGAAAAGTCGTGTGTAGACCAGTGACAAAAAATATATATTTAATCCATTTTAAATTCAGGCGGTAATATTACAAAATGTGGAATAAGTCAAGGGGTGTTGGTACTTTCTGAAGGCACTGTAGCCTATGTGTGGTCCATATTATTAGGTATGCTATTAGCAATAAGCATTCTATCACCTGTAGCTGATGGAGCATAGAAGCTATAAATAAATGGGCTGAAGCATTGGGTTGCCTATCTGCTATTGGGCTAATCGTTTGCTAGATCCCATATGTGCTCTTTGAAATAGTTAGCATCCTTTTGATTAATTCTATGTCCCCCAAAAATTTGCACAAACACAGTGAATATAGTGTAGGCCTACCTGTTAGGGTAACTTGAGGTAAACAGCCACCTGGGGTAACACTGCCTGTACTTCTCACAGAAACCACTTCATATCACCATTTTCCCCCAAAACACTTTCCCTGGTTACCACTACTCTTGCTCAACTAAAATTGTAATCAGTCTCATCACAATTTGTTAAGACACTCACTCCCCAAAACATTTGAGGTAGGGTGGCATTTTACCCCAAGATACCCTACAATTGACCTGTGTTACATATAGCCACATACTACACTATGCACTCACTGCAATTTGCTGAGCAGTAATGTGCTTAACCATAGTGCTGCTAAAAACTCTGGGTTTAAAAATATGCAGTTTGCGCATATTTAAAAGTTGAGAAATAAATAAACTAGGAATGGAAAGCTAGGATATAGGGCTGTTGCGGTGACCGTATTACCGCGGCACCGGGGGTCACGAGTCATGAAGGCAGTCAAATTCCACTTGACAGTTTAGTCACGGTAATTAGGTTTCTCCAAGCTCTGGTGCGGCTCATGGTCATTAGTAGCCTACCAAACTTGCTAACTGCCTGGTACTCAGCACTCTATTGTCCCTCTAATTACTCTGACATCAATGCAAATGTATCAAAAAATCTAATCAAACACTTCATGAGAACCCATATTGTGCAACATTTCTATAGGCTATGCAATTGCGTGAGAAAACAGAGTGATGGCCTCTATTAAAAAGAGGAGGATCCATCAGCTTTCTTTAGGCTAGGCTACTATATTTATTTCTCGACTTTCCTAATATTAAGCACATTGCTGTTCTTTACAATAGGAGTATAGCCTACCTGGCTGGCATGAAAATGAATCACGGGAAAAGCATCTTCCATTCACTATTTAAGTGCATAGTATTTTTTCTGCTGCCCCCGTTTCAAGACAGGTGCATGATAATGGTCCATTCTAAATCCAAACAAATTTCACACATATATGTAAAGACAAGATGAAATCAAGAATAGTCTGATGGGTGACAATATTAGCCTATCACTTGTGAATGATGGCCAGCATAAGAAACAGCCTTTTGGATAAGGACGCGGGCAGCTGCGTCCCCGATGTCCCTGTCTCCACTTGTAGCCTGTGAGAAAGACCCAATCACGTGATGGGGAGCATGCAGCACTAAGGAAGTAGGGCACAACAAAGGCATGGATTTTTTTAGGGTACAATACAGCCACAAAGGGGATGCCGCTGGGAAATTCAAGGCATTATCAAGTGCTTGTCAAATTGTGAATGAGAGACTAATGAAGTGTGTACAGGCTGCGCAAAAAAACTAAGCAGAGCTCATGCCTTTCAAGCAACTTTTTTCAAATCATCATTAGAGTCGCATCATGCAGCCTTAAAATGTATATAAAATAAAACATAGCCCAACGTTTATAGAACAACTAAAGTTAAATAAATCATTTAAAATTAAGCACATAGGAATACCCATTTCTTTGTTAACCGCTCACAGAGTAGCCGCATGTGCGCACTCCCTCAAATCGTTTAGAGAAAATATTTATATTTTATTCAGCTTTGTTCAATTGCATTCTTCATACTATAAAATAATGGAATTCTAAGCAAATCTTGTCTGCTAAATGAACTAGTGTAGCCCACAACCATATGGCATAGCCACATCTGGACAACTCAGAGTATGCTATTCTGTTCTTCTGAAATAGACTACATTTTCTTCATATCATGCTTCTTTAGACCTGTCTAAAATAAAAAATAAAAATGGATTTATTGTGTAGGTGTAGGCTATATTACATGGATTTAGTAGACTTTTTTAAATGTAGATGCGCCAAAAGGTCTGTATCAGTGGCTTGTAGGCTATGTGTGGAAGGCAGGAGATGCTAAATGTGTTCATGTTAATTAACGGTCAATTACCGCGAGACCAACAGTCATTTGCTTGACAATCACCGGCTGACAACATTTTGTGACCGCCACAGCTTTACTGGGATCCTCCTCTTTTTAACAAAGCCATTAAAACTGCTGTTTTTCCTGCCATTGCATGACTTTGTGCATTGGCTGCTTGTCAGAATGCATATTTCCCTCCCTATGGTACGCAAACATTCCTTGAGACGCATTTAAGTTATCTCGAACAAAACACACCACAACAACAAGCCAACTAGGTAAATAGATAAACTACTCTTCTATGGGGTAGTCACACTTTTATTCATTTCTCGTTTCGTTTGCAGAGGAACATTTTATGTGGACTGTTCTTAACCCTTTCAAAGTGCGCCTCGGCAGAAATATGTTTTAACGCTCCATCTTTTTTTTGGCCGTGGCGCAGCGACACATAAATGACTGCGACGGAAACACTGGATATGTCAGCCCATCACCGAGAGGAGAGTGGAACCATTAAATCATTAATAAAAGTGCCCACATACATAAACGCGTCTGGGATCCTGGGAATCACTTACAAAGCACGTCAACATGCGTCTGAGCAATACATTTGGTTTAATACTGCACTGCACACTCGTGACACCAGAGTTCTCAGAGCAATGACGTCGTCCCCCGTCTCCACAATAATAGTAGGTCAGGGCACTATATGGTGTGCGTTCCAAAAATAACACCCTATTCCCTATATAATGCACTACTTTCCTGGTCAAATGTAGTGCACTGTATAGGGAATAGGGTCCCATTTGGGTCTCAGCTGGAGCCTTTTTAAACAGAACAGGGTGTGTCTCACTGTCGCTGCGGTAAACAAACAAACATGATGTACTTCAAATATTAAGAAAGCGGCAGAGAAGAGGGGGGAGGGGGGTAAAAGGCACAAGACAAAAGATTAGATCAGAGTTGTGTCATGAGTCATGACAACTGCAAGGCTACACATGGGACAAAAATGCAAAAATGATGAGAACATCGGCTTACAGGAGTTTCTGTTTTGGCGCCGGCTAAACGTGTGAAACAAAACGAGACTTCAGCTCAACATGAACTGTCTGGAAGATTTCAGCCTAGATTGACAGATTCACTGTTTATTTAGACAATTGTATAAGTTGGAGGCTACACCAAACCGTCGGACATAAAAACAAATTCAACTTTTCTGTAAAAATGTTTTTAAATTGAAGCATCAGAGACATCTAGGTCTAGGCTATCTGGGCAATGGGAGAGACATTTCAGCGATAATGTGCCCCCACTGGTGCCAGATTTCAGCGATAATGTGCCCCCACTGGTGCCAGATTTCAGCGATAATGTGCCCCCACTGGTGCCAGATTTCAGCGATAATGTGCCCCCACTGGTGCCAGATTTCAGCGATGATGTGCTCCTACTGGTGCCAGATTTCAGCGATAATGTGCTCCCACTGGTGCCAGATTTCAGCAATAATGTGCTCCCACTGGTGCCAGATTTCAGCGATAATGTGCTCCCACTGGTGCCAGATTTCAGCGATAATGTGCCCCCACTGGTGCCAGAAGTGGGATCATACCTACCATGCCACACAGATGCTTGTCTGTCATTACAAACCGCAATGAGCACAGCTAGCATCACAAAGAGGTGAGAGGACTTTACAGTTTAGTAGAGCTGGGACGATATATTGTATGTACGATATACTGCTGGGACGATATACTGCTGTATGTAAAATATTGTGCTTGGAAATTCATTGGGGCTCTGGATGACAACACATTTATGTTTGTTTCTGACATTAGGACTGTTTTTCGAAAGAAGTTAAATCTGCCTCGTGTTTTGTTTCCTTGCCAGGATACTAATGATTATTGCGATACGGGCATCATCCCGGCCATAGATTTCAGCATGTCTTCTTGAGTCATATGGACTATAGTGCAGAAGGATGGGTGGAGGAGAGAGAGAGGGTGACATGGGCAGCTGTGAGAGAAACTGACAGTTTTACTTTTAGCAGAACTCGAGTGCTTGTTTCTCAAATGAAGGAACAAATATATTTACGGATCTCTAGGAGTCCTCAAAAGCCAGAGCTGGGGCCTACATACCAGATTGCTCTGGGAGGTGATGAAGGGAGTTCTCAGTCCCAATGCCCTTACAACATGCCCCATAACCTTAATGAATAGGATAGAACACATTAATAAGGCCAACAGCTAAGTGCAATGCTAATTTTCAGAGACTTGTCAGTGTCAGAAAATATTGTCAGTTGATTGTGCTGCCCTATGTAGGATTATAGATTACCTAACCTAGTTTAAGGTGTGACAAAGGGATAGGCTTAATTCAACCAGAAATCAACAACTGTAACCTTGAGAAGCAGGTGAGACGACTCTCTCTCCCCAGTTAATTACCTAAATGACGTGAAACACAATGGAAGGCTAGCCTAGCACACCCTGCCTGCTGCAGCCCTCGAGCTGTGTACAGTAGGTTCTCTACCCCGGCTTAAAGCAAACAGGTACAGATGCTCAAAATGGAGGAGAGGGAGAGAGAACTCGTCTAAGCCCACATACTGTACAGCTGTTTTCTGAGATGACATGACACCGACAGTGAACCCTTATCTTCAGCCCTGACATATCCCCTTCTTTTTATACCGATCTGTGAGCGTGGGGGGAACAAAAGAGTGCCATTTGATTTACAGATTATCCGTGTTTTCATTGAATAACATAAAATGTCGGGCCTTACTTTCCTCTTCCCTTCCCCCCCGTGGCAGAATGCATCACGGACGGTAGAGGTAACTCTAACAACCCTTTCATTCTGTGGGAAACCAAACCAACAATGGCTGAGGTGAGGTGCACCCTGGCTGGAGGTTCTCTGTCATGGCTGATAGGAAAGAGGACCTGAGCCCTGAGTGCTGACCTAGGATCAGGTCCCCCCTGTACATAGCATCTTATTCATTATGATCCAAAAGGCCCAACTGATCCTAGATCAACAGTCCTACACAGAGACTATTTGTGAATAGGGAACCTGGGGTTGGTGGAGGTCAGTGTAACACCATCTCCCATACTAAGCTAACCTTTGTACTGACTGCATCCTCACAGAACACCAAGTATTACACTACAGGCTAATAACTGGATGGGCTGGTTCCACCATCATGACAACCCAGAAAAAAATGGAAGGATGTTTTGCATACTACTGACCTGCAAGCTGGAAGCTGTTTCTTCTGTGACTGATATGATGAAAGGGCTTTAGACCAGACACTATTTGAGGACAGTGACGTGATGGAGGCTAGACCTTTCTTCTTTAGCCTACATCTAGGGCTAGTCTGTGTTCAGTTATCCATTACAGGTGGCTACGGTTCCGAACACAATAATATGTTTACAAAATGGGTGCCGCTGAGTTGAAAACCCACCAAATTAACACTTTTTGCCTACAAGAATAAATGAGGGGGACAAAAACCTATATATACACACAAACACTCCTCCGCAGTCCATCGGTTCACAGCATAGCAGACGCTTTCTAGGCCACAACCAATCCCTACGGCAGGGAACACTACTAATTATATCTCTCTGAAGAAACTAAGGTGTCAATGCCGAGACTTGTAAGTAACCATAAGCAGAAAGCATTCCCAAAAAATATGCATCTGGCTGGCTACAGATCGGACGTGTCTCGACGTGCACGTCGCTCAGGAGGAAGAGAAAAGACACATGCAACTGCTCAAAAATGAATTCTAGTTCAAAGGGAACATATTGCAAAATTGCTTCTATTGGATGAGGGATGAGTGCCAAAGAAGAATAAGTGTTTGACAGCAGTCAGATGGTTGTAACCAGGTTGACTTTTTGAAGGCCGGGGTTTGTCCGGTTGTTGTTTCTGACATAATAGCATAATCAAAGGACAAGTCAAAGAAGCCAATCCATGATATAAGTCTATAAGTGTATGAGCCATTCAAAACAACACCGTATCATGCTCTGCCCACTCCTATCCACTTGTGGACAGAACAGACGTGTTTTTGTTGAGGGTGTTCCTAACAAGAGGACATAACCTGCCTAAGTTTCCAACCCTTCATAAGTAGGCTAATCTTTACGGAGTATACACAGCATAGTGACTGACACTAGCCATCACGAGGAAGAAACTAAGTCGGTCCTATTTAAAGTAGGCTAGTGCTGTCTAATGTTTTCATTGTAACTATAACTTTTTAGCATACTATAACCAGGTTGTTGCTATGTTATTACCACTTTACTCTGTCCTGTAAAAGTGCCACCAACATTACTTTGTACTTTCAGTCAATGACCGGCTATACTTCACAGCTGTTTGAATAGCATTATAGGCCTTAGACTTGGCTCACAATAACAGACAGGCTTATCGAGGCCCACTTAGGAGACAGATTTGCACGAACCTGGACCTTGTAGGCCAGCCTTTCTTAAAAGTATAGGTCACTTTGGGTCGAAACCTGTTAAAATGGTGGGTCATGAGGTGTCAGAGTAAATATATAATATTGGAATAGGAATTGATTTGGCCACGTGTAACTGCGCTCTCTGCTTAGCAGCGGTGTCTCTGCTCAGTTTGGCAGATGCGCTTCTGCATCGTGGTTAACATGATATTTTTTCCGCCGTTTTCTTGAAGATCACTCCGCGACCCACACGCTGCAGCACTGTCGTTCAGAAACAGATGATGCGCTGTCAGCCGCTGTTAATCCTCGAATGGACTCAAGCTCGCCACAAAGTCTGACTGAGTGTAACAGTATAACTTTAGTACGTCCCCCCGCCCCGACCTCGGGCGCGAACCAGGGACCCTCTGCACACATCAACAACAGTCACCCACGAAGCGTCGTTACCCGCTTCACAAAAGCCGCCGCCCTTGCAGAGCTAGGGGAAACCCTACTTCAAGTCTCAGAGCAATTGACGTAATCGATTGAAACGCTGTGACGTAACCGATTGAAACGCTATTAGCGCGTACCCGCTATCTAGCTAGCCATTTTACATTCGTTACATGAGCTCAATCGTCATGAAACGCAAAAACAGCGATGAGTTTCTCTTGATTTCATACAAATTTTGATAAAATACGAGGAGCGCCCACAACGCGTTTTGTGCTGGGAAGTGCTCAGTAATGAGTCTCTCAAAACGAACAAATTAAAACGATACGTCCTGACCAAACATCCACAGCATGACAGTAAACCCAGGGAGTTATTTCAGAACAGGGCAGAATGCTTCAGGAAACATGCTTTAACAGTGGAAGAGCAAGTCAGCTAGCAAGGCATTGTTGTCATTTTATAACAGGTGATGATAAGCAGAAATAAGGGAGTACCATCTCTCATTGTAGTCGATTTGAGTTTCTCTTTCAAACAATCCCCTTGTACACAGCTAATAGCTAACGTTAGCCAAAGCAAGCTACCTAGCTACTGATAGCGCAACCCTAAGTAACAGTACAGATGAAAAAATTTTGAAAACAAGTCTAGGATTGAACTGTTGCTGTTAAAAAAAGGAATCATTTGTATTCTGAACTGGAATAAACTGATTGAAGAAATATGCTTTTTGAGGCAAACACACTCGCACAGTTCTGGTTTGCTCATCTAGAGCAGGAAGCGGTCTCCTGCCTAACTGAGAAAGCAGTAGATGTTCTGATCCAGTTTGCCACCACATACCCATGCGAGTCAGGGTTCTCAACTCAACGCTGAGCATGACCTCAGGGTTGCACTGTCAGAAACTGAGCCCAGAATAGACTTGCTTGTTGAAAACATCAAACCGCCACACACACCTCTCATTAGGACTGTGTGTGTGTGTGTGTGTGTGTGTGTGTGTGTGTGTGTGTGTGTGTGTGTGTGTGTGTGTGTGTGTGTGTGTGTGTGTGTGTGTGTGTGTGTGTGTTCTGGTCTACATCTGTGTGATGTGATCAATCAGTTTATTCCAGTTCAGAATAAAAATTAGTTAATGTGTTTTAACAGTCACAGCTCCAACCTATACTTTAACAATAATCTCTACAGTAAAATGTACAGTAGGCCTGACCATTTGTCATCTGTACTGTTACTTAGGGTTGCACTATCAAAAACTGAGCCTGTGTGTGTGTGTGTGTGTGTGTGTGTGTGTGTGTGTGTGTGTGTGTGTGTGTGTGTGTGTGTGTGTGTGTGTGTGTGTGTGTGTGTGTGTGTGTGTGTGTGTGTGTGTGTGTGTGTGTGAGAGCTTTGGCCTACTCCCTACTTCCAACCTAGACAGATATATAAGAGTGTTTTTAAATGGGGATAAATAAACATGAATAGCTATTTATATGGGTATTTCATTGTTTTTGTTTTAGTCTATATTGCATTTGTTTTAGGCATAATGGCAATGAAATGTACCGATATTTACGTATAGTTGAGTGTATTTATAAGGAAAACACCACCGAGTCCCAGGCTGAAAAAGTTGAAGAACCCCTGATGTAGACCTATTTATTTTTTTATAGATGGACATTATTCACCAAAGCAAATAAGGTTAAGTATCTAGCTGAAGGGTCTAAATTAAAACATCTTGAGCATATGGTCGGTAATTATCATTAAAATAAGTAATTACGGCTGGAAAAGCTTATAAAAACCAAATGATTTTCTACCTCAACGTAAATTCAGCATTACAATTATTGAAGTGTGAAGTGAATTACTAATCTGTAGCCAGAAGGACCATGGGGCTATAAATGGTGTGTGTGTGTGTGTGTGTGTGTGTGTTGGGGGGGGGGGGGGGGGGGGGGGGGGGGAGTAAAGCAAGTCATCCAGCAAGTCATCCCAAGATAATGAGGAAAACACACAACCAAGCAGCAGATGAGCAGAGCTGTCAGACACACATGCCTGAGGCGCTTTCATCCAAATAAATCTCTCACCCTGACAGAGCCACAGACAGATGAATTATCAGTCTATATATAGGCCTATTGGCAGCAGCAGAGATGTCCTATCCCACAGGCAATTGAGATGACAATCAGAGCGACCAGAGGATTTCCTGATGATGTCGTGTCATGCGAGGGAAGGCAGAGTTACTGGACTGCTCCACTAGCCACAGCTTCCTGTGACCCCACAAGGAGGAAGATGTCAGGGAACACTCCACCACAACAACAGGATCCACACACACAGACGTGCACACATACACACACACACTCAAGAGCCACACGAAAGCAAGGCTGCGTAGGCGACTCTACAGCGAACTCCTTCGTAGGCGACTCTACAGCGAACTCCGTCGTAGGCGACTCTACAGCGAACTCCGTCGTAGGCGACTCTACAGCGAACTCCTTCGTAGGCGACTCTACAGCGAACTCCTTCGTAGGCGACTCTACAGCGAACTCCTTCGTAGGCGACTCTACAGCGAACTCCTTCGTAGGCGACTCTACAGCGAACTCCTTCGTAGGCGACTCTACAGCGAACTCCTTCGTAGGCGACTCTACAGCGAACTCCTTCGTAGGCGACTCTACAGCGAACTCCTTCGTAGGCGACTCTACAGCGAACTCCTTCGTAGGCGACTCTACAGCGAACTCCGTCGTAGGCGACTCTACAGCGAACTCCGTCGTAGGCGACTCTACAGCGAACTCCGTCGTAGGCGACTCTACAGCGAACTCCGTCGTAGGCGACTCTACAGCGAACTCCGTCGTAGGCGACTCTACAGCGAACTCCGTCGTAGGCGACTCTACAGCGAACTCCGTCGTAGGCGACTCTACAGCGAACTCCGTCGTAGGCGACTCTACAGCGAACTCCGTCGTAGGCGACTCTACAGCGAACTCCGTCGTAGGCGACTCTACAGCGAACTCCGTCGTAGGCGACTCTACAGCGAACTCCGTCGTAGGCGACTCTACAGCGAACTCCGTCGTAGGCGACTCTACAGCGAACTCCGTCGTAGGCGACTCTACAGCGAACTCCGTCGTAGGCGACTCTTATGTCCGCGAGCGCCCGAGTCTGCAACATTAGATGGCAACTGCAGGCAATTTTTTTTTTATTAAGTAGGCCATGTTAATCTTATTTCACAGGTTGATCTCTCTTCTTCGTCTATAAAAGAAATTACCTTGAACAAGTCACAGAAAGCATATGATCTAGAATCGAATTATCAATATAATAAAACTAGGCTTACAATAATATTCTTTCCTTGAAAAGGTAGAGGCATAGGCCTGCATATACGTTGAATAGCAAAGCACTGTGCAGATTCCTACATTTTCAGAACGAGGAGTTTAGGGTATAGAACTTCGGCATAGTGGCCTACTCCCTCCAACATGCTGTTTGTCAGCAACATAGGCCTACTGAATTTCTCTCCATAGATTGGAGGAGTATTATTAGGTTACTAGTGATCGGCACCAATATGGAAAGTCTATTAATTGGCTGCATTTATTTCTATATGAAAAATGGGAGAAGGTGACTGACCTGCACAGGAAGGAAAGTTTCCAGACTGCATGATGATTGAACAGTTTAGATAGGTGTGAATGTTCTGGAAGCATCATTCTAATCAATCATCTGAAAACAATATCGAAACCTGATTGGCCATCAGCGGGACAATAATCGGATGAAGCGCTAAATGGCAGCTGGCAAACATTCATCAGTGATCAGTGTTCGCATCACCAAAATGATGTATGTGACTGCAAAGATCTAACGCTTCTATAGCATAGGCCTAACCGAAAGAGTCACGTTAAATTGATTAGTCATTCTTAAATAATGATGCATAGGCTAACAGCCTACTTATTGGACGTGCATTTTGGTGGCGAGCTGTTTAGTAAGGCCTGCTACCGTGACAGGCCTATTGTCGACCATCAGCTGATCCAGTAAATCATTTCTGAATGACAGTGAAGTGATTAACAGTGCTAATGTCTGCTTTATTTACAGCAAGTTCTAGTAAGAAAAAATGAAGGTAATGATTTACTGTTTTCACACGTTTCTGTGTGTAACGGGTGTTGCTCTCCTCATCCTCGGATGAGGTGAGGAGAGAAGGATCGGTAGACCAATGCGCAGCGAGGTGTGATGACATAATGAATTTATTTAACAAAACGAACACTGACACGAACTATACTTTAGAAATGATACAAAATAACAAACGGACAACGTAGACGAAACCTGAACATGGAACTTACATAACGACAGGAAGAACACACGAGCAGGAAACAGACTACATCAAAACGAAATACAACCGAAACAATCCTGTGTGGTGCGCAGACACAAACACAGGAGACAACCACCCACAAACAAAAGTGAGAATGCCCTACCTAAATATGACTCTTAATTAGAGACAAACGCAAACCACCTGCCTCTAATCAAGAGCCATACCAGGCAAACCAAAAAACAACATAGAAACAGATAACATAGAATGCCCACCCAACCTCACGTCCTGACCAACTAACACACAAAACTAACATAAATAGGTCAGGAACGTGACAGTACCCCCCCCACAAGGTGCGAACTCCGGACGCACCAGCACAAAGTCTAGGGGAGGGTCTGGGTGGGCATCTAACCACGGTGGTGGCTCAGGCTCCGGGCGCGGTTCCCATCCCACCATAATCCATCCTAGCCCCCTCCCTTCAAGAATGTCCACCCTCTTACTTCCCCCACAAAATCCTCCTAATAACAAATCTAATAGTGACAATACCGGGACAGAGAGATAAACCAAGACAGAGGGATAGATAAGACTATAGATGTAGATAAAGAAAGAGAGGGAGATCAGGATAGAGGGGCAACTCCGGACTGAAAGGCAGCTCCGGACAGAGAGACAGCTCTGGACTGATGGGCAGTTCTGGGTATCTAGCCTTTTCAGGCTGAAGGGCAGCTCATGGCTGACTGACGACTCACGACGCTCATGGCAGGCTGACGGCTCTCGACGCTCATGGCAGGCTGACGGCTCTCGACGCTCATGGCAGGCTGACGGCTCTTGACGCTCATGGCGCTCTGACGGCTCTCGACGCTCATGGCGCTCTGACGGCTCTCGACGCTCATGGCGCTCTGACGGCTCTCGACGCTCATGGCGCTCTGACGGCTCTCGACGCTCATGGCGCTCTGACGGCTCTGGCTGCTCATGGCGCTCTGACGGCTCTGGCTGCTCATGGCTCTCTGACGGCTCTGGCTGCTCATGGCTCGCTGGCGGCTCTGGCAGATCCTGTCTGGTTGGCGGCTCTGGCAGATCCTGTCTGGTTGGCGGCTCTGGCAGATCCTGTCTGGTTGGCGGCTCTGGCAGATCCTGTCTGGTTGGCGGCTCTGGCAGATCCTGTCTGGTTGGCGGCTCTGGCAGATCCTGTCTGGTTGGCGGCTCTGGCAGATCCTGTCTGGCTGACGGCTCTAGCGGCTCCTGTCTGGCTGACGGCTCTAGCGGCTCCTGTCTGGCTGACGGCTCTGTAGGCTCATGGCAGACGGGCGGCTTTGCAGGCTCATGGCAGACGGGCGGCTTTGCAGGCTCCTGGCAGACGGATGGCTCAGATGGCGCTGGGGAGACGGATGGCTCAGATGGCGCTGGGGAGACGGATGGCTCAGATGGCGCTGGGGAGACGGATGGCTCAGATGGCGCTGGGGAGACGGATGGCTCAGATGGCGCTGGTGAGACGGATGGCTCTGGCCGGATATGGCGCACTGTAGACCTGGTGCGTGGTGCCGGAACTGGAGGCACCGTGCTAATGATAAGCACCTTCCTACTAGTGCGGGGAGCAGGGACAGGGCACACTGTATCCTCAAAGCCTACTCTACCCCTGATGCGTGGTACCGGCACTGGTGACGCCGGGCTGAGGACAAGCACATCAGGATTAGTAGGGGGAGAATATATAGTGTGTACAGGGCTCTGGAGACGCACTGGTAGCTTAGTGCGTGGGGCCGGAACTGGAGGCACCGGGCTAGATGCACGCACTACAGGGAGAGTGCGTGGAGGAGGAACAGGGCTCTGGAAATGCACTGGTAGCCTAGTGCGTAATGTAGGCACTGTAGGTACTAGGCTGGGGCGGGGAGGTGGCGCTGGAAATACCGGACCGTGCAGGCGTACTGGCTCTCTTGAGCATTGAGCCTGCCCAACCTTACCTGGTTGAATGCTCCCGGTCGCCCTGCCAGTGCGGCGAGGTGGAATAGCCCGCACTGGGCTATGCAGGCGAACCGGGGAAACCATGCGTAAGGCAGGTGCCATGTATGCCGGCCCGAGGAGACGCACTGGAGACCAGACGCGTTGAGCCGGCCTCATGACACCTGGCTCAATGCCCAATCTAGCCCTACCAGTGCGGGGAGGTGGAATAACCCGCACTGGGCTATGCACACGTACAGGAGACACCGTGCGCTCTACTGCGTAACACGGTGTCTGCCCGTACTCCCGCTCTCCACGGTTAGCCTGGGAAGTGGGCGCAGGTCTCCTACCTGCCCTTGGCCCACAACCCCTTAGCCCCCCCCCCCAAGAAATTTTAGGGAATTACTCACGGGCTTTTCGGGCTTCCGTGCAAGACGCGTCCCCTCATAACTCCGGTTCTTTACTCCAGTAGCCTCTGCTCTCCTCAGTGCCTCCACCTGTTCCCATGGGAGGCGATCCCTTCCAGCCAGGATCTCCTCCCATGTGTAGCAACCTTTACCGTCCAATACATCGTCCCAAGTCCATTCCTCCTTCTTGCGCTGTCCCTTACTCCGTTTACCCCGCTGCTTGGCTCTGGATAGGTGGGTGGTTCTGTAACGGGTGTTGCTCTCCTCATCCTCGGATGAGGTGAGGAGAGAAGGATCGGTAGACCAATGCGCAGCGAGGTGTGATGACATAATGAATTTATTTAACAAAACGAACACTGACACGAACTATACTTTAGAAATGATACAAAATAACAAACGGACAACGTAGACGAAACCTGAACATGGAACTTACATAACGACAGGAAGAACACACGAGCAGGAAACAGACTACATCAAAACGAAATACAACCGAAACAATCCCGTGTGGTGCGCAGACACAAACACAGGAGACAACCACCCACAAACAAAAGTGAGAATGCCCTACCTAAATATGACTCTTAATTAGAGACAAACGCAAACCACCTGCCTCTAATCAAGAGCCATACCAGGCAAACCAAAAAACAACATAGAAACAGATAACATAGAATGCCCACCCAACCTCACGTCCTGACCAACTAACACACAAAACTAACATAAATAGGTCAGGAACGTGACACTGTGTGTCAGATTTGTTTTCAGAACTGATCAAAATCAGGGACGCTACAGCCTATATATAATAGGGGTCGACCGATTAATCAGAATTAATTAGGGCCGATTTCATGTTTTCATAACAATTGGAAATCGGTATTTTTGGCCGATATTTTTTTTTTACACCTTTATTTAACTAGGCAAGTCAGTTAAAGAACACATTCTTATTTTCAATGATGGCCTAGGAATGGTGGGTTAACTGCCTTGTTCAGGGGCAGAACGACAGATTTTTACCTTGTCAGCTTGGGGATTCAATCTTGCAACATTACAGTTAACTAGTCCAATGCTCTAACCACCTGCCTCTCATTGCACTCCACAAGGAGCCTGCCTGTTACACGAATGCAGTAAGAAGCCAAGGTAAGTTGCTAGCTAGCATTAAACTTATCTTATAAAAAACAATCAATCATAATCACAAAATAAACTAGTAATATCATCAACCATGTGTAGTTATCTAGCGTGTCCTGCGTTGCATATAATCGATGCGGTGAGCATTCGCAAAAAGGTACCCAACCACAAACATCAATGCCTTTCTTAAAATCAATACACAAGTATATATTTTTAAACCTGAATATTTAGTTAATATTGCCTGCTAACATGAATTTCTTTGTGTCACTTCTCTTGCAACAGAGTCAGGGTATATGCAGCAGTTTGGGCCGCCTAGCTCATTGCAAACTGTGTGAAGACTATTTCTTCCTAACAAAGACAGCCAACTTCGCCAAACGGGGGTTTAACAAAAGCGCATTTGCGAAAAAAGCACAATCGTTGCACGACTGTACCTAACCATAAACATCAATGCCTTATTTAAAATCAATACACAGAAGTATATATTTTTAAACCTGCATATTTAGCTAAAAGAAATCCAGGTTAGCAGGCAATATTAACCAGGTGAAATTGTGTCACTTCTCTTGCGTTCATTGCACGCAGAGTCTGAGTATATGCAACAGTTTGGGCCGCCTGGCTCGTTGCGAACTAATTTGCCAGAATTATACGTAATTATGACATAACATTGAAGGTTGTGCAATGTAACAGAAATATTTAGACTTATGGATGCCACCCGTTAGATAAAATACGGAACGGTTACGTATTTCACTGAAAGAATAAATGTTTTGTTTTCGAGATGAGTTTCCGGATTCGACCATATTAATGACCTAAGGCTCGTATTTCTATGAGTTATGTCATAATTAAGTTTATGATGTGATAGAGCAGTCTGACTGAGCGATGGTAGGCACCAGCAGGCTCGTAAGCATTCATTCAAACAGCACTTTCGTGCGTTTTGCCAGCAGCTCTTCGCAATGCTTCAAGCATTGCGCTGTTTATGACTTCAAGCCTATCAACTCCTGAGATTAGGCTGGTGTAATCGATGTGAAATGGCTAGCTAGTTAGCGGGTGAGCGCTAATAGCGTTTCAAACGTCACTTGCTCTGAGACTTGGAGTAGGTGTTCCCCTTGCTCTGCATGGGGGTGGCTGTTGTCGATGTGTTCCTCGTTCGAGCCCAGGTAGGAGCGAGGAGAGGGACGGAAGCTATACTGTTACACTGGCAATACTAAAGTGCCTACAAGAACATCCAATAGTCAAAGGTATATGAAATACAAATGGTAGAGAGAAATAGTCCTATAATTCCTATAATAACTACAACCTAAAACCTTACCTGGGAATATTGAAGACTCATGTTAAAAGGATTAAAAGGAACCATCAGCTTTCATATGTTCTCATGTTCTGAGCAAGGAACTTAAATGTTAGCTTTCTTACATGGCACATATTGCACTTTTACTTTCTTCTCCAACACTTTGTTTTTGCATTACTTAAACCAAATTAAACATGTTTCATTATTTATTTTAGGCTAAATTGATTTTATTGATGTAAAATAAGTGTTCATTCAGTATTGTTGTAATTGTCATTATTACAAATACATAAAAAAAAAAAAAAAAATTATTATTTTTAATTATTATTATTATTTTCATTATTATTATTTTTATATTATTATTATTATTATATATATTTTTATTTTAAATCGGCCGATTAAATCGGTATCGGCTTTTTTTGGTCCGCCAATAAATCGGTATTGGCGTTGAAAATTCATAAATCGGTCGACCTCTAATTTATAATATTCTTCCCAGATCAACACATGTGTTTTAAGCCATATAAAGAACAGCTACGCATGACTTAATGAAAAGCAGAAAACAGGTACAACATTGTTTCACATAAATAAAAGACAAACAGAAACAGGCAACAGGCTTCAGCTTGCTTCAGTTTCCCTGACAAATAGGCCTAGGAAACTAATTGTATCTAGATGAAGTTGAGTGCACGGGGGGGTAAGTATCGTCCATAAAAGGTTTTGCTCGTCAAAAAGGCACGTAAGCGAGGGACACACACACACACGCTTCTGAGTAGAAGAACCCGCAAACACCTTCACTACGTCAGAGCTACCTCATACATACCATGTGACCGCATGTAGTACAGAAAGCAACTTGCTGACAGACAGGTAATGTGATTAGTCTGCAAAGGACAGGAGATTCATTTTATGAGGAAAATCAAGCTTGACGACAACGTTGAGGTTAGCCACCACCACCAGATCAATTTTATTATTTGAAGAATGAGTACCGGACCCAGTGGAAACCCGTCATTCAGGGCAGGTGGGGCAGAGCACATTTTTAGCACAAAATATATATATATTTTTTTTTTAATAAAAAATATATATTATAATTGGGGAATGCCTGTTTTGCATGTTATTTTGGCATTAATGTGTGTCACATATGAATCATTCAGTTAATAAATCCATATACACACAGTCTCTTTTTTGTGTTCTTGAGGAAGGCAGCTCCAATATGCAGGTGTTTCAGCCTAGCTCAGTGCTTTCTGTGGTGGTGGGGCGAGCCAGCAGAAAATAGGAGCACTGCACCGTGATTAGCTCAGATTTCTGTCACTCATGGGGACAGTACGTCATCACCAAGTTTAAGTCCTTAGTAAGGGTAGACATCCAAAATGTCAGCCCTTTGGGTCCTGCCATAAAGTTATTACAAGTGCACATCCACGAAGGCTCAAGGTCATTGGCGACATACAAAATTATGTCAAATCACATTATATGTACAGTAGCTTTGATTGGACTGATCATGTCAACATCTTACTTTCAAAGTCTTAGCTAGCAGTCATCATCATGAATCAAGTCGACAATCTACTGGCAAAACCTTTTTAACCCTTGTCATATGAAGAGAAATAATGAAGAGAATGAATAATTATAGATAAAACCTATAATAATCGGTGCTCATCAGCCATTGGACAAAAAGATTACACAACAAGTTGGAAATCGCTAATTCAACAATGACTCATTTGGAAGAAATCAGTGGCTAACTGCAAGCACTGCAAAGAAACCACTAACATTAGCCTGCTATTCAATAGAGTTCCCACCATAAATCCAGAGAACGCCAGACTTTGATGACAAAGTTTGATGACAAAATTTGCCCGCAAAGGACCGCCGCGCCACCTTCACAAGGCGAGTCCAAAAATGTCTTGTATGCTGCTGCATAAATGATGTAATATGCCAGGGAGAAATGTATACTGTAGCTAAGAAAGTAATAATAAGTGTATGTTGTGTAGTAAGCTGTTAGTGGCCCATGTCCCTCGCCCTAATAATTTGGTCTATTTTCACCAACGCGGTGTTGTAAACACATCGTTCGTAGCCTGGTGTGTGCTTGTTTGACAACTTTTTTTGTACCGCTTTGACAGTGCTACCGATAGCAGTGGTGGCGCTTGGCTTGCACGTGTCAAATTAAAATAGATACGGTCACCCTCAAAATGACCAACGTACTAAAAGTCAAGGGCACAATCTACCCACTCCCAGCGAAATGCTAGGTTAGGTAGTGTAGGATCAGAAAAAAGAACGACAGACATTGCAACTCAAAGCAGTACTCCACAGTACGCGGATGGCCGCCAGTCATCCCAACCTTTGGAACATTTCATTAATTAGTAGCCTGTACTTCTCACAATGAAATGCCTTTCTTATCATTCCAAAACAATAGACTACAGTGCCTCCTTATTTGACTGTCTATAACCATGGATTCCCTCCATTCTGCTTCTAAAATGGGCACTATCCTGTCCATTGCCACTGATCCTGGTACAGTGTGTCCCAGTCCCTGATATAGGCTTACATACTGTATACGTAAACAGTGTGTACAACCAGATAGCTACAGAACTCTGTGTTGTGCTGTACAGCAGCGATGCGACTCAGCAGCAGCAGTGCTTGTCAGAGAACACTGAACACCGCTGGGCTCTGGGCGGCTGCTGCACCGTCACGGTCACACCGGCTCAGCCGCCATACCCAACACACACACTGACGAGCCACCACACCTGAACACAGGGCCTCAGAGAGGATGGGAAGGAGGGAGAGGGATGGAGGAGTAGAAACCAAGAAAGGGGGTGGGGATGGATGGAGAGCTAGGGGGCAAGAGAGGGACAAGAGAGGGACAGACACAGACGGAGTGACGGGGGAGGGTGCAAGAAAGAGATGGAAAAAAGAAAGATGGAGAGAAATTGCAAGAGAGAGATGGAAAGACAGAGAAGGAAAGAAAGCATGGGAGAGAGAGAGAGAGAAAGGACAGGGAGGGACAAAGAGCTAGCCCCTAAACAGCTGCTGTATTCCTCACATTGCACCTCCAATCCAAATTCCACAGCCGAGCTGTGAAGGACCGGGGCTTGGCTGAGTCAGCGCTTTCACACACAGCTGAGCTGAGCCTCCACAAAATGCAGGGATGCTCTGGCTACGGCACGCATAGGGGCTCATAAAGCACCCACTCTTTTCTCATTCACTAGCTCGCTACCACAGGCTTTCGCTGGCCTGCCTGTGCCCCATAATTAACCCATCACCACAACACCTTTGACGTTAAACACCTCACCACAGAATACATTGTTTATTGCTATCTAATAGTATAATTTGGGGAACTTGGCATGTGGCAATGTTTCTTTTGTTGGTCCTGCTTATGTTGAAGAATGATTGTAATGCACCGTCTGTTTGCGTCATATCAATCTGTCTGTGAGTGTGTGTACGTTTGTACGCGGGTGTGTGCACATCTGTCTGTAGGCATATTTCCCCAACCACACCCAGCAAAGGACACAAAACATACAGAGGGCACGAGCTAGTGGGGGAGAAGGAGAGAAAACCAGGCTGGGAGGAAGCGGAGGTGAATTACTTGGAACAACCATTCTATTACAGCTGGTGTTCCTGTGCCAAGCCCTCTGTGTTTGGAAGCAACATCCCGTGATAGAGAGGGAGCCAAACTAAAAGCCTAGAGAGATCCTGGTTTTTCTGCGCGTTACTTATTAACTCAGGCCCAGCTTCTCAGCCCTGAAGGAGTGCTGATCTAAGATCAGGCCCCCCCCCCACCGTCATGTAATCGTATTCATTATGATCTAAGAAGGCTAAACTGATACAAGATCAGCACTCCTACTCTAAGACGCTGAACCTGTTTTAAGAGCTGCTAATAGTTTTCATCCTGAGGTTGAAGGTAGTATATCTGGGCACGGATCCAATATGTGACGACACTTTTTTAAACAGTTCCAGTATCTACCAGATAGGCAACCAACTGGAATTGATACTTCAGTTTATTCAGGAAATAAACTGACTTGAAATGGAATTGATCCAAACCCCTGCTTAACAGAAGCCCTCTGGGTCCTCTCCCTCTGCCCTGCTACCACAGAAACCCCAGCCCAGTATGCCTAAAAGAGGGGTAAAGACAGAAGTATGCAAGGTGTCTTTGCCAATTGGCTCTGCATCAATTTCAGCCAGAACTAGCAGGCCTTGCATCGATTCATCCTTTCAAGTGATAAATTATTTGGGAAAACAATGTTGCTCTGTGTCATTGGTCTAGACTTGGCTGGCAGAGGGAGGGAGGAAATAGAAGAGTGGCTAATTGTTCCTTTGGGTTTGATTAATTTAGAAGTACAGTTATGCTCCCTATTCAGCCCGTGTGTGTGTGTGTGTGTGTGTGGTGTGTGTGTACACCATCATACGTTTTAGGATGGTTGTGACTTGTGAGTTAGGCCACAGGGAAAACACTTGATTCCAGGGCCATTTTTTGTATGAAATGAACAACGAGAAACCATTTTGAAACCGAAAGCAGAAATGTGTTTTTTTATTTAATATATATACACCATTTACCTATTTGGACAGGTAGAAAGAGTGTGTGTGTGTGTGTGTGTGTGTGTGTGTGTGTGTGTGTGTGTGTGTGTGTGTGTGCGTGTGCGTGTGCGTGGCCTGCGTAAGTGTCTGCGTGTGTGTTCATATTCACACACACCAAAATGTTCTGTAAATACAGCCTGGCCAGCTGGCTCCACAGGCAGGAGAGGAGAGGGATTGAAGGTTCACCCCAGCGCCAGAGGGAGTATGGGGAGCCCCGGGGGAGAGCAGACAGACAGCCATTTACCAACCTCCTGGTCCTCGGAGGCTGCTAATAAACAGAGCTGTACCCTCTGGGAGAGAATGGTGAGAAAAACCAGAGCCAGTCATGCATACTGTATGCAGGAGCTTAGCTTCCTTCTGCAGCTGTAATATAGTATTTATCCTCAGCTTCACTTTCTTTTGGTTAGGTAGTTTGTTTCGTAGATTAGAGCTGGGAACCCCCTCTTAGAAGCGGGTATGTGTGCCATTTGAAGTATGGAGGAGGGTGTACAAATGTGACAGACTGCTGGTCTGCTATTATTTAGGCTACTTCAACTGTCTGATATGGAGTGACAGTTCAGGGAAGGCACCCACTTTGAGGCAAGACATGACATGGGCCACCCTCAGACTCCATAGTACCCTTTTGTGATTGTGAACTCACTGCAGTACAGGAGTGACCAACACAATAGAGCCAAGCCACTTCCTGGTATGACATCATGTGCCCAAAGAGCCCATCTGCCAGTCCCGGTGTTTCCTGTTAGCTGCCCCTGTGGAATCTCCACACAGGAAACAGTATAACATCAAGAATCATGACAAGGATGTCCAGACCCTTGGCATCACAATCAACCCTCATCATCAGCATTCAAAGACCCTTTTAGCTTCTACCATGCCCATCTGCACCTGGCCTGGGTAGTGTGTGTGTGTGTGTGTGTGTGTGTGTGTGTGTGTGTGTGTGTGTGTGTGTGTGTGTGTGTGTGTGTGTGTGTGTGTGTGTGTGTGTGTGTATGTGTATGTGTGTGTGTGTGTCTGTGTCTGTGTCTGTGTCTGTGTCTGTGTCTGTGTCTGTGTCTGTGTCTGTGTCTGTGTCTGTGTCTGTGTCTGTGTAAGATATCTTCACCACCACAACCACTGCATAAACAGAGGTGAAGCTACTAAACAGAGACACACCGCACCAGAACCAAAGTTCCTTCAAACAGGGATTGTTGTTTCTTCTGTTCTGTGAGTGATCCAACTCATATCTGGACAACTTCTCAGGCTACAAAGAAGTACATGCTAGTATAGTATTATATAATATAGAATTAGGCCTATAACATGGTTATTATTATTGTATAGTGCTGTAACAGTCATTATCAATATTTAGAATTAACATCATTTTCCATTTCCAAATTTTAAAAAAAGCTGCTAATACAATGATGTTAGGCCTACATGTTGAATACATGTTAATTTAAGTGAAAGGTTCTTTCCAATCTTCTGTTTACTACGCTGTTGGCCCTCATCTGAGGTGGTGAGTGTTATGAGGACATAATAAAAGGATATGGTGAACTAGGCCTGGTCCATTCACTGATGGCTGCAGTTTATACAAGGGTCTCCATTTCAACCAAAATGAGGTCACCAAACAACTAAGTGATGAAAAGCAAACCTTATACTGTTTGTCTTTACTGTTGTGGGCTGAGCATTAAAGGGGATACGAGCGGTGACAAATAGGCCTAAGTCATTACTAGGCAGCCTAGTTATAGGCCTATAACCTCATAGTATACTATCTATTCTTGATGACGTAGGCCTATGTTTTGAGTGTCACGTTTTGTGAACATTAAAGTCCAAGTGAACTGTGTTTTTTGAAGTTAAGTGTCCCATCCATCGATGGGGAATGCTGTTTCATGTAACAGGCCTGGGTGTCCATTCTGCTATGAAACACCTGTCATATCATGTCATCAAACCTTGTTGTGAGCTTTGACGACAAAAGTAGGACACCAACGGCGAGCTGCTTTATTTCAGTATGCTACCTCTACTTGAAAAACACTACAACCCCTTAGCCTATATGAAGCAGACAAGTATGTTTTGATAGTTTGTCTATGGTGTTTGTAAAGATGAAATATTTTCCTGAATAAAAGCAATCTTTGAGGACCTTATTGCAGTACCTATTTGAGTGTTTCCCACTTAGTTAGCCATCACCCCTGGACTCCGGCTGTGTCCGTGTCAACACGGGGAAATGTCAAAATGAAATCACACTTGGCACTTTGTCATTTCGCTAAGGCATGCCCCGGCAACAGAGTTACCACAGGGCCAGTCTTAGAAAATTTGAGTCGCATTCCACATACGTGCTCGAACCAACCCCCCCCCCCCCCCCCCCCCCCACCCCCCACCCACAAGGTTGTCACAAGCACAGTTAGTTTATTCAACACATTATTTTGCTATTTATGTGTGCGTGTGGTCCTGTGTGCTTCGCTTTGCTTTTCTTTTCACTGACTGTGAGGAGAGGTTACAAAATTGCAAACGTTCCATGACATTTGGGGCTCACGCTAGGCCCCTGCCTGCCTGCCTACTACCACCACCACCACGTCTACAACAAATGGCAACAATGTCACCGTTCTTCTGTTGTTAGTTTATAAAGTCAATTTGTTATGGGTCACGAATCAAGTGCGATAGAAAGTACCTCAAAGCAGTCATACTCCACTCCAAAATCTCAATGGCCCGACAACTAGCTTGCAGTTAAAATGTAAGTGTGGAGGTGGCCTAGGCTAAGAGGATAGCAGATCCTCCATGGGCCTAGTACTGAGGTCTCTACTACTATAAAAGGAGTGTTGTGAAAGGGAGGGACACAATGCACCAACATTATCATCTTACATAAAAAGAAATGGGGGGAAAAAAACTTACCCCAATCTAGAAACTCCAATATGTTTTTCTCTCTTCTGAGGGGTGAGTTGTTGCACTCATCATAAAGGCAGATAAGGATATCCAATAGCGTTTCCACACTAAGGCATTGGCCATTTGACTGAGCTGGGCCGTCCAGGATCAGCTTCTCCAGTTTCTTCAAACGGACCTCTCCCGACATGATTCGAACTGTAGTCTGGTGATGGCAGTAGTGGAAATTATAGAAACTCACTTAAATAGTTAAGCCTTGTATTCAGGCTTACCGGTGACGAACAGAAGTTGGTCTAGCTTGTCTCACCTTGTAGCAAAATGGAAAAAAAACTTTGAAGTTTTGATCCAAGCAAGTTACTAGCGAGCTAAAATAGATCTATCATGATCCACCTCTCACAAAGGTATCGATAGAGTATCTCGGAGTTGTGCGAGACATGTACATTTTCCTCATTTTATTTAGTTAGCTAATCTATTCCCCCAAGACACATAAAGAATTCACAATTACCAGACCCTGCCCTGGCCGGCAGATTTTGACGTATTGTTAGCCTAATGAAAGCCGCTGGTATTATTTCCTTTCGTATTTTTCTGGTCTTCTGGCAAAAATCCAAGCAATGAAAATATTACCCGTGACAATGCAGTTATAGCAATCCCCTGAGTTATTATCTGTGGTTATCAATTCTGCAGCGACAAAAATGCATCAACATTAGATCTGCAATGCTACAAAGCCCCAATGCCCCTCCTCTGTTGAGTCTGAGAATGGAAGGGCGAAAGGCTTAGCTAGCTAGTTTTTTTATTTTAATTCCAAATCTTCTAAAATCATCTGCCTGGCCCTCTTCACAGTTTAAAACGGTGGTTCGAATATATGTCCATTGCTGTATCCGTCGAAAATGCGGTTTCTCGGACGAGTTGAACGCGTTCCTGTCAAGAAAAAAAAAGCGATATTCTTGCTTATACCAATCCAGGACACTGCCTTCCTCCCTGGTCGCTTGCCGTCTCCAGCTACTGCTTGCTGCTGCAGGCAAAATCCCAGCTCATCATGGCGACCGTCACAGCATCTGCTGTGCTGTGGCTGTGGGGCGCAAGGGTATACTGCAAGGATAGTCAATAATATTGTGAATGGAAACTGTGGCCGTCGGTGTGGAATGGAATGACACATTTACGGTAAGAACGAAAACCTGGCCCATTAATGGCCTAAACATATATATATTTTTATGCACATTATTTTGAGCAAGCAACTAACACTAAATCATTTTTGGATAGGCTACACCCAAAGTAGCTTACCTGGCTAGCTTTTTTCTTTAGTTATTAACAGGCAGGAAAATTTGAATAATTGAACCTCACCAGAAGTCAAATATGTTAACTATTGACTTCATTGATTGACAAAAATATTCATATTATCTCTACATTGTCTTTTAGCGAGCCTATCAATCAATGTTGGTATTCTTGCAGCTTATTGTGAGAATAAAAGTACTGCTAACATAATGGTGTTGAACTATCAACATGAAATATCAACATGAAAGGCATTTACATTTCAAAGTTAATAGTTCAAACGTTATGGATTTCAGAGTTGAAAAGAGTTTTCAGAAACTATAACATTTAATTTTTATCTTCCACCACCCCTTTGATTTAGCAGGTATAACATAATTGTGTTGTATTCTTTGCTATTAAACAAGCGTATCAGGGCCCAGGGGTTGAAATAATTCAGTTTTAAAATATATTATTATTTCAACACATGCTAGCACTGGGTCAAGAAAGTGCCAAATTGGATCTGATGACCTGCTTGGAACAATTGCGCCCCCTGGCGAATTTTTTGCAGCCTAAAATTTTCTGGTTGCTACAGATTGGTAGATTTATCCGTCATCCACAAGGTGATTAAAAAGTTACTTTTATTTATTTATTTCAAGTTTGTCAATTTAATATTAACAATGATAAACATAGAATCTCTGCCAAGTGAGCATCTACTTTAGTCGGATGCAAAATATTGTAGCCTAGATTCCTCTTCAAGATTGTGTCTCCTATAGTCAATGAACAAATGGAAATAAATTACTAGGATGAAAACAGTTAATATCGTTTTGAAACGATATTAACTGTGATACAAATTAAATGAACACAATTATGCTCTAGCCGGGTCAATTAAATATCCTATACGACTGAACCGTAAGTGGATTGTTGTCTGGCCCTGCACATGTCTAGCGCTTTCAACTGGCTTGCCTCCCACTCTTGCCTTGTCCTCAGACTTGCTCAATGATTATTGGCCTACATTGCCCACTTGAATCCTGGGCAGTTAGTTACAAGTGGAGCAATTCAGGTGCAAAACATTACATTTCTTCAAATATTTGAGATAAGGCAGGATACCATGATCAGGAAGTTAGTGACAACAATGTAATGTCATGTAAATAATTAGGGCTACAACTTCAATATTGACCTTTACACACAGCTTCCTTTTCTCATTTGAGATGCTCAAAATAATAGGCCTACTCTTCTGCTGTTCTGCTGAAGTCAAGTCCATGCAAATGTGCAGTAGGCCTGTACTTTAGATTTGGGTAAATGTCATTTTAAGCCTCTTTCCCTATAATTATCATATTTCAAACCATAAAATTAGAAAATATGTTTGATTTAACAATCATGTGATAATGGGCATAGAGAGGGGGATTTTGACTGTGTTTACACAGGTAGCCTAATTCTGATCTTTTACCCAATTATTGGCAACTGATCTGATTGATCAAAATACTAATAATTGGCCTAAAGAGCACAGATAAATTAAACAGCTTTTCTAATGCAGATGTAAGATGTTAATTAACACTATTGTTGTGGATTGTAAGAGCTGGCAGGCCTTTGATTGAGGATGATTTGCACGTTGAGAGAATCAGATGTATCTGTGCTTTGAACCAGGGACCTGTCTTGGCTTTGATTGGGAAGGGTGAAAGACTGCCAAATATCATACAAGAGGAATCTTAATTGACTAAATTATGGGTCGAAGTGGAAGGAAAGGTTTTGTGTGTTTTGTGATTTCAAGAGATCACTGAGATCCCTAGGCTATGTATAGGCTGACCCAATATAGCTGGTTTGAATTCACATGTCTACTGTGGTGTTTCTAATCATCAGACAATCTTATTGCATATTCCAACCTTACATTACAAGCTACTTGTTTGTGTGAAAAGATCATACATTCACTGATGTGGATATGATTGTAATCTACATTGTAAATCAGTACGACTGATTTCTTAAATTATCGTTTCATGTGTCTGTAGATTTAAGGATGTAGTGATTGATGTATGCAGACTTGGGTCAAATGTCAAATCCTTTGGTGCTTGGAGTTTGCACTTTTGGCAGTATTCCATGGGCAACGTAGTAGGTAAACTAAATCATGCCTAGTTTAATTGAAAGTATTTGACATGGCCCAGGTCTGGATGTACCAATGTAGCAATAGATTTTAGGTATTTTAATTATTAAAATAGCCTAGAATATAGTAGCTGCAGAGCATAGAGTGTGGTTTTCAGATGTGGCTAGCAATGGTCCCCCTTGACAGTCATCTGTCATTTGTTCTTCCTGTGTCCTCCTTTAGTTTGTCTGACATCTCTAAGCAAATAAGCCCCAATACACAAACACAGACAGGGCCCATTCTAGGGCCACCAACCTCTCTTCTAATGTTTGCGTGACAAAAAAGGCAAGGCAAATCCTGCTATGGAATCAGATAATCACCACCATGTGAAGAGCCTCCCAATCCACATCGACTCTTGGATTAACTGTCTGTTTGGCTAATAATTTTAATCTGTCGGAGGGGCAGAAGGGGTGATGGGTTTGGAATAAACATGTAATCCCGTTGCCCCCTACTCCCCAGAGTCCCCACACCAGTGATGGGCCATAAATGGGACCCTTGATCAACTAAAATAGCTGCCAGACAGACAGAAATAAACACACTGACATACTGTTGCCAGACTGGGCTTGCTTTACATTGTCCAGTGGAATGCACACGTTAGGGTGTGTAGACAACAGTAATACTGAGAGGTTGCAGCCCAGGTTCACAGGGTCAGGGGCTGTCTGGGAACACATGTGCAGATGTAGACAACATGAGGAAGAGTCCATGGAAAGACATTTGTTTTCAAAAAAAATAAGTATTATGCAATGGTAATATTTAGCCTCTTTAAAGAAATATACTTTAGTATTGATCAAAATATTGCATCAATCAAAAAAGAGTACATCCTTTGTGATGATTTTGAAATATACAGGATGCAGACATTTACTCCAACCTATTTGTAATCCTCTCATCCTGCAAACTAGCAATAATTAAAACTACCTCAAATAAAGTAGGCTAATACATGTATGCCTCTGGATCAATTCAATATTTCCAACCCACAACAATCCAATAACTATACTGTCTTTAGGAGTCTTCTTACCGCAAACATCTCTGCAAAAGCTATGCTTTTGTGACAAGCATCCAAGACTTCCCATTGATATTGAGCAGACTGAATTTTACCAATGCTTTGTATGAAATTGTAGGTTATACATTGTAGAAATCCCTGTATGATTCTAGAGGAATGGTGTTCAAAGGACCCTATTACATGAAACGGATACAATACATCGTTTGGGAGATGGTTGCCTTTCAAGTATGGCACTTCTGATGTCTTGACCGGGACGTGGCTTCTAATGTCACACCTTTGTTGAGATAGCCTATCGGTCCCCCTCCCCATCCCCCTCCTCCTCCTCCTCAATGTGCGAATGACTGACTGGGAAGGCCAGGGGCTTATAAGGGCCGGCCGATGTCAGAGTGCCACTGTCTCTCTCTGAGCTACTTTGCAGCTGTACTTCTCTTCTCTCTGCTGGACACGATACCCTCTTAGAAGATTTACGATGGATTTGCTCCGTGTTTGCGTTTTGTGCGCTGCTGCTTTCGTCACCGTCTCCAAGGCTTTTACGCACAACGACATGAAGGATGCCCTGCTTCAAAAACTTGGGCTGGATGATGTTCCGAAAATTCACAAAAGGGATTTGGAGAATCTTGTCATCCCGACGCACATTAAGAATAAATACCTGTCAATGCTGAAACTGCACCACGACAGGCGGCGCAGGTCTCTGCCGAGCTTGGCGGGAATCCTGAGGGGAATTCGAGGAAATGCAGGTAAAATCATTTTACAGTACAGACATAAATAAAATGCTTCCTAAATCTGAATAATTTTTATTTGAATGTTGTCAGACCTATTTTTTTGGTATAGGAGCACACATTTACGTTTTTATTCATTTGTGCGCCCTCATGGTTCTGTATTTAGTGCACGCGTGCATTCCAAACCATTCATATTTTTTTCGGATGTTATATTCCACACCTAAGCATTTCTATGTTCTGTTTTATTAGATATCTCTGGGGAGTTTGTGTACTCGGACACCACTCGGCAACGGATGGTCTTCGATATGGATACCCGCATCCCCCATAACAGCGAGGTGACCATGGCCGAACTGAAACTGTACAATAAAGCCCCTCACAAGCGCTCCATGCCCGAGAGGAGGAACCACCGGCCAGTCAACAACGCCAGAGTCTCCATCTACTGGGTAGATATGCTGGAGAACGGCTCTAACAGAACCTCTCTGGTGGACTCACGGTAAGATTTTACGCAAAGCCATGTCGTGTCCAGATCATTTCCGTTAGGCTATGTGTTATCCTTTGTTCTTATCATTTAGACCCTATGTGCAAGGTTTTTAATCAACCATTTATTTCCTGTAGGTTGATCCCCATCCATGAGACCGGCTGGAAAAGCTTTGATGTCACGCAGGCTTTGCACTATTGGTCAAAGACGCAGCAAAAAACACCTATGCACCTGGAGGTGTGGATCGAGGGCGAGAGACCTGGCAGCTACGCAGCAGAATTAGCCAAGAGTGTCCACTTTACCACCCAGGACCAGGCGGACAACACCTTGGGAAAACCTGAGCTGGTCCTCTACACGCTCAACCTCGAAGAGTTTGGGTAAGACGCTCTTTGATATGCAGAATGTATAAACATTGTAACACCGGTCCGGTGACAATTACCACAATTATCATACCTTTTAGGCTACACATCAATTGGTACAAGTTAACTAACGACTCCCTATTTGGTTTCCGCATAGGTCTCGAGGCGACTGTGAAAACAACCCAGATAAGGACACGTGCTGCAGAGATAAATACTTCATCAATTTCCGCGCGCTCACGTGGACCCAGTATTGGATCATCGAGCCAGAGGGATACCAGGCCTACAGATGCGCCGGGGGATGCAAGCAGCCCAAGCGCAACTATGGCTACGGGGAGAGGAAGTGTAGCATCGCAGAGAGCGCTCCGCTGCCAATTATGTACCTGGTCAAGAAGGGCGACTACACCGAGATAGAAGTGGCCGAGTTCCCCAACATGATCGTGGAGTCATGTGCCTGCACTATGGACAACGTCTCCATAGTTTGAAGTTAAGTGTTTGGGACTGGGCAGGGCAGGGCAGGGCAGGACACCTCCAAATGGACTTACAGTACTTTTCTATTTAAAATAGGAATTCTCAGGGAGAGTTGCAGACCATAATAAGAGGGAGCATGGCAGATCTCTTGAGATAAACTAACCAAGCACTTTATTATATTTTGTAAATAATTCATTCATAAGTTTGCCTTTGTAGGAATAGTATACTGTACCACTCAGAAGAAAATGTCAGATTTTATCTCAGATGTTATATTTTTGAGCTGTAAATACTATGGATTTCATGATTAAATGTAACATATTTTCTTTAATTAAGAAGTCTTATTTTGTTATTTGTCATGAAGCGTGATTGGGAAAATCACACTGACAGCCATTAAGGTATCCTCACACCCACCACAGATACACTTGACTTCATCTAAGCCTACATACACATTGTCATCCTCATTTAGCACTGTATTTAGTTGGTAATGATAAGTCAATAACCATTATTTATCTAATGATATAACTTGTTTCAGTGAAAGAGCATTAGGCGGGGACTGTCGTGGTTAAACAGATTTGTTGAGCATCATTTACATCAGCTTCCTGGCTGAGTGTACTGGTTGTTTGATTCCATTAGGATGAGCCGGGGGCCACATAGGGAGCAGACTGTCACACAAACCCAGAGGCCATATTTACAATCTCCATGTTTACATCTGGCTTAGCAGATAAATAGGACCCAGACATAGTCAAGGAGAGAGAACTCCATAGACAATCAAGGCTCAATTGCAGACTCTGGGGGTCTTGTCATTTTAATGGGGGTACTTAAGGCTTTAGAGCTTAGGCTAGTCTGGGTACACATTGCAAAGGCAATGCCAAGAGCACCCTGTTGTGTGTTCTTGGTTTGGAAAAGTAGCTTCTGATATGTTACAGAAATAGGCAGCTAGGTTTCCTCCTATATCACATTCCTCCTATATCACATTTTCAGATATAAAGTGAACGTTTAGGGCCAGTTTCCCAGACACAGTTAAGCCTAGTCCTGGACTAAAAAGTACTTTTAATGGAAATTCTACATTGATCAAGTCCAGGACTAGGCTTAACTGTGTCTGGGAAACTGGCCCTAAACGTTCACCTTATATCTGAAAATGTGATATAGGAGGAAACCTAGCTGCCTATTTCTGTAACATATCAGAAGTCTGTGGCTGACACAAACTACTTTTCCAAACCAAGAACACACAACAGGGTGCTCTTGGCATTGCCTTTGCAATGTGTACCCAGACTAGCCTAAGCTCTAAAGCCTTAAGTACCGCCATTAAAATGACAAGACCCCCAGAGTCTGCAATTGAGCCTTGATTGTCTATGGAGTTCTCTCTTCTTGACTATGTCTGGGTCCTATTTATCTGCTAAGCCAGATGTAAACATGGAGATTGTAAATATGGCCTCTGGGTTTGTGTGACAGTGTCTGCTCCCTATGTGGCCCCCGGCTCATCCTAATGGAATCAAACAACCAGCACACTCAGCCAGGAAGCTGATGTAAATGATGCTCAACAAATCTGTTTAACCACGACAGTCCCCGCCTGGAAACCTTCCCTTGGAGATTTGGAGGAAGAAGCACTTATTTTTATAATCATTCACTTTATTGATCATGTGACAAAAATACGTAGAAAACATAACTGATGCATCAACACATATCAAAACATTGTCCAATAAAAAAAGAGATCTCAGCAGGAAGAGAAAAGCTGTAAGTTACTTACAACGTAATGAATTAGTATATTGAAAATATTTAGTAATATACACACTGCTGAAAGAAATTAGATATTTTATCTGTTTGGTTGGGCTATTTTTAACTTGCATTATTATGCAGAATACTTTAAATCAGTTCATGGACATCCATTCAATTTGACATGAAAAAACATAACTGGTCAATTATACAGCACACCTGGTCATACAATTTTAAATAAGCTAATGAAACAATTACAAAATGGACTGACAATTTTGTCTAATTGTTTTCAATGATCTAGCAACACAATGTTAGTGGAACACACATCACTTTGACACTGGTGGTAGGCTCCTCAGCCTGAGCTATGCGAGTTTACACATGTAAGAGCTGACATTGTCGGGCTACTCCGTCACCAATTCATTTGAACAGAGAGTTCACACACCTCAACAGATGTGACTGACTTGGTTTGGACCTGGATCATGTGTGCCATAAGACTGTTAGCCTACTGAGCTTAAGCCCGGGCATTAGCATTGAGAGATAAGCGCATTGGGCCAGTAACCGAAAGGTCGCTGGTTCAAAACCCTTATCCGACTAGCTGAAAAATCTCCCAAAGTGCCATTGAGCAAGGCACATAAACCTAATTGCTCCTGTAAATCGAGCTGGATAAATTACACTAAAAGCAAGACTTCAGGTCTCTAACCTCCATTACACATACAAAACTCAATGTCTGCTCCATGTGTTTCATGGTCAGTCACTTCTAGTAGCAGTAAGGGTATGGGTGGGTATACACTGACATGTAGGCCTTAAATTGCTGGTGTAAATGCAAACCGCTGTAGTTTTTTTAAAATCATCCAACCACTTTCAATATAGCCTACAACTGAGTGTTGAACATATGTGCTAAACCAGCCACAGAATGTATACCCTTCCAATAAAGCACAGTAGTTCAAATTAACCTGGTCCCAGATTTGTTTGTGCTTTTGCGAACTCGTTTGTGGTCATCGACTCTGGGAGAATCTCAATTCCATATGGCTAGCGTCCTCTCGTGTTAAAACCCATTGGATAAGAAAGCCAGAGGTCCTGCCCCTCTGACATTCTCCTCCAATGGTTGAGGCGAGAACACAAATGAGATGCTCACACTATTCAAAGCTTAACCTAAAAATGCCACACCAATCAACCAAAGTTTGACAAATTAAAGGAACCGCTCTTCAATTTACACCTGAGAATCAAGCCTGGTCAGCACCATGATCAGTAATGTGTCCCATTTTATATCAAGAAATATACAAATCACAAAATAAATGATAATATCAAAAGGCATAATGCAATATTTAAAATGGCTTCTAATACCCTACAGAAATGGATTTGCTGTAATATTTCTTCAAAGCACAATGGCATCCAGATGAACAGGTATCTCTTGCAAAATATCAACTCAATGAGATTAACCTGTATCATTAAAAGGTGAAAAGGAAAGAGTTGTGTTTTAACAATGGATGATTTACATCAGTAAGTAGCACATTGTGAGATGCTAACTGTGTAGATATGATAGGGCGGATGTCCCTTGTTTGACGTAGCAAACCAGCCCATTGCCCATTCAGAAGGTACTTTAGGTAACCTTTGAACTCAAGTAAAAGTCATAAGCCATAGACTTCTGCAAAAAGCAAATAGGTTGTTTATTGTAAATCTACGGAGTTTAGATTACATGCTTGATGTTTTAATTAAAAATAACAAATTACTGTTTGTTGCTTATGGACTACATATACAATCACTAACAATACTATAGCTACCATGCCTCTCATAAGATAATAACCGAAAGGAACTAAGTCTTCTCACTTCTTATACAAACAAATACAACTAAGCAAGACAATATTTACATTTTGTAAAAAAAAAAAAAACATTACACAGAAAATGCACAACCCTGAAAAAGTCACTGAAGCGGAACATTTTTGCGGTTCGTGATGTGGTATGTTTCTCAAACATGGGATTTTTTTAAAAGCATGTGATTTCTTTAAAATGTGGGGAAAATATCATAAAATGTACAAAATCAAATGAAAAACCCATTTAGCTTCAGAGAGACTCCTCTCCTCAGATGTGGAATGTTGCTCCATCGTCTTGTGTTTTTTTTGTTTTTAATTTAAAAAGTGGGTTCTAGAAAAAACAGGAGGGGTGGAACAGGGGGTCCGTGGCTAGTGGTTGGTTACCATTAATGGCCACCAGTCCTTTTGATCAGAAAGTCTTTAATAGTATCCAGGCTGATACTGCTGGCTCCATGGCTTCTGGTTCCAAAACTGGGGACACAGATCAAGGAAGTTAGATGCAGACAATAGAAGACACCTCTTAAAAAGTGACATTAGGCCTCACAATGCAAACTTTCCCAATTCGCATTCTCAGCCTCAAAGTATACTCCACGATCCAGAATGTAGTCATAATACCCATAAAACCTAGCAGTCACAGAGAAATGGTTCCAATCCTTTTCCATTAATTTGTCCCCATAGGGGATTTTAGAAACACTTAAAGGGCTGTGTTTTGCATAGGCTTACCCTAGCGTGACGTTTTGACAACCTTGTAAATCTCTAGGACAAGGTGACTTAATACGTATTTACCAACAAAAATAAAATGCTAATTATCTGCTAATGTGGCTATCATAAAGAACTACAAATTCCATGGTCGACGTGACAAAGGTAAGAATCTCTGGATTAACTATCTAATGTTAGCTAAATGTAGTAATGAATAAATTGGCAACATTTCTTAAATTGACAATTCTGTGAACTGTCTTGTGCAAGTTTTAAAGTGACAATCCCTGTTAGCAAAGGTGTCTGCTCGACATGACGCGCAGGAGCCTGCAGGGATTTGTAATTTTGCATGATGTCTACTTAGATGCTAATTAGCATTTTTGAAATTCAGAGTAAATAGAGCGGAAAATATTGTTAAGTAACCTTGGCCTAGCGAGATTTACATGGTTACCAAACCTTCACGCCAAGGTAAGCCTACACGAAACAGTCCTAACTTTAAGTGTTTCTAAAATCCTCTATGGGAAAAATAAATGGAAGAAAACGATTGGAACCATTTCCCTGTTTTATGGGTATTATGACACGTCCACAGTGGGGCTCTATAGACCCTGGCTGCATTTACACATGCAGTCCAATTTTGATCTTTTGCCCAATTATTAGCAAAAGACCAATTAGTTAATAAAGATCTGTATTGGTCTGCCTGTCTAAACACAGCCATAGTGCGATAAAAAAATAACAAAATGGGAGAACATTCAATTGAATTACAAGGCTAACAAGCTAGGATTTGCCCTTTGAACTCAAAACGGAGACTCACCCCTTGCTGCCAGCTCTGGTTGAAGGCCTGAGCCTTGTCCATGCCGAATCCTCCACCAGTCCTGTTGTCTCCAAATCCGCCGCCACGTCCTCCACCATTCCTGCCACCCCCAAACCCACCGCTGCCATTCTTGTTGCCAAAATTCCCACGGCTGTTGCCTGCTCTGGGCTGGAACCCCTGGGGAGAAAGACAAGAGACATCTCGCTAATAAATACACAATTGTAGCAATAACTTTTTGATAACACCTTATTTGGATAGTTCCCTAAACATGGTTTATAAAATGTAATGTATCAACTATATACCAACTCTAATCCTAGTCAATAGTTTGAGCATCTACACACCTTCTATAGAAGATTATCCAAATAAAGGCCAACTTGTAATTCTCCATTGCTGTGACCAAACCCACCTGGTTGAAGTTGCCCCTGTGACCACCGCCGCCTCCTCGGCTCATGTGACCGCCGCCTCCTCGGCTCATGTGACCGCCGCCTCCTCGGCTCATTGGAGGACCACCTCTGTTCATGGCTCCACCCCTGTGGCCCCTCATCGGTCCTCCTCTTGGGGCCCCTCCCTGGGGGGCCATGAGGGCACCGCCCCTGTTGAAGTTGCCCCGGTTGGCGAATCCACCTCTGAAGGCTGGAGGGGGCATGAACCCTCTAGGGGGGCGAGTGAACCCACCACGTGGGCCTGGAGCTGGGTGGAGGCAGACATGGACACATCAGTTAGACTGGGGTTGAATCTTAATGATCTAAAACCCTCTGCTCATCTCCACTATTCAATAACTACAGGATAAATGCAAGTGAAAAAGGGCAGAGGCCCATCAAGAGGTTTGATTTGCCTTCACCTGTCCAGTCCTATCAGATCATTGCAGACAAAACAAGGAATGTTTTAGCAATTTAGCGAGAGCTAAAAACAGGGTTAAAACCTGTCATGCCAAAACCCTAATCATCTGACCAATATTGCTGATAATTGTGATCTCCCACCTCCTCGGAAGTTGCCTCTCTGCTGGAAGCCACCTCGTCCACCTCCTCTCTGGCCAGGTCCACCTCCACGGTTGAACTGGTTCTTGCCTCTGCCTCCCCCCCGGACACCTCCACCTCCTCCTCTCTTGGGGGTCAAAGACCCCTGGTTGGGCTTCTTCTCAGCCGGCAGGGCCGCCTTGCTCTCCTCTTTGTACTGCTCCACCAGCTTGGCGGCATCCTCCTTCTGCAGCTCAGCGTAGCTCACCTCAGCAAAGCTCTCGCCTTCCTCTGGCATGGTGAAGAATCCTGCACCGGGGAAAGAGTCAAGGAGCTGGTGTGGTTACGAAGACAGCTTATGAACACCATCTTATGATGTCCTTCATAGCAAAAACTAGATTTGTAGTGACGGTAAGCGCTGCTGTGAAAGCTGTGGTGTTCCTCCCACCTGGTCCAGAGGCAGGGGTACAGCCCCTGACACAGGGTTTAGGAGAGAGGGTCACTCTGCCCCCCTGATATGGCCACTTGTGACACAGACAGCCACGAGTGGGCAAAGCTTAGAGGGGGTTAGCCATGCTAACATGAAAACCAAAATTGTTTTGGGGAGAATATATCAGTGTATGTGTGCAGGTACCCTTACTCTATTACTACAAACTTTCTGAAGGCTTTTGGATTAGTGCTAAAGCCGTGAAGTTGCTTGCTTTTTAGCACGGCAGGAGAGACGACTTTTAAGGGTTTTTATTAGTGAAGTAGCTCATCTCACGTCGTTACCTTTCATTTTGAGGAGAGCGTGCTCGGGCACGTCTTTCCCGTCGCTCTCGGCCTTCTTCTGGGCCCTCTCCTTGTAGTCGTCGTCTGAGGGACAGACCACCACAGCCTTCCGCTGGTACCCAGCAAATAGACACATCTTCCTCTTTTGGCCCGGGGCAGACAGGTTGGTCTGGGCAGAGGAAGGAGGGGTAATTACTTATAATGCTGATCCGTGTGATTAGAAATAATGATGATTTGGACTGCTTTGTTGGCACCGAAGACCTGCCTACACTATATAATGATGTACTCATGTGTATGAGACTATTCTACCTGTATGCATGTAGTGTGTGTTCCATGTGTATTCAAATATCTACTTTCCTATTCACAATAAGTACTAAAGGTCAGTGTTCGCGACTTGTAAGAAATCGGCTGTGATGGAATGCGATTGAATATCAAGCCTTACGTGGTCCAGGATATAGTTCCTCTTCTTGCGAGCAGCGATCTCAATGAACTTGCCCAGGAAGAGAGGTGCACGCTGGGAAATGGCCGTGAGCTTTGTTGTGTCCTTCGCCTGACGCTTCAAGCTGCCAATCTACATATGAAAATGAATGGCAAAAAGAGACTAATAACATTCAACAGATGCAGGACAGGATATATGCCTACAGTGCCAAAGAATGACCAGGGACTGCATATACAACAATTAGGATAGGACTGAAAGTATATTTCACAAACTAAATTGACAGACAACTAGGACCTCATTCTAAGATGGGTGCAGAGAGAATTTATTCTAAAATACTGAGGGCCACAAACACCATGACTAAGTACAACACTGACCATCATCTTCTCCACAATGGTGTCGCTGCCCAGGATGTAATATTTCCCAGGGTTCTCCTGGATGTGCTTGTTGACCCAGGTGCTCTTTCCTGAGCCAGGCAGGCCCACCATGGCAATCACCTACAACGACACACATACGCAACAGAGCAGTAAGTGGCGGAAGAAGTTATGCACATAAAATAAATCAACATTAGTTTGAGGGAAAAGGCCCTAGAAATATACAAATCATTATCTGATACACATTTTACTAGCCGTTTATTCTGAAATATACAGGTTGAGCTTATGGATAGACCCCAATGCTAGGGAGGCCCTTGTGTCAAACAAAACACTGCCAGTGATTTTTGGGGTTGCCATAGTTACCTCGCAGTCCTTCTTGGTGTCAGGTGCCTTGGGTCCGCGGACACGGTCGTCCATGGCGACCTGCTGCAGGAAGGTGTAGCCCTCAGGCTGGGGGAAGTAAGGCGTGTCCATCTGGCCAAAGTTGAAATCCACTGCACAATTGTGGCAGATGACGTGGGGGAAGAGCGCTTTCCCTGCTAGGGACTCCTTACTGGCCTGGAAGGCCACCACTGGCTCATTACCATTCTTAGAAAAGGACATCTCCACCTCCTCACCTTCAAAGTTCTGCAATAGAACATTTTACAGCTTGTAGTTTCAATGTACAAAATATAACATTGACCGTTGAAAATGTGAGGTGCTAATGGGGAAGTTATCACCCCACACTTAGAATCCCCAAATACAAATACTGGTTGATTGGTTTTGATGGGTTTTTGTGGACATAGATTACCTTCTGAACAGAAGACTTTGAAGACAGCTTACATCATTGACTATGTTTTCAAATAAATGTCATCTAAATGCTTTGTTTTTTTGGGACAGGCCTCAGTGACGAGGAACCCGAAACCACCCGAAAGTCTGAATATTCATTTAAAAATCGGCCTGTGCGTTGAGAATATTACGTTATTGCAAATAGTAGGGCTAAATTAAGAAAGATCTTACAATGAGGCAGCAGATGACGTCATTCTCATCATAAGTCTCCCCGAAATCTTCAGTCACACAATTGGTGGTTTTCTTGCCTTTGCCAGAGTAGGCATAGGAATGCTCCTCCTCACCTGCAATGACATAACTCACATCAGACACGATACACAGCTGACTAGGTGATGTAACTAAAACTACAATTTTGCCACATAAATTTTGGGATTTTAGTATTTCTGCACTCATCCCACTCATTGTTGCCTTGCAAAATACACACACAGGCTTTGTTCCAGTTCCATGTCATGCTCCCTAACAACCTCTAGAGGGTGCCAACATCCCATAACAACCATTATCTTTTTGAAAAACAACAATGCATTGGAGACTGACCAAGGAGCAGACTGCCAGTAGCTAGGGACCATCCAACCTGGACCTCATGGATGTCCATGTTCTTACTGGATATGTGTTTCACTGGGATCTTCTCAGTTATCTGTAGGCACAATATTACATTGGTGATATTCGCAGCAAATGGACTACATCAGGCATTTGATTGCACAACCAGGCGGTGAAAAAGCTATCAAAAAAAATATGACCCTTCATTTAACTGTGTAGTGGTGCATTTAAATGATAAAAATGGAGATAAACCCATTATAGTTTGTTATCTGAGGTCAGAATGTTATGAATTCCCAACTACAAATTAAACAAAAACTGGGCTAGACAAAAGAAGCCCAGCGTTTCTCCATACCTTCATCTCGTAGCAGGCCTTGCCCTGGGACAGCCCGTATGAGGCTCTGCCCCCGGACCACAGGTAGGCAAAGCTCTCCATGGTGAGAGAAGAGGCGCTGTAGCGGTCCCGGGACACCTTGAAGTGCAGGTCGCAGTTATCTGGGACACAAACAAACAAAACACATTAAGTTCCCTCTTCTCGGTCCCCCGACACATCTAGATTCTAGTGTCATATCCCAAAATCTTCCCCTAGGCCCTATCCGCAATGCACTAGCGGAGATTAGAGAATATTGGATCGGGTGTAGGCAATGTGGCAAGCTAATCTTTACATTTACATAGGGGCAGTAGTAGGGGCTATGATTTGATTTGGGATTGGGTGTAGGCATATTACTTCTGCACAAGTGTTTGTAGATGGATTCATTAATACCAGCCCCGGCTGTCCATCTACACACCAAACATGACTCACAGTTGTCCAAGCAGACTGCTGTATCATCAAACTCCTCATCTTCCTCCTCCAGGGGTGGCAGTGGAGACTTGAGACTAGGCCTGAAAGAGAACACAGCCAGTCAGTCACAACGTCAGAGAATTAGAACGGAACCTGAATGCAATCGCAGGGACGGCCATCCGGTTGTGACCTCCTCCCGGAAGAGAAGGAGAGATCTAGAAGTGGAAAGAGTCCAGACTATGGGCGGAAATGGAACTCCAACATTTAAGCTATTGGAGTCTTTAGGTTTTGACAATCATGATGAAACAGCATCACTTACCTGCAGTGGTCCACTGGTGCCTTGGATAAAAAATACAAAATAAAACTAGTCCCAGGGATTATATTTCTTATTATAAAAAGCATCAACAGCCAACAGGCCTCGCTGTGGGCAGAAACTGTGTTTATGGTTTGGAGAATGCTTAAAGGTCATGCCGTATAAAGGGCTGCTGGATATATTTAACTCTGTGTGGAGCTGCTTTCACTAAAGGTCAAATCTCATGTTCACGGAACAGAGGCTCGCAAGCTAGCTCCACAAGGCCTAGAGGAGCTTCAACTGTGTGGCAGAGGTTCTAATACCCTAGCGACTGTAGTGATAAAAAGCTGAACTTGTTTGGAAATGTTGTGCCACACCGACTTACCAACAAAGGCCGTCAGAACCAGAATCAAGCTGTTGCCAAGTTGTGTTCATGAAATTAGCTTTGAAATATTTAATAGGATTATCACAACATGAGGATAAGTGTTTCCAAAGCATGTAGACTGAAGCATTTGCAGAACTAAACCCTGCCTCCGGCACAGGAAGAACGCCATAATGCAGCGCTGCTCTTCAATCTTTGCAACAAAACATGTTCAAACCTGTTCTTGGTCATATTTCACAGTCCTCACAATGGCCACTAGTGCTGTAGTGTCAGACGCAATGGCCTCTCTCAACATTGGTCAGACCACACTCAGACCAAGGAGTATAAGCCAGGAGCCATCCAGTATAGTGTGTGGTTTAGCTAACAGCTTCTAGGTGCTCTGCTCCAGTCAAAGGATCAGCCACCAGGTGATTTATTTGTTTACACAGGCTAGTGACATTCTGAGATGACAAGATAACCGCTCACTAGGTCAATGAAAACAAAATAGGGTTCCAGATACACACATGGGGGGGGGGGGGGGGGGGGGGGGGTCGTTTCCCCAGACACAGATCAGCCTAGTCCTGGACTAAAAAGTATGTTTAATTGGGAATCTCCATTTGAATTTATTTTAAGTTTTAAGTCCTGGACTAGGTTTAAGTGACCTGTATGGTGAGAAAGCATTCCTGTAAAAAAACAAAACATCAATCACACGGAATATAATGATGACATGGTGGAGAGAGACGTACTTTGACATAAAAGCAAACATTCAAAAAAGACAACAGTGCGAGCAGGAACAATGAGTGGTCAGTGGAGAGTACCAATCTCCAATTTGCGCGTCCGGAAAAAAGTGATACACCCTTGTGCCCTTACGCGACCCCACCCCCACCTGTCCCAACCCATCATCTGCTACTCTTCCGGGAGTTTATTTTTTGAGCAGCTTTGCTTCACCCTGTCAGTGTACACAATAAGCCTTTCTGCACAAAGAGAGTGAATGTTGAACAATCAAATTCATGTGTTCATTTCTCTTACTACATTATGCAGTCCATAAGGGGTGTATGTGGGCACTGCATGTGTAATAATGGTAAGGTTAATTTAAAAGCCAGGGATGACCCTCAATTCAAACATGTATGAAACTTACATAATGTTGACAGAAGTTAGTTAAGTGAGGGTTTTGGCGCTAATTAATGCATTGGCGCTTAAAGCCAATACAGTTCACATAGCTGTGATGGCTCTTCAGATATACCGAAGGCCATTTTGTCTCCCATCCTTACCAGCTGTATTTGTTCTCTTCAATAAATTCAAAGTAGCCCCTTCCATGTTCCTCCCGGCGTCTCTTAACACCCTTCTTATTCTTCTGATCAGCATTCGTGTCTTTGTCCGCATCCCCTTAGGAAATAAAAGAAGAATATAATGAGGTGCTCCTTTATTGAAAGGATAGGTCGCACTGTGACTGTGGTGGGGCTGGCCCACAGACGACTAACTTGTTGCCCATTACATTAGGACCCCATTGCCTGTCTGAAGTTAAAGACAGTAGAAGTCTACGGCTGTTTTGACCAGAGAGTAGGGTTGATTACAATGTAGCTGGTCAACAATACATATCAAATGTAAAGAGATGTAAACAATAACGACAAAATAGTAAAATAGGCACAATAACCCAGCTAGGGTTAGAGTTATTAAAATGGATCGGAAATAGACCATTGTCAATCAGTCCCTGATGTTGGGGTAAATAATTTACTGAGGCAAGTCAGTGAAGAAAGACGAAACTTAACTGCAGGCTATCCTCCATTGACCCCCTTCCTGCACAATGCCATTCGCGGCTAGTTTACGAGTTAGCTTGACAGCTAGCTAGCTAATCCTTGTTCATTCAGTTACTGTTTACACAATGTTTGCTTTTAGCTAGCTACATTTCTACCATGAACAGTTTATTGGAACCCGTTTGTAGACGCATTTAGAATACTATTGAGTCGTAGTTAGAACCACGAGCCTACCAAAACCAGCACCTGTCGAATCTTGTCCACTGTCTGCTAGCGTCGCAAGTTAGCTATCCTAGTTAGCAAGCATTCTTTTGTGTAGTTGCTAGCTGTGCTATCTAGCTAAGGCTAACCAACCATACAGCAAAAAAAAGTACGTATAGGGTGAGGTATCTTCGTGTAGTAGGACCAAGTTAAACAATATTTACCAAATTTTCTAGCTACACTAACCTTAACTAGCTAACAGATATACATCGAAACCAATTTCGCGAACGCACCCGACATATTATAGGCTAACGACGTTAGCAAATACATGTGACACCCAGCCCAATCATTTTCGAATGGAACCAGCGACTCACCCTCTGCTGGATGGTCTCCAGGCTCACCATCCTCTGCGTCCAATGTAATTTTCTCCATGTCGTCCACACCTTCCTTCAGCATTGGATCCATTTCTTCCTCTTCTACCTCACCCATTTCGTCGTCCTCCTGGGCCGCGTTCTCTTCCGCCTCGCATTGGTCCACGACAGCGGCGTCTCCCTCTCCGTTTCCATTCTCTTCCTCCTCGTTGGCATCCATGCTTTCAACGACGGGGCCCTCGTCTTCTTCATCTTCCCCCATGTCCTCTTGGTCATCATCAGCAGCGGCGGCGGCGTCGTCGTCGTCTCCCACGGGAAAGCCTCCCTCCGCGGCCTCCAGCCCAAGGGGAGAATCTCCAGCCAGGGCCTCTTCGTCAAGCGCGGCCTGCAACCGGTCCATCAACTCGGCCTTCAACCCCTTGTCCGACAGCTGACGCTTTTTCAGCTCGTCCTTCAACTCGTTTACTTTCAGTTTTTTTACGTTAATTGAACTCATTTTGATAATATGTATAAAACACTAAACTGAAACACGCTGTTAAAATAAAGTAAAATTACAACAAAGACGGGAAATTCTGTAAAGGACGCTATGCAAGTTCACGTATTTTTAACTGCGCCAAATGGCAGTAGCGTTAATAGTCCTTTTCACTGGCAGAAGGGGTTGTGGGCGCCAAAGCGAGCAAACCCCTCCCGTATTCTTGCTCTTCTTCGATGATATAATGGCGGTCTGCAAACCAACATTATAGGTGCGTACCGCCACCTACTGTGTTGGAATGTGTGGTCAATCACGGTTTACAACATTTCTAAATCCTCATGTCTAACGCAGTACTTCTGAGAAAATAAAAAAGAGCCCTACTAACTTCTAACAGAACCTCCCCATCCCCCAAATCCCTTCCATCCCCCCAACCCCATCCAACGGTCAATGACCCTACACTTCAATCTTTCCCTTTCTTCAACATACTTAAAACAATATAACACACGCTTCACAGTTTACTCGACTGTACACTCCAGACACAAACCATTCACATGCTTGCCAACCAGACGAAATGACAAGTTCAATGTACAATGTCCTAAGCACAATTGAGCAAACACCACCTCTTCCTTCCTAATCTGACCTTTGAATCTTGGTCCACCGACCTTTTATTGGAGGGCATATAAATGCCGGCCTTAGAGTCCCATCTCTTCTACCACGCATGGATCTGATCTTACATTTGCCCTCTCCTCTACCCAGTGGAACATTAATATAAGTTATATCTCATTTAATAACCTGCCCAGGGACTGGGGTTGAAAATTAGCCGGCTGGCTAAAACCGGCACTTTACTGAAACGTTGATTAATGTGCACTGTCCCTGTAAAAATAAAATACATAAACAAACAATAAACAAACATACATTTCAAAGCTCTTTTGGCTAACTGGTCTACAATTTCATTCCCTTCCACAACCAAATGTGCTGGGATCCAGCAGATTCTCACATGAATACCTCCAATAGTAATAGGAGTGACTATTAGATTTACCAGATGATAAACTATTCAATACCGACAGAGAATCAGAGCATACTAAAATTCTTACAGGTTGTACGTCCTCCACCCACTGGAGGAAAACTACTATCGCCAACAGTTCAACTGAGTATACTGTTGGTCATCTACCCCTCCCGTATTCTTCTTATTTTTGTGCGTTTCTGGCAGACTAGATGCTGTATTGCTACCTTTCTCAGGCCGGAGTGCGAATTACACATTTAAGTATCTAATAGCCTCACACCCGTAGGTGCCAGCCGGTGGAATAGAGAAACGGAAATAGATTCCTTGCTATTTCGCTCTGCCTGTCATTTGGGCCCAAAATTGTTACAAGCAAAAATGCGGTTACACCCAACTCAGCCAGCTCACAGAAAAATGTCCTCCTATCCTCAGCATACCACCACAGTCTCTACCTCCCCACATTCCTCACTTCCCATCCGGGTGTTTCCCCAATAACAATAACTCACTTCCCAATCCACAATGAACCCCATCCCTCTTTTCACTCCCCAGATACCTACTGACCTTCCTCACAAAATTCTGGATAGCGAAATATTGCCTTCCCCGCTCCTGTATCTCCCATTCACGTTGCCACTCCTAGGTCAACTCCTCTGCTATGATACTCCTACATTCCATCCCCCTAACAGGACCACCACATCTACCTCCTCAATCTTTAGAGCTGCCTTCACTACCTTATGTGCTACCTCATTTCCCTTACCCCAACATGAGCTGGGATCAACAGAAAACGTACCTTACACCCTTCCTAAAGTGCCATTAACAGCTCTATTATATAAAATATATACACTGCTCAAAAAAATAAAGGGAACACTTAAACAACACAATGTAACTCCAAGTCAATCACACTTCTGTGAAATCAAACTGTCCACTTAGGAAGCAACACTAATTGACAATAAATTTCACATGCTGTTGTGCAAATGGAATAGACAAAAGGTGGAAATTATAGGCAATTAGCAAGACACCCCCCAAAACAAGAGTGATTCTGCAGGTGGTGACCACAGACCACTTCTCAGTTCCTATGCTTCCTGGCTGATGTTTTGGTCACTTTTGAATGCTGGCGGTGCTCTCACTCTAGTGGTAGCATGAGACGGAGGCTACAACCCACACAAGTGGCTCAGGTAGTGCAGTTCATCCAGGATGGCACATCAATGCGAACTGTGGCATAAAGGTTTGCTGTGTCTGTCAGCGTAGTGTCCAGAGCATGCAGGCGCTACCAGGAGACAGGCCAGTACATCAGGAAACGTGGAGGAGGCTGTAGGAGGGCAACAACCCAGCATCAGGACCGCTACCTCCGCCTTTGTGCAAGGAGGTGCACTGCCAGCGCCCTGCAAAATGACCTCCAGCAGGCCACAAATGTGCATGTGTCTGCTCAAACGGTCAGAAACCGACTCCATGAGGGTGGTATGAGGGCCCGACGTCCACAGGTGGGGGTTGTGCTTACAGCCCAACACCGTGCAGGACGTTTGGCATTTGCCAGAGAACACCAAGATTGGCAAATTCGCCACTGGCGCCCTGTGCTCTTCACAGATGAAAGCAGGTTCACACTGAGCACATGTGACAGACGTGACAGAGTCTGGAGACGCCGTGGAGAACATTCTGCTGCCTGCAACATCCTCCAGCATGACCGGTTTGGCGATGGGTCAGTCATGGTGTGGGGTGGCATTTCTTTGTGGGGCCGCACAGCCCTCCATGTGCTCGCCAGAGGTAGCCTGACTGCCATTAGGTACCGAGATGAGATCCTCAGACCCCTTGTGAGACCATATGCTGACACATGCACATTTGTGGCCTGCTGGAGGTCATTTTGCAGGGCGCTGGTAGTGCTCCTCCTTGCACAAAGGCGGAGGTAGCGGTCCTGCTGCTGGGTTGTTGCCCTCCTACAGCCTCCTCCACGTCTCCTGATGTACTGGCCTGTCTCCTGGTAGCGCCTGCATGCTCTGGACACTACGCTGACAGACACAGCAAACCTTTTTGCCACAGTTCGCATTGATGTGCCATCCTGGATGAACTGCACTACCTGAGCCACTTGTGTGGGTTGTAGCCTCCGTCTCATGCTACCACTAGAGTGAGAGCACCGCCAGCATACAAAAGTGACCAAAACATCAGCCAGGAAGCATAGGAACTGAGCAGTGGTCTGTGGTCACCACCTGCAGAATCACTCCTGTTTTGGGGGGTGTCTTGCTAATTGCCTATAATTTCCACCTTTTGTCTATTCCATTTGCACAACAGCATGGGAAATTTATTGTCAATCAGTGTTGCTTCCTAAGTGGACAGTTTGATTTCACAGAAGTGTGATTGACTTGGAGTTACATTGTGTTGTTTAAGTGTTCCCTTTATTTTTTTGAGCAGTGTATATACACAGGACCAGTAAAAAGTTTGGACACACCCACTCATTCAGGGGTTTTTCTTTATTTTTACTATGTTCTACATGGTAGAATAATAGTGAAGACATCAAAACTATGAAATAACACATATGGAATCATATAGAAACCAAAAAAGTGTAAAACAAATCAATCATAATCAAAATATATTTTATATTCTTCAAAGTAGCTACCCTTTGCCTTGATGACAGCTTTGCACACTCTTGGCATTCTCTCAACCAGCTTCACCTGGAATGCTTTTCCAATAGTCTTCAAATCAAATCAAATTTTATTTGTCACATACACATGGTTAGCAGATGTTAATGCGAGTGTAGCGAAATGCTTGTGCTTCTAGTTCCGACAATGCAGTAATAACCAACGAGTAATCTAACCTAACAATTCCACAACTACTACCTTATACACACAAGTGTAAAGGGATAAAGAATATGTACATAAAGATATATGAATGAGTGATGGTACAGAACGGCATAGGCAAGATGCAGTAGATGGTATAGAGTACAGTATATACATATGAGATGAGTAATGTAGGGTATATAAACATAAAGTGGCTAGTGATACATGTATTACATAAAGATGGCAAGATGCAGTAGATGATATAGAGTACAGTATATACATATGAGATGAGGAATGTAGGGTATGTAAACATTATATTAAGTGGCATTGTTTAAAGTGGCTAGTGATACATTTTTACATAAATTTCCATAAATTCCATTATTAAAGTGGCTGGAGTTGAGTCAGTATGTTGGCAGCGGCCACTAAATGTTAGTGGTGGCTGTTTAACAGTCTGATGGCCTTGAGATAGAAGCTGTTTCAGTCTCTCGGTCCCTGCTTTGATGCACCTGTACTGACCTCGCCTTCTGGATGATAGTCTTGAAGGAGTTCCCACATATGATGAGCACTTGTTGGCTGCTTTTCCTTCACTCTGCAGTCCAACTCATCCCAAACCATCTCAATTGGTTTGAGGTCAGGTGATTGTGGAGGCCAGGTCATCTTATCCAGCACTCCATCACTCTCCTTCTTGGTCAAATAGCCCTTACACAGGATGGAGGTGTGTTGGGTCATTGTCCTGTTGAAAAACAAATGATAGTCCCACTAAGCGCAAACCAGATGGGATGGCATATCGCTGCAGAATGCTGTGGTAGCCATGCTGGTTAAGTGTGCCTTGAATTCTAAATAAATCACTGACAATGTCACCAGCAAAGCACCCCCACACCATCACTCCTCCATGCTTCATGGTGGGAACCATACATGCATAGATCCTCCGTTCACCTTGTAACGGTTTTGACTTGAGGTTATTTCTAGGGGTGCCAGGTAGGTTGAGCCTACCAGAGAAAGTATTGGTTTCTCCTTTTAGTTTGGGAGGGAATGAGTCCCATCTGGTCCGTCAAGTCACACCAATACAAAGGACTTATTAAAAGTAAGGATGGAAAAATACTTTTCATAAACCCCTTAAAACATTGGAAAGAACTTCAAACAAGTGTATTCTTTTGCGTGGTTGTATTAACATAAATGATCACACCCAACAATATAACAATTCATGCACTTATGTTCATTGAGAAATGTCCTGTACCTCGGGCATAAAAAGAGTCCAGCCCGGTAAATAAGTTCAGTGACCTTAGTCACGCAACGTTTGTCCGTAGCATAAACCCAGTATATTCATACACTCAAAATAACACTTATTTTGCAACACAACTATAAAGCGTATCAAAGACTAACCAAAGAATAATACGTCCTCACAACTACATAAATCACAGTATACATCACCCCAAACAAATGAAATACCGTGTACAAAAAGTTGTAGTCAGTCGGTCAGTCAGACAATCCGCCAACAGATCTCCAGCGGAGAAAAAGGCCACGAAAACCAACGGAGAGTTGTAGTCCACAGACGCACAGAGTGGATCCAATCCTGGGTAAACTCGCTTTAAGGCTACAAAACACACTGTAAGGCAACAAAACAAACGTAATGGCGAAGCTTCATGAACTGAAGGTAGTACACATCCTCATTCATGTCTCAATCACAACTTCCCCTTTGCGCAGCTGATGCTGGCTATTTAATGGGAATTAAAGGGGAAGTGCCCTATTAGAAGGAGAAGCACTGAGACGGTTCAGAAATATTCAGGGTCGTCACAACCTACTGTGTCCCACAAAGACACAGCGGTTTGAAGCAAAAATTTCATATTTGGACTCATCAGACCAAAGGAGAGATTTCCACCGGTCCAATGTCCATTGCTCGTGTTTCTTGGCCCATGCAAGTCTTTTCTTCTTATTCGTGTCCTTTAAAAATCAAATCAAATCAAATTGTATTCGTCACAATAACAAGTGTAGACCTTACTGTGAAATGCTTACTTACAAACCCTTAACCAACAATTCCATTTTAAGAAAAATAATTAAGAAAGTTTTTACTAAACTATAATGAAATAAAAAAGAAGAAAATAGAAAAATAACAAATAATTAAAGAGCAAGAGGTGCTTTTCTCTGTTTCTCATTATCTATGCATAGTCACTTTAAGTCTTCCTACTGTACATATTACCTGAATTAACACAACTAACCGTTTCCCCCGCACATTGACTCTGTACCAGTACCCCCTGTATTTATATATATATATATATATATATACGGGCGTTATATATATATATATATAAGTAAAAAATAAGAAATATAAGTAACAAATAATTAAAGAGTAGCGGTAAAATAACAATAGCGAGGCTCGCACAATTGGCCCAGTGTCGTCTGGGGTAGGCTGTTATTGTAAATAAGAATTTGTTGTTAACTGACTTGCCCATTTAAAAAAAGGTTAAATAAATAAATATATATACACTGCTCAAAAAAATAAAGGGAACACTTAAACAACACAATGTAACTCCAAGTCAATCACACTTCTGTGAAATCAAACTGTCCACTTAGGAAGTAACACTGATTGACAATACATTTCACATGCTGTTGTGCAAATGGAATAGACAACAGGTGGAAATTATAGGCAATTAGCAAGACACCCCCAATAAAGGAGTGGTTCTGCAGGTGGTGACCACAGACCACTTCTCAGTTCCAGTGCTTTCACTCTAGTGGTAGCATGAGATGGAGTCTACAACCCACACAAGTGGCTCAGGTAGTGCAGCTCATCCAGGATGGCACATCAATGCGAGCTGTGTCAAGAAGGTTTGCTGTGTCTGTCAGCGTAGTGTCCAGAGCATGGAGGCGCTACCAGGAGACAGGCCAGTACATCAGGAGACGTGGAGGAGACCGTAGGAGGGCAACAACCCAGGAGCAGGACCACTACCTCCGCCTTTGTGCAAGGAGGAGCAGGAGGAGCACTGCCAGAGCCCTGCAAAATGACCTCCAGCAGGCCACAAATGTGCATGTGTCTGCTCAAACGGTCAGAAACAGACTCCATGAGGGTGGTATGAGGGCCCGACATCCACAGGTGGGTGTTGTGCTTACAGCCCAACACCGTACAGGACGTTTGGCATTTGCCAGAGAACACCAAGATTGGCAAATTCGCCACTGGCGCCCTGTGCTCTTCACAGATGATAGCAGGTTCACACTGAGCACATGTGACAGACGTGACAGAGTCTGGAGACGCCGTGGAGAACGTTCTGCTGCCTGCAACATCCTCCAGCATGACCGGTTTGGTGGTGGGTCAGTCATAGTGTGGGGTGGCATTTCTTTGGGGGGCCGCACAGCCCTCCATGTGCTCGCCAGAGGTAGCCTGACTGCCATTAGGTACCGAGATGAGATCCTCAGACCCCTTGTGAGACCATATGCTGGTGCGGTTGGTTCCTCCTAATGCAAGACAATGTTAGATCTCATGTGGCTGGAGTGTGTCAGCAGTTCCTGCCAGAGGAAGGCATTGATGCTATGGACCGCCCGTTCCCCAGACCTGAATCCAATTGAGCACATCTGGGACATCATGTCTCGCTCCATCCACCAACGCCACATTGCACCACAGACTGTCCAGGAGTTGGCGGATGCTTTAGTCCAGGTCTGGGAGGAGATCCCTCAGGAGACCATCCGCCACCTCATCAGGAGCATGCCCAGGCGTTGTAGGGAGGTCACACAGGCACGTGGAGGCCACACACACTACTGAGACTCATTTTGACTTGTTTTAAGGACATTACATCAAAGTTGGATCAGCTTGTAGTGTGGTTTTCCACTTTAATTTTGAGTGTGACTCCAAATCCAGACCTCCATGGGTTGATAAATTTGATTTCCATTGATAATTTTTGTGTGGTTTTGTTGTCAGCACATTCAACTATGTAAAGAAAAAAGTATTTAATAAGAATATTTCATTCATTCAGATCTAGGATGTGTTATTTTAGTGTTCCCTTTATTTTTTTGAGCAGTATATATATATATATATATATATATATAACCTTTAAAAAAAAGCGACACTGGGCCAATTGTGCGAGCCTCGCTATTGTTATTTTACCGCTACTCTTTAATTATTTGTTACTTATATTTCTTATTTTGTACTTATCTATTTTTTACTTGACAAGTATTTTTCTTAAAACTGCATTGTTGGCTTGTAAGTAAGCATTTCACCTGTTGTATTTGGAGCATGTGACAAATACAGTTTGATTTGATTTGATTGTATACAGGGGGTACCGGTACAAAGTCAATGTGCGGAGGCACAGGTTAGTCAAGGTAATTGAGGTAATATGTACATGTAGGTGGAGGTAAAGTGACTATGCATAGATAATACAATGCAAATAGTTCGGGTAGCCATTTGATTAGCTGTTCAGGAGTCTTATGGCTTGGGGGTTGAAGCTCTTAAGAAGCCTTTTCGACCTAGACTTGGCGCTCCGGTACCGCTTGCTGTGCGGTAGCAGACAGAATAGTCTATGACTAGGGTGACTGGAGTCTTTGGCAATTTTTAGGGCCTTCCTCTAACACCGCCTGGTATAGAGGTCCTGGATGGCAGGAAGCTTGGCCCCAGTGATGTACGTACGCTCTACACTCTGTAGTGCATTGCGGTCAAAGGCAGAGCACTTGCCATCCTTGGGGTGATGCAATCATTCAGGATGCTCTTGATGGTGCAGCTTTAGAACTTTTTGTAGTGGTTTCTTTACAGCAAACTTTAGTAGTGTAGTGCTTTTTGTAGTGGTTTCTTTGCAGCAATTTGACCATGAAGCCCTGATTCACGCAGTCTCCTCTGAACAGTTGATGTTGAGATGTGTCTGTTACTTGAACTCCATGAAGCATTTATTGTGCGACTGCACATGAAGAAACTTTCAAAGTTCTTGAAATTTTCCGGATTGACTGATCTTCATGTCTTAAAGTAATGATGGACTATTGTTTCTCTTTGCTAATTTGAGCTGCTCTTGACATAATATATCTTTTTCCAAATAGGTCTATCTTCTGTATAACACCACTACCTTGTCACAACACAAGTGATTGGCTCAAATGCATTAAGAAGGAAAGAAATTCCACAAATTAACTTTTAACAAAGCACACCTGTTATTTGAAATGCATTTCAGGTGACTACCTCATGAAGCTGGTTGAGAGAATCCCAAGAGTGTGCAAAACTGTCATCAAAGAAAAGGGTGGCTACTTTGAAGATTATAAAAGATAAAATATATTTTAATATGTTTAGTACTTTATTGGTTACTACATTGTTACATATCTGTTATTTCATAGTTTTGATGTCTTCACTATTATTCTACAATGTAGAAAATAGTAAAAATAAAGAAAAACCCTTGATTGAGTAGGTGTGTCCAAACTTTTGACTGGTACTGTATGTGTTTTATTGTCACACAAATCCAATCACATTTTATTGGTCACATACACGTGTTTAGCAGATGTTATTGCATGTGTAGCAAAATATGCTGTTTATTAACAGGGTTAGCCATAGTAGTACAGCACCACTGGAGCAAATTAATGTTGAGTGCCTTGCTCAAAGGTCCATTGACAGATTTTCATATAGTCGGCTCGGCTATTCAAACCAGCAACCTTTCAGTTACCGGCCCAATGCTCTAACCGCTAGGTTATAAACGCCACCCTCAGGTCTGGTCTACCTGCCGCCCTCAGATGCCATCAGGCCTGGGTATGCCTCTGACTTCCCTTCTCTAAGTGTGACTACGCTAGCAGAAGTGTCTGAACACAAAATTACTATTTTAGACCCCACTTCTTCCACCCATCCCAATGCCCACACTAGTGGTAAAATTTCAGCAGAGAAGACTGAAGCTCCATCAGACAGCCGCCTACCCTGGTGTATCTGAAAGTGGTTAACATGTATCCCAAACCCTGCTCTCCCACTGCCTTGGTCCCTTTAACCATCTGTGAAGATCCGCAAGTAAGAACCCCACTCCCGCCTCAGATGTGCCTCAACAACCACAGAAGGCTCTCCGCAGTCCTCAGCCCTTTTTGAATCAACAATTGTCATTTCAACATCAGGCTCTGGCAACAGCCATGGAGGAACACACGGCCAGCAGACAAGGGCCCCAATAACCTGAAATTATGTGGCGATTTGGCATTTGCCCCAACACTTTTGATTCGGCTTACTGACACAAAAGCGTTGAAAAGAGGGACAAAATACTGTTGTTTAGACTGTTTTGACTCATGATTTATCAACTCGTGCACAATTCATCTGTGGTTCAGTCTGATCAACTGTAGCCTACTGATAACAATCACAGTGAAATGTATGCCCTTCTCTACGCTACATGCGTTTCTCTAGGCTGCCAGATCAGGAAAAACTCTGGGCCCCAGGAAAACAATTTGCCCCCCACTACTATGGGATCTGTGGTGCCACCTCTGAAATCTAAAACAAAACAGATAAAGCAACACCTCACGGCACAACTCCTCTCCCCTATTTGACCTAGATAGTTTGTGTGTATGTATTGATATGTAGGCTACGTGTGCCCTTTGTAATTTTATTTTAATTCATGTAGTTCTGTCTATTAATGTACTGTATTATGTCATGTTTGATGTTTTATGTGGACCCCAGGAAGAGTAGCTGCTGCTTTTGCAACAGCTAATGGGGATCCTAATAAAATACCAAATACCAAATAGAATCAACATTTTAAAAAATCCGTGGCGGGACTGGCCTTCCATACTATGGACTTATCCAAGTTGCCTATGTGCATTTTGGAGACCTCCCACCGCCCCTCAAACACACACACATTCAAATATCTGTCCATTTCCAGACCTATATTGAATGTCAGGTTATTGAAGTAACATTTCCACAAGAACACAGTACAGTAAAATATGGTTTCCTACCATCTAAGAATTAGCAAGCAAAATGTAGTTTATTATCAGTAATGGCTGACAGGATATTTCCTAACGAGAAGTCATCTGTGTGGGAGGTGGTGAGTGAGTAAGTGTACATTTTCTCCAAAGATCAGAGAGAATCAATTCAACTTGTTCCCAGACACTCCCACCATAAAACCCACACTATGAACTTTCGGCACTCTGGTTCATGGAATGTCCTCAAGACACACTCACATAACTTATCTTCTAGCCAAGTTCGCTATCATCCGAACAAGCATTATGTTAGGCACAATCATATCCAAAAACCGCAAAGAAATACCCAAAATTGCCATATAATCAGAATATTTCACATGGCCTACAGACCATAAACTTCCATTGAGAAAGCAGTTTAAAAAAGAATGCCACGTTTATAGTTTGCATTTCACTGCCTCCCTGTGGACAACGAGGGGAATGCACAAATAAATTAAATCAGTAGGATGCCTGCGCGCTCTCGCTCTTGATGCGCTCTGACATTACGCACGCCTTCATTCACACCGCCAATAGCTCAACACGACAAGACGCGCAAGTGCGGATACTTTACGGGGTTAGAATAATATTATTGCTTCATACTTTTCATTTTTAAACCGTGTAAAAAACAAACAAGGCTGAGTAAAGTAGACAGCATATCCTTGTCTTTGGCTTTGTTCCGTTTTCCCTTCTCAACAACCTATTGCTATGGCATCTCTCACTCGAAGAGAGAAGGAGAGATGTCCCACAGCAGGGAACCGAAGGTATTGGGTAAGGGACGCTTGATTCAATATAACTTTTTTTCACATTCAGTATTTATCTTAAGATGTTTAGATAGTGGGTTGCACAGTTCTAGTATCTACTTATTATTTCATGACTCATAGGCTTTTAAAACATCAGTTTCAATTTATGTTATGATGATGTCATGGTTATTTTCTCCAGTTTGCAGTATATTACGGTGCATGGTATTTGTACATTTCACAGACAGATGCGCCTCAATGTAAATCATCCAGATTTTACTCTGAGACTGGGAGCGGTACAGTACTTCACGAGGACTGTCAATCAACAGATCGCCCCTCTCCAGAGGGTGCCGGGTCCAACACCGACCGTCATGGAGTTCCGTGGCCAAAAACGGATGTCCCATCCCGAGGAGGACCTGGGATTACCAGTGGATTTGACACTGTTAGACCCCCCATGGTGGGAAGTTGGAGCGTTCGGAAATCTGACGGAAAAGTTATTTGTGAGCATTGCACCGCGACTGTGGCTGTACTAAAGATACACGCACTGAGCCTCGTCATTCCTCAATATATCTCATGCAAGGTAGGTTTATCACTTCATCACTTTCTATGAAAATGTGTTTTGTGCAGTAAACAGTAGCATGCATTCATTGTAGTGATACAATATACTTTGGTGACAATTTAATGGGTTTGAATTGAAATGGTCAGAAAATGTGATTTAGCCACAGATTTGCAACATATTTTAGATGTTGTCACATATTTTAGCTGCCTTAACAAATCCAAATTGTCACATACTTCGATGTTTTTCTCCCGATTGCATCTGATATGTAGCAGACATCAGTTCCTGTCATTGAGCTGACTCATAGGCTATCCCTAGAGTGAACTGATTCAGACTGATATTAATATTTTAACAAAGCAACTCATGTCCCCTTCAAACCTCATTACCAGAGGTACAACGAAAAACATTTGCTTTACTCTCCTATGAGAGGAATATGAAATAGAACAGGACGTTTTACAATTAACCACAGACCATTATGTGGAGATATTACCTCATTGTTCAGACGGAGACGGTCAGTAGAAATCTGATAATGGCTTCTTGTAGTGTATTGATTTCCAGACCAGGGCCATGATGAAATCTGGCCTGTTATGAATCCTAAAGAAAATACAGGTCTCTGACAGCCTGGTTCCAGACCTGTTTGTGCTGTTTAGCCACCTTTTACCCTCTTAGAAAAAAAGTGTTATCTACAGTAGAACCTAAAAGGGTTCTCCTCTGGGGACAGCCAAAGAACCCTTTTGGAACCTTTTTTTCTAAGACTGTGTGGTCATTATTTTGCCTGTTCTCTTTGTTAAGACAAACACACAACCCAACGTTTGGCTACACAGCACAAACAGATCTATTACCAGGCTAGGTCTCAGATTTTGGCTTGGAGTTTGTTTGGGCACATCTGCATTTTTCTGGTTGACTTTGTTTTATGCAATATTACAGTAGTCTGGGAATCAAAATGTGGGTCATTGACATTAGCAGCTTGTGGGAGAAAGGTTTGGAATGGAAGTCCAGGGAGAACAAGGGCACAGGAATTAACATACAGTATGCTATGCCACCATCTCCGTCCTATGACAGATGCTATTATAATGATTGATTCTGGAAGTCAATATAGGCCTTCTTGGTACCATGCCACATTTTGATACATAGTTTCCTCAATGACAGACTGTCATCAAATACAATTAAGTTTAAACGTTTTCCGCTTTTGTAATTCACTGTGATATTTGTTGTTTTTGTGATTGAATTGGACTCAGTGCATAGAACCATACTGTACATTCCCTTTACATCCCTTCTGTAGGACTCCACCTTGTCAGCCTATCTCCACGACAACCTCCAACCCCACAGTGGTACCAAAGACGTCTGGGCTGTGGAGGAGGAGCAGAGTGGCTGTGATATCTGTGGTGCCCACCTGAGCCAGCTGAAGCAGGAGGCCATCCACCTGATCCTAGCCAGGGAGGAGCGTGCCAAGTGGGCCACTCCATCTCCCGCCAAGCCCCTTCCTGGAACCACCTCCACCAAAGCAGCACCATCTAGCCCCCACCTCTCAGGCTCTGCCAGGACCCATAGTTCCTCTGCCAAGCCCTCTCCTGGACCTCGATCCACCTCCTCCACAGCACCATCTAGCCCCCGCCTCTCAGGCTTCACCAGGAGTCAAAGCACCCAGAAGACCCACCCTAGGAGGATCCTGAAGCCCACCCCAGCTGAGATGGATAGATGGGTTGAGGAGCAGCAGCACCTAGCCTCCTCCATATCAATGTCCAGCAATAACGGAGTCACCATCTTTCCCTACCAGGTACTGTACATCTAAAAACCTACAGGTTGTATATCATAGTATTTCCATGAGATCACAGTAGCTATCATTATTATGGAGTCTAATGCAAGCTATATGAACAATATCAGGATAATATCTTGAGTCATGACACATCCCCTAGCAGGTGTTGTACATCTAAAAGAGGAATGGAGAGAGGACAGAGGGATGGAGAGAAGAGGAAAGGAGAGGAAAGGAGCACAGGGGAGGGAAGAGGAGGGGAGGAGGGGAGGAGTAGAGTGGATGCTCTTATAGAGAATGTTGTCACTGTCAGAATTGATTGACTCCGTCCGATCTGCCCCAATTAGATCCTGAGAAGTGTGCATTTGCAACCTTATCGCTAATGGAGGGAATTGGGTTGTGATTTATTTTCCGTCATAAAACAGCCAGTCAAAAAGCAGGCGGTGCGATGATCAATAGCCTGGTCATATTTAACGACTGGTGAAATATGCATAGTGCAGTATTGTAACCCTCACAGGGCTAGGCGGTAAATACAGCCGAGACGAAAGTGGATGGAGGGAAGCATTTAAGGAGCCTTAAGTAGGCTACAGTAGCTTGTTCAGCCATAGGGCTCCTACCATAGGGCTTTGGTCAAAAGGAGTGCACTATATAGGGAATATGGCGCCATTTGGTAATCTACCTATATCTCCTTCAGTGCATTGTGGCTAATGAAGTGAAGTGGTCTCTGGTCTGTCAGTTTCTGACAGTGGAGTGGCTGTCTGGCTGACAACTAGCCTGATCACAGATCAGTTATGGTTGACATAACAATGACCATAGGAGTTTGCTGTATACAACACAAACAGATCTGGTACCAGGTTAGCTGCCATAGTCTATTAGACAATATGCAAAGCAGAGCATATTATACCGGCGTAAGTTGGTTATTAGGAAGGTTTCCATCCAATTGGTGACAGATGTTCATGTGAATATTCTAAAATCCGCATGAAAGAAAATGTGCACATTTTCCGCAACAGTGGTGTGTTTCCACAAAACGGACTTGTTGCAGATAAAAATCTGTGCGTGATGACGTAGTGCACACAGAATGCACTTTTTCCGCTTACGTTTAAATGTACTGAATAAAAATCTGAAGATCATTAGTTTCCATCTCATTTTCAACTCCACTGATCGTTTTGTCACCAAACTGTTGCGTTAAATAGCGAATGTGCCTACTATGGTCTTGGCACGTGTACTCTAGCTAACAGCTGGCAGACACAGTGTGGGTAGACTCTGCGGGTAGGCTCGTCTACATGATGACATTATGGATAAGAGCAAGAATGCTTTCCGTTGTCAAATGGCAGTCAAGCATTGTTCATCATTTCACCAGAATAAGACCCTCTGACATTTCTTGGACAGGAGCATCAAGCTCATCACCGTGCACTTTCACCACCCTGTGAAGTTCATCATCTCTTATTTCATCTGTAGCCTAATAAACTGCATGCTTTCCTGATGAGTTGTAGTGGGAGGACCACACCGCGTGCCATCGCGTGACTCCAAGTTTACTTTGATATGATGGTTATTATATCAATATTTGCACATAAAGGTGTTTCCACCGCTATTTCACGCATAATTCATTTTACAGGCACAAAAAGATCCCATGTCGAACGAACAAATGATCTGACGGCATTTATAAAATTGGACCGAAACTTCCTGTTTCCCTCACAGCTGTCGTGATTTTTTTTTTGTAAGGCATGACTTTACTCGCATTCAAAACTGTGGATGGAAACGTGATTATTGATGTGTTTTCATGTGATTTTCCACTTGGAGGAAGCAGAGCAAATGTTGGTCAAAGCTAGGTGACCTCATGCTAATGGTAATGGGAGTGTTTACACCATTCCAGTTTGAGATAGAAGAGAGGACGAGAGAGAGAGAGAGAGAGAGAGAGAGAGAGAGAGAGAGAGAGAGAGAGAGAGAGAGAGAGAGAGAGAGAGAGAGAGAGAGAGAGAGAGACTACCTAAAAGGAAGCGACCGAGCATCAGATATTGAAGCTCAGGGAAAGAGATGGAGAGAGAGAGAGAAATAGCAAGAGAAAGAGAGATATATTCAGGGTGTGGGGGACAGGGGGTTCAGAGTTAGAAAGGAATAGAGGTAGAATTCATCTTTACTCCGTGCCCCCTAAACCCATCTCATTCCAGATGTTAGTCATGCCCCAGGGTGCCTCATGGCTCTAATTGGCATTACATGGCTGGATATTTCCTGTGGCAGTAGCAATAGAGGGAGGGGAACAGGGTTGTTATCTTGCCCTAAAAAGCTGAAACATTGATGAGACAGTAGAGCTGCAGAGGGGGCCACTATAAAACAGGACTCTGGCTGTCGCTTTCGCTCGCGGCCAAGCTCTTTGACTTTATTTCAGCAGATATACAGAGTAGGGAGTAGGCCAAAGCTCACACACACACACACACACACACACACACACACACACACACACACACACACACACACACACACACACACACACACACACACACACACACACACACACACACACACACACACACACACACACACACACACACACACACACCCTCGGGCTGGAGGGAAGGGAAAGCAAGGGTTGGTTTGAAAAGTCAGACTCTTCACGCACATCCTCGAGGGTATGTGGTGTGTAATAGTCAGATGCAGCACGGTCACAGTAGGTTTAGTAGTGGCTCTGAGTCTGATTGTCTGAGTCACGTCTCCATTAAACCTTGGAGCTATGTGTCCCATGTGTGACTACTAGTCTATATGTAGAGCTATATGATAAATGTCCCATTTACCTAATGTGCTTTCATCCCAATGCCCCACATCCACAGGTTAACAATTGATTCTTCTCTTGGGTTGCGTTCCAATTGGCATCTATTCCCTGGGCTATATTACGATGTGCTGTTGGCAACTCTTCTATCATTGCCAAGCTGTACTTTGGCATGACATTGAACGAACACAAAGAGGAGTTGGCTAATAGCCAAAACAGACTGGACCCCCAGGCTATGGATATTCTAATACAGTTGAAGTATTATCTCCTAAGATAATCATTCTACTTCTCTCCAGTTTTCAGAGGAGTTCTCAGAGGGACCGAATGAGACTGTGGCTGTCCAGAGCAGTTCAATGGCTCCTGCAATTTTGTCCTTTCTGGTCAGGTATGTGTAAAACTAGTCAGTTAGATGTCTACTGAGTAGACATGGGCTCCTGCAGGTAGTTCTTTACTGATGATTAATAAAAAGTCTTAAATAATCATTCAGAAGTTGAGGATGTACCTACTGTGCTTTTGAAATGTCCATATCCTATCTTTCCACAGGGCAGCCCAGAAACTGAGCCTGACGTCGAGGAGGAAGGGCCAAATGTCCGCCCCCTCTCCCGTGTCTCCTCACCCCCATTACAGCACCTGCTACAGGGGCATCATCCAGAGGTCTCCACCCACAGTCCCCACCTGCCTCCTTCAAGCTGCCAACCAACTCAAAGATGCACCCAACTTTGGCAAGGTAACCAGATGTACTCAGTTGTTCACCTCGGTCTTGACCAATCAGATCGTTCATGTAAAAGATCATTTGTTCTCATTGACTTAACCTGACTACACTGAACAAAAATATAAACGCCACATGCAACAATTTTATTTTATTTTACTTAGTTATAGCATATAAGGAAATTAGTCAATTTAAATAAATCAATGAGGCTCTAATCTATGGATTTCACATGACTGGGAATACAGATATGCATCTGTTGGTCACAGACACCTTAAAAAAGATAGGGGCGTGGATCAGAAAACCAGTCAGTATCTGGTGTTTCCCCCATTTGCCTCGTGCAGCGTGACACATCTCCTTCACATAGAGTTGATCAGCCTGTTGATTGTGGCATGTGGAATGTTGTCCCACTCTTTCATAGCTGTGCGAAGTTGCTGAATATTGGCGGGAACTGGAACACGCTGTCGTACACGTCGATCCAGCGCATCCCAAACATGCTCAATGGGTGACATGTCTGGTGAGTGTGCAGGCCATAGAAGAACTGGGACATTTTCAGCTTCCAGGAATTGTGTACAAATCCTTGCGACAAGGGGCTGTGCACTATCAACCTGAAACATGAGGTGATGGCGGCAGATGAATGGCACGACAATGGGCCTCAGGATCTCGTCACGGTACCTCTGTGCATTCAAATTACCATCGATAAAATGCAATTGTGTTTGTTGTCTGTAGCTTATGCCTGCACATACCATAACTCCACCGCCACCATGGGGCACTCTGATCACGACGTTAACGTCAGCAAATTGCTTGCCCACCTGATCAGGTCAAGACCCTGGTGAGGACGACGAGAATGCAGATGAGCTCCCCTGATGGTTTCTGACAGTTTATGCAGAAATTCTTCAGTTGTGGAAACCCAAAGTTTCATCAGATGTCAGGGTGGCTGTTCTCACATGATCCCGCATGTGAAGAAGCCAGATGTGGAGGTCCTGGGCTGGTGTGGTTACACATGGTCTGCGGTTCTGAGGCCGCTGGTTGGACGTACTGCCAAATTCTCTAAAACAACGCTGGAGGCGGCTTATGGTAGAGAAATTAACAAATAATTTTCTGGCAACAGCTCTGGTGGACATTACCATGTTAATTGCATGCTCCCTCAAAACTTGAGACATCTGTGGCATTGTGTTGTGTGTCAAAACCGCACATTTTAGTGTGGCCTTTTATTGTCCCCGGCATAAGGTACACCTGTGTAATGATCATGCTGTTTAATCAGCTTCTTGATTAAACAGTCATGTGGATGGAAGATCGTGGCAAAGGAGAAATGCTCACTAATGGGGATGTAAACACATTTGTGCACAACATTTAAGAGTAATAAGCTTTTTGTGCGTATGGAACATTTCTGAGATCTTTTATTTCAGCTCATGAAACATGGGACCAACACTTAACATGTTGCGTTTATATTTTTGTTCAGTATAATATATATATATGTTTAAATAATGTTTTAATAAATGTTTTATTAAATAAATAAATCGTTCTCCCACATACACTTTTTTAAGTGATTCCAGAGTCATTAAGCAAGTGAGAGTGGTTGTGTCGAGGAGTGAAGAAGATCCTATATCGGCACTCATAATACTACACACATCTTTATGAAATGCTATAATGTGGTGTTAATGTCCTTTCTGTTTCTGCCCTCCCCCCTCTGGGGTATACTGTAGAGGAAATCAATATGGCTGCCCTCGTGTTTCACAGATGATGGTCTAGAGTTACAGATAACAGGCCTCCATCCCATCCTTCCATTCCACCTGCACTCAGCCCAGAACAACGCAGGGAGAACCTCTTTCGCTCTCTCTCTCTCTCTCTCTCTCGCTCTTTCACCCCTCTCCCTTTCTCTCTCCGGCTCTCCTTCCCACATTCTCTATCTCACCCCCTCTTTTCTCTCTCTCAGTATATGGCTTCTTGAATAATTCAGCCCCATAAATATACTGTGACACAAGCTCAATAGAATACAGTCAGGGTAGGAGTTACATAGCAAGACTTCCTCCAACAGATAACAGACAGACTAGCTACCATCACTTGCTTTTATTATGATTCCTCATCATAATCAATGCTGATGGATTATTTTCACGGTTGGGTAGCTCACTTTCTAAATGTAATCCGTTACAGTTACAAGTTACCTGTCCAAAATTGTTATCAGTAACATAGCTTTTGGATTACCCAAAGTAACGTAATCGGATTACTTTCATTTACTTTTAGATTACTTCCCTTTAAGAAGGCATTAGAAGAAGACAAAAATGAATATTAACAATTGAATGACATCTATTACAAGATAAGTCAATGTTAGAGTTTACATAGCTGGCCAGAAATGGATCAAATCAAATCAAATGTATTTATATAGCCCTTCTTACATCAGCTGATATCTCAAAGTGCTGTACAGAAACCCAGCCTAAAACCCCAAACAGCAAGCAATGCAGGTGTAGAAGCACAGTTGCTAGGAAAAACTCCCTAGAAAGGCCAAAACCTAGGAAGAAACCTAGAGAGGAACCAGGCTATGAGGGGTGGCCAGTTGTCTTCTGGCTGTGCCGGGTGGAGATTATAACAGAACATGGCCAAGATGTTCAAATGTTCATAAATGACCAGCAGGGTCAAATAATAATAATCACAGTGGTTGTCGAGGGTGCAGCAAGTCAGCACCTCAGGAGTAAATGTCAGTTGGCTTTTCATAGCCGATCATTAAGAGTATCTCTACCGCTCCTGCTGTCTCTAGAGAGTTGAGAACAGCAGGTCTGGAACAGGTAGCACGTCCGTTGTTGGGTTATGTAGGCTTCTAACCCATTGCTTTCCACTTCAATACAGATAATAAAACGATGAGGTAAAATTTTTACATTAAAATCTAAAGTCTGTCAGATTTACAGTCATTCCAATTAATTATATTCTTGATCTTGAAGAATAGGATTTGTAAATATGGAAGTGTAGATTAGTTGAATTGTTTAACCTGAAAATAAAGGATTTATTAGCCTACACTGTTGTTTATCTTTTTGTTCTGAAGGACTGATTGGGTTAATTGCTTCAAAACATGGTTGAAAAAGAAATGCTGCTCTCATGGAATGGCGTGCTTGGAGCACTACCGAAAACATTTGCTATAGGCTAGGCCTATTGTTTACTTTTCGGTTGGTGACATCATTGAATTAGGAATTAGAATACTTAATTAATTTAATAGGATCTCTATGGGTGACACTTTGATATCTCGATCATTTTCGTCTGTTGAAGTGTATCAAAAGTGCACAAGTTTAATCAGTATGTTAGGCCTTTTTTTTTTTTTATATTTTATTTTTGCATTTTCCAATTAACAACATTCAAGACAAACGTGAAAAGATATTAGACAACAATAGGAGAAAATGACAGTAACAGATGAGCGTAACAAAGAAAGAAAAAATAAAACAAATTATAATTATATATACAAACATACAATAAAAAAATATATATAATGAGACATTGGATCATATCACCTGCCGTAGGCTACATATTATACATTACGTGTGAAACATTATATAAGGATAATATAGAGATTCATTCAATGTGATGTGGGGGGAGATTCTCCATATAGTCAATAAAAGGTTGCCAAATTCTGTAAAATGTATTTAACTTATTCCTCAAGCGGTAAGTAATTTTCTCCAGTGGGATACAACTATTAACTTCTGATAGCCACATTGCAACTGGCAAGGGGGAATCCAATTTCCATTTCAAGGCGATACATTTCTTGGCAATCGCTAGCAATATTTCTGTTAGCTTTATAGTATGGCTTTGCCTAAGATTGGTGTTAGTAAAGTTGCCCAGTAGACAGACCTCCGGGTCTAAAGGGAATGCAACCCCATGAATTGAGGATATGGTATCGCATACCCCATGCCAGAAACCGTGTAGTTTTGAACACTGCCAAGTGGAATGGAGGAATGTTCCTTCATCTGAGCCACATCTAAAACATAGGGAGGAGATATCAGGGTTGAACTTGTGCAGTCTAGATGGGGTGATATAGAGCTGATGGAGGAAATTAAACTGGATCAGTCTGTATCTGGAGTTCAATGTGGATGTAACACCATCCCTGCATAGGTCACTCCATAGACCCTCATCAAGATCAATACCCAGATCTTTTTCCCATCTAAGTCAGGGTTTATCTAGCCCAGGCAGTGTTAGTCCTGACATAAGAGCATCGTAAACACGGGAAATGGTCTTGAACAGTGGTTGGTCTGCGTGGCAGAGTTGTTCAATAGGTGACATCTTAGGTAGGTTCCATTGTCCCTTGAGAGACACCCTAATAAAGTTTCGTAGTTGTAGGTAGATGTTAGGCCTTTTTTAATCAGCACAAGTTAGATTGAGCAAAAAATCGCCTTACTCGTGGCCAAAGTTGGTTAGGTTACATTCTAAATGTAATCTGTTACAGTTACTAGTTACCTATCCAAAATGTAATCTGTAATGTCACTTTTGGATTGCCCCCAACTCAGTAATGTAATCAGATTACTTTCCGTTACCTTTGGATTACTTTCCCCTTACGAGGCAGTAGAAGAAAACAAAAAGGATCTATCAAACACATTTGGTTTGTCATCATAGTGAGGTCAGACTCGCTCAGATGGAACAAACTTCAGTCCAGTTGGGTTTATGAAGCATAAGTACATGGTTAATTGACTTCATCTTGGTGGTTCTGTGACGTTCTTACCCTTCAGATGTGCAGAGTCAGACCTCAGAGAACTAAGTTAAGTGGCTGTTGAGGTCTTAGCTAACTTAACATAAAACCTCTCAGAGCCTTTAAATCCACTGTATTTCTAGTAGAGCTAAGTTAATATCTGAACAGCAGAAATCTGTTCATGTGGCTTTTCCTACTCGGGACATATAGGATGTACCTACATGAATTAATAATAATTTATCATTGATTAGATTTATATTGTGCTTTTACAGACAATTTAACAGCATAGAATTACATAGACTCATTACACTGAATTATAGGATTCCAATGCTTTATAGTACAGGGTAAACTGTGTAGCCTAAAATAACAGCTATAATAACAGCTACTACAGTTCTATCCTGTCTCTAACACTAGTCTATGGGTGTTTAAGTCAGAGTGACAGACAGTTTGCTTTGATCTGTACAAGTTTTCCTCTACATTCCTCTTCTCTTTTAACTAAGTTGGTGTAAAAGATCTCACAGGGGTGAACAGCAGAATGTTGCCTTTTTCTCACTATTTACCAGTAAAGTTTGAAATCTCTCCTCAGTTGCCTAGCTGTGCGATATCCCTATTCCGTTTAACTTAACGTCTTCTGACACCTATTCCAAAGGAAACACATAAATAGCAGTGGATAGAAGCGAATAGAGTCAGGAACACTGGGAAACTCCTAGGGTTTAATGCGACTGCTGTGTCTGTCGTTTCCAACCTCCTTGAAAAGAAGGAGAACATCCTGCCTGCGACCCATATTGAAAGCTGCTTTGACTATTCTACAATCACATCTGATGCATTTAGATATTATTGTTTAGGATTTGGATTGTTTAATAATGCATGGATTTTCATACTTTCCTTCTTGGTTCTATCAGTTTTATTGTGTGTAAAAAAATGCTTTTACTGTTTTTTCCCCCATATGGAATATTTAAATACTCTTTTAGCTTCCACTAAACCTTTTAGTAAATGCTCTTTTTATGGATTTCTATGTAGATCTTGTCTTCGATCTTGACCATTTATCGTAAAAACGAGACCAAACCTTTTTTAAATAAAAGATTCAAGTTGAATCTCCATTTTCCAAGTTGGAGAATGAAGATTCAAATTAGGACTTTACAATAACTTCAAGTGAAGACTGGGGGTCAGCCTGATGAACCAAAATACTCAGTGACCTCCTCCATATAGCCTAACTCTCGCACACTTTCACACTTTCACATGCACACACACGTTAAACATGAACTGAGCGTGATTACTGATCAGTTCATTTGTACGTTTATAATTACTAGGTTTTGTTATCTGTTTTAACAAACCTTTTTTATTTTTTTAGTTATGTATTGTATATTGTTTGTTTGTGGTGTGGTTTTTATACAAGCCCTTGGGCTTCCTACCACACCTACACACTGTAAAAAAAAAAAAGAAGTGTTTTTATCTGTAATGTTGTCTATCACCTGTTTTCTTTGGCGCAAATAACAAAAAATAATATAAAAGACATTTGACATAACTTCAAGCATAGGGTATAATTTCCTTCCCTTACCTACCTACTCAACATCTATTCATCCCAGTTCCCAACAGCCCCCTGAAAAAAAACACGATCACATCTTCACCACAGGCTTTCTTCTCCCCATACAGGTGAAAGTGGTGCTGCGAGTCTGCCCCTCTCCCACCGTGCCCCCTTCCCAGCCCCAGCCCCCCATTCTTAGGGTGGACCCAGCCAGGAGAAGGGTCACCATGATTGATCCTACCACCACCCACAATCAACAGCCACACTCCAACTCCACGCCGACACACGTTGGGGAAGCCAAGGGTCACTCTAAGACATATGTCTTTGACGCAGCCTACCCCCCAGCGTCAACCCAGGTCAGTGGGTACAGTACGGTTGGTTTATTATCTCTGTCTGATGACCTGAAAACTGATGGGACTTAAAATGCCATTTCCAGACAGCCATCGCTATATCAAGCGCCGTTATCTTAGCCTCCCAGCCTCTTTCCTTTCCCAGCTGTGTGTGTTAGTGTTGTTTGATGGATCGGACACACTCAGCCATTTCATTCATTCATTCCCCTCCGCTTAAGTTTTATTTGCGTTTTAAACAGCTGCATGAATGCTAAGGTGGATGGATGGATTCAGCCTCTTTTTCTCCTTTTTTCACCCTATTTGTCGATCCCTCCTTTATCTTTTCTGCTAGGCGGAGGTGTGTGTGGGTATTCTGCCTGACGTCATCCGTTCTGTGGTCAACGGGGAAGACGGATGTATTCTGTGTTTTGGACATGGTGAAGCGGGTAAGTAATGAACAAAACTGCATAAACCAGCATAAATTTCAAACTGGTCCATGCTGTTTTTGTTTTTTTTAAACCTTTATTTAACCAGGCAAGTCAGTTAAGAACAAATTCTTATTTACAATGACAGCCTAGGAACAGTGGGTTAACTGACTTGTTCAGGGGCAGAATGACAGATTTGGACGTTGACAGCTTGGGGATTCAGTCTAGCAACCTTTCGGTTACTGGCCCAATGCTCTAACTACTAGGATACCTGCCGCCACAATCTATGCTGGTCCATGTTGGTCTATAATGTCAGTGTTGGTCTGATGCTGGTCAATTTAGTCTGAGCAGCATGTTCTAGCTGGTTATGCTGGTTGACCAATATGGTCTAGCTGGTTATACTGGTTGACCAGTATGGTCTAGCTCAGGGATGGGCAACTTTGATTGGGGTGGGGGCCACAAAAACTCTGAACTCATCATGAAGGGCTGCAGTGGCTCCCAGGTCTGCGTACCTACACATGCAGTCAGAGCTAGCCCTAGCCTTTTGAGGGCCCTAAGTGAAATGTTGTTTTCTCTCCTCTTGATAGTGGAGAGAAATACTTCTTGCCATTAGGCAGAGAGAAGGTTTGCAATTTTATTATAATTGCATGCCATTCTAATGATCTAGCCACTAGGTGGAGAGAATTAAAAAAAAAATGTACAGCTAATTTCCAACAATTCATAACATTTTGCCGTAGGGTGGAGATAAATGTTTGCAATATTTAATACTATATCTGAGTGAGAGTGACAAAAAAAATATATGATTACTACAAGTTTAGATAGCTGGCTAGACTAATTTACCAATGTAAAAAATGTTAGCTGACATTGCTAATTGAGTGACTGTCAGTGACTGACATAACACGATTTTGAAATTGCACCTTGTGTATTCTACTAGTCTAACTCTCAAATAAAATGATCTGCAGGCCTACAAAGGTTGCCCATCCCTGCTCTAGCTGGTCTGACCAGCATGGTATAGATGGTTTTGCTGGTGACCAGCCTTCACTGTGTTTTGAACACTGATGACCAGTCTTTGCTGTGTTTTGAACACTGATGACCAGTATTTGCTGTGTTTTGAACACTGATGACCAGTCTTTGCTGTGTTTTGAACACTGATGACCAGTCTTTGCTGTGTTTTGAACACTGATGACCAGTCTTTGCTGTGTTTTTGGACACTGATGACCAGTCTTCGCTGTGTTTTGAACACTGATGACCAGTCTTTGCTGTGTTTTGAACACTGATGACCAGTCTTTGCTGTGTTTTGAACACTGATGACCAGTCTTTGCTGTGTTTTGAACACTGATGACCAGTATTTGCTGTGTTTTGAACACTGATGACTAGTATTTGCTATGTTTTGAACACTGATGACCAGTCTTTGCTGTGTTTTGAACACTGATGACCAGTCTTTGCTGTGTTTTGAACACTGATGACCAGTCTTTGCTGTGTTTTGAACACTGATGAACAGTCTTTGCTGTGTTTTGAACACTGATGACCAGTCTTTGCTGTGTTTTTGGAAACATACCAGCTTATCCTGGTGATGCTGGTGACCAAGCTAGTCCATGCTCGTCTATGCTTGTCCAGCATGGTCTAGCTGGTCAAGCTGGTCTGACCAAGCCCATCATTAACATATGTTGCAGTTGTTTATTTCAATATCTGTTTTGTTTGTTGTATTTTTGCATGTACATTGATTGATTAATGAATCTTATGCTACACAATGATTTAAAAAAACTAAATTATTGTTCTAAACTAATCCAATCTGTTACTTGGACTTATTGCACCTGTTACTGAAATGGTTGTTCCAGTTTAGATGGTTTAGGAAGTCTATGACCCTGGCAGTCATTCTGAATGCAGATTGTGGGTGACTCAAAGTTCCAGTTGTTGGATATCCCCACTCTGGCTGGATTCCTATAGGAATTAAACATCACTTTGCAAGCCAGCATAGGCTGGTCAGCAGTAAAAACGTACCAAATGCTGGTCACCAGCGAAGACACAGCGAAGACTGGTCACCAGCAAAGACACAGCAAAGACTGGTCACCAGCAAAAACACAGCAAAGGCTGGTAACAACGAAAACACAGTGAAAGCATCAGCAAAAACATAGTGATTGCTGTTCACCACAAAAACATAGCGAATACACCAGCAACAACACAATGAAGGCACCATCAGAAACATAGCGAAGGCTAGTCAGCAGCAAAACCAGAATTAGCCAAAACATACATGCATACCATTGATCAGCATGGCCAGCCTATGCTGGTCTATGATGTTATTTTCATCAGGAAAGTAGCATTGTTTTAAGTGGCCATGAAGACCAAACCTCACAAGGAGAGTGGCTATTATCTCTTTCATCACTGTCTTTTATATATCTCTTGAATACATATTTTTCCTGTGTGCAGTGGCATGGGAGGTGTTCCATCTCTTTCATCTCTCTTTTCCCTATGGGGGGTGTGGTGGCATGGGAGGTTTTCCATCTCTTTCATCTCTCTTTTCCCTATGGGGGGTGTGGTGGCATGGGAGGTTTTCCATCTCTTTCATCTCTCTTTTCCCTATGGGGGGTGTGGTGGCATGGGAGGTGTTCCATCTCTTTCATCTCTCTTTTCCCTATGGGGGGTGTGGTGGCATGGGAGGTGTTCCATTTCTTTCATCTCTCTTTTCCCTATGGGGGGGTGTGGTGGCATGGGAGGTGTTCCATCTCTTTCATCTCTCTTTTCCCTATGGGGGGTGTGGTGGCATGGGAGGTGTTCCATCTCTTTCATCTCTCTTTTCCCTATGGGGGGGTGTGGTGGCATGGGAGGTGTTCCATCTCTTTCATCTCTCTTTTCCCTATGGGGGGTGTGGTGGCGTGGGAGGTGTTCCATCCGTCCTCTCCTTTATTCATCCCATCTTCCGTTCCATTCATTTTCCACCTCTTCGATAAGTAAAAGATGGAGATTCATCCATAATACATCCCAAGTGTTTTTGAAGCTTCTTCCTCCGTCGTTCTGCCTGCAAAAACACGTCAACATGACGCAAATATTTTGTCAGTCAGGATGAGAAGGCTGAGGTAGACTAAAAACGAAATGGACTGTAAAACGATCTCTGCTCTGCTATTAGGAAAATGGAATCCACTTAGCTTTACTAAAGGCTTTTAATAGACGACTGTCTGTGTGACACAAATACATAAAACCATTTTCTCTCCTGTAAGGGCAGTGTCTCCTTGGAGCTATACCTTTCTACTACACATGACGCCACCGGCCGTAAATCAGATTGAATTAGTCGGGCGGTGTAGACGGCGGCAGGTCGGCTGCCAGGGGATATCAATCTCTCTCCCTCCCTCCATAGAATGGCCCTCTGGAATGAATGATGGCAGGCTGGTTCGCCTTTAATTGGACAAAACCAATTCTCTTACCCTAATTCAATTAGCATTTGGATTAGAGTGAGTAAACCTAGGACACGGATCACTAGAGTTATGGTACTGTAATACGGGGCAAAAGTCCCTCCCTCCTCTATACTGGATCACTTAGGTGGCTTCGACGCATTGGTATGCTCTATAAAAAGGGTTCTGAAAGGGCTCCTTGTGGGGGTCAGGGAAGAACCCTTTTTGGTACTAAGTGGCATCTTTTTTTCAAAGAGCTTATTGGAGGAAGATAAAAGTGTCTGCAAGTAAGTGGCAGTGGCATACAATGTAAAGTGACGTATGTAAATCCAATCCGGTATTATCAATAAATTCATTATTAAAATGGAGGAAATATGTTCTGTAGTATAAACTGGGTGGTTCAAGCACAGAATGCTGATTGGCTAAAAGCCTTGGTACATCAGACCTTATAGCATGGGTGTGACAATTACGTTGATAAACAGTTTATAATAGCAATAAGGCACCTCGGGGGATTGTGGTATATATGGCGAATATACCACGGCTAAGGGCAGTTCTTATGTACGACACAACGCGGAATGCCTGGATACAGCCCTTAGCCGTGGTATATTGGCCATATAACACACCACCTTGAGCCTTATTGCTTAAATAACTTCCATTTCAGAAGATGGTATTTTGACAGTGTTTTGGGTGTGGATAATTAAAACTGTTTTGTTAGAACCTTAATTTGCCCTTTCCATTCCCTCTGTCCTCCATGCTAACCCTACAATGGGGACATGTACTGTAAATACTGACAGTTTCAATGAGCGTGTTGTGGTTTGTGTAATTAGATAATGTCTGTCTTAACAAGCAGTGCATTAAACCAACTCTGAAGCCCCCCCTACCCGCGAGCTGTTTACCAAGATGCTCTGTCTCTTTCTCTCTCTGCCTCTCACGCACACACGCACACACACACACACACACACACACACACACACACACACACACACACAGGTTTGCACGCACTTTCGCACACAGACACGCACACGCAGACACACACAAACAGAGCAACCAAACTGACTGTGTTGTGTGTGCTTTATTACTGTGGTTAACAGGGAAGTCCCACACCATGATGGGTAGTGATAGCAGCAGCCAGAGTTTAGGGGTCATCCCGTGTGCCATCTCCTGGTTCTACAGTCACACAGAGAGGAGGAGGGAGAGGACTGGGGCCAGCCTGGCTGTGTCTGTGTCCGCTATGGAGGTCTGTGGGGAGGACGAGACCCTCAGGGACTTACTGTCAGGCAACCTCCAGGACAGCCCATCAGCAGACCTTTATCTCTTTGAGGACCCCATCTATGGAATGCAGGTAAATGATGATACAGGGGCTTATTGTTGTGGACGGTTCAGATCACATAGAAATGTGTAACGTTTATAGAACTGACTTGATTCTTTGTTATGCAGAATATGGAAGAGTCAGCTCTCTATTGAATTTCTCTATGTGCAGCATTGGTGTGAAATCTCTGCATGAGAACAGTTTCTTAATGAAGTCCCAAGTCTTAAGAACACAGAAAAATACATGCTACTGTAGCTACATTGTTACTACTACATATGTCACTAAGGTGTCATGCCACTCTAAGGGTATCTTACAGTGCCTTCAGAAAGCATTCATAACCCTTGACTTATTCCACATTTTGTTGTGTTACAGCCTGAATAAAACATCTATTAAACTGATATCTTTCTCACCCATCTACACACAGTACACCATAATGACAAAGTGAAAACATGTTTTAAATTTTTTTTAGAAATGTATTTAAAATGTACTTAAAATGAAACACGGAAATATCTCATTTATATAAGTATTCAAACCCCTGTGTCAATACATGTCAGAATAACTTTTGGCAGCGATTACAGATGTGAGTCTTTCTGGGTAAGTCTTTAAGAGCTTTGTACATCTAGATTGTACAATATTTGCACATTGTTCTTTTAAAATTTCTCAAAGCTTTGACAAGTAAGTTGTTGATCATTCTCAACAGCCGTTTTCATTGTCTTGCCATAGATTTTCAAGCCAATTAAAGTCAAACCTATAACTAGGCCGCTCAGGAACATTCAATGTCGTCTTGGTAAGCAACTCCAGTGTATATTTGGCCTTGTGTTTTAGGTTATTTTCCTGCTAAAAGGTGAATGTTTCCCAGTGTCTGTTGGAAAGCAGACTGAACCAGGTTTTTCTGTGCTTAGCCGTTTATTTTTATCCCCAAAAATTCCCTAGTTCTTGCCGATGACAAGCATACCCATAACATGATGCAGCCACCACCATGCTTGAAATTATGAAGAGTGTTGGATTTGCCCCAAATATAATGCTTTATATTCAGGAAATTAAGTTTCAAAAAAAGATTTTTTTGTTGCAGTTCTACTTTAGTGCCTTATTGCAAACAGGATGCATGTTTTGGAATAGTTTTATTCTGTACAGGCTTTTTTCTTTTCACACTGTCATTTAGGTTAGTATTGTGGAGTAACTACAATGTTGTTGATCCATACTTAGTTTTCTCCTATCACAGCCATTAAACTCTGTAACTGTTTTAAAGTCACCATTCGCCTCATACGAATGGTGGCTATTTTACCATGCAAATCTTGGTGGGGCAAACTAATGTTTTGGGAATGTGTGCCAGCAAAGCCACAACACAACGCTAAACAATACTTTAATTGCACTATAACAGTAACAAACGGTGGCCACAAACTGTTAGGAACTACATAAAGCTGTCCCAACAGCAGCGTCCCAACAGCAGTCCCAAAACCAGGTGTAGCAGTGGTAAGGTTATCAGCAGAGCCTTGTCTGGCAGCGAAGCAGCCCTTTAAAATTCAGAACATGGGCCGTTCTTACAGTGTTTTCCCTGTACACCAACGGGGCATATAAGCAGACAATGAAAGCTCTTACAATATTCATTGATTACATTTCTCTAAAACAGGTTATAGGCTACATGTGCACCACTAAGTCAGAATAGTAGGCAAAATTAAGAGGGGAAAATAGACCAAATTATCAGGGTGAGACACATGGGCTACTAACAGTTTACTACACAACATACACTTAGCTACAGTATATATATCTCTCTGGCATATTACATAATTTATGCAGCAGCATACAATACATTTTTGGAGACCTTGTTGTGCTGTGCTGACTTGAACAGGAAGGTGGCTCGGCGGTCCTTCGCGATAAAACTTTGTCATCAAAGTCTGGTATTTTCTGGATTTATGGTGCTTTAAAGACAACTGGGAACTCTGAAAAAAACAAGGTTGAAATATGATGACATCAGTGATCTTCAGGTCGGATCTCTAGAAAGAGGCCAGAGTTCCTGATTTACAATTCCGAGTTGGAGGACCGTTTAAAATGTATTTTCCCAGTCGGAGCTCGTTTTTTCCCAAATTCCCAGTTGTCTTGAACTCACTGAAGTCAGATTTCACAGGTCTGAGTTAACAGTTGTTTTGAGCACGGCAACAATCTTTCTGCATTGACAGCATGGCCAATGTTAAATGTTTATCATTAAAGCTTGGCAAAGAGACCCTTAAACACAGACTTGGACCACACAGCCACTCCACTGAATAGCAAGAAAGTGATTGCTTTGCAATACTTGCAGTTAGCCACTAATTCTTTCCAAACCACTCATTGTTGAATTTGCGATTTCCAACTTGTTGTTGTCCAATGAGCACCGATACATTTTATCTATAATTTCTCTTCACTATTTCTCTTCATATGACAAGGATTAAAAAGGATTTGCCAGTAGATCGTTGACTTGATTCATGATGATGACTGCTAGCTAAGACTTTGAAAGTAAGATGTTGACATCAGTCCAATCAAAGCTACTGTAGATATAATGGGATTTTAAGTAATTTTATCTGTGGTCAATGACCTTGAGCCTTCTTGGATGGGCACTTCTAATGTAACTCTATGGCAGCACCCAAGGGACTTGAATTTTCGAGCTTTACCCTTTGATTTGGCGGTGACGTAGCGCCCTTATGAGTGACAGAACCCTGAGCCAATGTATAAATTAATTATTTATTTATTTAAGCTAAATATTGGGAGCTCTGCCCTGAATGATAGGTCGCCACTGGCCTCATGATGATATCCCTGAGCGGTATCCTTCCTCGCCAGAAACTTAGTTATGAAGGACGCCTGTATCTTTGTAGTGACTGGGTGTATTGATACACCATCCAAAGTATAATTAATAACTTCACCATGCTCAAGGGGATATTCAACATCTGCTTTTTAAACGTTTACCCATCTACCAATAGGTGCCCTTCTTTTTTTACCAGGTAAGTTGACTGAACTCATTCACAGCCTGGGGAGTAGTTACAAGGGAGAGGAATGAGCCAATTGTAAACTGGGAATGATTAGGTGACAGTATGAGGGCCAGATTAGGAATTTAGGTAGGACATCAGGGTTAACACCCCGACTCTTACGATAAATCTCGTGGGATTGTTAGTGACCACAGAGAGTCAGGACACCTATTTAACATCCCATCCAAAAGACAGAATCCTACACAAGGTAATGTCCCCAATCACTCTCCTGAGATATTTATTTATTAGACCAGAGGAAAGAGTGGCTTCTACTGGCCCTCTAACACTACTTCCAGCAGCATCTGGTCTCCCATCCAGGGACTGACCAGGACCATCGCTGCTTAGCTTCAGAGGTAAGCCAGCAGTGGGAAGGAGGGTGGTGTGCTGCTGGCTCTTCATGAGGCATTGGAAAACCTCCCTGGTCTTTGTGGTTGAATCTGTGTTTGAAATTCACTCCTCGACTGAGGGACCTTACAGATAATTGTATTTGTGGGGTACAGAGATGAGGTAGTCATTCAAAAACCTTGTGAAACACTATTTTTTGCACACAGAGTGAGTCCATGCAACGTATTATGTGACTTGTTAAGCAAATGTTTACTCTGGAACTTATTGAGGCTTGCCATAACAAAGGGGTTGAATACTTATTGACTCAAGACATTTCAGCCTTTAATTTTTAATACATTTGTAATACACTTTTTTTCTTTCAATTCCACTTTGACATTAAGGGGTATTGTGTGTAGGCAGTGACACAAAATAGCAATTTAATCCATTTTAAATTCAGACTGTAACACAACAAAATGTGGCAAAAGTCAAGGGGTGTTAATACTTTCTGAAGGCGCTGTATATAATTACTTTGTTTTGTTTGGTACTACCACAGTCAGGAATTAGAAAACACTAGTTAATTCCTTATTCAGATGCATTGTCAGAAGAGCCAGGGAGTGGGACTTAATTTAATTACAGTACATAATCCCAGTTACAAAATTACATTGGCATTGTCACACAGTCATATTATATTCATGCCTTGCTGTGCCGGCGTCTGTCCCGGAGTCCCTCTTTCCCCCTCTGTGCCATTGTACCTCTATCCCCGCTTTCTCCCTCTCTACATACATTATCTATGTTCTGTCATGAAAATAAAATAAAACTTTATAAAATATAATAGAAAGTAAAACATGCTCTCTTCCTCTAATGCAGATTCGGCACCACAGTGTGGTATCTGCCCCCAACGCCGAGAGAGCTGCCTTCCTGCTGGATGCAGCCATCGCATCGCGCCACCGTGCCGGCCGCCCGATGAGTGGAGCTCGCGGTGACATCACCACACCATCGTCCTCCTCCAGCTCCCATATGTTTTTTACTCTGCACGTCCAACAGCAGCTCACAGAGGGCAGCGGCAAAGGTTGCTATTTCTGTACATTGTAGAAAAGATAACTCTGGCATGCTATTCCGTATATAGATCAGATAGACATGTCTATGGGCCCTATATCTACGGTATGTAGGAAATAAGGTTATTACCTATGCACATTGCTTCTTGTGTCCACATTTCAGTCAGAGTACTTTGTCAAGACACTGACAGTAAAAATGTCTGTACGCTCTTTATTTTTGTTCGTATATTTTTCCTTCTTCTTATTGGTCAGTGACCTGTACGTAGCTTGCACTGTATGTGTCACCGTACGGACTCGTGAGTAAGCTATCAAGCTAATATCTGGAGACTTCATTTGCATACGGCTGACTGAATAAACTGTACCTAATTTGTTTTCTAAGAATACTTGGAATACCTTGGATTTATTTTGTATTATTTTCTTTGCTCTATTCTCAACTATTCTCTCTGGTGATCTCAGTTTTCCCCCCCTTCATTTCCTCTAGTGAATTCTCTCCTCTCCTCCCCTCCTCTTCCCTCTCCCTCTCCCTCTCCCTCTCCCTCTCCCTCTCCCTCTCCCAGTACCAGAGGGTCATAGCAGGTTGATCATGATAGATCTGGCTAACAGTATAAAGGGGACCAGTAGAACCAGTGACAGCAGAGCTGGACGTCCTGAGTCTGAACTGGGCAGTGTTATACTGGCCCTACTCAACAATGGAAACAAAAACATCCCCAACAGGTTAGATACTGGAGACTTTCAATTTAATTTGATTGCATTGCAATGGAACAGAAGGAAACAATTGATTCAAGCAGTAGATCATGAAATTGAGTCTTTAACATTGGTATGTAATATAATTGTACTGTACTGTGTTATGTATAATGCATGACGGTGATGATGAGGATGGTTGTATTTTGTGCTCACCACAGAGATAGTAAAGTGACCATGCTGCTACAGGAGTCTCTGGGTAATATTAACTGTCGTACGACCGTGCTGGCCCATGTGACTGACTCACCAGAACACTTCCCAGAGACACTCTCCACTGTCCAAATTGCCTCGCGCATTCGCAGGACACAGAAGAAGGCAAACGTATGTCTACTGAATTATAGATTACTTACCATTACATTCTTGGTGCCAAGAATGTTGTTAAAAGTGTTATTAAATGAACCTTGGGTGGCCTAACTATTAGTAAACAATTTAAGCAGTTTAGTAGCATTTGTTTCGTGACGAGGCAAAAAATGATCACTAACTTTGACCTCTCTCTCTCTCTCTCGCTCTCTCTCTCTCAGCATTCAACATCCTGCTCTCCCAGTGGTAGAAGTCTGAGTAGAGAGAGGAGTGGAGGGAGTAGTCCCTTCTCTCTCAGAGCATTTCACTCTACCAATGCTGTGGACTATGACCTCAGTGACCTGCCCCTGCTCAGGCTCGGTGGTGACCTGCTGGATGACCACTCCAGCAGCGACCAGTCCTGTGACACGGTCATCCACATCAACCCCGATGGCTCGGTCCAGCAGCCTGGTGCGGAGCTGACAGAGCAGGGCCAGGGCCAGCCGGAGTTTATCCCCATTATCCACTCTCTACACCAGAATAAGGCTGAAGCGGAATCGGAGGACGCTGAGCTTTCTGCTCTAAAGAAAGAGCTACTGCAGCACCTTCTAAACATCATGCCCAGACTGCAGGGAGAGAAGAAGAAGAATGAGAGCATCATCCAAGAACAACTTTCTCAGAATACAGCAGAAGTGGGCCAATGTGAGAGGAATTTAAGTCTTAAGTGTGACACGTTCGCAGAGCTGCAGGAGCGACTCGGGTGCATCGACGGCAGCGAAACAGTTACCAAGTCATTGTTAAAAGAACCTTCTGCCATGACCGAGTCCCCTCCAGAACCCCAAGATGGCTCAGGCAGAACTGAGGCTGAGGAATATACCTCCTTCTTGAAACTACTGAATATGAAGGTGAAGTGTTGTGAGCTTTCCATTGTGGGTGAGAAAGAGAGCCTGGTGACAGATGGCAGTCTTCCGGTCGACAGTTTTCAGAGAGAGGACTCTGGTCTGTATGACTGTGAGGAGGGAAGTGCAGCCAGCTCCAAAGAGGACCAACCAAACCCCTGTGGCTCTATCAGTATACATCCAGCCTGCCAGAACCAAGGCAACCCCTCTGAGTACAGCTTTCTGCCGCAGCACAGTGACATCTACACTCAGATCAGCCCTGTGCCAAGCTCTCATCCTCCTCTGTCTCTTCTTCCCCTGTCTCTGGAGCCAGCTGGATACCCAGGGATGTCTGGCTTGCTGCAACACCAGACCAGGACATCTCCGGCGGGCAAGAGCACTCCGATATCCCCCTCTCTCTCTCCATCCCTCCTCTCCCCCTCATCCTCCACCACCTCCTCCTTGGCTACCAGTGTTCTCCTAGGAGAGATGATCCTTCCCCAGCTTTCCAAGCTGCCTACTATAGAGTCGGACCTGAAGGAGATGAAGGCCACCATCACGGTGATGGTCCAGCAGCCGTTGGACCAGACGGGTCAGGATGAGCTGGTGTTCACCATGGTGGAGGAGGTGACCATCAGCAGGGCACTGGAGAGAGGAGGCCGGGCAGGGAACATCATCAGGATCAGGGATGCCCACTCCTCCTCTGGCCAGGCTTCTTCAGGGTCTGTACTGGGTTCCCTTCCCATCAGGATTATCAGTAACATTAGTGAAGATTCTACAGGTTCCACTATCAAGGCCATGGACCCTGTTACTACCACTAAGACCATGGCTGTGGAAGTCAACACCAAACCCAAAGCCATGTCTTCTCTCTCCAGGATGGAGAACCGGGTCTTGCCCTCCTTTATAAACCCCTCGCTCGCTGACCTCAGTAGGAGTAGTGATGCGGAGGGGTTTCGTCATCGCCGAGGGGTTTCTAACACCCGTTTCACGCGAGCGGATGCTTATGCTGAACCCGAGAAGAAAGATCATCTGAAAGGTTCAGGAAGTAAAACGGCGATGGAGACAGAAGGTGCGTTCTATATTACTGAGAGGAATCACGAGAAGAATACCAACGAGAGTGTTTTGATGCCTTTCCCAGGTCAAACTAATAGTATTGCATCATGTGACACACATGCCTGGGAGGAGACCGGTTGCTATGAGATGATGTCATTAGAGAATAGGGCCAGAGGGAAGAGTGGTAACCAAGCAGAAAGGAGCTATCCCAGAGGAGGGGAGTTCACCACCTGTTCCCTAACCTGTTATGACCGGGTCTTACCTGTTCCATCTTCCCTAATTACTCCAAAGTCACCAGGGGACAGTAGTGAAAGGAGCATGAATACACCAGAGAACTGTATCCCTGGTTACCTTGCAGCTACCCACCACAGAACAGCCAGTCTACCAAGAGGCTGGCATAATATCAACAAGCAGGAGAGCTATGTAATGAGCGAGGAGTATAAAGACAAAGCCCCAGACTTTACATCATCCACCCCTGGTAGTCCCTGGGTGACCCTGGAGAAGAGGCCATCCTCAGCCAGGCAGGGGATCTTCTCCTGTGCCAGGGAGAGCCTCCCTCTCCCCTTCTCACCAGCTCGGAAGTACAGCCTGGAGCAGCAGCAGAGACAGAGAACTAGTAACAGTCCTCTCAGCACAGCCAGTAGTTCACCGTTGGAGCCCATGCCATCCGCTTGGAGTGTTAGACATGATAGCGGTAAGCTGGAATCTCCCATAGAGGAAAGCAGTAGGCTCTTCAGTGCTAAACTAGAGCAGTTGGCTAGCAGGACCAACTCTTTAGGTAGAATACCACTGGAGTTCCACACTCTGGACCGAGGCAGTAGCCAATCCTCTGTGAGCTCCTTGGGGAGCTCCAAGGGCTCCAAAGGGAGTTGGGAAGGGGAGTCCTGCCAACCCACCCTACCCCGGGCCAGCAGGAGCCCCAGGAGGGCCACTAGGTACATTCCCTTGACTGACAAAAACACCCCCTACACAGCCCATTCTCCCAAAACCAACAGGTCAACCTTTATAACTGAGCCCAACACCACCACTTCCACAGCCCTCCAGTCTCCTAGAACCAGCCGATCTAAGCTCTCCGCGGTGGGGAAACTGATGATGACCAGCCCTAAGGTCCGCCGGATATCCATCCCCAGTACCAAGAACCTTAGCTTCTCTCCCAAGGCGTTCCGTCAGTCCATCAACAGGAGCGCCAGTCTGTCCCCTGATGGGAAGAGCCCTGAGCATGGTCCACCCTGGTCCACCCAGTCTCTAAGCCGAAACCAGACCCCCTCGCCCCAGACCCTACCACCACGACTCATAGCAAAGTCCCCCGTCCGGGTAATCAACGGGCGCATCTCAGAGCTCCTCCAGATCGGCAGAGAGCCCTACCCCTCTGGCGGGGCCTCCGGAGGACTAGTTCTAGACAAGATGGCAGCAGCGGCTGGAGCTGCCTGTAGATCCATGGGAGAGGTTCATCCTGTTCACGCTGTACCCTCACCCTATGCCAGGGTGACAGCGCCTCGCAGGCCCAACCACCTCAGCGGGCACGCCAGTGATGTCACTAGTGTGTTGAGCGGGGAGCTGCCCCCGGCCATGGGTAAGACAGCATTACTGACCAATAGGAACAGCGTGGTGAGCAGTGGCTATGAGAGCATGGTTAGGGACAGCGAAGCCACAGGTAGCATTACCTCCAACAGAGACTCTATCAGCGATAAGAGCTGTTCTATGATCAGTGTGGCCCGAAGTGAGAGGAACCCCAAAAGGAGGAGCAGCAACGGTAAGATCTGATCTGGGTAATTCCTTAATTGAATGCACAGCCAGCGAGCAAAACTGGACAAAACTGGTTGAAATTACCTGGTAATGACTGCATTTGAACCAGTTTTACCCGCTGGTCATATTGTAAGTCGCTGTAGTTACAAGTGTGTGATTCATGTTTCCTGCTTTGCATTTTGTGTTGTGTTAAAATAGCAGGAATGAGCTCTGCGGATTTGGTGAATAAGGTCTTCTGTGTTAACAACAATAAAAACACTGATGTGCAATGAAGTGAGGAACAGCTATGTGTGAGACGTACATTTTCACAAATTGTAATGCGTTGTACAGTAATATTGGCTTTTTTTATGTAATTCATTGGTATTGCACAGATTACTATTCATTGCATTTCCTGTCCTATTATTTGCCTCCAAAGACTTTATCTAGGTCACATCTTTAATAAATGAGCCCAAGGAGAAAAGTGCTTGAATTGTCAAGTAAAAAAAGTCTAGATATTAGTGGGGCTTGTATTTGTCTTGTCGTGGAAATTCTACACAGGGACACTCAAAGTCAATCTGAAATGAATAATTGGTTATTAACAGGGAGGTCTGGAGAAGAGTTAACTGGAGAAGTTCCAACAAACTTGATGCACCATCAAATCAAATCAAATGTATTTATATAGCCCTTCTTACATCAGCTGATGTCACAAAGTGCTGTACAGAATCCCAGCCTAAAACCCCAAACAGCAAGCAATGCAGGTGTAGAAGCACGGTGGCTAGGAAAAAGTCCCTAGAAAGGCCCGAACCTAGGAAGAAACCTAGAGAGGAACCAGGCTATGAGGGGTGGCCAGTCCTCTTCTGGCTGTGCCGGGTGGAGATTATAACAGAACATGCCCAAGATGTTCAAATGTTCATAAATGACCAGCAGTGTCAGATAATAATAATCACAGTGGTTGTCGAGGGTGCAACAAGTCAGCACCTCAAGAGTAAATGTCAGTTGGCTTTTCATAGCCGATCATTAAGAGTATCTCTACCACTCCTGCTGTCTCTAGAGAGTTGAAAACAGCAGGTCTGGGACAGGTAGCACGTCCGGTGAACAGGTCAGAACAGTTGAAACTGGAGCAGCAGCACGGCCAGGTGGACTAGGGATAGCAAGGAGTCATCATGCCAGGTAGTCCTGAGGCATGGTCCTAGAGCTCAGGTCCTCCGAGAGAGAGAAAGAAAGAAAGAGAGAATTAGAGAGAACATACTTAAATTAAACACAGGACACTGGATAAGACAGGAGAAGTACTCCAGATATAACAGACTGACCCTAGCCCCCCGACACATAAACTACTGCAGCATAAATACTGGAGGCTGAGACAGGAGGGGTCAGGAGACACTGTGGCCCCATCCGATGATACCCCCGGAAAGGGCCAAACAGGCAGGATATAACCCCACCCACTTTGCCAAAGCACAGCCCCTACACCATTAGAGGGGTATCTTCAACCACCACCTTACCATCCTGAGACAAGGCTGAGTATAGCCCACAAAGATCTCCGCCACGGCACAACCCAAGGGTGGGCGCCAACCCAGACAGGAAGATCACGTCAGTGACTCAACCCACTCAAGTGACGCACCCCTTCTAGGGACGGCATGGAAGAGCACCAGTAAGCCAGTGACTCAGCCCCTGTAATAGGGTTAGAGGCAGAGAATCCCAGTGGAGAGAGGAGAACTGGCCAGGCAGAGACAGCAAGGGCGGTTCGTTGCTCCAGAGCCTTTCCGTTCACCTTCACACTACTGGGCCAGACTACACTCAATCATATGACCTACTGAAGAGATGAGGCTTCAGTAAAGACTTAAAGGTTGAGACCGAGTCTCTCACATGGGTAGGCAGACCATTCCATAAAAATGGAGCTCTGTAGGAGAAAGCCCTGCCTCCAGCTGTTTGCTTAGTAATTCTAGGGACAATTAGGAGGCCTGCGTCTTGTGACCGGAGCGTACGTGTAGGTATGTACGGCAGGACCAAATCGGAAAGATAGGTAGGGGCAAGCCCATGTAATGCTTTGTAGGTTAACAGTAAAACCTTGAAATCAGCCCTTGCCTTAACAGGAAGCCAGTGTAGGGAGGCTAGCACTGGAGTAATATGATAATTTTGGGGGCAGCCATATTTAGCACTAACTGAAGTTTATTTAGTGCTTTATCCGGGTAGCCGGAAAGTAGAGCATTGCAGTGGTCTAACCTAGAAGTAACAAAACATGGATAATTTTCTCTGCATCATTTCTGGACAGAAAGTTTCTGATTTTTGCAATGTTACGTAGATGGAAAAAAAGCTGTCCTTGAAACAGTCTTGATATGTTCGTCAAAAGAGAGATCAGGGTCCAGAGTAACGCCGAGGTCCTTCACAGTTTTATTTGAGACGACTGTACAACCATCAAGATTAATTGTCAGATTCAACAGAAGATCTCTTTGTTTCTTGGGACCTAGAACAAGCATCTCTGTTTTGTCCGAGTTTAAAAGTAGAACGTTTGCAGCCATCCACACTAGCGAGGGCAATTTTGGGGCTTCTCCGTGTTTCATTGAAATGTACAGCTGTGTGTCATCCGCATAACAGTGAAAGTTAACATTATGTTTTCGAATGACATCCCAAGAGGTAAAATATATAGTGAAAACAATAGTGGTCCTAAAACGGAACCTTGAGGAACACCGAAATGTACAGTTGATTTGTCAGAGGACAAACCATTCACAGAGACAAACTGATAGCTTTCCGATAGATCAGATCTAAACCAGGCCAGAACTTGTCCGTGTAGACCAATTTGGGTTTCCAATCTCTCCAAAAGAATGTGGTGATCATTGGTATCAAAAGCAGCACTAAGGTCTAGGAGCACGAGGACAGATGCAGAGCATCGGTCTGACGCCATTAAAAGGTCATTTACCACCTTCACAAGTGCAGTCTCAGTGCTATGATGGGGTCTAAAACCAGACTGAAGCATTTCGTATACATTGTTTGTCTTCAGGAAGGCAGTGAGTTGCTGCGCAACAGCTTTTTCTAAAAAAACTTTTTGAGAGGAATGGAAGATTCGATTTAGGCCGATAGTTTTTTATATTTTCTGGGTCATGGTTTGGCTTTTTCAAGAGAGGCTTTATTACTGCCACTTTTAGTGAGTTTGGTACACATCCGGTGGATAGAGAGCCGTTTATTATGTTCAACATAGGAGGGCCAAGCACAGGAAGCAGCTCTTTCACTATTTTAGTTGGAATAGGGTCCAGTATGCAGCTTGAAGGTTTAGAGGCCATGTTTATTTTCATCATTGTGTCAAGAGATATAGTACTAAAACATTGAGTGTCTCTCTTGATCCTAGGTCCTGGCAGAGTTGTGCAGACTCAGGACAACTGAGCTTTGGGGGAATACGCAGATTTAAAGAGGAGTCCGTAATTTGCTTTCTAATGATCATGATCTTTTCCTCAAAGAAGTTTATGAATTTATTACTGCTGAAGTGAAAGCCATCCTCTCTTGGGGAATGCTGCTTTTTAGTTAGCTTTGCGACAGTATCAAAAAGACATTTCGGATTGTTCTTATTTTCCTCAATTAAGTTGGAAAAATAGGATGATCGAGCAGCAGTGACGGCTCTTCGATACTGCACGGTACTGTATTTCCAAGCTAGTCGGAAGACTTCCAGTTTGGTGTGACGCCATTTCTGTTCTAATTTTCTGGAAGCTTGCTTCAGAGCTCGGGTATTTTCTGTATACCAGGGAGCTAGTTTCTTATGACAAATGTTTTTAGTTTTTAGGGGTACAACTGCATCTAGGGTATTGTGCAAGGTTAAATTGAGTTCCACAGTTAGGCGGTTAACTGATTTTTTGTCCTCTGACATCCTTGGGTAGGCAGAGGGAGTCTGGACGGGCATCAAGGAATCTTTGGGTTGTCTGAGAATTTATAGCACAACTTTTGATGCTCCTTGGTTGAGGTCTGAGCAGATTATTTGTTGCGATTACAAACGTAATAAAATGGTGCTCCGATAGTCCAGGATTATGAAGAAAAACATTAAGATCCACAACATTTATTCCATGGGACAAAACTAGGTCCAGAGTATGACTGTGACAGTGAGTAGGTCCAGAGACTTGTTGGACAAAACCCACTGAGTCGATCATGGCTCCGAAAGCCTTTTGGAGTGGGTCTGTGGGCTTTTCCATGTGAATATTAAAATCACCAAAAATTAGAATATTATCTGCTATGACGACAAGGTCTGATAGGAATTCAGGGAACTCAGTGAGGAACGCTGTATACGGCCCAGGAGGCCTGTAAACAGTAGCTATAAAAAGTGATTGAGTAAGCTGCATAGATTTCATGACTAGAAGCTCAAAAGACGAAAACGTTTGGTTTTGTTTGTCATTTGAAATTTGCTATAGTAAATGTTAGCAGCACCTCCGCCTTTGCGGGATTCATAATCATCATACTAAAGCTAAAATCTACAATCAAAGTAGTAAGTAAACAAAATCAACGCATAAAACCACAGACACTTCTGTCAGGAGCTCTGCCAGGGCAGTCCCGTTAGATCTCTTATGTACTGGTTACAGACAAGTTACATAGGTATAGTTCATAGGGTTGGTTCTGGCATGTGTCTGGCACCGTCTCCTATCTTAACTTATAGAACATACTCTGGGTGTTCTGCCAGATGGTCCTAAGGAGGGGATCATGTCGCCCACCCTTCATATCTTTACCAAGCACAGGCAGGAACCGAGGATTATTTATGACACTAAGACAAGATGAACATTTTCAAGGCTGTCTCTTCACAAGATAAAATGTTCCATCACATTCCATCCTCTTAATAATCATGACATTTTTTTTTTTTTTTTTTTTTAATTGATCCCCTTTTCTCCCCAATTTTCGTGGTATCCAATCGCTAGTAATTACTATCTTGTCTCATCGCTACAACTCCCGTACGGGCTCGGGAGAGACGAAGGTCAAAAGCCATGCGTCCTCCGAGGCACAACCCAACCAAGCCGCACTGGTTCTTTAACACAGCGCGCCTCCAACCCGGAAGCCAGCCGCACCAATGTGTCGGAGGAAACACCGTGCACCTGGCCCCCTTGGTTAGCGCGCACTGCGCCCAGCCCGCCACAGGAGTCGCTGGAGCGCAATGAGACAAGGAAATCCCTACCGGCCAAACCCTCCCTAACCCGGACGACGCTAGCCCAATTGTGCGTCGCCCCACGGACCTCCCGGTCGCGGCCGGCTGCGACAGAGCCTGGGGGCGAACCCAGAGACTCTGGTGGCGCAGTTAGCACTGCGATGCAGTGCCCTAGACCACTGCGCCACCCGGGAGGCCCCAATCATTACATTTTAAGGTAAGCATTAGATTTTAGCTTCTATATCTAAATGCATCATTATAATAAATCAAAATAAAGGTTCTACTTAAATTAATGGGAGTGATTCTAATTTCATTCATAATCATCATACTAAAGCTAAAATCTACAATCAAAGTAGTAAGTAAATAAAATCAACGCATAAAACCAAAGACACTTTCAAACCCTCCATTCTGGGTTGTACAATCCAACTTGCAAAACCATGGCTTAAGACCTTCGCTTCATACAGTTCCACATGCTTCAATACACAATTTCATTTATGGATTCTGGCAATAACATTTCAGCTGGAGCTTTTGTCGCAAGTGGCATGTTGATGACAGATCGGTATTTCAATGCATTTCTAGTCTAAAGTACTCTAAATTTCGCAGTGTTCAGACCTCCACAATCAACCTGATACCCCAAACAAACCCTTTTTGGTAAGCCTAAATCAATTACTGGCATGGTTGACCACCCCCCTCCCTCCCGGCACTCTCGGTCTAGCATTTGGCTGGCCCTTGATAATGTCCCGATTTCTCTCACCTGAAGCCGCCCTTGATAATGTCCCGATTTCTCTCACCTGAGCCGCCACTGTCCTTTAGAATAACACGTGTGTAACGATAGTCTACGTGCTCTGAGAACCACTGAGAATAGCACAAGGTGTTATTTAGAGTCGTTGAACATGCATATGAGTGGTGTGGATGTCTGTAGGCATTTATGTTGATCTGTATTGAATAGGGAATCTGTGCATGTTAGAGATATGAAAGGAGAAAGTACTATTCCCGAATATGCTGTTAAATAGAACTGGTGTAAATATCTAATCTGTATGATTAGAAGACTAGTCTAAAGGAGGAATTGGTGAAGAAAAGTATAATGGATTACTAGAGATAAAGTAACATATGAAGAATTTAATGGGTTACTAGATATTTGATAAAGTAACAATGGAGAAAAATAATAATAATATACGACTTGCACACCCACACGTAGACGTACGTAAGTGGTGTAAAAACTATTCTGAGAAATATTCAGAGTGGTCCCTTTATGGATCATTTGATTAAGATAAGGTTAAAGCATTGTATGACTGTCTAAAGGGTCTGAGAATTAAAGTCTCAGACAAAGATTGCCGTATATCCACTTTTGGTAAAGGTACGAGACTTGACTTATCCCTAACCAATAAAACTATAAATAGAACCAATGAATGTTGAACATGATTTTCTGTTAACTAAACTTAAGGCTACAAATCCAATAATATTTCTTAATATCCACATTTCAATAGTGTTATTATCCTAGTTTCAATCAGCTTAATACTTTCCACACTCACAAAACTTTCACATCTACATTCACACAACTCACATCCACATTCACTTCGTGCTATTACTTGACTTAGGACTGGGGGTACCTTCCTCCATTTTTATGTTTAGTTTAATTGGTTTTATTATAATTCTTTCCTAATTTATACAAATTCATTTAAATTGACTTACTTAAATCAGTTGCTGAGTCCCTTAATTGTTTGCAGATGATGTGTCTCCTCCTGGGCAGCTCACAGTAAGGGTCTGGGCGGGTCTCATCCTCTTTTGGTCAGACGAGAATTTCCCTTGTGCTTCATAAAGGCGGAATCAATCATTCTGTTCGTTGACTCCAAATTGTCATGGAAATTCTATACAGCGACACTCAAAGTCAATCTTAAATGAATCATTGTTTATTAACAGTTAACTGGAGAGGTTCCAACAAACCTGATGCACCATAGTGAACGTCTCTCTGGAGCTCTGCCGGGGCAGTCCCGTTAGACACGTTACATAGGCATAGCTAATAGGGTTGGTGCCGGCATGTGTCTGGCACCGTCTCCTATCTTAACTTATAGAACATATTCTGGGCATTCTGCCAGATGATCCTAAGGAGGGGGTCATGTTGCCCCCCCCATCATTTTTTACCAAGCACAGGCAGGAACCAAGGATTATTGATGACTAAAACAAGATTAACATTTTCAAGGTTGTCTCTTCACAAGACAAAATATTACATTACAGTCTCATGCCTTCCTTGGCTCTGAATTACTCCACTCTACTCTACACTACACTACTCTACACTACTCTACACTACACAGCTCTGCACTATCTTATTCCATTTCATCTGATCTGTAGGTTCACACCCGCGGCATCTGTCCAATGACACGTGCCAATCTCTGAGGAGGTCTGCCAGTGGGCCCAGGTCTCGCTGGGTAGACAGGGGCATCTCAGAGGCCTACGAGATCAAGGTCTATGAGATAGATGACGTGGAGAGGCTGCAGAGGAGAGGAGGAGCAGGCAAACAGGTGAGGGGACAAGATGTCAGTGGGTGTTTTAGGATAGGCTTGGATACATGTTTAGTTTAGTTCATCAGGAGAAATCAGGGCTATTCTTGAGTTTGTGTACAAACACATAAATAGCCAAACACAACTCAAGAACTATGGCAAACTTACAATGTAAGCGTACAATGCATTGCATGTATAAAGTCCATGTGCATTACATACAAACATACACTACATTACCAAAAGCATGTGGACAACTGCTCGTCGAACATCTCATTCCAAAATCATGGGCATTAATATGGAGTTGGTCCCCCCATTGCTGCTATAACAGCCTCTACTCTTCTGGGAAGGCTTTCCACTAGATGTTGGAACATTGCTGCGGGGACTTGCTTCCATTCAACCACAAGAGCATTAGTGAGGTCGGGCACAGTCTGTGTTCCAATTCATCCCAAAGGTGTTCAATGGAGTTGAGGTCATGGCTCTGTAGTGCAGTCAAGTTCTTGCACAGTGATCTTGACAAACCATTTCTGTATGGATCTTGCTTTGTGCACGGGGGCATTGTCATGCTGAAACAGGAAAGGGCATTCCCCAAACAGTTGCCACAAAGTTGGAAGCACAGTATCGTCTAGAATGTCATTGTATGCTGAAGCGTTAAGATTTCCCTTCACTAGAACTAAGGGGCCTATTCCGAAACATGAAAAACAGCCCCAGACCATTATTCCTCCACCAAACTTTACAGTTGGCACTATGCAGATTGGCAGATGGTGGAGCGTGATTCATCACTCCAGAGAACTCGTTTCCACTGCTCCAGAGTCCAATGGCGGTGAGCTTTACACCACTCCAGCCGAAGCTTGGCGTTGTGCATTGTGATCCTAGGCCTGTGTGTGGCTGCTTGGCCATGGAAACCCATTTAATGAAGCTCCCAACGAACAGTTATTGTTATGATGTTGCTTCCAGAGAGTAGTGTTGCAAACAAGGACAGACGATTTTTACACGCTACACACGCTACGCACTCGGCTGTCCCGTTTTGTGAGCTTGTGTGGCCTACCAGTTTACGTCTGAGCCGTTGTTGCTCCTAGACGTTTCTACTTTACAATAACAGGGCAGAAATTGACTTGTTGGAAAGGTGGCATCCTATGATGGTGCCACTTCGAAAGTCACTGAGCTCTTCAGTACGAGCCATTCTACTGCCAATGTTTGTCTATGAAGATTGCATGGCTGTGTGCTCGATAAAAAAAAAAAATGGTATATACTTTTGTATTTGAATACAATACATATTCACTATGCACTAACCTTTGAAAATTGACTATTTTCCGATCTCTAAGGTATAGTCAGAGGATACGTCCCAAATGGCACCCTATTTCCATAGGGCTTTGGTCAAAAGCATTACGATATTTAGGGAATAGAGTGCCATTTGGTATTTGCATCCATAATATGAGGCTCGGTGTTCTGAAGAGGCTCTTCTCTGTGTAAACGAATGTGTAGCTGAAGCTCTCCTTGTCCTTGGCTGTGTTGTCGTTAACAGGGAATAGTCTGCTTCAGTGCCAAACTCAAGTTCCTGGAGCACCGTCAGCAGAGGATCGAAGAGGTGAGAGCCAAGTACAACAGCCTGAAGAGAGAGCTGGTGCTGGCCAAACAGAATCTCATGCTGGAGCCAGGGAAATGGAACCAAGAGTGTGAGTGTTTTACTATAGAGTAATCAGTAATTCATTAACTAGTCAGTTTATTTCTCTAAGCAACGGGACTTACACTACAAGGTGTGAACAATCATCTTTTCATTCGTAACCAATGCAATAGCAACCATTGCATGGAGTCTTGGTATTGCCATAGAACAGGTATAATAAGATTGTCTCTCTTCTTATATCATGTCCTTGTCTGGTGTATTTGTTAGGGTGTTATGTGGCTAATGTTGATCCTGAGAGGCCTCTGTAGTTCATGTTATATTAAGATGATGGCTAGCTAAAATAGCCAGTTTTTGATAATGCTAATTTGGTGGCCAGTCATCACTGATCACTGTGTTGTGTTTGTGTAGTTGACCTGTGGCAGACGTTTGAGGTTGACTCTCTGGAACACCTGGAAGCGTTAGAGGTGGTCACGGCAAGGCTGGAGAGCAAGGTCAACCTCTGCAAGGCCAACGTCATGATGGTCACGTGCTTCGACGTCGCCACCAAGCGCCGGCAAGCGCGGAGACGCCGCCGGACGGAACAGCAGCAAGGATTCATGGGAATTTAGTGTCATTTTGTTCCCATTGTTGTTAATAGATGTACAGAGAGAGAGATTTACAAAGAAAGAGAAAAAGAGATGTAGAGAGAGAGAAGGCCATTAATGGGATACCACCGTTTTTTATGCTTATCTGAATTCCACTTGGAAAACATACACAGGTATTTGTATTTCAACTCCCTAACAGTAGTGAGAAGTATCACTCAGTGTTGACTTCTCCTGAATACGAGGGAGTGGAATCAACATCTCTGAATACCACAGAGCACTCTCACTCCGAAATGGTGTATGCTCTTCTGACACACGATACAGGTCAATATTCACCGTTACAGTGGGTATCAGAAGTATTCACCCCCTTGAATTTTTCCCCACATTTTGTTACATTGCAAAGTGGGATCGAAATGGATTGAATTGATTTTCACAAAATAATCCATAATGTTAAAGTGAAAAGAAAATACTGCAAATGTTTACAAATGACTACAAATGAAATAACTGAAATATAGTTGCATAAGTATTCACCCCCTTTGTTTAGGCAAGCCTAACTGAGTTCAGTAGTCAAATTTGGCACAGCAAATCACATAAGATACATGGACACAGTATGTGCGAAAGAGGAATTGACATTGACATTTTTAATGACTACCCCTTCCTCTGCACCAACTCAGTGGCCTCGCTATAGAAACAGAAGATAGGGTCCTGCCCTATGAGCTGTTTCGTCTCGCACAAGGTAAGGCTACTTACTACCCCTTCCTCTGTCCCCCATACATACAAGCACTTCGCTACACTCGCATTAACATCTGCTAACCATGTGTATGTGACAAATAAAATTTGATTTGATCTGTAAGGTCACTCAGTCAAGTATTGAATTTCAAGCACAGGTTCAACTACAAAGTCCAGTAAGCTTTTCAAAAGCCTCGTAAAGAAGGGTAGTGATTGGTAGATGGGTAACAATAACAAATCAGACAATGAGTCCCTCTTTAAGCATGGTCAAGTTATAATTATGCTGTGGATTATATATTAAACCACGCAGACACATCAAAGATACAGTCGTCCTTCTGAACTGAGCTGCAGGACTGGAATGAAACTGCTCAGGGATGTCACCATGAGGCCATTGGTGATTTTAAAGGAATACACTTTTTGGCCTAAATGCAAAGCCTTACGTTTGGGGCAAATCCAACACAACACATCACTGAGTAACTGCCTCCTTATTTTCAAGCGCAGTGGTGGCTTCATCATGGTATCACCCGGGTATACTTGACATCGGGCAAAGACTAGGGAGTTTTTCAGGATACAATTTTGCTGTGTAGCCATGACCCCAACACCTCGACAGAGCTTGAATAATTTTGAAAAGAATAATGGGAAAATATTGCACAATTCAGGTGTGTAAAGCTCTTAGAGACTAAGCCAAGCTGACTCACCTTTGTAATCACTGCCGAAGTTGTTTCTACCATGTATTTAGTCAGGGGGTGAATACTTATCTAACGTATATGAGTGTTACATTTTTAACACACACACACACACACACACACACACACACACACACACACACACACACACACACACACACACACACACACACACACACACACTCCATGATGTCTGTTTTATGAATCCTATTTACAGTATCAGCATGTTGTATGCCAACTCTTTACAAGCTACGTCTTCATATTTCTCTGTACTTATTATGGTATTGCTATGCAGCCCCCTACTGTATCCTTTTAACTTCAATGACAAAGGATAAACTGTCCTAAAGTGGTCGTGTACCCCTTGTGTTTTGTTCATTCATCCGAGTCGAATGACTTCGTGTGAGAGCTGGAGGCTTGGCTTGTGTTGTTATTAATGCCAACACAGAGTACACGGTTTTAAACAGTAGTTTAAGAAGGGTGACAAAACAGTACCACAGAGAACAACAGTAACACTGAATCCCAAACGGAGCTCTAGCTCCTACCCCCCTAGGCTAGCTTGGTCCAACATCGGTTTAATCTGTAACAGTGGAGGCTGCTGAGGAGAGAACGTCTCATAATAATGGCCGGAACGGAGCAAATGGAATGGCATCAAACACCTGGAAACAATGTGTTTTCTGGATTTGATACCATTCCACTAATTCCGCTCCAGTCATTACCACAAGCCTGTCCTCCCTAATGAAGGTGCCTCCAACCTCCTGTGATCTGGAAGGAGTTGGCAAGACCGCACAAACAGATCTGGGACCAGGCTCCCCCATGCACTCCGTCTGTCCCGTGGATCTGAAAAGACTGAATAGGTCCAATCAGTATGGCAAAAAATTCCACCTAGCCTATCAGAAGACGATGCAATTACCACATTGGTTAAACTGAGTGTATACGTTCCTTTCATATCTACAGGGTTTAACAGTCTATTTGAGTCAATTGCAAGATGTTAAGCTTAAGCCACATTATTGTTATATGTTGCAGCAGCTTAGCCATTAGTGGATGTCGCTACAAATGTTTTCCAGTGGGAAGTTAACGAGGACGCGCAGTCAGCCGTAGTTCACTTCGAAAAGTCCGACTCATTACACACACACACTCCCTGGATCGCTCCCCATCCCAGCATTTCCCTCATTCTGCTCTACTTCACAGCCATTTCGGACTCATTACAAATCATCCCAAAGATAACAATGCAGATGTGACAAATCTTTTTTCATATTTAGAAAGGGCAGACAGGAAGAGGGAATTCAAAGGGTAAATACTACCAGGCTGTGGGTCTGCCCGTGTTTGATGTGTCACCACTTTGTCACAAAGCATTCTCAACGTATCTTTCTATGAACCCACTGTGCCTGTTGGATTTCAGACTTTGAATGACCAGTTATAGAAATATGGTCTACATATGAACAAAGGCTATACAAACATGGTCTCTTTTTTGCTTTCTCGAATAAGGCAGCTCCAAAATGCAGATGTTTCAGCCTAGCTCCTTGCTTTCTATGGTGGTGGGGCAGCCAGCGGAAAATACGGAGCATAGGGGTTGGTAATGTTCTCTAGTTGTGCCGTGATTGGCTCAGTGTTCTCTCACTCGTGGGGACAATACGTCACCACAAAATCGACGAGGAGAGCTCTAAAATTCAAGCCCCTTGGGTGCTGCCATAGAGTTACATTAGACGTGGCCATCCAAGAAGGCTCAAGGTCATTGGCCACAGATAAAATAACGTCAAATCACATTACATCTACTGTAGCTTTGATTGGACTGATCATGTCAACATCATACTTTCAAAATCTTAGCTAGCAAGCTAGACACGCAGTCATCGTCGTGAATCACGTCGACAATCTACTGGCAAATCTTTTTCTATCCTTTTCATATGAGAGAAATTACAGATAAAATGTATCGGTGCTCATCGGCCATTGGACATAAACATTACACAACAAGTTAGAAATCGCAGATTCAACAATGAGGGGTTTAGAAGGAATCAGTGTCTAACTGCAAGCGTTGCAAAGAAATCACTAGCCCGCTATTCAGTGGAGAGGGTGTGTGGTCCAAGTCTGGGTTTAATGGTCTCTTTCCCAAGCTTAAAAGGATAAACATTCAACACCATGGGACAGAAAAGGTTGAATACATTAGCCATGCTGTCAATCTAGCATGACTTCTGCCACATTCAAAACAACTGGAAACTCTGAACTGAGAAATCTCAGACTTCAGTGAGTTCAAGACAATTGGGAACTCGGAAAAGAACGAGCTCCGACTGGTCAAATACGTTTTGAACGGTCATCCAACTCGGAATTCCAAGTCGGGAACTCGGGCCTCTTTCTAGAGCACCGACCTGAAGATCACTGACGTCATGATTCGACCTTGTTTTTTCAGAGTTCTCAGGTGTCTTGAAAGAACCATAAATCCAGAGAATGCCAGACTTTGATGACAAAGTTTTATGACAAAATATGCCCACAAGAAGGACCGCCGCACCACCTTCCTGTTCAAGTGAGCACAGCACAACAAGGTGAGTCTAAAAATGTCTTGTATGCTGCTGCATAAATGATGTAATATGCCAGGGAGATATGTATACTGTAGCTAAGAAAGTAATACTAAGTGTATGTATGTAAACTGTTAGTAGCCCATGTGCCTCACCCTAATAATTTGGTCCCTTTTACCCTCATAACTTAGCCTACTGTTCTGACTTGGTTGTGCACATGTAGCCTATAGCCTGTTTTAGAGAAATGTTATAATAAAATATTGTAATATTGTAGCTTTCATTGTCTGCTTATATGCTCCCTTTACTTATCCTACGTTCTGACTTGGTGTGCAGGGAGAATACTGTAAGAACGGTGTTTTGAATTCTGTTGCTGTACGTTTCAATAGTGCTAAACAAATAGTTATACTGACTACATCAGTCTTAACTCGCTCATTAATGTCTTAATCAAACTTACGGATTGTCTCTTATCCGCTCATCGTTCCCTTATACCATATTTTGTACGTCTCAATTGTCAGCAGAACCCACATTTGTTTAAGCAAGTCAGCCATATCAGCTATGTTTTTTAAAAAAAAGGCAGTAAATGAGGTTGAATGAACTATTTCGCTGCCAGACAAGGGTCTGCTGATAGCAAGGTATAACAGTGGTAAGGATTCACTCCATGGTGCTGAAAAGAAAGCTCTGTTGTTAGGACAGATTTATGTAGGCCTTAACAGTATGTGGGTACTGTTTGTCACTGTTACAGTGAAATTAATGTGCTGTTTAGTGTTGTGTTGTGTAGTGGCTTTGCTGGCATGCATAACAATTATTGGGTGAGTTTGCCCCCACCAAGATGTACATGCTACATGCCACTGAGAAGAACACTGACTCAGATACAGTACCTTACTGACACACTAGTGCAACATCAAGTGTCAGATATTGAATACGCTTTCCATGAGAATGATACCAAAGCTCTCCAATAGATATTTGAAAACATCTGTTTCAAAGGAGATACCTTTTACCCAATAGTCTACTGTTCCACATTGTGTAACTACTGGGCATGGGCAATAAACAACATTTACCAGCCAGTGAAGTGCGGTTAGAGGTTGGGTAGGCACTCAAGTCAGTGGTTGGGTAGGCACTGGCTATCATCAAAGACAGATTTGGGCTACTCACAAATGCACATTCTCCTCCTTCTTCTTATTTATGGTTTTATGGCAGACTACAACTATTGGTGTATTGCTGCCACCTACTGTATGGGGTATTTAAACAAAAATATTCCATTGCGGGAAGTGGATTGTGATTGAAATCACATCCCCAAACAGGCTCAGGTGCCTGTGAGAATGGAACATTCATCGACAGGAACAAATACACCTTGAGCTCCAACAACCAGAGTGACATATCTCACTGGGCAAAAACTGGTTTAAAAAACAATAGTCAATGTGATGACTTTGAATCAATGTGGAAAAATGATTGGATTTGAAAAAGTAATCAAAGGAAATTTAGTATTTTTTTCACCCAACTTTTTACCTAAATCCAATGACACGGTGACATGTTTTTGTTGATTTCACGTTGAATTCACGCTAGTTGACAAATATACCAATTATAAATTAAAACTAGGCGTTGAACTGACGTCTGTGCCCAGTGGGATGCAATTAAACGAAATCGAAAAACAATTTTCACCACATGTAAACTGACGTGCCAGCCCTGTAAATTACAGGCCACCTCTGTGTGGAAGTTGAGACATCAACCAGCTGCCAGAAGATGGCCCCCTTGCCTCTACTATACAATAAAATGATATATTTCGCAATGAGTTTTAGACGAAGGCAGAAAATGCCCGGATTAGATCATAAACAACCATGGATCCGCAGGATGGTGACACTCAAGGTTGTATATCAAGTGCATTTTAGAACATCGTGTTCAGAATAAAAGGGATATGGATTGAGCTGGATGACCGTTCAACTGATTGTCAACCACGAACCTTTCTTTTCCTACAGCGGGACAGTATCTTGCATGTGTGAGTATGGATACATCCGCGTGATGATGGGTACCGTCGTTTTTACTTACGGTTACGTCTTCGAATATAATTATGATGACAGCATTTTTGCGTATATAGCTATAGCCTAAATATCGCATGAATGGCTTCTTGATTTCGCTTCGTTTATTCAACAGAGAATGATTAAATAGTTGCTCTTCATTGCGGAATAATAAACATGTAATTGGCGTAAGAAAATGTATACTGTGAATTGCAAATTGTAGCGCATGTAGCCAGTTTATTACTGTGTAAACTGCGTTGATAATGTGCTACAGTATTCCAATGAATTGAATCAACATGAAATGTTTGTTTGGCTTGGACTCACTTGAGTGCCACTGTCTGGATAGGCACAGTAGGGAGCATCAGCTGCAGCATACATTATTCACTATTGGTTCGCAACATAAGTAAATGCAATGAGATGTAAACGTTTATAAAATAAAAAGACACATGGCCATACGAAAGAGCTCAAAGTATGCTTATAAAACCAAACATACTACTCTATACTAAAAAGGTCAATTATTCTGGTAAGAAATTGTACCTGAACGCGCTTCAGCCCAGTTTGAACAGAAAGGGAATAAGGTGCTCTACTGAAGGAAGTGTCCTGTGTTTTTTTTTTTTTTGGAGGTTAATTCTGCTACCAGTGTATAACTATAGTTTATCGGTTACTGGTTGGAGGATGCAAACATGGATGATTATTCAAAATCGGTGAATTGTGTCACCTTCAATCTATGTAAGAGTGGCGTGTTACATGAGAGGGTAAAGCCCAGTACTACACATTAGACACGATGCATATGAGTCACACTCCTCTTTCTAGTTCTATGTTCTAAACCCCCTCACATTCACATGCCTGTGAACATGGCACCTCTTGACATGTTCCCGAACCCCCACCCTGTGCGTTCCATCCATACTCTCTGGTCATTCATTTATGATTAAATGTAGGGTAGGTCTTATGATGTGGAGATTGGGTTTATTTATTTTTTTGAAAATGAAGGCATACAGTACATAAAATTTTCACCCATTTTCATCCCCCCCAAAATTGGAATAAGCAAAGGCTTTGATTTTCAAGTTGTACTTGTCACATGCACAAGCACAGTGAAATGCTTAAAATGATTTATGGTCAAACAGATGGAAAAGGGCTCTTAGAAAACATCTATCAAAAAAAAATGGATATTCAAAATACATCAAACACAATAATGTTGAAGTAACATTTATATTTCGTTTTGAAGAAATTATTTGCCTTCTGTAAGTTTAATAAATATTGCCTAATGTCTTGTCATTCTCTTACCAAAACCACTTTAAGATATTTTTTTATAAGGAGGGAGGATAATGAAAGTTCAAGTAAAGGTGACCTATCAATTACTTATAATGTTTTTACTGCTAACAATTTGGTTAATGATTCATTTAAGTGATTCAAATGTGTCTTTCTGTTACCAAATCGGTAACAGAATTACCAATAAACCTGTAAGTGAATGATTGCAACTGAATTGCTTAAGATGGGAATTCATAGTAGTCACAAAACATAGTCGGGTCACCTGCTACTGTCTTCCCTTCTTCCACTGTTATGTTCAGCTCAAGGTTTTATTTATCTTTCTGTTGTGTGGTGGTCAAAGAAAGAGTATGAAAACATTGACGGTAGTTGAAATTTGGTCAGTCCAAATCTGAACCAATCATAGACATTTGTTTCACAAGTTTGTACAGTAGAGCACAGGACAGTACAGCACATAAAAGTAGAGTGTGCAAAACATTAAGCACACCTGCTCCATGACATAGACTGACCAGTTGAATCCAGGTGAAAGCTATGATCCCTTATTGATGTCACTTAAATCCACTCCAATCAAGGGGAGGAGACAGGTTAAAGAAGGATTTTTAAGCCTTGACAGAATTGAGACATGGATTGTGTATGTTTGCCATTCAGAGGTTGAATGGACAAGACAAAAGATTTAAGTGTCTTTGAACGGGGTATGGTAGTAGGTGCCAGGTGCACCGGTTCGAAAGTGTATAAAAAATTGTCCACCACCCAAAGGACATCCATCCATTGGAGTCAACATGGGCCAGCATCCTTGTGGAATGCTTTTTGACACCTTGTAGAATCCATGCCCCTCAATATTAGCAAAGTGTTCCTAATGTTTGGAATACTCAATGTAGGTCAATACAGTACAGTACTGTATAGTTTAGTACAGTACAGTAGAGCACACTAGAATAAAGTACAGTATACATTACTTCATTGTAGTGTACTATTATGCATTTCTGTATAGTACAGAATAGGGACCCATGATGTCATTCTGTTACCATCATTCTACTGGGTGTTAATCCACTTCAATTACCGTCGTTAAATAACCAAAAGAGATTTTTTTCAAACTCAAGGAGTCAAATCATAGCTGACACCCCATTCTTTCTGCAGACATCTTTGAATCATAATTCAGAGTAGATATATAAGAGTTTTTGAAAAAATGTGGTTATATAAAAAAGGGAGGGAGATTTTACCATCATTCTGATACCAAACTTTACTGCACTGTTCTTTGAGCAAATGTGTTTTTGTAAAATATTCTGTGGAAATTGTTAAAAGTAGTCCTTGTGCATAGAGTTGTATGATTTGTTTAACTTTTCAATCAATGGCTTCTGGCCTCATTCTGTTACTGTGGAATTGCCCATAAATTACTGTGGAATTTGGCATATATACAGTGCATTCGGGAAGTATTCTTAGTGACTTTTTCTTAGTAGTGACTTTTTCCACATTTTGTTACATTACAATCTTACTCTAAAATGTATTCAATTGTTTCCCCCCCTCATCAATCTACACACAATACACCATAATGACAAAGCAAAAACAGGTTTTTCCTGTAAAACATATTTACATAATATTTAAATATTTACATAATATTGACATATTTACATAAGTATTCAGACCCTTTACTCAGTACTTTATTGAAGCACCTTTGGCAGCGATTACAGCCTCGAGTCTTCTTGGGTATGACGCTACAAGCTTGGCACACCTGTATTTGGGGAGTTTCTCCCATTCTTCTCTGCAGATCCTCTTAAGCTCTGTCAGGTTGGATGGGGAGCGTCACTGCACAGCTATTTTCAGGTCTCTCAAGAGATGTTAGATTGGGTTCAAGTCCGGGCTCTGCCTGGGCCACTCAAGGACATTCAGAGACTTTTCCCGAAGCCATTCCTGCGTTGTCTTGGCTGTGTGTTTAGGGTCGTTGTCCTGTTGGAAGTTGAACCTTCGCCCCAGTCTGAGGTCCTGAGCACTCTGGAGCAGGTTTTCATCAAGGATCTCTCTGTACTTTGCACCATTCATCTTTCCCTTGATACTGACTAGTCTCCCAGTCCCTCCTGCTGAAAAACATCCCCACAGCATGATGCTGCCACCACCATGCTTCACCGTAGGGATGGTGCCAGGTTTCCTCCAGACGTAATGCTTGACATTCAGGCCAAAGAGTTTAATCTTGGCTTCATCAGACTTAAGAATCTTGTTTCTCGTGGTCTGAGAGTCCTTTAGGTACCTTTAAGCAAACTCCAAGTGTGCTGTCATGTGCCTTTTACTGAGGAGTGGCTTCTGTCTGGCCACTCTACCATAAAATACTGATTGGTGGAGTGCTGCAGAGATGGTTGTCCTTCTGGAATGTCCTCCCATCTCCACAGAGGAACTCTGAAGCTCTTGGTTCTTGGTCAACTCCCTGACCAAGGCCCTTCTTTCCCGATTGCTCAGTTTGGCCGGGCGACCAGCTCTAGGAAGGCCAATGTGTTCTTGGGGACCTTCAATGCTGCAGACATTTTTTGGTACCTTTCCCCAGAGCTGTGCCTCGACACAATCCTGTCTCGTGGCTTGTTTTTGCTCTGACATGCACTGTGGGACCTTTCCAAATTGACCAGAGGTGGACTCTAATCAAGTTGTAGAAACATGTCAAGGATTATCAATGAAAACAGGATGCACCTGAGCTCAATTCGGAGTCTCATAGCAAAGGGGCTGAATACTTCTCAAAAAGCTATTTCCGATTTTCTTTTCTTTTAAAAATTTGCAAAAAAATCGAAAAACCTGTTTTCGCTTAATTATTGTTTGTAGATTGATGAGGATTTTAAAAAAAAATCCATTTTAGAATAAGGCTGTAATGTAACAAAATGTGGACAAAGGGAAGTGGTCTGAATACTTTCCGAATGCACTGTACATCTCTCTCTCTCTCTCTCTCTCTCTCTCTCTCTCTCGCTGTGTGCAGCCCCATGTGTTGATGATGTAACATGGCCATTATGGTTTCTAATAGACAAATATGTTATTTTAAGTTTCTCAAAATCAGCCTGGATGATGTAAGAGCTTCTCTGTGCCTGCAGGCAGGTCCTGGTTGTAACACAAAGAGTTCTCTCTGAAAAGATTAACTCAGCAAAAATAACTAGCATTTCACTCCCACTCTTCTGCACATTCAGTTCCCTCACTGACTCAAAGCTGAGAACGACACGCTGATGCTAACACCATAAAATCTGTTTTAAATCCAACAGGGTATTGAAGAGGAGAGGAAAAAGCTTCTTGGTGACCTGCTACAGGGATTTCGAGGACCAGGGAGAGCCCCAAACAACTCCAAACAAGGAGGCCAGAACACAGGGAGACCATAAAAACAAGGAGATTGAGTTGGAATAATAGACTATATATCTACACTGATGACACAACCTTCCACCTATACTCTTCCAACTCCAACTACAACAAGCTGGAAAACCTAGACCATTGGATCCCACATTTTATTACGCTAAACCTAAAGATTTTTTTAGTTTTCTGTGACCCACCGAGTAGCCTAAACCAAATCCATGTTTCTAGACAGAATCCAGTCCTAGTAAGTGGCAACCCTAAAGCAGCCAGCCACTTCCCTCCTGTGGGCCCGACCCACCTCTTGGGAACCAGTGAGTTGGTGGTGAACAACATTGTGAGGGAGAGGATGGGCAACAAGAGCACCAGCCCCCCCAGAGACCCGGACACTGAGACGCCTCAGAGAGAGGAGGCAAACAACACGGAGACTGCCTCAGGTGCCTACAGCACTCATCACACAGTACAGATCCCACACAGTAGTTTAAGTGTACACTAGTGGTGCGCGGGGCAGCTGTTTTTTTCTCGCGCACCTGCCCGCAATTGCTAATAACCCTTTTGCAACCCCCCGACTATATGTGATAAAGTGAAAATATGAGGTCTGCACCCAACCCCAATGCGAAAATATAGAAAATGCGTTAGGTTACAGTCAAAGACAGCATAATTATTTTTTGACAGGGGGTGCATGATTTTTTTGTTGTTGCCTGATTTAGATACGTTTCTGCTTATAATTTCCGACATTTTGGTTGGCCATTTTGGTAAGTCAAATTGTCTATAATTAGATACATTGTAGCTTCTCGTATGTCATTATATGTTGCCCTAAAATACTAAATATACCCTTGCTCAACTTTTAGGGACTGGGGAGAAAAAACAATAACGCAAAAAAACAAATGGGAAAGATTTTCTGTCCCAAATGTCCAAAAGACATCAGTTTGACCTGTTGTAAGCAAAAAGAAAGCTATGAAAACGACCCAACATGGTTCTGATGAAATTTCAGTTCTGAAAAGATTTCAGTTCGGCTTCGATGCATTTTATATGATATGTGGTTGAAATTTTTATCAGATTTTATGATGCTTTTATAAAGAAGACAGAACCTTTATATGGTATCTAACTGAGCATTGCATTTTCTCAAGATGCAGAAGTAAATAAATCATATTTCTCCACTCCTCTTCCTAAATCCAGATTTTGCCAACATTTGGTGTATACTTTTACTGCAAGAAATGCATACTTCTGCAGGATTTATTTGGAAGGCTATATGAGAGGTTATAGACCTACAGTCAGTGTCCAGATACCAGTTTCCATTTAACCCATCTGAAGAGTGGGCTACAGTTTCCTTGACATGCCTATTTGAAGTTCCGTTCTGTGACTGTCGAATTTGTAAAGCGTCTCGCAATCAACACACACAACATAGCGGGCACTGCTATTATTCTCTTTTACCACTTCACCAAATATTTTCCAAACATTGTGTCACGTTCCTGACCGTCAAACACATACAAAATAACAGAAAACCGGTCAGGACGTGAGTTTTGGGTGGGTAGTCTATGTTGTGTGTTTCTATGTTTGTTAAGGGTGACCTGATATGGCTCTCAATTAGAGGCAGGTGGTTTTCATTTCCTCTGATTGAGAGCCATATTAAGGTAGGTGTTTTCACATTGTTTGTTGTGGGTGGTTGTCTCCTGTGTCTGTGTCAGTTACGCCACACGGGACTGTTTTCGGTTTTGTTTGTTTGTTTGTTCGTTTTATGTAGTTTTCCTGTTCATGCGTTCTTCGTGTTTCATGTTAGTTCGTCGTTCAGGTCTGTCTACGTCGTTTGTTTTGTAACTATTCAAGTGTCCGTAGTGTTTTCTGTTTTGTTAATTAAAAATCATGTCGTATCAAAACGCTGCATTTTGGTTCAATCCCTGCTCCTCCTCTTCGGATGAAGAGGAAAGCCGTTACACATTGCTTTTATGGCCCTTCCTTCTCTTTCTTTTCAACTATCATTTCGCAGCTTTTGTCTTGTTGAATTAAACTTCGACAATGTCCTTTTTTGCCTCGGTGGATTGACGTTAACTTTTTCTGCGCGCTCTCAAAAGCATTATTTGGCGATTGGGTGTGTAAACTATTTGGCGCGTAGGCTACAGTTAAGCCCTAAAGTTTAGGCTTTTACACTAATACCAGATAGCCTAAAATAATGAAAGAAAACCCTCAGTGTAGTCTAAAGATATAAATTGCACTAATTATACATTTATGGATTTTTTTTAAAGGTATTGTTTCTCTTTTCAACCTGCAGGCCGCCCTTCAGCTACACAGGGACTGCGGGTTACGAGTCAACCCGTGTATCACTAGTGTACATTATACATATTTACTGTGGGGTAGATTTGCATATGTCACCTACCTCAAGCTGTTTCAAAAGACAAGCACTCTCTATGGCTGCCATGACAAAACCTTAAGAGTAGCCTTAAAATGTGAAATCAAACATGCCTATTCATCAACTGTCTATTACACTTGACATTGTGTGTTTTCAGGAAGTGGCCCCCCAGGCCCCAGCCCTGACCTGCTAGCCTCACTACAGTCTTTGGGAGAACACAGTGACCACACACTGCTGCCACAGTCTCTACACCAGGTGTGTGTTTTCACCTTCACCAGCACAAATCCTCTGTGGTTTGGTCCTGTGGGTTGTACTGTGTTTTGCACAGTAAATCTCATCCTCATCTGCCACATGTGTTTTGCCACTGAAACATCTTGCTTTTCCCTTGTGTCTTCTTTTCATTTGTAGCGAGAGTAAATCAAGCTTTAAGATGTAACCATGATTACAATGATCATGTACTGTACTCTATACACTTGTTGTAATCCTATTCAGTAAGAACACTTGCTTTGGCCCTCAATGTACTGTAATAGCCTTGCAGTTGTTGTTTTATCTTTGCCAGTTCTGGTTATCATGGAACAAAGAGCCAGCTATGATTTACACGCCTCAAGAAAAAGACAGGCCCCACTGATACACTGAGGTTGCGTCCCAAATGGCCCGTTGCGTCCCAAATGGCCCGTTAAATGGCACTCTACGTCCCAAATGGCACCCTATTCCCTACATATTGCACTACTTTTGGGCCCTGGTCAACAGTAGTGCTCTAAATAGGCAGGGAATTGGTTGCCATTTGGGACGGGCAAGATACACTGATACAGAAGAAAGGGTTGCTCTGTGATCAAACTGGTACAATCAGTGGAGCATTGGCAGAATAACTGGCCAAGAAGTACGCTAAGAGATTGCATTTCAGTTATGTGGACAAAATAGATGCCCATACATGGAGAATTAGAGCTGTACAAAACAAAATCCTGGTAAACAGGCACAGAGAGTTGAGACAGGGAAAGGAAGAGTTGTCTGACACAGTTGTTTGAGTTCTGTTGTGCGTCACGGTAGAAGTGAATCTGAGGTAAAACAGCTTGTTATTCGCCACATTACATCTGAGTCCCATCTTTTGCCATAGCTCTATCCTTCCAGACTACTATTTCATTAATTCATTAAATAATCCATTCATTTATTCTATACATGGACAGGGGAGTGAAGTTCAAAATGAAGAATACAGTCATGTTTGCACATACTGGACTTTCTAAATGTACAGTAGCCCTTATCCAGCTATCCAGTTAGCTAAACACTCATTCAAACAACTCAGTGAGAAGCAGGGTGCCGTTTCGGGAGTTTACTTGAATCAGTGTGAAACTGCAACAAACACAAAAGTACATGTTTTCAGTCACAGTAGTATAGAGCACAGAATGTCTTACACAATAACTGCACTAAATGTTACAAAATCTGTATGCTTGATATTGCTACGCTAGGTGTCCCTTTCGAGAAATAGTACTGAAGCTAATTCAAAGTAGCTAACAGCTAACTCAATTCTTAACCTTTTACAGAAACATGAAATTATATGTGATAAACATGTATCTTGTGCTAATAAACAATGTACTTACAGACATTGTGTCTTACAAAGCTTCCACAAAGGATGTTGAAGGATTGTAACTACTCTGTCACACTTGCACATTTTACACATTGCTTCACTTCTGAAACTGCTTCCTGTCACATGACACAAACAGGTAAATTCTACACTGCTGCACTTAAACTGCCGCTAGGGGATGCTAAACAACTAACAGGTCCTTAACAGTGCATATAAACATAAAAAAGCTCAGGGTAATACGCTAATCTAAGCTATAACATTTTACATTTATGTTTTAGTCATTTAGCAGACACTCTTATCCAGAGTGACTTACAGCAGTGAGTGCATACATTTTCATACTTTTTAATAATGGTCCCCCGTGGGAATTTAACCCAAAACCCTGGCGTTGCAAGCACCATGCTTTACCAACTGAGCCACAAGGGACCACGTATACGTTATTGCATGTGACTTTATGCCTTTAAGGTCATTGTCCAAGGTAAAATATTTATCCTGGTATGTCTGTCTGTATAATCTCTGCTGCCAATGACTGGAACGAACTACAAAAATCTCTGAAACTGGAAACACTTATCTCCCTCACTAGCTTTAAGCACCAGCTGTCAGAGCAGCTCGCAGATTACTGCACCTGTACATAGCCCATCTATAATTTAGCCCAAACAACTACCTCTTCCCCTACTGTATTTATTTATTTATTTTGCTCCTTTGCATCCCATTATTTCTATTTCTACTTTGCACATTCTTCCACTGCAAATCTACCATTCCAGTGTTTTACTTGCTATATTGTATTTACTTTGCCACCATGGCCTTTTTTTGCCTTTACCTCCCTTATCTCACCTCAGCTCACATTGTATATAGACTTATTTTTCTACTGTATTATTGACTGTATGTTTGTTTTACTCCATGTGTAACTCTGTTGTTGTATGTGTCGAACTGCTTTGCTTTATCTTGGCCAGGTCGCAATTGTAAATGAGAACTTTTTCTCAACTTGCCTACCTGGTTAAATAAAGGTGAAATAAAAAATATAAATAAATAATGTGATCTTAGGCTTTGATATACAGTATCTGTGCTCTCTCTCTCTTGGATTTCAAACTGAGAACATCTGCTTGTGAAACTATTTAATTGATGGAAATGTAATAGCGATGGTATTGCATTATCTCAGCACTTTAAAACATACCTTACATAACTCAAACCCTTTATTCGTATATGTCCTCTAGAGCAGGGATGGACAACTGGCAGTGGCCCCCCTTTCGTAGGCCTGCAAAAACTGCTGTTGGTAGTTGGAATAGTAGAATAAACAAGGTGCAATTTTGAAATTTGGTTGTGCATCAGCAGTTTTTCCACTTGTTATGTCAGTCACTCAAGAAGCCCATGTCAGCTAAAATGTTTTAGCTATTTAGCTACCTTTTCTCTACGCCCCATGGCAAAATGTGTGGAGTTGCAGGGGGGAAAAATTACTTATTTTTTTCTCACCGCTGTCAAGAGGGGGGGGGGGGGGGTGCTAAAATGTTTTGCCCACAACAGAATGACACTTAGGGACACCAAAAGGCTAGGGCCAGCTCTAACTGCATGCGTGGGTGTGGATGGGTATGGTGGGTACGCAGACCCGTGAGCCACTGCAGCCTTGTTTTTTTGGGGCCCGACCCCAATCAAAGTTGCCCATCCCTCTCTAGAGTCACTTCATATAGTCTTTCAGAGCAACATGAAAGTGGTCTAAGGTTATCTCATGGCATGTTTCATCCTTGAAGTTAAAACTTGAGTCATATTCAAGTTCATCAAGTGACTTGGCTTAGATACAATATGTGTTGGAAGTCGCACTGTTTAGTGTCGGTAGCCATTAATAGCTGTTAGGATCAGTTCATTACCAAGCAGGAGGATATCTAGTCTGACAGTTCAGTTGGACAGCTGAAGCTGAAGGATGTAGAAGGCTTTATTGGTTTCTCTTAGTTATAAACTGAATTGTCGTGGGGGTAAACATTTTCCTTCCATGCAATAGCCAACAGTAAAATAATTGTTTTCTTTAGGATATAACCTTTAAATTACGGGGGTAAACCGTTAAATTACATTAATTACTTTAAATGAATCTTTCAAGTTTATTTATTTCCAGGTAGGTTAAATAGAGGACCTGACATTCTGTACTGAAGTCTGATTCTGAGTAAGTGAGCTAAGTGACAGAATAAGGTCAGTGTGTAATGATTTTTTTTCTCACTCTTTCTCTTTCTTAACAGATAGCGGAGGCCTACTCCCTGGTAGAGGAATGTATCCTTGCCGTTACTTATTGCCAATATTTATTTCCACTCCGTCAGAGCTGAACAGCAGTTAAGCAGCAGTGTTTTTATTTTGATGCGTCAGGGACTTTGGTGACAGTGATTTAGGATGACACTCTTACAATTGTTAATTTGAAAAAGGAAAGGGACATGATACTTCTGCAGTGGTGGGGTAAGTGTTTCCATGTGTGCTGGGCAGAACGGAATATTCACTTTTAGTTTTTTAATTTCTATAGGCGGGTTACAATTTCGTTACTATTTGGCTTGTTCTGTTGGTTCATGGGTTGATTTCCCTGCAGGATTTCCCTTGATTTTGGTAAATACTGGGTGTGGAAGTTGGGGGTTGTTGATGAGAGAAATATGTTCTACTGAAAGTAATCCAATTAATTCCCATTGAGATAAGAATCTCTTACACAAGAGGTTTTGCCTAAGAAAGTAATGATTTGGACACACACACACACACACACACACACACAGTCAACTGCAGGAGAACATACCCTGGAATAGCTTTCAAATTCCAAGATTTATTTATAGCGTCATACATTTTCTGAATTCTTGATTTTCGCACACAAGCACCAGCTCACCAGCTCAACATCAGATGCTGTATATATTTGTCTGACGTTTGTTAATATGATCCTATCTTTTGAATCCCAGAGTTGACAGCTTCAGGGATAGGTGTTATGGGCTCTTGTAGTGTCCTCTTTCCTTAACTGCTGATGGTTATAAGATCAGTGGGCAGTGCAGTTCCTGCAGCTGGAGAGGCTATATCATGAGCGCCTCTTGTCCAACCTCGCCGCCCTGCAGGAAGACTGGGGTACTGCACTCTTCTCTACACAACTGCTCTGTCACTACCGTAGACTCACATGAACACGACTGACAAAATATAACTCTGTTATTCTTTGAATTCCACTCTGTGTGTGTGTGTGTTCTGTGTGCTTCCAGAGAGCCAGTGGAGAAAGCGTAACAGAGCAGCGGAGAGCACCTCACCAGGTGAAACCAACAGCATTGGACAGGAACACATAGAAATACTGCGCCAGATCTGCAGGACGCACCAGAGGTGAGATGGATACTGGTGGACCATAACATGGGTGCAGATCTAGCACAATTTTATACTATAACTATAACTGAGACGACATGCACAAAACATTGACTTGGACAATAACTTGTAGCGGTACTGCTTGCTGCAGTAGAAGGGAAAGCAAAGCATGTCTAGATAGTTTAGTTTGTCACATTCTGTCACCACCCACAATATTACCGCTCCAGAGGGGGATCAGTAAACACGGTCTTCATTTAAATGCATATTTTCATTCGTGAATGGTTTATTAGCTAGAGTCATTTGGTTGATATGTCAGATTATACCCTATGTTTGAACTTTGAACATATCATCCCACGCTAGTGGTTCTTGTCTAGACATGAACCACCCCTTAATTAAATAACACTCCTTTGATTTTCAAGTATTTCTCTTTACTTACTCTACTAAGCTATAGACTCAGATACGTTTTCATGCAAGTCACAGAACCCCACCCATGCCTCTTGGTATGTTAGTAGCTTGTGGCGGTTTGATGGAGATTGATTCAGCTGGATACCAGATGCTCAGTCACTGTAGTGGCCTCCGGTCATTCTAGCTTTCCATTTATTCAATCAAATGGCTTCAAAACATCAGCTCGCCCAGTCAGACCTCTTCTCTCTCTCTCTCTCTATTTATCGCCGTCGCTCTCTCTCCCTCTCTCGGTCTCTCTTTCTCTCGCTCTCTCCGTAATAGGCCAATGCTTGGTGCGGAAAAGGTAAGAAAATGCACCACACACCATCCTTTTGATGACGTTTCTTAGTCCATACTTTAAGAGAAGATTAGTGTGTTTGTGACATGAGCGACATTTATGACAAAGCTGGTTTTTATTTCTAGAGCATGGCAGACACAGTGCTGAAAGACAACCACAACACCAAGGAGCAATGTGAGAGGAATGAGAGAGAATCACCATCCCACCATGGAAAAGGTCAACACAAAACCCACCATCAGATGAATCCCTAAATCAATATTATAGAATGGCCACTTAGCCTAGAGATGTGTATAGGAAGGAGATGATATCATCCTCTTTGTTCACTGGAAAGCCGCAGAGTGTAGTTCGGGTTCTAATCAATAAAGGCTCATAATATGGAATCTGATACCAGATGATGCTCCCATACTGTCTCAGCGATAAGTGTGTGTGTGTCTGTGTCAGTATCTATAATAGGTGCTTATGGGTTCTATATGCTGAAGCCAGGTGATTAGTAGTAGGCCTAGTATTGTAAGCAACACTTCTCTTGTCTCTGCAGTCAGAGGCAGCAACCCTGTAAGACAGGGTGAGGAGGATTTTGAGCAGACCACGCCAACAGGAGCTGACTCTGCCATGGCTGAGGAGGAGGGAGGAGTGGTGGAGAGAGGTGTGGAGGAGGGAGGAGTGGACGAGATGGAGGCGGAAGGGCAGGTGGATGAAGAGGAGGTGTTTGAGGAGAGTCCAGAAGAGGAGGTGCAGGTGGTGGAGTGGCCAGCGGGGGTTCCCCAAGCCTCAGCCAAAGACCTGGTTAAACTCTCTCATGTGGAGGAGGTGAGAATACACTGTGACTGAGGCTTAAATAGACTCATGTTTATCTCTCTCTTCTTTCTTTTTTGTCTCTTTACCTTTCTCTCTATCTATCTCTTCTTGTATGTCTAGATCTCTCTATTGCTGTCTCTCCCTCTGTCTTGTTTGGTATAGGACACATTTTGGAATGAGATAGCCTTGGACAGGCTCAAGGGAGCACAGAAATGTCTTGGCAAAGGAGCTGGGTCTGTAACTAGTAAATTGTCTGTGTGCTTGATACATAATTCCATGTGCTGAGCCACACTACGGATGTGGCCATGGGTGGAAGGTTTGAGGACAGGACACAGAGGCTATGATGTCACTAAAGAGCCACAACAGATTTTAGAACAAGTAGTTCACATACAAATCCTGAAAAATAGGTCAGACATGGTTCAGACAATGACGTTTAGGAGGGCTTTGTTGAGCATGCCTGGCTAGTATTTGAACCCAGTTTTGTCTAGCAGTGACTTCTGAAACCACACAAGTCAGACTAGACACTAGAGACAACATAATATGATATACTAGCACTCTTGGGTTGACAATAGATCTGTTGCCTGAGGCATTATCCTGTGTTGTTATTGATCTCCGCATATTGACCCCATATAACTGACCTACCTATATATTATAGACGTGGATGACACTGTCAGTGTTATAAATGACCTAATTTACGTGCAATAGTGTATGACTCCGCTGAGCTGTACATCATTGCAGTTTGTTGTGCAAACATACACTTGTTTCACCTCTATACATTCTAAGGGTGTCTAAAATTGCTCCCTATTGCCTATACGGTGCATTATTTGGGGGGCGATGGCCCCCACAATAGTATATGCACTGGTTGAAGCTCAATGTTAAATTCAAATCTCCCTATCTTCATATCTAAGCCAATATGACACAATGTCAATGAAAATTCGCAAATTAACTTGATTGGAGGTACACAACACATTCGCCTCTCATAATGATCCATCCAGCCGTTTTGGACTGAATACCTTTTGTAGGTGCGACAGTTTTTATTAAATAGATAATTTAGCACCCTCACGTGCACATTTCCGTCCATTAAGAACCAACTATGTGCTACCTTTGTGTAGCATTTCTGACAATGCTAACATCTTTTCATCCGAATCTCAAAGTTCTAGAACCCGGACCAAAGCACTTGGGTTGCGCTAGTAGCTAGCGCAACGTGCTAGTAGCTAGCTAACACCAGTTGGATGAGAGGCAAGCTACAAGCAAAGGAAGCTATATTTTGCTTTGGAAGGTTTTTCACATGGCTGAAGTCATCTGTGTAAACTGTTGGCCTTGACACTTGTGTGAAATAAGCACAAATAAGATAGTGAACATCATTGACTGCATAATTACCAGTTAGCTAGCCAACTAAAGTTTGCCAATAACGCTAGCTAGCTACAAGCCAACAAGGCTGTAACTGTAATATTAGCTGTATGGACGGATCATGCATTCAATGTATATTGTCAGCGACTCAGTATTGACAATAAACAGTGCATTCGGAAAGTATTCAGTCCCCTTGAAACTTTCCATTTTGTTACGTTACAGCCTTATTCTAAAATGGATCTACACACAATACCCCATAATGATAAAGCAAAAACAGGTTTTTAGAAATATTTGCAAATATTATTTTTTTAAACAATGGAGATTATGACATTTGCACAAGTATTCAGACTCAGTATTTTGTTGAAGCACCTTTGGCAGCTATTACAGCCTCGAGTCGTATTGGGTATGACGCTACAAGCTTGGCACACCTGTATTTGGGGGGTTTCTCCCATTCTTCTCTGCTGATCCTCTCAAGCTCTGTCAGGTTGGATGGGGAGTGTCGCTGTACAGCTATTTTCAGGTCTCTACAGAGATGTTCGATCGGGTTCAAGTCCGTGCTCTGGCTGGGTCACTCGAGGACATTCAGAGACTTGTCCCGAAGCCATTCCTGCGTTGTCTTGGCTGTGTGCTCAGGGTTGTTGTACTACTGGAAGGTAAACCTTCGCCCCAGTCTGATGTCCCGAGTGCTCTGGAGCAGGTTTTCATCAAGAATCTCTCTGTACTTTGCTCCGTTCGTCTTTCCCTCAATCCTGACTAGTCTCCCAGTCCCTACCGTTGAAAGAACATCCCCACAGCATGATGCTGCCACCACCATGCTGCACATTAGGGATGGTGCCAGGTTTCCACCAGACGTGACGCTTGGCATTCAGGCCAAAGAGTTCAATATTGGTTTCATCAGACCAGAGAATCTTGTTTCTCATGTTCTGAGAGTCATTTATGTGCCCTTTGGCAAACTCCAAGCGGGCTGTCTTGTGCCTTTTACTGAGGAGTGGACTTGACACTTTGACCCCATGGCTTGGTTTTTGCTCTGACATGCACTGTCAACTGTGGGACCTTATATAGACAGGTGTGTGCCTTTCCAAATCATCATGGAAACAGGATGCACCTGAGCTCAATTTCGAGGCTCATAGCAAAGGGTCTGAATACTTATGTAAATAAGGTATTTAAAAAAATATTTTTTTTAGACATTAGAAAATAAAATATATATTTTCGCTTTGTCGTTATGGGGTATTGTTTGTAGACGGATGATGAAAAAGGTGTATTTAATCAATTTTAGAGTAAGGCTGTAACGTAACAAAATGTGGATAAAGTCGTCAAGTCTGAATACTTTCCGAATGCACTGTAGCTATCCCACATTCTTATACAAACAATGCACAGCTAGCTAGCTAAGTAAAGTTCATAGTCAACACCAAACTTTGGGAAACTGCCATGCTGCTAATGGATAATACATGCAATGGGCATTCCTCATTTAACATTAACGTTAGCTAACGTTACTCCATACACTCTAGTCATTCTGTGTTGCTTAGCAATGTAGCTATGTAACGTTACAGCCTTTACCTTATGCATTGATTCAGTACGCTCCCTCTGTCAATACAATTTTCTTGTCATTATATCCAAATTTGCATACATCAACTGTTTTAGACCATTTTTTTTAACCAAGCAAAAATAAATAAATGTTCAATCATTACTGAGTGAATGAACAACAACAAAAGCTTCCTTTCATCACCAGACTGTCTATTAAAATAGTGTCAAGATAATGTGTCATGACAGGGTTCGTAGCGTAAGCGTTAATGTCACCACCATGGAATCTGAAGGGTTACCACAGCAACAAAATCAAAATCTTTTCCGTAAAATAAATGTTAAAATGTTCTAACTAATTTTCATTGGGAAGGCAGATAAAGTATTTTTATCAAAAGCAATCCCTTTTGCTTGAGAACACAATCCTAGTAATTACTACCCTCTGGGGGTTTGATTAATCTCGCCTGGGCGTGCCAATGTAGGCGTGTTTTGCATTGGCTGAAAGTTGATTGCATTCGATTTGGAACCAGGCTGCCTGCTGGACGTGAGCCAAGTGCCCTGTTCAAAGCCCACGGCGAAGTTGGCTCAAAACAAAAGTGACCTATTTAAGCATGTGTAGTAATTACCAGGATTCTGTGTTTTCCCATGCAAAAGGGATTGCTTTTGTTAAAAACGCGTTATCTGCCTTCCCAATGAAAACTAGTTAGAAATTCAAACATTTATTTTATGGGAAAGAGATGTATGTTTCTGGACGATGCACCATGCTGCCTTGTTGACAAAATGACAGAGCAGGGCGATTTACTGTTCGATTTGAGAAGGGCAAGCCTCCCTCCTCGCTTTCGGGGGCGACAACGCCGCCTCTTCTTCTGTGGGGTTTATAGGCGGATGGCATCCAACGTTATGATGCATTACCGCCACCTACTGTACTGGAGCGGTCCCACCTGTGTACCAGAGTCCTAGCTTAAAAATGCACCAATAGAAGTATAAAGAGAGGTTGCCCACATGCAGGAACAACCCGAATTGTGGGCCGCAATTGCACCCTTCTTCGTCCTGCTACTACGGAGAAGAGTACAGTGGAGACTGGAGAGACCAACTCTCAAGGAATACACCATTGCCCTCATCCTTCAGATGTGCTCCACCCCTATGGTACATCCCAAGGACACACTGCTTAATGTTCCCTGAAATGTGTATGCCAGCTGGTTGACGGAGCGCCGAGCCCCACTATGCACTTGTTTATCTTCTGGTTCCACTGGAACATCAAGCTCCTCCGCTATTTTAGAAGTTTTGAATCCTAAGCAACCTGCGTACACATTGTTTGAAGTACAATAGACCAACATAGCTACTGTAGTAGGTCAAAGCTGTGTACTGGAAAACCTTGGTAGAGCGTGGATGGAGTAGGCATGGTGGTGCTCATGTGAATTTCCTTTATTTTCTGGCTTCAGAACGATGCTTACTTCTGACTTAAAACATAGTTTTTTGTTTTTAATTACACAAGGCTCTGGTCAAAAGTAGTGTACTGTATAGAGACAGAAATGTTTAAGCCATTCACTGCACACTGTTTCTAATTCACACTTATCCACCCCTGCAGAGCTCCTCACCAGATGGCCTGGTGTCCATTCTGAAAAGGAGGAGGGCGTCGCTAGATGGCCTGCCCCCAGAGGGTCCCGATGCATCCAAAGAGAACTCCAAACGCAAGGTGCGCTTCAGCGAGCCAGAGGATGGCATGGAACCAGGTATGGATCAGCCTGATAACCACCTCTCTCTCTCTCTCTCTCTCGCCATATAATGCCAATTAGAGCCATGAGGCACCCTGGGGCATGACTAACATCTGGAATGAGATGGGTTTAGGGGGCACGGAGTAAAGATGAATTCTACCTCTATTCCTTTCTAACTCTGAACCCCTTGTCCCCCACACCCTGAATATATCTCTCTTTCTCTTGCTATTTCTCTCTCTCTCTCTCTCTCTCTCTCTCTCTCTCTCTCTCTCTCTCTCTCTCTCTCTCTCTCTCTCTCTCTCTCTCTCTCTCTCTCTCTCCTCTCTCTCTCTCTCTCTCTCTCTCTCTCTCTCTTCTCTCTCTCTCTCTCTCTCTCTCTCTCTCTCTCTCTCTCTCTCTCTCTCTCTCTCTCTCTCTCTCTCTCTCTCTCTCTCTCTCTCACACACACACATTTGCATACACTCTATACATAAGTTCTTATACTGTGTCTTCAATAAAGACACAATAAGATAGTAGTAACATATTAATAAGTATGTTTTTTTTTTATCTGTGCAGACGAGGTGGGTGGAGACTCTTGTTTGATCCTGCTGTTGTTGTGCTTAGTAACCGTGGTAATCAGTCTGGGCGGGACTGCTCTGTACTGCACGCTAGTGGACACCTACAGTAGTATCTGCACCGACTTCTCTCACAACGTGGACTTTTACGTGGTCCAAGTACACCACTTCCTGGACGGGCTCAGACACTGGCTGTCCATACGCTCATAGTCAGCACGGTCTACTGGAGCAGTAAGGACATACAGTCAGTCGCCTGCTGCAGCAGTATATGGACTTATACAGAAGCCCACCTACTGCTACAGTCCAGCGACTCTTATGAAACCCTAGGAGGAAGACCAGCAAAAATATACTGTAAGACTGGTAACACTACTGGTTGGAGAGAATGCTTTAGGTGAAGTCAGACACTGGCTCCCCATACTGTCCAAGCCAGGGAAAAGATTCAGTAAGAGGGTATTATATACTGTAGGAACTGCTCTGAGACAAGAGGGAGCACTTGACTCTAGTCCCAGTATAAATTAGAGAAAGTCATTGAAGTTCTGGGATAGGGTCTGAAATAGAGAGTGAATGGGCTTGTGAGCATTGATCTAACAGGAGGCACAGGTGCAGACATTTTGAACTACTGACATTTCATATACAGACCAAACTGTTTCCGGAACAATGCCTCCTCTTGTTTTTGACCAGCAGTTTTTAACCTCAAGATGGACACAGCACAAAAGAGCTCCCAAAAACATGCAAAGGAACAAAACATAGCATTGTAAAGTATATTCTAGTTGGATTTTTTATAAAAATATATGTTTATCTGAATTTGTAAAGATGTTTATCTGAAAAACGCATACAATTCAGATAAACAGTAAAGATGTTTATCTGAATTTGAAAGCCTCATGGTAAAATTTGGGGTACAGTATGCCAATAAAGAAACTGACATTTTGGGGATTGAAAGGACACTTTTTTTTATGACAAGTCTTCTCGACTCCTTGACTTGTCAAATGTAGCCTACATGTTGTACATTTTACAGCAGTTTTTTGTACATGGAGACATGGGTTCAGAATTTCTCTTACATTCCTCTGAAGGTACGCAAGGTTGTTGACCACTGCAAATGAAGGTCATTTGGGAAGAATGGCTCTCTGGAATTGGCACATTGTTAAGTCATTTGTTGAAAACAGAGGAATATCAATACAAATATGCATGAAAGATACTGTATGTATGGCTCTTGGTATGACAATATGAACAACGTTTAATGTTCATACAGCAATGCATTTAAATGTAGTCATGATATTCAGTACTGCACTGGTTACTCAGATATTTCAGGCACTTATGTTAACTTGTTTGTGTTGGTCAATATTGTTATGTACTGTAACCATACATTTGTCTTTTATTCTATAAGTCTATTTTAATGTATTCAATACAAATCCATTTCCTTGCTTTGGTGAATAAACTTTGTTTGCTTTTATCTACTGTATGTCCAGGCTGGTCTCATTGACTAGACGTAACATAGTAAACAAAAATCCGGGACATTCAAATGAGTATAATATGTTGCGTTCAGTATGGCTACTTAAGACATAAGTTTACTTAAGGTCAAAACGAAAGTGGAGGGTGGGCAACTCAAATGTCTAGCAACACAGGGAAGGTAACTCAAACATCTAGCAACCCAACGGTTGCATGTTTGAATCTCATCACGGATAACTTTAGCAACTTTGCAACTACTTACTACTTTTTTGCACACCCAGTAGATTTCCAGGACCAGAGTTGGAGATCCCTGTTCTAAACCTAGTGCTTGGTTCTGTGAATGTGTTTGAAGGAAATCAGACAGAAAGTCACAGTTTGGCAGTGGAATGTCCCTAATGACATACTTCTTACTCTATGGGCATGATCTTCTATCCATTGTCTGACATTGGAGTATGGTAAAAGTAATATTTCCACCCATATGCTCTCCAAGAGTGCTATTCAATCTGTATCACTGAAGCGTTACAGATTTGCGTGATAGAAATGCAAAGGTAATTTCATATTGAAGCGACATCTGCAGCGTTTAGCTGAATGCAGTCTCAGCTAATGCGGGAACATAGCGCCCCACTGTGGAGATGTCATAACACCCATAAAACCTAGCGGTCAAATGGGGAAATGGTTCCAATTGTTTTCCCACCATTAATTCTTCCAATAGGGAATTTTAGAAACACTTAAAATAAGGGCTGTGCTTCATGTAGGCGTACTCTGGTGTGACGTTTTGATAACCATGTAAATCTCTCTCGGGCAAGGTGACTTTTATCAATATATTCGGCTCTGTTTACTCTATTTCGAAAATGCTCATTGGAATCAAAGTAGACATCATGCAAAACTACAAATACCTGCAAGTTCTCTCTAGCTGACATCTTGCCAATGTGAACAATGAAAGAACATCTCATACCAAGTTTCCTTTATATCATGTATGTTCCATCGAGAAAACAAGTAAACAAAAATAATGCAACATATAAACACGGATTGCATGATGCAACACAATTGCAAACAACACAGGCTGCTACAGTGACAATTAGAGGCAGCATTCATTGACATTACTCAACCACAGCCATTTACGACTTTATTCAATCCATATATTGTCTTTTGCGAGTTTTAAATTGGCAGAGTATCTGTAATCAAACATTGGCATGAGTTGTGCAATGTTGTAGCCTACGGGGCTCCTCTCAAGATGTAATACCACCAACAGGCCACAAGATGTCCCAGTGCACCATGAAACCAAACCAGACACCATTATTCTAGAATTGTGTATTTATACTATCAAGCGTTGGACTAGAGCGCAGTCGACTCATGCAATATTGTTGCGCAGTTTATATGTTTTAAGGCAAAGTTCGAGTTATTTCGGATATCCTTATTATGCCTACCCATGTGGTTTTACATATCTCAGCTGTAGTATTTCAATCTCGATATTTTTTTTGCCAAACATTGCAGTAATACCGAATGCATTGGTTAACATTGTAGTCAGTTGATTGATACGAAACACTACGAGAACAAATCCTTTGGCGCGTCACGCGGCGTAAACTTGGCTACAGTAAACGGACGTTTTAGTGCGCAATGGCGACTGTAACCTCTACCAGACCTTATCATATTATCATATTCGGAGCCTCCGGTTTTACCGGGCAGTTTGTGGTGGAAGAGGTAGCCCGGAGCGCCTTCGAAGGACCAAGCGGGTCTCTGAAATGGGCCTTGGCCGGGCGCAGCAGACAGCGGCTGGAGGGAGTTTTGAACCAAGCCGCCGAGACCCTCCGTACGTGTTTGACACTAACCAGAAAAGAGAATCGAGTGCCTGTTGTCAGTAAAATTATGATTTTATGTCAAGCATGGTTTGACTAGGCTACTACTGTATAATGATTAACAGCGGCAACGGTTTCAGTTGCCTTCAAACGACAAGGCCTATACACTTGCATTTTTTTGTAGAAGGTGCTAGTAACAAAGGTTCATTCAGTTTCTCTGCAGGGGAACCATTTTTATAGCGGTTCTTCCAATAACCTGTGTATAACAATTTGTACGGTTCTTCATTGCACTGATAGAACCAAAGGGTTCTTCATTACACTGTAAAACAATAATTCCGGTTTCTGGATGCAGTGAAAATATGGTAAACCTTTATGGAAAATAATTGCAGTCAGAGTGCTGTATAACTGCAGTACACGCAAATACTGCGTCCAAAATACACCGTTTTTTTTACAGCAGTAATTTTGCAGTGTAACCGCAGTTAGAGCGGAGTATAACAGCAGCTGTACACGGCAGTTATTCTGCAATTACTGCGTCCAAAGTACAACAGTGGACTGCAGTTACTGCACTTTTACTGCAGTTTCAAAACGGAAATATTTTTTTGTAAGGGAATATACAAAAATATACTTCATTGTTAGAGCTGGATTAAGGTGATGTTTCTGTAAGGGACAGTATACTGCTGTATTCTGATAACTCCGAGTCACCCTCACTTGGGATTTGAACTCACAACCTCTAGTTTGCCAGCGTCAGTAGTGTGCAACTGCAGCCTGCAATTCGGGGCGTTTCTGCATGTACGCATTCACGCTACTTCCTCAAGCATTCCATTGGTCATGTATCACATCCGGACGTGATTGGGAGTCCCATAGGGTGGCGCACAATTGGCCCAGCTTCATCCGGGTTTGTCCGGAGTAGGCCGTTATTGTAAATAAGAATTTGTTCTTAACTGACTTGCCTAGTTAAAGGTTTGATTAATTTATATATTCATCTCACAAGGAGCCCTGGGTTTATTTTTGTTTTGACCCTGTAGGGTAACCCAATTGGGTTCTATGTAGAACCCTCTCATGAAGAACCCTCTTGTTGCAGGATTCTGTCATCTGTCCCTATCGGGGAACCTTTTTGGGTGCCACATAGAACCCTTTGATTTGTCCCTGTAGGGGAACCCTTTTGAGTTCCATTTAGAACCCTCTCATGAAGAACCCCCTGGTTCCAGGTAAAACCAATGACAGGTCTACAGTTATACTTATAGGATACTTCAGATGCGTTTATGGCACACACTGTTAGGTACTCGCCTGTTGGTGAGTACTGGTCAGTACCATTAAGGATACATGTGCGCAAATCTAGTATAATGGTACATTTTTCTATTCAATATAAGGCACAATCATTACTGCCCTCTGAAATGTAGGTGGGGGCTGTGCTGGTGGGGGCTCATTAGCATATCTGGGGGCATGATCTAAAATATGTTGTATTTGTGCCAACTGTTAGTGGAAGTGTTGTACCAGTTTAAGTGGTTTTATTGTTATGTTGATGAAGGTTGAGCACCTCATTTGTCCACTCCAGTTCTACGATCTTTGTAAGAGCTTATGACAATCAAGAGCTGCACTGTTAAGAGGTTAATTTAATGTGCATTTACCAGTAACTTAATGGTAGTTGGCCACCAGGAATTTCATTTTTCCCCCTTCTATAATTTACTGTCCGCTTGCTGCAAGTAGTTATTGTAAAATTCAGTAACTTACTGTGACTGATTTCTGTCGCACTCACTGACCAGATGGTGTGGCAGGACGGTCAGTTGGCTGTCAACCATGAGGTTGAGGCTGAGCTCCAAGTGTGCTAACCACAAAGAATGCTTAGTAGTTGTCAACTAATGTTAATCTTGTAATCAGTATAGTTCAGTGAAAGTACAGTAAGTTACTGGCATTTAGTTGCAAGTAAGTTACTGGGTATTAAGTTACTGTGAATTTTACACGAACTTACTGACAGCTAGGTAACACAAACTTCCAGGCAGCTAACTGCCATTAACTTACTGTGAAATACACAGCAGTGTTTCCCCTATATTCATTCAAATTGTTGCCACTGCTGCAAAAAATATGAAGTTATTTTAGACATTTCTGTCGAGATGCGCTTTTAAATGGATAGTCATTGGCTCCATGACTGTAAGTCTATGGGAACAGCTAGCATATCATTGCGCTAAAACTAGTAACAATGCACACCCACCCCCCTGCTAACCTTGCCACCACTGCTGAAAAAAATCCTAGGGCAAACACTGCACAGTAACCTCTTAACAGTGCAGCTCTTCATTGTCACAATGATTGCAGAACTGTCAGTGTTACAGTAAAATAGGTGCTCAACCTTTAACCTTTAACCACCAACCACTTAAACTGGTACAACACTTGGCACAAATACACAACATTCAGTAACTTGCTGTTTACAGTACTTTCACTGCAACCAGTAGCCTCTAGTGTACTGTAAAATTACAGGAACTTTTTAACAATCTAGCATTTCATGGCATAAAGCAAAACATGGAGGAGAGGGAAAGAACAGGATGGTTCTTCACAGCCATCACAGCAGTAAAGAACCCTTCATGAGCAGTAAAGAACCCTACCTGAAAAATGGTTACACATATCACCCTCACCGCTGACAAAGAACCCCTCAAGAACCTTTTTTGTTGTTGTTGTTGTATGCGCACGCAGTGTCCGTTGTCCTCTACGGGTGAACAACGACACTGCTGAACTTGACCGGTAAACAGGTGTCTTAATATTTCACTGGGTACACAGGGATACTGCTGTTTAATCTTAGTTGATATTGATCCCACTGGCTTGTGACTTGCTTAATAATGGTCACCCATGCAAATTGCTCTAATAATGCAAATCTTTCCAAACAATGTGATCAGTGATTCAGAGGGGTTGGGTTAAATGCGGAAGACACATTTCAGTTGAGTACATTCAGTTGTACAACGGACTAGGTATTCCCCTTCCCCTTTTCTAAATGCCTATTTCAGTATTGTATTAAGCTATGATTTACTGTAGATGTGTGACTTTTAACCAATGCATGCGTTCAGTAGAACTTTGCTCTCTGTTTCCAGGTCAGCCGGAGTTAAGGACTCAAGTTGAAATCATTGTGGCTGATGTCTCCGAAACAGATTCATTGGCCATCATGTGCCAACAAGGACTGGTTGTTCTCAACTGTGTTGGGCCAGTAAGTCTACAGTAACAATGACTGTTCTTGTTATTGATACCTGGGATGAGGGCTGGCCTTTTGGGGTGTCATTGGTCCAGACTCCCAAGTTACTCTTGTCCCCAATGATAATTGGAAAGCTTGTTAGGAGTATGCTGCCTGTGTAGCTGTGGCCACGGTACTGCTGTACATTACAGTCGACTCAGCTTTATCAGTGCGTATGGAACGTAATAACATGTGATCAATTGCAAAGGTATGGCAATTTGATAGGGAGATGAGGCTTTTGATAAAGGGTTGACGACACGCATTCACACACACACACACACACACACACACACACACACACACACACACACACACACACACCTATACCTCCATTAACACCCAAATCATATTGAGTCCTTTTTCTTGTCTCCCTAGTACAGGTTCTATGGTGAGCCCGTGGTTAAGGCCTGCATAGAGAATGGAGCCCACTGCATAGACATCTGTGGAGAACCTCAGGTAGTGTGCTCTGTCATTACACAACACCATCATATTAAATGTCCGTCTTTATGGCTCAATTCAGTGCCTTCACTAGCCTCTACCTCCAACCTAGTTTTATTACTGTCTATTACTGTCTTTACAGAGACAACGATGGTAGGATGCATTTGGATTTCAGGAGCTTTATGCTCATATCATCCTTATTGCCAACATAGTCTGGTGGAAAGCAGTGCAGGCCTTTTGGGACGCACCCCAGGTCTCTCTGCTAGGTGTTTTTACAGTGGTCTTGTGTTGTGGTCCGTAGTTCCTGGAGAGGATGCAACTGGAGTACCACAGCAGAGCGATGGACAGTGGAGTGTATGTGATTGGCAGCTGTGGCTTTGACTCCATACCAGCTGACATGGGTATCCTGTACACAAAGAACCAGTTTAAAGGTAGAGAGATACACTGTTAATTGGGTTTGTGAATGTTTTTTTTAAAATATGTTTTATTATAGAGAACAGCACTTGTTTGTGATGGCAGCCATCTGTGAAGAAGATACAGTTCTCATACTTATTTTTGTCCTTGACATTGTATCTGCAGGCTCTTTCTGCTTTACTGGTGTTTTTCCTGTTATCAATGATGAATTACGGAACCATTTTGGCAAAGAAGATGTTTGTGTTTTTAGCTGAATTCCAAACGCGATGATACAGCTACAGTACACAATTAACTCACTGCATTAGTACCATTGTTGCTTTTCCCATGAGGTTTCTATCTGTGTGCTTGTCCAGTCTGTCCTTGATTAAAGGTATATATAATAACACTGTGTCATATCTGTTAACAGGGACACTGACAGCTGTGGAGAGCTTCCTGACTATACACACTGGTCCTGAGGTAGACAGCTCGATCACTTCCGGTTTTTCTACATGCATTATGGGAAATGTAGTCATACAAGTGATCTAATGTTGATGATTCCAAGGTCCACACCATTATTTTGTTTAGATCCAGCTATATGCTTTAATCGTGAATGAATAGGAACTATAGGCACCATCTAATTTCATAATTTCGTTAGACACAACAAATGGCATGGGACGTGGACTAGTAAACCACTTTTGAGGTCTGAAAATGGGGAATTCTGGGGAATTCTGATCGACTTTAATTTTGGAGTGAACCATTCCTTTAATAGTTTGTTTGTTGTGATGGTGACTTGGCTTAAGCTTTGGGATATTCCTTCCCTGTAGGGAGGCTGTGCCCACGACGGCACATGGCAGTCCGCCATCTACGGCTTTGCAGACAGCGGCTCCCTGCGGAAGCTGAGGAAGAAATTTGGCCACCAACCTCTCCCAGTTGTAGGTGCAAAGGTCAAGAAGAGGTATTGGCAGATGTCTAATGTACAGACAGTCTGTGTTCACTCCATTTCCATTCAAAGTCATTGCATTTGATTGGTATGGCACAGTTGGTGCTTGGCAATGCTGAAGTGGATTTAGAGGACTTGTCTATCAATATAGATTAAATGAGTTGATGGCGTCTGTCTGTGCTGAATTCTGTGGGATGCTGATGGTGAAAATTTGAGAGTGTATTTGGAAGTAAACTGACTTGTATGTATGTATGTATGTGTGTGTGTGTGTGGTATGTGTTTGTGTATTCCTCAGGGGTAGCCTGTTCTTCAGTAAGGAGATTGACCAGTATGCCATACCCTTCATGGGCTCAGACCCATCAGTAGTCAGGAGATCCCAGCGCTTCCTGTATGAGGGCCATCAGGAGTTACCAGTAAGATCTAACACAACCCCCCACCTCTATTTCCTGACTGGCTGCCTGCGTTCAGTCACTCAACAATGCTACATTGTGGTCCTGCTGATGCGTAGAGGTTTGGCATGGCAAGAGAACGATCAGTTGGCTGAAGCAGAAACAGACTGGTATCCAGGCTACCCCTCCTTTCCCCAGTATTTTATCCATCACGGCTAGCCTAAACAACCTGCTCAATACCGAGACCGCTGTCAAACCCCATCTATTGCCACGTACAATACCCAGAGGGGTACATGGTCGTCTGTAGCTCAGTTGGTAGAGCATGGCACATGCAGCGCCTCAATAGTAGGTTCGATTCCTGGGACACCCGTATGTGTTTTGTATGCACGTATGACAGTAAGTCGCTTTGGATAAAAGCGTCCGCAAAATGACGTTATTATTCTGTCATTTTCCATAGTCTACCTCAGTATCTACGTGTCTCCCCCCTTCCTTGCTTTCACAACCCCTAATTAGGTCAAGCAACTCTGGCTGTCAAAATTGTATTCCATTTACGAGCTTCCTATGAAACTATAAAATGAAGCCTCATTTACTCACAAACATCCAATGTGGAGAGAGAGAGATTGTAAAGAACCCCTGTTTTTCTTCCTTGTGGAGAGATATATATTGTAAAGAACCCCTGTTTTTCTTCCTTGTGGAGAGAGAGAGATTGTAAAGAACCCCTGTTTTTCTTCATATGGAGAGAGATAAATGATAATGAGTCATACAGCAGCTCCAAGTGATTCATCATCTTGCTCTCCTCATTATCTTTGTGGGGTGTCTCAACACTGCTCCTGGCCAATATAGTGCACTTGGGATTATAGTGCCTGTGATGTGCCCTTTCTTTAGCCTGTGCCCTTTCTTTAGCCTTTCCATGGCATGGGGGAGTACTATTTAGAAGTAGGGACATCAGTAGCTTACAGGAGCATGCAGGAGTTAAAAGTTATTTATCGAGTTCCCTTCTCTTTCTACTTCTCTCCTTCTTTCTCTCTCCCCTTCTTTCTTTCCCCCTCCCTCTCTCCCTCTTCAGGTCCAGTACTCTGCGTATGTAGGGGTCGGTGGCGTCTGGTCGTTGATAAAGATGTTCTGTGGTGGCCTGCTCTTCTGGTTCCTAGGGAAGTTCGGCCTGGGAAGGAAGCTCCTCATTACGGTGTGTGTCCAAAATGGCACCCTATTGTCTATATAGTTCACTACTTTTGACCAGAGCCCAAGACCATATTCCCCATATCGTGCACTACTTTTGACCCGGGCCCATACAGTGTATTTCACCACATTTAGATGTCTGTGGAAATGACATTAACCAAGTAGTTTGGTTACCAATCTTGTGAAAATAGTCAGTCACAGTTGGTTGGCTTAATTAAGGGTAGAAAAGACACAAACGAATGGTCTCCTCTTCTTTTAACTGTGAGCCCCTCGTTCAGTTAACCTCCATGACTGTCAGATCTGTGTGAATATAACATACAGTTACTGTACAGCGATAACAAGAAGAAATGACCTGTGTTGGAGATGGGAGGTAAACAGCTCATTTTTCCAGTGAATTGGTTGACGTTTCTGATCCTTAGTTTCCAGAGTTCTTCTCCTTTGGCGTGTTCACCAAGGCTGGACCCAGCAGGAAGCAGGTACTGTAGTGGACTCAGGCCCGATGGAAACAGTACATGAATGGCCCAGTCATAGCCATGTGTCTAGTGAGAAGAACCTCCATAAACGTTTCATGCTAAAGTCAAGTTTTGGATGCAGGCATTGTAGAATGTTGATAACATCACTGTATATGTAGAAAAACAAAATTAAAAGCACTGTATTTATTTGATCAGTTCATGGAAGTGGAGGTTAGCGTTCATTACTTGAAGCGCTAAGACTCCTCTCCTCTCCCAGATGGACGGAACATCTTTCAGTCTGACGTTTTTCGGGGAGGGTTATGCTGAGGGGCTGGACCCGTCTCAGGGAAGACCCAACGCTAGGATCTGTACCCAGATACACGGAGCAGGTAATACATTATCTCTGATTGTAGCCTTGTTTTTGGTTTAGTTGTGATGCAGGTCAGGGTCATGACTATTCATGCTCTGTCCAATGTCCACACAGTGCTTATTATTTTCTTCGTCTTGATTATCATTGGTCTACTATAATTTTTGTTGATAAACTATGTTGACTTTCATTGGTCCACAGAGCCTGGCTATGTAGCCACACCTGTTGCTATGGTACAGGCAGCTATCACTCTGCTGAATGAACCACAATTCCTTCCTATAAAGTGAGTCGGGTGCCTCTGTCTCTCGCTCTCTCTCTCTCTCTCTCTCTCGCTCTTTCTCTCTCGCTCTCTCGCTATTTCGCTCTCTCTCTTGCTCTCTCTCTTGTGAATATTTTATAGTTCTACAAGGAATGAAGTCCGACACACTGGTACATCAAATATGCAGCTACTATTACAATGTAACAGTACATATATATATTGTAATATATGCATGTACAGGACCTAGAAGTTAACGCTATGTTGTGATTGACAGGGGAGGAGTGTACAGTCCAGGAGCTGCATTTGCCAGGACAACTCTCATTGACCGCCTCAACAGACATGGCCTGGTGTTCTCGGTGAAGAGATTCTGACGAGAGGGTCTGAGAAAAAGGACTCCTGTCTGTGCCCAATCCCAAATCCAACCCCTAGGACATGTTTGGCTGCTAAATTCTGGTGCATCTCGTGCATCTGGGTGGCGGTGGTATTTCTATTATATCTGAGAGGTTTTGATTTGGACTGTTTTTTGTTAGCAATATAGAAATTGGTAATATCTTCACTTTGCCCTCTGGTGGGCTGGGTAGTATATTCACCATATTGCTTATACCCATCCAATCCTTTCAGATCTACATGAAGTGCCATGGCATACAGGTGAATAGGGTGAGCGATACTCTAACCCCCTGTTACCCCCTACCCTAGTCCCACCAGCTCTGTGTATCGATTGCTTAACCCAATGACTGCTGTGGTCTATGTTAGAGGAAATACTGGATGTCAATATTAGGCCAAATGGACAAACCTCATCCCCTTAAAGCTGTATCTGTCTCCCCTTAAAGCCGTACATAATCAGCCTTTTTATCAGGCTAAGGATACAGGCATTCAGACAGCCGGCCACATTGTTACCGTTCTAGTCTGAAGTCTGTGTCTCTCTCGTGGCCCGTTTGAACTGTCCTTTTATGGCTTCAGAATTTTGGTCATGCAGAGGTGTCACTCAGTGGGTTTCAAATCAATTGTCCGTAATACAAGTGACTTATTAGTATTGTTAATGTGTATGTGAGTGTCCTTGACCCAGATTACAGCTCTCCACAATAGGATGTAGTGGAGGACTAGTTTAAGGGCTGTTGTGTGTTCTCATAGCCAAGAAAGGACTGTGGCCTATAGGTCTTTATTCTGTGTTTTAACTCACATTTTAACACCCATATTTTGCCACTGTGTGTGTGTGTGTGCGTGCGTGCGTGTGCTTGCCACATGGATTTTAATCAGACTAGTCCAAGGGCATTATAAGACAGACTTTGGGTGTTTCAGATATTTCCGAATAATACCAGTGTTTTATAAACGTGGTGATATTCTGTTTTTGTGTTTTATAAAAATAACAAGTAGGCAATACATACTGCTCTGTACAAGTATAAACACACACATATGGTAACCTGAAAATGTAACAACAAATATCGCCTCAGACTGTGCAACCTAAATAATGTTTATAAGCTAAAGAAAATGGAGTCAAATGCGGTCTACCAATGCCCATCAACACATTCAGGACCCAACCTCCCCACTAGGTGGCAGTGTTTCTCTAATTACACATTCCCTTCCCACTTTACCAAATATTTACATGCCACTAACTAGATGAGCTGTCAGTTAAGGTAATTCGCCTGTGAGAGGAGACATGGGATGGTACAATGTTTAACCATAATTAAAAGTCCATGTATACACTTTTAGCCAGAATGGATGAGGAAGGAGGGGGATGGCCAGGTTTATCATGGGTAACAGATGTGGGTACGTGAATGAGGAGGGTCAAGGTTGGAAGGACCTGGGAGGCATTGTCTGTAGACTGTGACTCAACCTCCTTTCTCTTCCCTCCTTAGCCTCCCTTCCCTCTTCAGCTCTGTCTCTCCCCTTCCTCCACCACTGTCGCAACAACTCTGTTAGCAGAGCATTACAGAGAGAGAGAAAAGGACAGAGAGAGAGCAGTGTCCTAGTTCTACTGTAGTCATACAGAGGGAAATAGACAGGTTTGTTCAATCATAAAACTGTGGGAGAGTAATTGTTAAGTAGCGTGGTTAAGTACAGGGTGTATAGCATAGCTATACGTGTAGCTGAGAAAACGAACAAGGAAAGGGAGAAAGAGAGCAAGACAGGAGAATGCAGTGGCTTGTTTCCCTATGCACATAGGATACAGGAGCCCCATCCCTCTTCCCTGCCCTCCTCTCCCGCCATCGTGGGTGTGCTGTTATTCATGCCATCTCCCTCACCTTGGCCAGCTCATCCCTTCTATCTCCCTCTCCTTTCCCCTCATCTCTTCATCCCCTCTTCGATCTCTCTCTCCTTTCTACTCCTCACTCCTCTCCTGCTGTCTTGTCTCCTCTTTACTTCTCCTTTGCTCTCTCCATTTCCACTCTTATCATCCCCTCTTCTGACTGATGCCTTCCTCAGTCCAGCAAACAGCCTCCACCCTACCAGTTAGGCATGATGTTTAGAGTGGGCTGCAGAGCAAAACACCTATCGGGCACTTCCAGCCCCGCATTCACTCTCTCTATTTAATTCTCTCTCTCTCCCTTTCTCTCTTGTATTTTCTGTTCTTCCTTTCTTTCTCCTCTGACTTTCTGTTTACCTTATCTCTCTTCCCCCCATCTCTTTCTATTTCTTTCTTTCATCCTCTTGCTGTCTATCTGTCCTCTCTCTCAGTGGTGACCCGTCATTCAGTGCAGGTGGGGCCTGTTTTGGCATTAATACATGTCACATATCAGTTAGAAAACGATGTAAAAAATAAATTATTGAGTTAATAAAGACACATACAAACATGGTCTCTTTTTTGCTTTCTTGAGAAAGGCAGCTCCAAAATGCCTGTGTTTCAGCATAGCTCAGTGCTTTCTGTGGTTGAGGGGCAGCCAATGGAAAATATGGAGCGTAGGGGTTGGTCATCTTCTCTAGTTGCGCCATGATTGGCTCAGTGTTCTGTCACTGTCAGGTTGTGCGCTACTGGTAAGAAGTCAGGTGCAGGAGAGCGGAGAGTTGTGATCAGGCGCACACTTTAATTGGCAGAAGTAACAACAGATGGACGCAACTGCGTCAAAAACCTCAAGCCAAATGGAAAAAGTGCAAAGAGCGACAACAGTCACAATAATGCATAAGTTAAACAACTAAACACACTCGGGTACAACACGGTACCCGGGGAAAAACCAGCCTGGCGCGTAACATGTAACAAAACAATTCCACTCAGACATGCGGGAAACAGGGAATATATATGTAATGTGATTAGGGAATGTAAACCAGGTGTGCGGGGAAACAAGACAAAACAAATGGAACAATGACAAGTGGAGCGGCGATGGCTAGAAGACCGGTGACGTCGACCGCCGAACGCCGCCCGAACAAGGAGAGGAGCCGACTTTGGCGGAAGTCGTGACAGTCACTCATGGGGACACTACATCACCGCAAAATCTACAGGGAAAGCTAGAAAGCTCAAGCCACCTTGGGTGCTGCCATAGATTTACATTAGAAGTGCACATCCAAGAAGGCTCAAGATCATTGGCCACAGATAAAATTATGTTAAATCACGTTATATCTACCGTAGCTTTGATTGGACTCAACATCATACTTTCAAAATCTTAGCTAGCAAACTAGACACGCAGTCATCATTAATCATGTCGACAATCTACTGGCAAATCCTTTTCATATGAAGAGAAATTATAGATAAAACGTATTGTTGCTCATCAGCCATTGGACATAAACATTACAAAACAAGTTGGAAATCGCAGATTCAACAATGAGTGTTTTGGAAGGAATCAGTGGCTAACTGCAAGTGTTGCAAAGCAATCACTATTTCGCTTCCCCTGTATGCTATGCAGCGTTCAAAACAACTGGAAATTCAGAACTGGAAAATCTCAGAAAAAAACGAGCTCCAACTGGAAAAATACGTTTTGAACAGTAATCCAAGTCGGGAACTCAGGCCTTTTTCTAGAACTCCGACCTGAAGATCACTGACATCATGATTCAACCTTGTTTTTTTCCAAGTTCCCAGTTGTCGTGAAAGCACCATAAATCCTTAGAATGCCAGACTTTGATGACAAAGTTTTATGACAAAATTTTCCCACAAGGACCGCCTCGGCCTTCTGAGTGGTGCAGTCGTCGAATGCACTGCATCAATTGCCCAGCGTCATCAGGGTTAGGGGAGGGTTTGGCCGGCAGGGATGTCCTTGTCCCATCGCTCTCTAGCGACTCCTGTGGCGGGCCTGGCGCATGCACGCAGACACAGTCGCCAGGTGTACGGTGTTTCCTCCGACACATTGGTGTGGCTGGCTTCTGGGTGAAGCGGGCATTGTGTCAAGAAGTAGTGCGGCTTGGTTGGGCCGTGTTTCGGAGGACGCATGGCTCTCGACCTTCACTGTCCGTACGGGAGTTGCAGCGATGAGACAAGACTGCAACTACCAATTGGATAGCACGAAATTGGGGAGGAAAAGGCGTTAAAGTAAAAAAATCTAATACAAGAAGGACCGCCTCGCCACCTTCTTGTTCGAGTGAGCACAGCACAATTGTGAGCCCAAAAATGTCTTCTATGCTGCTGCATAAATTATGTAATATGACAGGGAGATATGTATACTGTAGCTAAGAAAGTAGTACTAAGTGTATGTTGTGTAGTAAGCTGTTAGTAGCCCATGTGCCTCACCCTAATAATTTGGTCCCTTTCACCCATATAACTTTGCCTTCTGTTCTGACTTGGTGGTGCACATAGCCTGTTTTAGAGAAATGTCATCATCGAATATTGGAAGAGCTTTCATTGTCTGCTTATATGCCCTCATATTTATCCTACGGTTCTGACTTGGTGTACAGGGAGAATACTGTAAGAACAGCCAATGTTCTTAATTCTGTCGCTGTCAACACCATAGTGCCCTCAAAGCTCATCAATAAGCTAAGGACCCTGGGACTAAACATCTCCCTCTGCAACTGGATCCTAGACTTCCTGACTGGCCGCCGCCAGGTGGTAAGGGTGGGTAACAACACACCCGCCACGCTGATCCTCAACACAGGGGCCCCTCAGTGGTGCGTGCTCAGTCCCCTCCTGTATTCCCTGTTCACTCATGACTGCACGGCCAGGCACAACTCCAACACCATCATTAAATTTGCTGATGACACAACAGTGGTAGGCCTGATCACCGACAACAACAAGACAGCATATATGGAGGAGGGCAGAGACCTGGCCGTGTGGTGCTAGGACAACAACCTCTCCCTCAACGTGATCAAGACAAAGGAGATGATTGTGGACTACAGGAAAAAGAGGACCGAGCACGCCCCCATTCTCATCGACGGGGCTGCAGTGGAGCAGGTTGAGTTCCTTAGTGTCCATATCACCAACAAACTAACATGGTCCAAGCACACCAAGACAGTCGTGAAGAGGGCATGACAAAACCTATTACCCCTTAGGAGACTGAAAAGATTTGTCATGGGTCCTCAGATCCTCAAAAGGTTCTACAGCTACACCATCGAGAGCATCCTGACTGGTTGCATCACTGCCTGGTATGGCAACTGCTCGGCCTCCGACTTCAAGGAACTACAGAAGGTAGTGTGAACCACCCAGTACATCACTGGGGCCAAGCTGGAGGAAGGCCCTAAAAATTGCCAAAGACTCTAGCCACCCTAGTCATAGACTGCGCCAAGTCTAGGTCCAAGATTTTTGTAAACAGTTTCTACCCCCAAGCCATAAGACACCTGAACACCCAATCAAATGGCTACCCAGACTATTTGCATTGTCCCCCCCCCCCCTCTTTTACACCACTACTACTCTCTGTTATCATCTAGATTTTCCCATGATGTCAAGCAAAGAGGCACTGAGTTGAAGGTAGGCCTTGAAATACATCCACAGGTACACCTTAAATGGACGCATATGATGTCAATTAGCCTATCAGACACTTCTAAAGCCATGACATCATTTTCTGGAATTTTCCAAGCTGTTTAAAGGCACAGTCAACTTTGTGTATGTAAACTTCTGACCCACTGGAATTGTGATACAGTGAATTATAAGTGAAATAATCCGTCTGTAAAGAATTGTTGGAAAAATTAAGTGTGTCATGCACATTTACATTACATTTAAGTCATTTAGCAGACGCTCTTATCCAGAGCGACTTACAAGTACATACATTCATACTTTTATTTTTGTACTGGCCCCCCGTGGGAATCGAACCCACAATCCTGGCGTTGCAAGCGCCATGCTCTACCAACTGAGCTACACGGGACCCCATGCACAAAGTAGATGTCCTAACTGACTTGCCAAAACTATAGTCTGTTATCAAGGAATGTGTGGAGTGATTGAAAAACGAGTTTTAAGGACTCCAACCTAAGTGTATGTTAACTTCCGACTTCAACTGTACCTCTCCATGGTTGCAGAATCTTATCTATTTTTGCTAACTTTCTATTGAAATTAATTGTTGTAAGATTGTTGTAAGATGTCTGCTTCACCATCCACCCATTTTATTGGTAAACTACAAGGTAGTGTTAACACTATTTTTTAACGATCCAATACGTAATATGGTACACTTGTCATAATTAGGTTTTAATCCAGAGAGGCTAGGAAAGTGATCAAGATCTTCAATGAGACTGTGCAGGGATCCAGATTGTGGATTTAAGAAAAAACTAGAGTGCATGACACTTTTGTTTTTATCCCCAGGATTTCTAACCCCTTGATGTTCTTGTTGGATCTAATTTTAATAGCTAGCATTTCAATGGCCGTAATGAATAGATATGGAGACAACGGACAGCCTTATTTTACTCCTCTTGTCATGACGTTGGCATGTTGGGGGAGGTTTATGACCCCCATAAATACCTTCAATCCCGTTTCTCTCTGTCTATAGAGTTGACTCTTGAAAAGCCCTTTGTTAACATAGAGAGTCTGGGAACATCATAATGTGGGGGAAAGGAACCATATTTCGGTAATCCAACCAGTTGAAAATATGCGTTGGTACTTAGAGAATATGATTTCAGATCAGTTGGCGTCTGGGACATTATTACTGATGATAGGACGACATAAATTGTATCTTGGAAAGTCTACACATTAAAACCTGTCTGATCAGGATGAACAATATCTGGTATAACCTTTTTTATTCTATGTGCTAAGCATTTCGCCAGGATTTTCACATCACTACATTGAAGTGTAAGAGGCCTCCTGGATCTTTATACTGTTTTAGTAGTAATGAAATCAGACCTTCTTGTTGAGTACCTGAAAGTCTACCATTTGTATAAGAGTAATTAAAACATGCTAATAATGGATCTTTGTGTACATCAAAAAAGGTCTGATATACCTCTACTGGTATACCATCAAGCCCTGGTGTTTTTACAGACTGAAAATATTTTATTGTCTCAAAAGGTTCCTCTTCTGTAAGTTAACCTTCACACAGGTCTTTCTGTAAATGTGTTAATTTTACATTATTATTATTATTATTATAATTATTAGGAAAGACATCCTTACAGTTAACATCATTCAGTGAAAATGGAGGAGACTGAAAAGAAAACATGCTAAAAATATTTTGCTTCTTTCAAAATATAATTTGGTGAATCATGGATAATCATTTGTAACAAGTTTCTGTAAATTCTTTTTGGTAGAACTTCTATGTTAATTTTTTTTTTTTAAATTGGTGCATTTTTCAAAATGTTCCATCCAATTCGCTTTATTTTGGTAATACATTACATTTGATCGTTCTTGAATAAGTACCTCCATTTCTTGTTGTTTTTTCTCTAACCTATTTTGTGCTTCTGTAGTACAGTTTCCATGACCATCTACCTGCACTGTTACTTCCTCTATTTGCTTTATTATTCTAATCTCTTTTGACCTAAACTGCTTTAGTTTTAATGATGAGTATTGTATTGAATGGCCTCTAAAAGTACATTTGAAAGTGTCCCATACAATAAGGGCTCTACCTATGCTGTGCAAAAAAAAGTCAATTATGAATGATTTTGTCTTAAGGTTAGTTATTAACTCTGAATGGTTAAGGTAAGGGTTAAAGTTTGGGACAGGCTTAAAAAAAATCTTATAAACCACTTTCTATCGCTGGATTTAAACTTGCAACTTTGGGAATCAGAGGTTTGAAAGAAATTAGCTTTTTGTGCGTATGGAACATTTCTGGAATCTTTTATTTAAGCTCATGAAACATGGGACCAACACTTCACATGTTGCGTTTATATTTTTGTTCAGTATATTTCTACAAGGGCTGCTCGGATACAACCTTTGCTGTGGCCTATTAGCTATGGACAGCCTGAGTACATTTAGGGGAACCGATATAGCCACTGTAAATGACAATGACTGCTAGAAGGCTAGGCAGGCAGGCAGTTAGGCTTTTGTGATGTTTTTCTCCAGGCTTGGTCTGCTGACTACCAAAAGGGGCCCAGAATGTGTCAGCGGGGATGGGTGAGGACTAGAAGCAAGAGAGACGGTGGGAGAGGAGAGAGAGAGAAGGGGAGGGAGAGAGCGGGAAAGGGGAGGAAGATAGAGAGCGAAGAAGAGAGAAAAAGGGGACAAGGGTACAGGCGATGAGGGAAAGAAGAGGTTAGGTGTTGTGAGAGTGAATTGTGTGAGTGTGTGAAATGAAAAATAAGAGCGGAAGCCAGCTAGGGATGCATGAGATGAGAGATTATGTGGAAGACAGTATATGAGGGATGCCAAACAGTGAAGGAGATATGATTCCAGGGAAGAGGTCAGTTCTCAGTCCTGTCTGGGACGAGACACACCCCACCCCATACACACCATTTTATTACAGCCATTTTACAACCACACAGCCCCATTACACACAGTCACACATATGGTATACTTCAGCCATTCAACCCTCTTATTCGCTGTATCTCCTCTGAACAGACAGACTTACTGTATTGTGGGATGAGAGCCAGACATCACTACATTACCCTATAATTTGCTGTGTTTAAGTGATCACCACCCACAGTCACGATGCAGGGAGCATCCAAGATGTAAATTACACTGTCTGCATCCCAAATAGCACCCTATTCCCCATTTAGTGCACTACTTTTGACTAGGGCCGATATGGTCAAAAGAAGTGCACTATATAGTGGATAAGGTCCCATTTGGGATGCACCCACAGTGAGTGGATAAGGGGACTGGTGGGTAGCACTTTATTTGACAGTATTTATACATAGATTTTAGAAATCAAATGATCAAATGATCAAATGGTCAAATGGTAATTGCACATTAACACATTAATAGCACTGGCACTACTAGGCACCATTTGAAACCAGGTTTGAATTGTGTTGAATGCTATTGCCACATAGTACAAATGACACAAAACAAGATCAGTCCATCAGTATCTCCTCGCTTCTTTTCTCTTCTCCTCTCCTCTCTCCACCCCTCTCTCCCCTTCTCTTCTCCTCTCCTCTCTCAGCCCCTCTCTCCCCTTCTCTTCTCCTCTCCTCTCTCCGCCCCTCTCTTCCCTTCTCTTCTCCTCTCCTCTCTCCGCCCCTCTCTCCCCTTTTCTTCTCCTCTGCTCTCTCCGCCCCTCTCTCCCCTTCTCTTCTCCTCTCCTCTCTCCGCCCCTCTCTCCCCTTCTCTTCTCCTCTCCTCTCTCCGCCCCTCTCTCCCCTTCTCTTCTCCTCTCCTCTCTCCGCCCCTCTCCCCTTCTCTTCTCTTCTCCTCTCCTCTCTCCGCCCCTCTCTCCCCTTCTCTTCTCCTCTCCTCTCTCCGCCCCTCTCTCCCCTTCTCTTCTCTTTTCTGCTCTCACTTCAGTAATGAATAATGGAGAAGCTACAGACAGATGGTGATAGTGTGGTATTAAATCAGCACTTGTTTTCCCCAATGTTTCCCAGATCTTGATTTATCTTACTGGAAGATACAGAAAAGATGCAGCATCATGCTCTCGCTCTCTGTGGCAGCTTGTTCGGATTCAAACTAAAGGTTTGCCAAAAAAATATGCAGGAACTCCTCCAAGAACTGAAGTTCTCTTATAAATATTGCAGCTTTCGATTGTGTGGCTTTAAGAAAACTCAACAGAATCGATAAAGTTGTTTTTGGGAATAAGACAGGCATATAATTGCTTAATAAATTATAACGCAGAAATGTATTTCGGAAAAGATTTATTTTGACAATCGCAGTAGTAATGTTTGGTTCTCATTTTCGGTGAATAAAAATGAAACCTTGTTCAAAGTATCACCCTTTCTTAAACAAGCCATATTAAGCTGGTTAGAATTTCAATTTTATCCTCCAGAAAATACAGTAAAATCACAACAAATGTTATGGTTAAACTCAAATATACTGATTGACTAAAAAAAAACATTATTTATGGAAACAAGGGTTTAAAATTGTATTATTTTCATAAAAAACATTATGAATAGGAATGGTGGAGTTATGTCACACATGCCGCTATCGAAAATATATGGGAACGTCTGCTCAATCCAAAGTTATAACTAACTGATTGCAGCAGTACCTCAAAAATGGAGGAGACAAGTGGAATGGGGAGAAGCTCGGGAACTTGTCTGTCTGCCATATATTAAAGACCAAAATGGGCAGAAATAGAAAAATATACCAGTTTAATTTGAGGACAAAAATGTTGACAGCTACGCCATACAGGTTGTAAAATAGCTGGGAAGAGATTTTTAATGTACCGATTCCATGGCACATGGTGTATGAACTGATACACAAAACAATGCTTGACTCAACATTTCAAGTTTTTCAACTTAACTGATTATACAACATTTTTGCCACCGACATAATGTTATATACAGCATATGGGGCCATACAACAATCTCAGCTCTGCATATTTTGCTGCAAAGAAACAGAATAATTTGTTAATGTATCTGGTATTGCCCACATGTAGCTTGTCTCTGGTCACAGGTTCAGGAATGGCTGAAAAATCACCACATTCAATTCAAATTAACCCTACAAAGAGTTGGGCGATTTGGAAACCCATGGTCAATCAATAAACAGTATATAAAAAATGTCCTCTTTAACTCACAATCTGTGGATACTATGCGATCAGGAAGGTTCAAAATGAACGTAAGACATCACGGCACAGAAATCACGGAAATCAAAAGAGGGTGGTATACGGAGACAGGTGGGATGGGCTGAGAGTAGCAGAGGGGTGTGATTAAAAAGCTCATGACAAGTAATAGTTATTTTCTGAAAATGCGATATAGATTTCTGAGTAGTATCTATCCCAAAATGTAATGTGTATAATCAAAAAGAAGACTGTTCTTGTGTAATTACTGTGTGTATAAGTAACATGCATGTAAAATGTACAATAATACAAAACAAAGTTACTTTTGTCCCCTGAAGAGGTGGGGGGCCCTAAACGAGATTTGTTTGGGGGCCCACAACCTCGCAGGCAAAACATTTTAGTGTGTGCAAATCAGCACCAGAATTTAAATTGAATTTTTTTTAAAATATCTCACTCTAATTTCTGAATCACACTTGTAACGTCAGCGTACCATTCACAGGGTGAACAGGCAAGACAAAATATTGAAGTGCCTTTGAACGGGGTACAGTATGGTAGTAGGAGCCAGGCGCACCAGTTTGCGTGTGTCAAGAACTGGAACGCTGCTGGGTTTTTTACCCTCAACAGTTTCCCATGTGTTTAAAGAATGGTCCAGTACCCAAAGGACATGCAGCTAACTTGACACAACTGTGGTAAGCATTGGAGTCAACATGGGCCAGCATCCCTGTAGAATGCATTCGACACCTGGTAGAGTCCATGCCCGACGCATTAAGGCTGTTCTGAGGGCAGAAGGGGGTGCAACTCAATATTAGGAAGGTGTTCCTAATGTTTTGTGCACTTATCAAATCAAGTCAAATTTGATTGGTCACATACACATGATTAGCAGATGTTAATGCGAGTGTAGCGAAATGCTTGTGCTTCTAGTTCCGACAGTGCAGTAATATCTAACAAGTCATCTAAAAATTTCACAACAACTACCTAATAAACACAAACGTAAAGGGATGGAATAAGAATATGTACATATAAATATATGGATGAGCGATGGCCGAGCGGCATAGGCAAGATGCAATAGATGGTATAAAATACAGTATTTACATATTAGATGAGTAATGTAAGACATGTAAACATTATTCAAGTGGCATTTTTTAAAGTGACTAGTGATCCATTTATTAAAGTGGCTAATGATTTGAGTCTGTATGTAGGCAGCAGCCTCTCTGTGTTAGTGATGGCTGTTAAACAATCTGATGACCTCTGTTTTTCAGTCTCTCGGTCCCTGCTTTGATGGACCTGTACTGACCTCGTCTCCTGGATGGTAGCGGGGTGAACAGGCAGTGGCTCGGGTGGTTGTTGTCCTTGATGATCTTTTTGACCTTCCTGTGACATCAGGTGCTGTAGGTGTCCTGGAGGGCAGGTAGTTTGCCCCCGGTGAAGCATAGTGCAGACCGCACCACCCTCTGGAGAGCCTTGCGGTTGAGGGCGGCAGTTGCCGTACCAGGCGGTGACACAGCCCGACAGGATGCTCTCAATTGTTAATCTGTAAAAGTTTGTGAGGGTTTTAGGTGACAAGCCACATTTCTTCAGCCTCCTGAGGTTGAAGAGTCACTGTTGCGCCTTCTTCACCACACTGTCTGTGTGGGTGTAACATTTCAGTTTGTCCGTGATGTGTACGCTGAGGAACTTAAAACTTTCCTCGTTCTCCACTACTGTCCCATCGATGTGGATAGGGAGGTGCTCCCTCTGCTGTTTCCTGAAGTCCACGATCATCTCCTTTGTTTGGTTGACGTTGAGTGAGAGGTTGTTTTCCTGGCACCACACTCTGAGTGCCCTAACCTCCTCCCTGTAGGCTGTCTCGTCGTTGTTGGTAGGCAAGCCCACTTAGTCTATGTATATACAGTGGGGAGGACAATAAAAATACATGCAATAAAATGCAAATTAATTACTTAAAAATCATACAATGTGATTTTCTGGACGTTTGTTTTAAATTCCGTCTCTCACAGTTGAAATGTACCTATGATAAAAATTACAGACCTCTACATGCTTTGTAAGTAGGAAAACCTGCAAAATCGGCAGTGTATCAAATACTTGTTCTCCCCACTGTATATATATATATATATATATATATATAAACTCAGCAAAAAAAGAAACTTCCTCTCCCTGCGTTTATTTTCAGCAAACTTAACATGTGTAAATATTTGTATGAACATAACACGATTCAACAACTGAGACATAACCTGAACAAGTTCCACAGACATGTGACTAACAGAAATGGAATAACATGTCCCTGAACAAAGTGGTGGTGGGAGGGGGGGGGGGGGTCAAATTCAAAAGTAACAGTCAGTATCTGGTGTGGCCACCAGCTGCATTAAGTACTGCAGTGCATCTCCTCCTTATGGACTGCACCAGATTTGCCAGTTCTTTCTGTGATGTTACCCCACTCATCCACCAAGGCACCTGCAAGTTCCCGGACATTTCTAGGGGGAATGGCCCTATCCCTCACCCTCCGATCCAACAGGTCCCAGATATGCTCAATGGGATTGAGATCTGGGCTCTTCGCTGGCCATGGCAGAACACTGACGTTCCTGTCTTTCAGGAGATCACACACAGAACGAGCAGTATGGCTGGTGGCATTGTCATGCTGGAGGGTCATGTCAGAATGAGCCTGCAGGAAGGGTACGACATGAGGGAGGAGAATGTCTTCCCTGTAACACACAACAACAAGCTCAGTCCGATGATGCTGTGACACACCGCCCCAGACCATGACGGACACTCCACCTCCAAATCGATCCCAATCCAGAGTACAGGCCTCTGTGTAACGCTCATTCCTTCATTGATAAACGCAAATCTGACCATCACCCCTGGTGAGACAAAACCGCTACTCGTCAGAGAAGAGCACTTTTTGCCAGGCCTGTCTGGTCCAGCGACGGTGGGTTTGTGCCGATAGGCGACGTTGTTGCCGGTAATGTCTGGTGAGGACCTGCCTTACAACAGGCCTACAAGCCCTCAGTCCAGCCTCTCTCAGCCTATTACGGACAGTCTGAGCACTGATGGAGGGATTGTGCGTTCCTGGTGTACTCGGGCAGTTGTTGTTGCCATCCTGTACCTGTCCCGCAGGTGTGATGTTCGGATGTACCGATCCTGTGCAGATGTTGTTACACGTGGTCTGCTACTGCGAGGACGATCAGCTGTCCGTACTGTCTCCCTGTAGCGCTGTCCTAGGCGTCTCACAGTACAGACATTGCAATTTATTGCCCTGGCCACATCTGCAGTCCTCATGCCTCCTTGCAGCATGCATAAGGCCCGTTCACGCAGATGAGCAGGGACCCTGGGCATCTTTCTTTTGGTGTTTTTCAGAGTCAGTAGAAAGGCCTCTTTAGTGTCCTAAGTTTTCATAACTGTGACCTTAATTGCCTACCGTCTGTAAGCTGTTAGTGTCTTAATGACCGTTCCACAGGTGCATGTTAATTGTTAATTGTTTGTGGTTCATTGAACAAGCATGGGAAACAGCGTTTAAACCCTTTACAGAAGATCTGTGAAGTTATTTGGATTTTAACGAATTATCTTTGAAAGACAGGGTCATGAAAAAGGGCCGTTTCTTTTTTTGCTGAGTTTATATATATATATATATATATACAGTTTAAGTCAGAAGTTTACATACAGTTTGGACACGTCTACTCATTCAAGGGTTTTTCTTTATTTGTACTATTTTCTACATTGTAGAATTGTCACGTTCCTGACCTGTTTTTCCTTTCTCTTGTATTATTTTAGTTAGTCAGGGCGTGAGTTGGGGTGGGTTGTCGATGTGTTTGTTCTATGTTGGGGTGTTTGTGTTCAGCCGGGTATGATTCTCAATCAGAGACAGCTGTCAATCGTTGTCCCTAATTGAGAATCATACTTAGGCAGCCGGTGATTCACGTGGTTTTTGTGGGTGGTTGTATCTCGTGTCTGTGTTAGTACCACACGGGACTGTTTGCGGTTTGTCACGTTTGTTGTTTTGTATTTTGAAGTGTTCAGTCTATTTTTATTAAATAATGAACACTAACCACTCTGCGTTTTGGTCCTCTTCTTCTGTCAGCGAGGACAGCCGTTACAAGAATAATATTGAAGACATCAACACTATGAAATAACACATGGAATCGTGTGGTAACCAAAAAAGTGTTAAATAAATCAAAATATATTTTATATTTCAGATTCTTCAAAGTAGCCACCCTTTGCCTTGATGACAGCTTTGCACACTCTTGGCATTCTCTCAACCAGCTTCATGAGGTAGTCACCAGGAATTATTTTCCAACAGTCTTGAAAGAGTTTCCACATATGCTGAGCACTTGTTGGCTGCTTTCCTTCACTCTGCGGTCCAACTCATCCCAAACCATCTCAATTGGGTTGAGGTCGGGTGATTGTGGAGGCCAGGTCATCTGATGCAGCACTCCATCACTCTCCAGATGGGATGGCGTATCACTGCAGAATGCAATGGTAGACATGCTGGTTAAGTGTGCTTTGAATTCTAAATATATCACTGACAGTGTCACTAGCAAAGCACCCCCACACATCACACCTCCTCCTCCATGCACCCTACTCTGCGTCTCACAATATACAATTATGTATCATAATTATGAAACGCCCCCATCGCATTCATCTTACTAATGAGACCTTCTAATGGCCCACCAGATACTGAATCGTGGGCCGTTTCCAAATGGCACACTATTCCCTATATAGGCGGCAGGCAAGGTGAAAAATATTCTGATGTGTCCTTGAGCAAGTCACTTAACCCAAATTTGCTCCAGGGGCAGCGTACTACTCTGGCTGACCCTGTAAAGCAACACATTTCTCTGCAACTATCATGTGTATGTGACAACAACAAACACCTTATTTTTTTTTTGGGGGGGGGGGGGGGACTGGTCAAAAGTAGTGCACTACGTAGGTAAGGGTGCCATTTGGGACGCAGACGTGCTTAAAAAATGTAAATGAATAAACGTTCACGTGACTACAAAAGATACATAACTGTAAAGATGGATGGTATAGTCAAATATGTGTCTTATTTACATGTATAATGTCAGTCACAGTATACATATACTGGGTATTGTTAACATTACATATACTGTTCAATTTACATACAGTATTTATTTCATGTTCATACATCATTTGGTTGCATATTATGTTGTTGTTATATGTCAGTGTGGGTATAACGATATTGTTGTCTTTGGCCTGGTGAATCTGACCGACAGATGAAGACAGACATATACTGTAGTAGCAGGTGTGTGTCTATATAGACAAAGCCATTGACCGACAAGAGCAATAAAGATCCATCATGAGTAATCACAGAGAATACAAAGGGAGTTTTAATACTACATGCGTTTTGAGGACGTCAATCTCACAATTGAATCTGTGGTGTCGTTCAGAGAAGGTATTTATTCATTAATTTCAGCGATTTGATGTGTGCATCGCTATAAAAATACAGAAGCAAACAAAAAAACCTTTGTATGTCATTTTTTGTTTCAGAGTGTTATTACTATCATATTCATATTTGTATCATTATTATTTTACCATTAATAAACCACACGGGGAGATTAAACAAACACAATACAGTCCTCTTATAAAAGTAATGTCTCTCAGAAATACGAGTTTTTGTTTTGCTTTTTTTCCCCCCCAGAGCATCCAAAACCTGATACAGTGCCCAACTAGTCGCCAACCTTTCAGCACATATTTAATATCTTCACTGAACTGCATATTCATTTAGAAAAAAACAGGTCCTCATTTTTTCATGATAATCTCTTCACGTGAAGATCATTTTGCATTATTGTACAATGGTCACAGTCTGTAAATATATGTTCATACAAATAGTGGAACTGTTGCAAACTTGCAGGAGAGTATGGATCGTTTAACTGTGTCATAATACTGAGCATGAGTGAACAAAACATTAGGAACACCTGCTCTTTCCATGACATAGACTGACCAGGTGAAACCAGGTGAAAGCTATGATCCCTTATTCATGTCACTTGTTAAATCCACTTCAATCAGTGTAGGTGAAGGGGAGGAGACAGGTTAAAGAAGGATTTTTAAGCCTTGAGACATGGATTGTGTATGTGTGCCATTCAGAGGATGAATGGGTAAAACAAAAGATTTGAACGGGGTATGGTAGTAGTTGCCAGGCACTACCGGTTTGAGTGTGTTAAGAACTGCAACGCTGCTGGGGTTTTCACGCTCAACAGTTTCCCGTTTGTATCAAGAATGGTCCACCACCCAAAGGACATCCGCCAACTTGACACAACTGTGGAAAGCATTGGAGTCAACATTGGTCAGCCTCCTTGAGGAACGCTTTCAACACCTTGCAGAGTCCATGCCCTGATGAATTGAGGCTGTTCTGTGGGCAAAATGAGGTGCAACTCAATATTAAGAAGGTGTTCTTAATGTTTTGTACACTCAGTGTATATATTTTTAAGACCGCTTTTATGTATAAGACAAACAAATTAACCAGTTGTCATGCAGAACGCACAATTTACATCTCTTGGAATGCAAAGTCTATTACAGCGAATCTAGTTGCACATTGTCTGAACAGTAATGAACCAAAGACAGTGATTGTACTTAAGTGCTTTTTGAATTGACTATAATTTGTAATCATCGTATTTTTTCCCTCTTCTTCATTCGTCATGACAACATCAAAATAAGGAACAGGACAGTAGCTGATGGAATGACACAGTTTTACTAAGACGATACTGAGATACTGAAAAGGAAAACAGCTTGTATAGCATTCCTATTATATTTTTAATCCGGCAGTGTACCTTTATACAGTATATACAGGTATCTGTCAGAATAAAGGACACGCCAACATAAAGTATCATAGTAGGGCATTGGGCCACCACAAGCCACCAGCACATTTTCAGTTTGCCTTGGCATAGATTCTACAAGTGTCTGGAACTCTATTGGAGGGATGCGACACCATTCTTCCTCAATAAATTCCATAATTTGTTGTTTTGTTGATGGTGGTGGAAAACGCTGTCCATGGCGCCACTCCAGAATCTCCCGTCAGTGTTCAATTGGGTTGAGAACTGGTGACTGAGATGGCCATGGCATATGGTTTATTTCATTTTTATGCTCATCAAACCGTTCAGTGACCACCTGGGCCCTGTGGATGGGGGCATTGTCATCCTGAAAGAGACCACTCCCATCACGACAGAAATGCTTCAGCATAGGTTGAAGGTGATCACTCAGAATGGCTGTGTATTTATTGGTGCTTACCTTGCCCTCGAAGAGGTTGAATGGACCTAAATCAGGCCAGGAAAATGCACTCACACCAAAACAGAGCCACCAGAACCCTAATCTACTCAAGTGTTTCCTTAATTTTGGCAGTTACCTGTATTTACTATATTTGATAAAGAGAATATAAACTTCACAAGTGAACTAGAGCCATCGAGTCAGCACTGTATGCAACCTTTGGAAAGAATGATACAGAGGATAAGAAATATTTCATTTCACGAGGACAATCATTGAAAAAGCCAGACAAACGATACACAGAACAACATTTACAATGTGGGGAGGTGATATGTGCACATGTGCAAACCTAGAAGGTAAATACCATGACAATAAATTGCGATTGGGGGAAAAGCAACATGCTCTGGGAGCTTAGCCACTGCCCAGCATCTTAGTGGCCCGCTGGTTGGCTTCGTCAATCCTGGTCTTGTTAGAATCAGCCTGGAAAAGGAAAGGAAAGGAAAGGAAAGGAAAGGAAAGGAAAAGAAAAGAAAAGAAAGGAAAAGGAAAACACAAGTTATTTGTGGTCCTGTTTGTTTTCTCTTGGAACATTTTGCAGATAATATACGTAGATAACGGCACTTTGAGATGTGAGGCTATTGAGTCTCGGTTGTCATGTGATGTCAACTCCTAATAATAGCATATATACAATGAAAGACCAATAGAGAACTAATACAGACGTGGACATCGATTAAGGAAGGCCTCGTACTTCTCTGATTCAGAGGAGTTGGGTTAAATGCGGAAGACACATTTCAGTTGAATTCATTCAGTCGTGCAACTGACGAGGTATCCCCTTTCCCTTCCTTTCCCGAACAGAGGACCAATAGAGGACCAATAGAGGACCAGCACAGGGCCGATACAGGACGAATAGAGGACCAATAGAGGACCAACACAGGGCCGATACAGGACCAATAGAGGACCGACACAGGGCCGATACAGGACCAATAGAGGACCAATAGAGGACCAACACAGGGCCGATACAGGACCAATAGAGGACCGATACAGGGCCGATACAGGACCAATAGAGGACCAACACAGGGCCGATACAGGACCAATAGAGGACCAATAGAGGACTAAGAGCAGTACCTTCTCCATGATCCTGTCGATCTGTCGATTCTGGGTGTCGATCTCATTGCCCATATCCAGGGCCATGTGGCGCAGGTTACCGATGATGCCTCCCACCTGCTCCAGGTTCTCATCCATCTCATTTTCCCGGGCATCATCTGTTACCCTGTGGTTTAGGAACTGAATTAGGGTTGCATGCACCCAAACAAACACGCAGTCATACACGCTCGCTCGCTCGCTCGCACACACACACACACTTGTTTTTCTATCCTTGTGCGGACGTAAAATGTATTTCCATTCAAAATCCAATTTTCCCTAACGCCTAACCCTAATTGTAACCCTAACCACAAACCTAACCCCTAAGCTTAAAATACCCTTTGTCCTCGTGTAGCAGTGTGATGTTGTTCCCCTAGATTACGCACCAAATTGCAAACAAGGACCAATTCAAATAGGCCAGGTCAAGAGGGGATGTTAATAATCTGATAATAATAATAATAATTCAGTGTATTTTTTTATTTAATTACAGCTGCATAGCTAATGTTTTTATTTGGTGTACAAACACTTTTTCATACCAATATTGTACATACAAGTGATTGTAAAAGTTTTGTATATTTTGGTTTGGCCCATCGCGGGTTATCTGTATCCCCATACCACTTTATCGTTCTCTTTTGCCTGACCCTCGGTTAGCAAGGTGCCGGAGAGCTGTGACTGCACCAAGGGTAACGTGTGTGTTGTCTCTTCGTGTGCAGGTATGTCTTTTATTTTGTCAGAATTATGTTCTGTATAGTTTTACTTGTATATGCTGTGGTGCAGCGAGTGTGTGCACGCAGCACCTGTTAATTCCTTTTGGCGCTCTTTTGCCTGACCCTCGGTTAGCAAGGTGCCGGAGAGCTGTGACTGCACCAAGGGTAACGTGTGTGTTGTCTCTTCGTGTGCAGGGCAAATAAAAAGATTTCAACGAGCAGACCATCAGTTGTGGCAGCGTCTTCATTAAGAATTACACAACGCAGAATGAACCACGCTACAAACTGGTGCCGCGACCTGCCGACTGGTTAGCTCAAGCTGACCACCGGAGCTGTGCATGTGGAGGAGATGCGCGATCCGCGCATGCGCACTTGTTGATGGTTTGCTATAAGTGAATGTATACTGTAAATAGTGAAGGTGAATGTAGCATATTCACTAGATAATTGTATTGGTGTTTATTTGCATGTTTTGAGGGAATTTGTTTATTGCATTTTTTTTTTTGTATTTGTATGCAGTAAATTACATTGTAGTTTAGTTCTCTATTGAGCCATGGAAGACTCTCAAGTCCATAAGATGAGTTATGCTGGGGATTTTGGTGTGGTTAGTGTGGGTAGAGGGAGGGGTGTCCATGCATTTACACCATTTGTACAGTCAGCTCCTGGGAGTAGAGTGTTTGCTAGTCCTGAGTTTACAAGCACTGGGAGGGGTAGGCTGTTTACTCCACCTGACCAGGGTATCCCACCTCTGTCTCATGATGTACCATCGTCCCCAGTCCTCAGTAATAATGGTACACCGAGTCAGCTTAGTGACCTTATAAAGCAGATTGGTTCAGAGATAGGAGAATCTATCAGGGCGAGTTTACTGCAGCCTGGGGCTTCAAGTCTTTCTCCTGCCCATTCCCCTGACCAATCCCAGCAGTTTCCCCGGCCTGAACAATGTGGGTCAACTTTTATTGATGCGTCCAAGCTGAATCTGGTTGTGAAGTCAGAGGTTAGTGCTCCACCTTTCTTCAGGGGTGATGGCTCAGATGAGTACTCTGTCCTGGAGTGGGAGGAGCTAATGGGAGTCTACCTAGAGAAGAGGGGTTACACTGGGTCTGAGAATGTTGGGGAGGTGATGTCTAGGCTCATGGGGAGGGCACGGGATGTGACCAAAGTCTGGATGCGTAACAACCCTGTTGTCACAGATGTTAAGGCAGTGTTCAGTGTTCTCATGCAACACTTTGGGGATACTGTCTACTCAGGTATGCCATTAGCTGATTTCTATTCAATGAAACCATATGCTAATGAGGGTCCACTAGATTTCTGGATTAGGCTTAACAAAGCTGCAGACGCAGCTGAACAGTATCTTGTAGGTGAGGGTAGAACTTTGCCCAATCAGCGCTCAGAGTTGGCAGTCATGTTTGTGCGCAACTGTCCCGATAAAGAGTTGGCCCAAGTGTTCAAATGCAAACCCCTTCGTGACTGGACAGCCAGTGAGGTACAGGATCGTTTGGATGAACTGTTAAGGGAGCGTAAAGCATGTAGAACACAACTTTCACAGCAGGTGGCTGCTGTCTTCGACTCCCCCCAGGAGGAAGTGGATCCTGAGAGCAGACCTAATGTGTCATCTTTTTCTCGATGTGGCCGTGAACCAGAACAGGCCCAATCTGTATCTGAGGGTGGGACATTAGAGAAAGTTTTGAGTATGCTAGAGAAGGCTCTTCTCAGCAATACTCAGTCTGTGAACAGAGGGCCCCGTAAACAGTTCCCCAAACGTGAGCGTGAGTGCGCTGTCTGTGGAAGCACTAATCACTGGACCAAAGCTCACTGTCAGATGCACCAGCTGTGTTTCAAGTGCTTCTCTACTGGCCACATGAGCTTTGACTGTAGTGAGACTGGGAAGCGAAAGAGCCCTGAATGTGGACAGACTGGCAGGTCTGGAAAACTAGAAAGCCTCCATTCTGAGGAAGGCAATGTGGGGCAGGCTAATTTTTCCTCTACTGATGATGATGATATCCAATCTGTTTATTCTTATTTTTGTGAGTCAGTACCCAAGAACAACACAGTAATTTTTCAGAACACAATGAGAATTTCTCAGAATGACAGTTTGTTTTACACCACCGTGCTAGTACAGGATAAAGTTGAGCTGAAGGGGATGTTAGATAGTGGGTCCATGGCTACTACTCTGCGCGCAGATATTGTACCTCGGTTGAGGGAGGCAGGAGTGGTAGAGGGGAACTTTCTAGCTCCTTCAGACATCATACTGGTGGGTTGTGGTGGGACGCAAACTAGCCCAGTGGGCATGTGTGACTTGAAACTACAGCTTTATGGCTTCAGTTATGTAGTCCCAGTGCTGATTGTAGATGGGCAGGTTGATGAACTCATTGTTGGCACTAACGTGTTGAAGTCTCTGATTAGACAGTTCAAATCAAATGACAGCTACTGGCGGGTGGTGGGTACGCCAGGTCCCTCTGGCCAGTGTGAGGACAGCCAGTTCCTGCGTCTCCTATCAAATCTGGAGAGATGGAGAGGAGACTCCATCCCAGATAAAGTGGGCACCATTAAGTTGAAGAGGGCAGTAACGCTCCAACCCATGAGTGAGCATCTGGTGTGGGGCCGCTTACCCCCAAAGACAAAACTCTCTGTGGGCAGTACTGTTGTTGTCGAGCCCAGCACGTCTCGTTGTGTGAATCGACACATACTAGTAGGGAGAGTAGTTACGCCTCTGTGGGGGGATGGATGGCTCCCTGTGAAGATTGTGAATCCAACAACTTCGCCAGTTACCCTGAGACGAAATGCTAAAGTGGCAGATGTGTACCCTTGTATTGCATTGGAGGATTTTGAGGATGTCAAGCAGCAAGCTGCTTACCAGAACGTGGCAAAAGTACAATGTGACAGCTCACATGGCAGTCTTACAGCTAAGAGTTCAGTTGGTGGCAGTGTAGTTAATGACAACAGTACACTGAGCAATCTTGGACTTCAAGGCCTGTCTGTTGAGGAGTGTCCAGTCTCACAGTTCTGGAAAGACAAACTTGTCGGTTTAATTGAGAAGTATGACACGGTGTTCTCTAGACATAGCCTGGATTGTGGAGAGGCAAAAGAGTTCTGCCATCGCATACGGCTGACTGATGACCGCCCATTTCGATTACCTTATCGTAGGCTTTCTCCAGCTGATTACCAAAAACTCAGGGAAACACTGGATGATATGGAGGAAAAGGAAATCGTCAGAAAATCCAGCAGCGAGTATGCCTCACCATTGGTGCTGGTATGGAAAAAGAATGGGGACTTGCGTCTATGTACTGACTTTAGGTGGTTAAACGCCCGCACAGTGAAGGATGCTCATCCACTGCCTCATCAGGCTGATGTACTGGCGGCGCTGGGAGGTAATGCCTTCTTCAGCACAATGGACTTGACATCAGGGTACTACAATGTGCCACTGCATGAAGAGGATAAGAAATACACTGCCTTTTCCTCTCCTTTAGGTCTGCACGAGTACAATCGTTTGCCTCAGGGCCTTTGCAACAGCCCGGCTACGTTTATGAGAATGATGCTGACCATCTTTGGGGACCAAAACTTTCTAAGTCTCCTTTGCTATTTGGATGATCTGATGGTTTTTGCTAAGACGGAGGAAGAGAGTCTGCAGAGACTTGAGATGGTTTTCCAGCGGTTGCAGGAGCACAATCTTAAACTGTCTCCGTCTAAGTGCAAGTTTTTGAGGAGGTCTGTTAAGTTTTTGGGCCACATCATTTCTCAGGAGGGCGTAGCCACTGATCCTGCTAAGATTCAAACCATTTTGAATGTGACTGAGATTGAGATGATGGAAGCTGATGGTGTCACTCCGTCTTCTAGCAAAATCCGTTCTTTCCTTGGTATGGTAGTATACTATCAACACTACATTGAGAATTGTTCCATGGTTGCTAGGCCATTGTTTCAGCTGACTACAGGTCAGAAGAAGCCTAGGAGAGGCAAGGGCAGAAAGATGCCTGGTCCCTCTCGCAGGCTCACTGCTGCAGACTGGACTGCCGAGTGTCAACTCGCTTTTGAAGCTTTGAAAGCAGCACTAGTTGACCAGGCACTGCTGGCTCATCCAGATTTTTCTCAGCCATTTTTGCTTTCTGTTGATGCATCTACTAGTGGTTTGGGAGCTGTACTATCCCAAGTGCAAGATGGGAAGGCCATAGCCAGGCCAATAGCTTTTGCTAGTAAATCTCTTAATCATGCACAATCCAAGTATCCTGCTCACCGGCTGGAATTTCTAGCCATGAAATGGGCCATTCATGATAAGTTCAGCCATTGGCTGCGAGGGCATAAGTTTACGGTGTGGACCGACAACAATCCACTCAAATATATTCTTACAAAGCCGAGACTTGATGCATGTGAGCAGAGATGGGTTGCAAAGCTGGCACCTTTTGATTTTGATATCCAGTACATACCAGGGCCCAAGAATGTCGTTGCTGATGCTTTGAGCAGAGAGCCATTTGTCCGCCCCAAAGTTCTGCACCGACTGACAAGAATTCCATATGATGTCCTGCTGGAGGAAGCCAGAGGTCTTCGACTGGATGATGTACAAGACATGTTCCGTCTCTCCTGTGAGCAGCCCGAGGCTGGCTGTGGAACGTCTATGGCTCCTGGGAGTGAGTTGAGTAGAGCTGGAGACGATGTCAGTGGGTTGGTTTCCTGTGAAGAGGTGTCTGCTGTCCTCCAAGCCCATCGCCGATGGGATGATGGTGCCACAGTGAGGTCCGTTTCACATGTGCAGCACCTTGAGAAGTTGATGTCCATGGGTCAGAGCCCTTTACCTGTCCTTACACACAAGGAGCTGTATGATAACCAGTCACTGGATCCTATCATCAGCAGAGTAATGTTCTTTGTAGATAGAGGCCGGCGCCCATCTAGGAGAGAGCGAGTCTTTGAAGCTAAAGAAACAGTTTATACTCTAAGACAGTGGGGGAAACTCACCACGCGGTTAGGGATTCTGTATCGTGTCTCAAAACACCCAGTGAGTAAGAAGAAAATATTCCAGTATGTCGTACCTGTGTCTTTGAGAGGCCTTGTGTTGAAGGGAGTTCATGATGATGCTGGTCATCAGGGTCAGCAGCGCACATTGTGGCTCACGAGACAGCGGTTTTACTGGGAATCTATGGAGAAGGATGTCAAGGAATATGTGGCCCACTGTAAGAGATGTGTGTTGAGTAAAGCACCTGAGCCTGAAGCAAGAGCTCCACTTGTCTCCATTGTGACAACGGCACCTTTAGAACTTGTGTGTATTGATTTCTGGACTGCCGAAGATTCAAACAACAAGTCTATTGATGTGTTAGTAGTGACTGATCACTTTACTAAGCTGGCCTGTGCGTATCCATGTCCAAACCAGTCTGCTAAGACTGTTGCTCGTGTTCTCTGGAATAATTTCTTCTGCATTTATGGGTTCGCTGATTGCATCCATTCTGACAGGGGTGCAAACTTCGAGAGTTTACTTATTGCAGAATTACTTCAGTTATCTGGTGTTGAAAAGTCCCACACCACACCTTATCATCCCATGGGTAACGGTCAAGCAGAACGTCTGAATCGCACACTGGGTGGGATGATTAGAGCTCTGCCAGCTAGGTCTAAGGCTAAATGGCCTCAGATGTTGAACACATTGACATTCTCCTATAACTGCACTGTTCATGAGACTACTGGGTTTCCACCCTTCTTCTTGATGTTCGGACGCACCCCTAGGTTGCCGGTAGATGTTATGTTTGAAAGTGTGCTGTTGGATGGGGACACAGTAGATGTGGATAAGTATGTCCAGTCTCTGGGTGAGGATCTGAGAGAGGCCATGACATTGGCCCAGCAGCATGCCAGTAAGCAACAAAAGAGACAAGCCGAGGTCTACAACAGACGGTCTAAGGGTCACTCGGTGCAGAAGGGAGATAGAGTTCTACTTGCTAACAAGGGGGAGAGGGGCAAGAAGAAACTGGCTGATCGCTGGGAGAGTGTGGTGTACATAGTGGTTGCAAAGAACAGCTCACTGAACACATATCGTATCCAACACCCTACCACTGGACGCATCAAAACTGTGCATAGGAACCTGATTATGCCAGTCAACTTTCTGCCTTTACCTTCGTGGGAGGAACCTGAGGGTCACGGATCTCTATCGAGTGGTGACGTGATCTCTGAGATGTCTGCAATGTCCAGCCAAATGGATGGGAGTGACGCCAGGACTGTCCACTGGGTAGCAGGCTTTCCTGAGTCTTCTGGGAGGATACTCCAAGAGGATGGTGAAGTCCCGGCTGATGGAAGTGAGGTGGAACAACCGTATGAAGTCCCCTTAAGTGAGGTGTGCTCAGCAGAAGTGGACCAGAGAGATATCCCCGAAGCCTACAAGAGTTCTGATTGCGAAACTCCATTCAGTGTGGATGATGTTACCTTGGTTGAAGATGCTTCGTCAGTGTGGTCTGTGACAATCTACCAGGATTCTGATCAGTCGTCTGACACTACTAGTGTTGAGTCGGTAACTGAAAGTGTGCTGGCTCCGGAGATGCGGATCTGTAGTACTCCCCATCCTGAGGTTAGACCTCTGAGCAGGGTTAGTGCTGTCTGTGACATTCCTGCTAGGTTTGTGGGTGAGGGTGTTCGGACTAGACTGGGTAGACTTATTAAGCCAGTGGATAGGTTAATCCAAACTATGTCTACACAGGAAATGAAACAGTTCTTGGTTTCTCAGTGACGGTAGGATATTGCCTACCTTTTCTTTTGTAGGAATGTAGGAAATCTAAGCATGTCTTAGAATGATTTGTGGGTTTGTCTAATATATTTGACAATTCATGTAACTTTGTGTGTAGTCCATCGGCATAAAATGTATATGGCATTTTTCGTATACGGTTGAATAAGGGATTAGCTACCCCTTATTTTTCCTAATCCTTCGCGGGATAGCTTTTCAGCTGATCGACCATTTGTGGGTCTAGAATTAAGGGACTACACTGGGTTACTCTGTCGCCCTGTGGGTGTGAATTTTTTTTTCTTTCTTTGCTTTGTTACCTTTGAGGTAATGTGTTTTGTTTTGGGTCTATAATCTAGTGTAAAACAGTGGGGGTGAATGTAGCAGTGTGATGTTGTTCCCCTAGATTACGCACCAAATTGCAAACAAGGACCAATTCAAATAGGCCAGGTCAAGAGGGGATGTTAATAATCTGATAATAATAATAATAATTCAGTGTATTTTTTTATTTAATTACAGCTGCATAGCTAATGTTTTTATTTGGTGTACAAACACTTTTTCATACCAATATTGTACATACAAGTGATTGTAAAAGTTTTGTATATTTTGGTTTGGCCCATCGCGGGTTATCTGTATCCCCATACCACTTTATCGTTCTCTTTTGCCTGACCCTCGGTTAGCAAGGTGCCGGAGAGCTGTGACTGCACCAAGGGTAACGTGTGTGTTGTCTCTTCGTGTGCAGGTATGTCTTTTATTTTGTCAGAATTATGTTCTGTATAGTTTTACTTGTATATGCTGTGGTGCAGCGAGTGTGTGCACGCAGCACCTGTTAATTCCTTTTGGCGCTCTTTTGCCTGACCCTCGGTTAGCAAGGTGCCGGAGAGCTGTGACTGCACCAAGGGTAACGTGTGTGTTGTCTCTTCGTGTGCAGGGCAAATAAAAAGATTTCAACGAGCAGACCATCAGTTGTGGCAGCGTCTTCATTAAGAATTACACAACGCAGAATGAACCACGCTACACTCGCTGGGACTTGGGAAATGTCCTCACGAAGGATAATTTTCCATCTTTTACTATCCTTGTGGGGACTTTTGGGGATTTCAAGTACCCACAAGGACAGAAGAACAAAACCACACACTACATATTGAATAATATAATTCATAAAGGTAGCCATACATATTTCACCTTTGATTTCTCCTCCTTTGGGGACCTTCGACTCCCATCAAACTCTCCGTTCCATACAGCTCCCCCAAACCCAAACAACTGAATATCCCTGCCCCCTACATTAACCACCAACCCACCCGGTTCCACCACGGCCCCCTCCTCACCTGCCCCCTACATTAACCACCAACCCACCCGGTCCATCCACAGCCCCCTCCCTCACCTGCCCCCTACATTAACCACCAACCCACCTGGTCCCTCCACGGCCCCCCTCCCTCACCTGCCCCCTACATTAACCACCAACCCACCTGGTCCCTCCACAGCCCCCTCCCTCACCTGCCCCCTACATTAACCATCAACCCACCTGGTCCCTCCACAGCCCCCTCCCTCACCTGCGAACGAATCCTCCACTGATGGCCATCTGTTCACGTTCGTCCACCACACGGGCAGGCTGGCTGGCCACCACCCCATCCTGGTTGTTCCCCCAAGCCTTGCTGCCACCACTCTTCATCCTGGGGGGGGGGGGGGGGGGTCGAGGAAGAGGAGGGTGAAGCTTAATCAGGACTAGATATATTATCTATCAGGTGTAGCTGTTTCATCATGATTTATTCCGCCACATAGAAATATGAGAAACAAGTCAAAGACTAGAGACTAACCAAGCAAAGCAAAGAAAGCAGGCATGGGTTTGGTCATTCCTTCATTCTCTAGTCTTAACATTGTTAGTGTGATGCGATGTCATATCTCAATGGCATATAACACACTGTACTCAGGCTTAGTATGTTTAGTATGCAAGTTTAGTATGCTGAGACACATACCTTTTCCCAGCTGAAAAATTTGACCTCTTAAATATTTACATGCATTTTGTAAACAACAGTTGGGATAACTCATTTTTTACCACCCTCCTCCACCCTCCAGCATTCCTTCACATTGAAATGCCCCCCGCCCCCCTCCTCACAATGGTATGACCCAGGTTGCATCTGAAATGCCACCCTATTCCCAACACACATCCACTACTTCTTGGAATAGGGTGGCATTTAAGACGCAGCCTCAGTGTGGCTATATGTGACACAGAACAGAGAGACAAGGGCTTGGCAGACAGACAACATAGAATAAAAGGACTGGACTCCCACAGTGTTTGGGGAAGAACTGGAAAAGAAAACAAAGCGGAGGGACATAACAAGAGTACACTTCTTTTCTAATGTCAACTATTTTGTTCACTTTGTGAATCTATCTAGGGTAGGTTATTTTGGGGTGGTTAATTTGGGGCGGCAGGTAACCTAGTGGTTAGAACGTTTGGGCCAGTAACCGAAAGGTTGCTGGATCGAATCCCCGAGCTGACAAGGTATAAATCTGTCGTTCTGCTCCTGAACAAGGCAGTTAACCCAGTTTTCCCCGGTAGGCCATCGTTGTAAATAAGAATTTGTTCTTAACTGACTACCTAGTTAAATAAAAAATAATAGGTAGCGTTAAAGGGATACTTTGGGATGTTGGCAATGACTGGATGTCTATGGTATCTACTAGCATGCTAGCAGTTACCATAGACTTCCAGTCATTGTGGTAATGCTAGTTAGCATTTGAACTAATGTTTGTTAGCAACTTCATTCAAACTGCACACAGAGGCATACAAATGGCATCCACGAGTTGGATATGACTCTGGGGAAGTAGATGATCAAATCAGGAAGTATCCCTTTAAGGTCGATCAGTGAATAGTGCATTATTAAGGCCTTCTTAGTCAAATGATGGGGTGGTTTGACAAAATGTTGGCCTCCTCTATTTCAGGTGGTAAGTAATATTTATGCAGTACCTGCAGTACCTGCCCTTTATAAATAAAATGTAATATTATTATTAGTAGGTTAATTATTAGCAGGTTAACCAAGATGAATGTAAAACAAATGATGTAGGTGTATCTAGATTTGTTATGTACTGTGTCAGACAGAGATCTAAACATGACAGGCAGCTTCTATGGTGGCATAGACCCTGGGTGAGTCTATGCTTCAGGCTCCCTTTAATGAGTCTATAAGTACACTGCAGTAGTCAAGATATTTACCACCATCACAAATTGTCTGTGTGAAATGTATGTCATACTGTATTTTGTATGCAATTATTCATTTTAATAACATTCAACATGGACTATAAGAGGACCCTGAGTTATAATGTCTATCTTGACTTATCTTTCTTCCCTCTCCCTAAAACTATGTCTGTCTTTCCTCTAAGTAACCAAATGGCTTGGTTGGATTAAGACTTTCTGTAACCTCGAAGCTCGAGGATGGTAGATATTTCTTGTTTTATCAGACGATGGAGAAGATGGCTGATTCTGAGCCCTCCCGCTGAGCTAGTATTTATAGAAATGGACTGAGGCGATGATTACAAAGACCACTGTGGTAAACACACACAGCCAGGCACACTGGTTAACTCTCCTCTCCTCCTACATTCACTTGACTCAGTTATCTTATACAATTTGTTTTACATGCAACAGTTAGGTTATCCAATTCTTTCGACGTGCCATTTGCAACTTTCTCTATCACTCTCTCGTTTTATGAGGTAAAAATGTGTTTGTTTTTTGTGAGAAACTCCCAAATCCCTGATCAGAGTGAATCTGTTTTAGTAACACATACCGTATACCCTCCATGGACTTAGAACTCTACCTACTGTACTTGGATATGATGTCAATCAGACAACAAGAGAGACACCTCATCAGGGTTAACTAACTCTTTTGATCCACTGGCTGATAAAACATTTAGTCCCTATAGTCCTACTAGTGAAGAAGATTCATTTAATATGATTGGAGGAGGAATAGAGACCAACAATACAGGTTAAATCCAGTGGATCGAGTTCTTGTCTCCAGTATAGATCTAGATATCTAGAACGTAGCCCTGGGTTTCAGTCAACAGGGTATCTTGCCCACAGTATATATGATCTGGCTGACCTAGATCTGAGCTGCTTCCCTGGGGCTGCATGGGAAGAAGACGGCACACAGTTACCACAGTGCTCTGTGGAAGTGGAAGTGGTGGTAGGCCACTGCATAGGCAATGCAGCGTGGTATCCACTTGTTTTTAGAATAATAATTTGGTTTTAGTAGCCTATTATAACCTGTTTGCGTCTCTCTCTTCCTATACAAGCACTTTGAGGTATGTATGAAGTGTATGAAGTGCCGGGACCAAGAGACTGAAAAACAGCTTCTATCTCAAGGCCATCAGATTGTTAAATAGCCATCACTAGCACATTAGAGGCTCGTGCCTATATACATAGACTTGAAATAACTGGCCACTTTAATAAATGGAACACTAGTCAATAATGTTTACATATTTTGCACTACTGATCTCATATGTATATACAGTATAATTATATTCTATTCTACTGTACCTTAGTCTATGTCGCTCTGGCATTGCTCATCCATATATTTATATATTCTTAATTCCATTCCTTTACTTAGATTTGTGTGCATTGGGTATATGCTGTGAAACTGTTAGATATTACTTCACTGTTGTTAGATATTACTTGTTAGATATTACTTCACTGTTGTTAGATATTACTTGTTAGATATTACTGCACTGTTGTTAGATATTACTTGTTAGATATTACTGCACTGTTGTTAGATATTACTTGTTAGATATTACTGCACTGTTGTTAGATATTACTTGTTAGATATTACTGCACTGTTGTTAGATATTACTTGTTAGATATTACTGCACTGTCAGAGCTAGAAACACAATACTTTTGCTACATCCGCAATAACATCTGCTAAACATGTGTATGTGACCAATAGCAATTGATTTGATTAAAAAATGAATGTTATTTTATGTTTATTATAATTATGACAATTACTGATGATCCCTTATTCTCATTTTCCAGTCACTACCATAAGTGGCAAATTAATGTGACCCAATTTAGCACCCAATTATATGACAAATAACAGGAGTTCATCATGAACATCATCAGCATCATTTTTTCAACATGTGTACCATTAATATGAGTTGCATCATCAGCATGCATGGCATTCGATGGACATGCTCTCCAGTCATTCCAGTCAGTAGTCATTCGTGGGTTGGGTGTGCAGAGTACACAGTTGCAGGGAGAGAGACAGAGATCTGTCTGCATGACGTGCAATTACTGATCTATTCTGCAGATCTCAGGTTGTTTGGGTGTCTGACCATGTGGTATTCACATGCAGACGAAGAAAAGTGACAAGCAGTCATGGAATCTTATAGTGGCTTAGATAGAAACTATAGTACCTATGAAAGTAATAGTAACTATAGTGGCTATGGAAGTAATAGTAACTATAGTGGCTATGAAAGTAATAGTAACAATAGTGGCTATGAAAGTAATAGTGGCTACTACAGTGGCTATGATAGTCTGGCAAGAGGAGGGAGGAGAATGGTGCTGTTCTATACACTCGGACTGTCATGTAAGCGTGCTGACGATACGTTTGCTTGGACTAGAAGGAAGCTTGGAGAATGGCACTTAGAATATGGTGTTTGGAGAAGGGTGCCTGGAGAAGGGTGCTTGGAGAAGCCCCTGCTGATGAGTTTTGGCCTGATCTAAGTGGAGGAGATGTTGGTTTGTTGATGGATAGGAGTCAAGACTTGGTAGGTTGGTGTGTTCAGGGGCCATAGAAAGTCTGTCCTGTCCGTCTAGCATTAATAGTTAGGGGCAGCAAGTGTTTGGACATTTGTGGGCAGTATTCAGCTTGGCTATTATGCTGTTGAGGGGAACTCCAATATAGTCTACATGCTGTATAAGCTAACACTGCATTGTTAAGGGGTTGAACACCTCCATACACTCTTCTCACACCTTTGTTGATTGTTGGTTGTGACAGATGGGCCTGTGGGGAGCTCCCGAGCCGAGTCTGTGGATTCCACAAAATATTCTGGGATACGTCTAGAGGCCTGTCCAGGTTTATTACCAGAGTGAGACCCATGAGGACCTGAGGCTCCTGTCAGTCACCACTGTCTGTGTGTGCATGTGTGTGTGTGTGTGCAGAACGTGTGTGTGACATCATGTTGTGTGTGTATGTGTGCACATATATTACCAGTCAAAAGTTTTGACACACCTACTCATTCAAGGGTTTTTCTTTATTTTTACTATTTTCTGCATTGTAGAATAATAGTGAAGACATCAAAACTATGAAATAACACATATGGAATCATGTAGTAACCAAAAAAGTGTTAAACAAATCAAAATATGTTTTCAATTTTAGATTCTTCAAAGTAGCCATACTTTGCGTTGATGAAAGCTTTGCACACTCTTGGCATTCTCTCAACCAGCTTCATGAGGTAGTCACCTGGAATGCTTCCCAACAGTCTTGAAAGAGTTCCCACATATGCTGAGCACTTGTTGGCTTCTTTTCCTCCACTCTGCGGCCCAACTCATCCCAAACCTGTCACGTTCCTGACCTGTTTTCTCTTGTTTTGTATGTCTTTATTGGTCAGGGCGTGAGTGTTGGGTGGGTAGTCTATGTTTTGTATTTCTAGGTTGGTTTTTGTGTTCGGCCTGGTATGATTCTCAATTAGAGACAGGTGTGTATCGTTTGTCTCTAATTGAGAGTCATACTAAGGCAGCCAGGGTTTCACTGGGGTTTTGTGGGTGTTTGTTCCTGTGTCCACACATGGACGGTTGAAGGTTAGTCACGTTTGTTGTTTTGTAGTTCTGTAGTGTCTTGTTTGCTGTTTTCATTAAAAGATGGCTTATTTCCCTCAATCCGCATCTTGGTCCTATCCATGCTCCTCCTCGTTTGAGGAGGAGAACAACGTTGACTGCCTTTACAGAAACACCCACCATAACAGGACCAAGCGGATTGAGGAGAGAGAAAAGGAACTAAAGCACTGGACACAGGAGGAATGGTCTTGGGAGATCATGGACGGAAAGGGACCCTGGGGAAGGGTTGGAGAGAATCGCCGCTCTCGGGAGGAGAGGAAGGCAGCCACAGCCCAGGAGCGCTGGTATGAGGAGGCAGCACATAGGAGAGGCTGGAAGCCCGAGAGGCTCACCCAAAAATTTCTTGGGGGGGGGGGGGCTAAAGGGGAGTGTGGTGAAGCCGGGTTGGATACCTGAGCCAACTCCCCGGGCTTGCCGTGGAGTAAGAGGGCGTCGTACTGGTCAGACACCGTGTTATGCGGTAAAGCGCACGGTGTCCCCAGTACGCGTGCTTAGCCCAGTGCGGGCTATTCCACCTTGCCGCACTGGGAGGGCTAGGTTGGGCATCGAGCCGAGTGCCATGAAGCCGGCCCAACGTATCTGGTCTCCAGTACGTCTCCTCGGGCCGGCGTACATGGTACCAGCCTTACAGGTGGTGTCCCCGGTTCGCCTGCATAGCCCAGTGCGGGCTATTCCACCTCGCCGCACTGGCAGGGCTACGGGGACCATTCAACCTGGTAAGGTTGGGGAGGCTCGGTGCTCAAGAGCACGTGTCCTCCTTCACGGTCCGGTATATCCGGCGCCACCTTCCCACCCCAGCTCAGTACCACCAGTGCCTACACCACGCACCAGGCTTCCAGTGCATCTCCAGAGCCCTGTTCCTCTTCCACGCACTCTCCCTATGGTGCGTGTCTCCAGCCCGGTACCTCCAGTTCCGGTACCACGCACCAGGCCTAGAGTGCGCCACGAGAGTCCAGTGTGCCCAGTTCCTGTTCCCCGCACTCGCCCTGAGGTGCGTGCCCTCAGGCCGGTACCTCCAGTTACGGTACCACGCACCAGGCCTAGAGTGCGCCACGAGAGTCCAGTGTGCCCAGTTCCTGTTCCCCGCACTCGCCCTGAGGTGCGTGCCCTCAGCCCGGTACCTCCAGTTCCGGTACCACGCACCAGGCATATAGTGCGTCTCAGTCAGCCAGAGCCGTCCTGCCATGACCAGCCAGAGCCGTCCTGCCATGACCAGCCAGAGCCGTCCTGCCATGACCAGCCAGAGCCGTCCTGCTATGACCTGCCAGAGCCGTCCTGCCATGACCTGCCAGAGCCGTCCAGCCAGGACCTGCCAGAGCCGTCCAGCCAGGACCTGCCAGAGCCGTCCAGCCAGGACCTGCCAGAGCCGTCCAGCCAGGACCTGCCAGAGCCGTCCAGCCAGGACCTGCCAGAGCCGTCCAGCCAGGACCTGCCGGAGTCCCTCAGCCAGGACCTGCCGGAGTCCCTACGCCCGGACCGGTCGGAGTCCCTCAGCCCGGACCTGCCGGAGTCCCTCAGCCCGGACCTGCCGGAGTCCCTCAGCCCGGACCTGCCGGAGTCCCTACGCCCGGACCTGCCGGAGTCCCTACGCCCGGACCTGCCGGAGTCCCTCAGCCAGGACCTGCCGGAGTCCCTCAGCCAGGACCTGCCGGAGTCCCTCAGCCAGGACCTGCCGGAGTCCCTCAGCCAGGACCTGCCGCCCCTTATCCCGGTGCTGCCCCTTATCCCGGTGCTGCCCCTTATCCCGGTGCTGCCCCTTATCCCGGTGCTGCCCCTTATCCCGGTGCTGCCCCTTCATTTAGGTGGTGTTAGTGGGAGGGTGGTCATTGGGAGGGGGATAAAGAAGCGGGGATTGATTATGGTGGGGTGGGGACCTCGCCCTCAGCCTGAGCCACCACCGTGGACAGACGCCCACCCAGACCCTCCCCTAGACTTTGTGCTGGTGCGCCCGGAGTTCGCACCTTAAGGGGGGGGTTCTGTCACGTTCCTGACCTGTTTTTTCTTGTTTTGTATGTCTTTATTGGTCAGGGCGTGAGTGTTGGGTGGGTAGTCTATGTTTTGTATTTCTAGGTTGGTTTTTGTGTTCGGCCTGGTATGATTCTCAATTAGAGACAGGTGTGTATCGTTTGTCTTGTGGTAAGTCTAATGAACGTATCCTCTGCAGCAAAGGTAACTCTGGGTCTTCCTTTCCTGTGGCGGTCTTCATGAGAGCCGGTTTCATCATAGCGCTTCATGGTTTTTGCGACTGCACTTGAAGAAACTTTCAAAGTTCTTGAAATTTTCCGGATTGAATGACCTTCATGTGTTAAAGTAATGATGGACTGTCGTTTCTCTTTGCTTATTTGAGCTGCTCTTGCCAAAATATGGAATTGGTCTTTAACCAAATAGGGATATCTTCAACTGATTGGCTAAAACGCATTAAGAAGGAAAGAAATTCCACAAATTAACTTTTAACAAGGCACACCTGTTAATTGAAATGCATTCCAGGTACCTCATGAAGCTGGTTGAGAGAATGCCAAGAGTGTGCAAAGCTGTCATTAAGGCAAATGGTGGCTACTTTGAAGAATCTCAAATATAAAATAAGTGTAACACTGTTTTTGGTTACTACATGATTCCATGTGTGTTATTTCATCGTTTTGATGTCTTCACTATTATTCTACAATGTCGAAAATAGTAACAATTAAGAAAAACCCTGGAATGAGTAGGTGTGTCCAAACTTTTGAATGGTACTGTATGTATGTGTGAATGTGTGTCAAGATGTCTTACGAGAGGATCAGAGGATTGATGGGAGGAGTCAGTCTGGTTAGAGCTTGAGCAGACTAACGCACTACTGGCCACTATGACGTCAATTCTACCTTGGTTAATGGCAGGCAGGCAGGCAGGCAAGCATCACCTACTTGTTACATGGGCAGGAGCAAATACCACAGAATTTTCCTAGATCGTTCAAATTCTTTTCTGCATCCTTCATGTCCTTATTGATTTGGTCCATTCCCTCTTCGATGCGCTCCAGTTGCTCTGATTAAACACAAGTCATTTATCCCCCCACAGAACGAAGCACGTGAGAAGGAAAGGAAAGGAAAGGAAAGAAAAGAAGGAAGGAGGAGAGAAGACAAAGAAGAGAAGACAACAGATTCAGACACTCACTGTGACGAAAGGGGGAAAAAATGGACGCCACCACAAGTGAAGAACCTTTGGGCTCGTTGGGTCAGTACCTACTTGTTACAGGGACATATGATAAGACCACAGCATTTCCCTAAATCTTTTAAACTTTTCTCGGCCTCCTTCATGTCTTGGTTGATATGGTTCATGCCATCTTCAACACGGTCGAGTTGTTCTGGTCAGGACAAAGGGATGACAGCAGTGGAATGAATTTTATTGACTATTTGACAGAAAAATATGAGTCATGAGCAGCACTGAGCTGTGTACAATATGATATAATCTATATGAGTTTCTATTGAGAGCATGCATCTTCACGCCAGAGAGTACTGGATACTGAGACTGTCAGTTTCAATATATTCTTTTGAATTTCATTTTACAGAAGCCTTTTAGTGTTGAAAGTACGCAAAACAAAATATTTGTGGTTTATTACTCATTGGCGAGGGGATTTTTTTTTTAAATCTAAAGATATCATCATCAACGGTTTTCGATGGCTGTAGCATCACGGAAACGTGGGGCAAATCTGAAATCCTACCGATCCTATACTACAGTATCATTCCCCTCGGAGATGAGCTGTTCATGGGCAGTGTGGACATCGGGTCAAGGCATGAACATGGTAGCTGGATGGATGTTATTGGTGTGATGTCGGGCAGGGTTGGGGTCAATTCAGTTATCAATACAGGCAATTCAGCAGAAAGTTTATCATGAATTCAAATGGACCATCTTTTATATGAGGATTTCTCAACTCAGACATTGCATTTCAATGAATTCCCTGCAGTGAATGAATTGAAAACAAAATGTGTGGAAGGGGATTAATGATAGCGGGTAGGTAGGTGGGTGGATGGACAACTCTGATGTTGTGGTTTAGGAGGTTGCGTAGAAATTACATGCAGCATATGTGTTATAGTAAGATGAGGTTGGAAAGTGGAGTAGAGTAGGTCAGGAATGCAGTCAAGGCTAAGCCAATTGATAAAGTCCACCTTTGTAAAATCCCCGGCATGCTTTTATACACACGTACTGTAGAAACAACTAAGTCATGTGACCTTTACTTGAACAGCGGCAACTAAGAGGAACGTCAAATGGAAATAAGGTGATGTTGAACGGGTATTTTTTTTTCGCTCAGTATCAACATAATCAATTTCTTTGTTCACAAACCCTATATTTTTCGGCCCTTTTTAATTTATTTAATTCTGTGACTGATTCAAGCCTTGTGTACTGCATCAGTCCAGGCTTCTCCACTACGGCACCGTCAATAAGCAGAAGTCAGAGAGCAGCTAAGCAGGCTTACGGCCACCTCAGCGACCATCCAGCAGTCTAAATTGGCTTTGTGGAGGCAGCGCTGGACTGATGGACTGCAGAAGGAAGGGATGAGTGGATAGAGGGATGATGATAGAGGAATGAGCAGATGACTTTGAGAGTGTAATTAAGGTCCTCGGTCAGGGGGATTTCCCCAAAAGGAACGGATTACTGATTACAGCCAATCAGAAGACTGGATTGAGGCTAATGCCTTCCGGCAAGACAATTATGTCCTCTAATCAATCCCTCCAAGCACAACAAACCAGTAGTAATGCCAGGGTTTAGGCCCTGTAATTATTTTCTCTAAATAACATTTGTTATTGGTCATTATCAGGTGTAAATTCTTTGTTTTTTTTGGGGGGGGGGGGATTGCCCACTTAATGGATACGAGCAAGTGCACAGGAAACAATTCAACCATCAAGAAAATCTCTGTTTGTTTACATGGGTATCTAAAATATTGCTATTTGAGTGTTTTTGTACCTTCATCCATATATATGTCTATTTCAATGTACAAAGCACTTGAAAATAACTCACGTTGAAATATAAAGCAGAGTCTGTCATTCTAGCTAACCACTTCAAAGCATGCACTGTTAAGTTATTCATAGCAAAACATCAGATGCAAGGCGGGGCACAAAGTCCCATTGGTTTTCCCTTCCAGAAGACATCCAACACTTACCTCCTTGCTCGTCCAACATAACCAAAGTCCTGATACCAGCATCTTTACTCTACTCCCCGAATAACCGCAGAGAAGAAGGAAGAGATGAAAGGAAGGAAATAAAGAGAAAGAGAGAGGTAGGATCAGTAAGGGAGTATACAGAATCCATACAGATTGGAGATTAGAGGGCAAGGCAACATGATTGAAAAACAGGACGGCACCATCAGAAAAAAAAACACCTCACGCTTTAGACAAAGTTAGATCAAGGTCTTGCGATTTTCTCAACCAAAAAATGTCACAATAGGGGTAACATTGTCCGAATCGCAACAGCCTGATAACATTAGCATATTCGTATAGTTTCATATTCGTATAGGAAGAGGACATCAACATTTGGGGCGAGCAATAAGCAGCCACTGCAGTGTGTAAATATTTGTTATATTTTTTTGTCATTTAGTCGACACTCTTATCCAGAGCAATTAGGGGATTTGAACCAGCAACCTTCTGGTTATTGGGCCAACAAGCTTAACCGCTAGGCTACCTGCCACCCTATAATTTATTCTGTAAATTAGCATTCCGGTTCCCAGAGAAATCCCGAAGTAGTAAAAAACACGACCCCCATAATGCACTGCACTGAACCCTTCAGCTCGGCTTCACACTAACACCTTATGCAAACCACATAGATGGAGATAGATACACCTTGATTCCATCATTATGTATTTGGAAATGCAGTTGCTTGTTTGTTTGCATGAAAAATAAAATGTTCTCACCTTTTTGTTATGATGATAGAGAGAGAGAGACAACAACTCAAATCAAATAGAATCTGTGCTCCAACCCAGTGTGGTGATGCACTATTATCGCCAAACAATTATCACACATAATCATCTGATTAATCATAGCTGACTAATGTGTCCCTCTATTCCTCTCTCTCTCATCCTTTATAGTTCCCTCTCTCCACTATCCTTCTTTTTCTCCTCTTAAGTCTTCCCTTTCACCAGACAGCCCCCCTCCCTCTATCTTCACCGACGCTCGTCTGTCTTGTCACGTCCGAGGTGCTTCTCTCTCTCTCTCTCTCTCTCTCTCTCTCTCTCTCTCTCTCTCTCTCTCTCTCTCTCTCTCTTCCTGCCAAGATAACAATTCAACCCTCAACAGTGTTCATTTAACACCGTCTTAGTGGGACTCATACATACACTGTGAAAGTTATACATTTAACACTCTCTGAGTAAAATGTGCACCAGTGAATATGCTGTGCCAGGCAGATCTGTACATGTGAGAACACACAGTGCATGTCTTGCCCATGTCAATACCATGCACTGTTCTGAGGCAGATACTGTAGAGTACACTAAGAGCTGTGACACAGCTTGCATTGTATTCTGGCTTGGCGTTGCGAACACTGTAAGTATGAATGGTGTCTTTCTCTTACCTCTTCCACCAGCTGTAGCATACGACGAGTGCTCTCGAGCGACTGTGGACAGAAAGGAGAAGAAAGTTAGAATTGGAAAGCATGAGAAGACATGACAGACATGAGTGGAGACAGAGATGTAGGTTGACAAAGCTCCATATGGTCTAGACCTCACTCCCTATGTTTGTGAAATGGAATTGCCTGGAATTGGGACGTAGACACTGGAATCGATGACCAATACAATCAACATGATACTATAATCGACATGATAATCATTTGGAAAGTTAATAAATTATCTGTAATTTCATACATATTCCATTGATAAGAAAATGTAAATATAATGTGTATCAGTAGGTTGAATGGCGGACATAGAACTTTGATGTAACTACCCACCAAAAGGAGTCAGTCAGTTATAATATATGTTTTCTTTAGAGGCACAGAAACCATCACAACTATACTGTGGAAACAATACATTTAAAGATTTGGAAGTATTAAAGAACTTGTACTGTAAATGTATTTTAATTCAAATAAGATTTTTTTTTAAACAGTGCTTCTAATTTTTTGTATCATTCAAAGCGATATAAACCCTGTTTTTAAATAACTGCATAAAGTCTGCTTTGATAGTGTAACGTGTGTCGTCGGAAGGAGACCAAGGTGCGGCGTGGTAGGCGTACATAATTTTATTAAAATGTTCCACCAAGAAAAAACAATAAACAATACAACGAACGAAAAGCTTCGTCGTGCAAACTACGTGCACTCAAACAAAGACAAGATCCCACACTGAAGGAGGGAAAAAGGGCTGCCTAAGTATGATCCCCAATCAGAGACAATGAAAGACAGCTGCCTCTGATTGGGAACCACACTCGGCCAAACACAAAGAAATAGAGAACATAGAATGCCCACCCCAAATCACACCCTGACCTAACCAAATAGAGAAATAAAATTAGCCTCTCATCTCCTCCTACCACCACCACCCCCCATAGAGAGAAGAAACTTATAGGAACCCCCATTTTGTGTTTCCCGGTTGTGTTTGCATGTGCGTGTGTTTTGTATTCTGCTCAGCTGTGAGAGTGTGAGCCATTCTTGTCGTGATGTGTGTTTTGTCCTATATTTTTATTTAATTGTATAATTAAAAAAAAATCCCAGTCCTCGTCCCCGCAGGAGGCCTTTTGCCTTTTGGTAGGCCACCATTGTAAATAAGAATTTGTTCTTAACTGACTAACCTAGTTAAATAAAGGATAAATAAATATTTCAAAATACCAACTTTTCAAATACTCAAGGTAGTCTATTGTAGTTTATATAGAATTTCAACTAAACGGCAACCATTATTTTAAATATTCAAGTACAGGTCAAGAAAACCAAATAATATTTTAAAGTATTTTGATTACTTCTCAGAAAACCAAATATTTGAAGGTAATTGAATATATGCAAGTTATAAAATAATCTATATTTATTTGATGGGAAGCCAAATATTTGTTGAAGAACCAAAAACTACAACAGTTAGTTGAATTAGTCTAAATATATGATCATAAGCACATGGTTTGGAGGGCTCTTAGATATGAATAATAATATAGCCTATAGCCTAGAATTAATTACATGAGGGACATGGAATCAATTCAACATTAGAGTAGACCACTTTTGCAGCTTCAAAATAATTAACAAATCATAGTTACAGCTATAATTGTCCTAGGTTTGGCACACACATAAACTAACACTTATCCACATGCACGCACGCACGCACGCACGCACGCACACACACACACACACCACTATTATGTAAGAACTGAACCAGGTGGATCCTCCCTCCACCTGACACACAGACCCTGGCATTGCACAGTCGGAGCCAGGAGCTGTAAGCACGAGGCTGGGCCATCAGCATGTTACCCTCCCTGTGCATCTGCCCTGCTAGTCCTCTACAGGAGCTGTAAGCACGAGGCTGGGCCATCAGCATGTTACCCTCCCTGTGCATCTGCCCTGCTAGTCCTCTACAGGAGCTGTAAGCCCGAGGCTGGGCCATCAGCATGTTACCCTCCCTGTGCATCTGCCCTGCTAGTCCTCTACAGGAGCTGTAAGCACGAGGCTAGGCCATCAGCATGTTACCCTCCCTGTGCATCTGTCCTGCTAGTCCTCTACAGGAGCTGTAAGCACAAGGCTGGGCCATCAGCATGTTACCCTCCCTGTGCATCTGTCCTGCTAGTCCTCTACAGGAGCTGTAAGCACGAGGCTGGGCCATCAGCATGTTACCCTCCCTGTGCATCTGCCCTGCTAGTCCTCTACAGGAGCTGTAAGCACGAGGCTGGGCCATCAGCATGTTACCCTCCCTGTGCATCTGTCCTGCTGGTCCTCTACAGGAGCTGGCTGCTGCTGACAGGAGGAAGTCATCTAGTGGGCTTGATTGTCATACAATGTGTGATACTGTAAAATGTATTTTAAAAAACAAACAAGTTGACTGGATCTGTTTTAGTTGATTTTATGTCAAGAGGAGAGTGAGGAATTCATATTTCCTCAATGCTACAGCTAAAACATACAGATGTTTTCATTCTATAGTTAAAACATACAGATGGTTTTGAAGTGTAGTTGCATATGCCTAAATTTGGATGATTTTCTGTGTAAGCATGAGTGTCTCTCAGGCATCTAAAAATCTGTTGGAAATGTGGTATACAGTAGCATGGGTTGGGGCTGTGCTGCTCACCTCATCTCCAAGCTGGTCGGCGCGTTGCTGCATATCCGACAGCTCATTGCGCATGTCCAAGTCTTCAGCCATGGCTACTGGCTGTGCGTGGTGGAGCTGGTCTCCAACGGGGAAGAGTAGGTTCTAATGGGAGGCCGGGGATAGGCTAGAGGAGGAAGGGAGATACAAAACAACAGCCATTAGCATGCTAAGCTAAATAATATCCTTTAGCACGATAAGCTTAGCAACAGTCTTTAGCACTGTAAGCTAAACAATAGTCTCTAGCCCGCTAAGCTAACCGACATAACGTAGCATGCTAAGCTAAGCAAATACCTTTCGCATGCTAAGCTAAGCCAAGCCAAACAAGTATGTTCTCAAAGCTAAGGTTACGTTTCAACGTCCATACTAGAATACCACAGAATACATGTTAAAAACACTTGAGTGTACAAAACATAAGGAACACCTTCCTAATATTGAGTTGCACCTCCTTTTGCTACTTTTGAACAGCCTCAAAACATTTGGGCATGGACTCTACAAGGTGTCCAAAGCGTTCCATGTTGTCTCCAATGCTCCCCACAGTTGTCTCAAGTTGGCTGGATGTCCTTTGGTGGTGGACCATTCTTGATAATACACACGGGAAACTGTTGAGCATGAAAAAAAACAGCTGCATTGCAGTTCTTGACACACTCAACCCAGTGCACCCGGCACCTACTATCATACCCCGTTCAAAGGCACTTAAATATTTTGTCTTGCCCATTCACTCTCTGAATGGCACGCATACACAGTCCATGTCTCAATTGTCTCAAGGCTTAAAAAGTCTTCTTTAACCTGTCTCTTCCCCTTCATCTACGCTGATTGAAGTGGATTTAATAAGGGATCATAGCTTTCACCTGGATTCACCTGGGCAGTCTGTCATGGAAAAACCTCATGTTTTGTTCATTCAGTTTTGCGCTTCAGTGCACTGCCAGTGTGGATATATCAGTCTTTTTGGGAAGGGTGCTACCTCATGGATTTTTATGAGATGTGTTTTTGCCCAATGTCACAGTAATTTACTGTGAATCTACCCAGTTTCCCCCCCCCAAAACAAATATTTTTCTTTGATCTCATACGCAGTATTTTCTTGGATCTCAAGTGAATGAACGGCAGTCTCTTTCCAGCTGCAGTTAGAACCCAGTTTAATAGAGGATTACGACAGCGTTTGTTCCACTCAATGAAAGGGAAGCGGAGCCATTGATGTTTGCAGAAGCATGGCAGTCTTAGAGAGTCGTGTCGATGGTATAGTGTGGATTAGCTAGCTAGCACACCAGACGTAAACGTTCTGCTGCAAGCGTGTGCCGTGTTCTCCTGTAGACAAGCGTCATGAGAGTTTCAATCATACACCAGACAGTGGTTTGATCCTTCCTCAGCAGCCCCGACCCACATTCACTAAGGGAATGATGACATTAATTGATTAACTTGCTGTAGTTCAGTTGGTAGAGCATGACTCCTGCAACACCAGAATAGTGGGTTTGATTCCCAGGACCACCCATAGATTAAACATGTATGCATACATGACTGTTTGTCACTTTGGATAAAAGTCTGCAAAATGGCATACACTATCATAATAATACAAAAGAAGGGCAATCATAATGGTATGCATACAGCATACCACCCTGCATCCCACTGCTGGCTTGCCTCTGTGGGATGCAGGGTGGTCCCTGGATGAGAGACCAGATGCTGCTGGAAGTGGTGTTGGAGGGCCAGATGGGGGCACTCTTCCCTCTGGTCTAATGAGATCCCAGGGCATTGAAGGGGACATTGCCCTGCGACTCGTGCCAAAATCTTTTTAAACCTCAAATACACTACAATTTTAAAACGTCCTGCATTGCAGGAAAGCTCTCCTACTACAGGGTGATCAAATTAAGATCCTACATCTGTAGCTGATGTGTGGTGAGCGTTCTGGCACAAAATGGTTGGCGTGGATCACCCAGGTGGGTGCCACACATTGGCGGTGGATGACGTGAGTTTCCCCCTATTTCGTAAAGCGCTATATACTGTAAATCCAATCAATTATGCCACAACATATAGGTACTTAATTTGAGACAGTTTGCTCCAGCAGGAAAATAATCCTGCAGCAACAGGACATTTTTCATAAGGGAAAATCAAGTCTGAAATTTCAAAGTGAAATTCAGAAAATTCAGAAACATATTTAAAGGTCTAATGAAGCAATTTTGATCTCAATATAAAATAATTTATGGGTAGCAATTAAATACCTTACTGTGATTTCTCAAGCAAAAATGTTACTAGGACTGTCTGGGAGTGGTCTGAGTGTGGAGGGGAAAACTGAAAACTAGCTGGTATTGGCAGAGAGGCTTGGAACTCTCTTGGTCTATTAGCTAATTCACCCCCTGGTGATGTCACCAGGCAGTCCAAAATTTCATCTGACTAAAACAGGCTAAAATTTCCAGCAGTCTTTTTTTAAACAGCTCTTACACTAAAAGGGCATTACTATAATTTTTACAGTTTCACAGTATTATTCCAACCTCATAGGGTAGAAATATATATATAAAACTCAGGTTTTTGACATCACTGTCACACACACGTATTACATTTCATGAATTGTAGAAAAGTTATCCTGCAACAGGGTGATCAAATTAAGATCCTACGTCTGTACCCTTCACAGGTTCTGTTGATTACTAAAATATATCATCTCTACATGGGTAACCTAACAACATTAAAATATTCAATGTTAAAGTTATGTGTATTACTGTGCAATATTGTGTGCCAGAGAGTGTATCATTGTTTGTGACTAAGGAGTGAGAAGGACATCTACAGATGTAGGATCTTAATTTGAGACAGTTTGCTACAGCAGGAAAATAATTCTACAGCAACAGGAAATGTGAATTATGTGGATTATAATTAATTGACATTTGTAGGAGCTGATAAATTTTCCATTAAGGAAAATCAAGTCATTCATTTTGAAGGGGAAATGACAATCTTTAGAAGCCTTTTTAAAACTCAAATACACTGCTGTACAGGACTACTTTCTTATGTCAATCTCACTGGCACCTACAGTTTAAAAAAGTGTTGATAAGGGACAGAATGCGTCGGACTATCATATAGTTGCCATACACTCTTACGGAATTTCCACGTTGGCGAGGATATTAGAAATTTTATCAAAGCCAACTGTATGACAACTTTACATTTTCCTACATAACATACAGTGCCGGTCAAAAGTTTGGACATACCGACTCATTCCAAGGTTTTTCTTTACTTTGACTATTTTCTACTTTGTAAAATAATAGTGAAGACATCAGAATTATGAAAAAACACATGGAATTATGTAGTAACCAAAAAAGTGTTAAACAAATTGTTTAACAGATTCTTCAAAGTAGCCACCCTTTGCCTTGATGACAGCTTTGCACACTCTTGGCATTCTCTCAAACAGCTTCATGGGCTAGTCACCTGGAATGCATTTCAATTAACAGTTGCACCTTGTTGAAAGTTAATTTGTGGAATTTCTTTCCTTCTTAATGCGTTTGAGCCAATCAGTTCTGTTGTGACAAGGTAGGGTTGATATACAAGATATCCCTATTTGGTAAAAGACCAAGTCCATATTATGGCAAGAACCGCTCAAAAAGGCAAAGAGAAACAACAGTCCATCATTACTTTAAGACATGAAGGTCAATCAAAATTGCAATACATTTTTAAGTTTCTTCAAGTGCAGTCGAAAAAAACATCAAGCGCAATGATGAAACTGGCTCTCATGAGGACAGCCGCATTCGCTCTGCAGGTAGTATAACTTTTCATTACATTTCATTACATTTCATTATAGTACAACGGTTTAATTTGTTTAATTTGTCTAACCTTAGCAATTTCTTCTTAGCTAGCTACTTAGCCGTCTGTGTATAAAAGATAATTGCGTAATTATCGTATTCCGTCGTCTATCGTAGTCCACACTGCTATCTGCCCAGCAGCTAGCAAACGTCCACCGTCTACCGAATAGTAGTATAACTTTTCATTACATTTCATTATAGTACAACGGTCTGATTTTCATTTTCACTACAGTACAACGGTTTGATTTGTTTGATCTTAGCTAGCTACATAGCCGTCTTTGCATCAAACATAATTGTGTAGTTATTGAGGTTCGCCAGCCAGCTATTTTCGCCCTAACGTAACGCAACGTAGCCAACACTGCTAGCTAGCCAGCTTGCCACCGAATAGCAGCATTGTAGAAACGAGTGCATTACAACGGAACGACTTGATCAGTGTAGTGTTGGCTGACTACACAGTTGTCTTTGCTATCTTTGATTTGTATTTGTTCGATCTTAGCTAGCTACTTAGCTGGCTACATAGCCGTCTTTGTATCGGTGATAATTGTGTAGTTATCAAGGTTCGCTGAGGTTCGCTAGCCAGGTATTCTCGCCCTAACGTAACGTAACGTAACGTAGTCAACCCTGCTAGCTAGCCAGCTAGCCACCGATTAGCAGCACTGTAGAAACGATTACATTACAACGGAACGACTTGACTTGTGTAGTGTTGGCTAGCTACATAGTTTTCTTTGCTATCTTTGTATCTAAGATAATTGTGTAGCTTTGAGTAATTATCGGTTAGCTAGCCAGCTATTTTTCGCCTGCCGCGCTGCCGTCCTCCTACCTAGCCAACACTGCTAGCTAGCCAACTTCTACCGAATAGCAGCACTGTAGAAACTTACATTACAACGGAACGACTTGATTAGCGTAGTGTTAGCTAGTTGTCTTTGCTGTCCTTGTATCCATGATAACTGTGTAGTTTAGAGAAATTTAGTGAAATTGTCGAGGTTACCTAGCCAGCTTCACTTTCAACAACGTAGCCACTGCTAGCCAGGCTACTTCACCAGCCAGCAGTACTATATCATTTTAGTCAATAAGATCTTGTATTTTATTTTTATTTTTTTGCAACGTAAGCTTAACTTTCTGAACATTCGAGACGTGTAGCCCACTTGTCATTCTAATCTCCTTTGCATTAGCGTAGCCTCTTCTGTAGCCTGTCAACCATGTGTCTGTCTATCCCTGTTCTCTCCTCTCTGCACAGACCATACAAACGCTTCACACCGCGTGGCCGCGCCCACCCTAACCTGGTGGTCCCAGCCCGCACGACCCACGTGGAGTTCCAGGTCTCCGGTAGCCTCTGGAACTGCCGATCTGCGGCCAACAAGGCAGAGCTCATCTCAGCCTATGCGTCCCTCCAGTCCCTCGACTTCCTGGCACTGACGGAAACATGGCTCACCACAGATAACACTGCTACTCCTACTGCTCTCTCTTCGTCTGCCCACGTGTTCTCGCACACCCCGAGACCTTCTGGTCAGCGGGGTGGTGGCACCGGGATCCTCATCTCTCCCAAGTGGTCATTCTCTCTTTCTCCCCTTACCCATCTGTCTATCGCCTCCTTTGAATTCCATGCTGTCACAGTTACCAGCCCTTTCAAGCTTAACATCCTTATCATTTATCGCCCTCCAGGTTCCCTTGGAGAGTTCATCAATGAGCTTGATGCCTTGATAAGCTCCTTTCCTGAGGACGGCTCACCTCTCACAGTTCTGGGTGACTTTAACCTCCCCATGTCTACCTTTGACTCATTCCTCTCTGCCTCCTTCTTTCCACTCCTCTCCTCTTTTGACCTCACCCTCTCACCTTCCCCCCCTACTCACAAGGCAGGCAATACGCTTGACCTCATCTTTACTAGATGCTGTTCTTCCACTAACCTCATTGCAACTCCCCTCCAAGTCTCCGACCACTACCTTGTATCCTTTTCCCTCTCGCTCTCATCCAACACTTCCCACACTGCCCCTACTCGGATGGCATCGCGCCGTCCCAACCTCCGCTCTCTCTCCCCCGCTACTCTCTCCTCTTCCATCCTATCATCTCTTCCCTCTGCCCAAACCTTCTCCAACCTATCTCCTGATTCTGCCTCCTCAACCCTCCTCTCCTCCCTTTCTGCATCCTTTGACTCTCTATGTCCCCTATCCTCCAGGCCGGCTCGGTCCTCCCCTCCCGCTCCGTGGCTCGACGACTCATTGCGAGCTCACAGAACAGGGCTCCGGGCAGCCGAGCGGAAATGGAGGAAAACTCGCCTCCCTGCGGACCTGGCATCCTTTCACTCCCTCCTCTCTACATTTTCCTCTTCTGTCTCTGCTGCTAAAGCCACTTTCTACCACTCTAAATTCCAAGCATCTGCCTCTAACCCTAGGAAGCTCTTTGCCACCTTCTCCTCCCTCCTGAATCCTCCTCCCCCTCCCCCCCCTCCTCCCTCTCTGCAGACGACTTCGTCAACCATTTTGAAAAGAAGGTCGACGACATCCGATCCTCGTTTGCTAAGTCAAACGACACCGCTGGTTCTGCTCACACTGCCCAACCCTGTGCTTTGACCTCTTTCTCCCCTCTCTCTCCAGATGAAATCTCGCGTCTTGTGACGGCCGGCCGCCCAACAACCTGCCCGCTTGACCCTATCCCCTCCTCTCTTCTCCAGACCATTTCCGGAGACCTTCTACCTTACCTCACCTCGCTCATCAACTCATCCTTGACCGCTGGCTACGTCCCTTCCGTCTTCAAGAGAGCGAGAGTTGCACCCCTTCTGAAAAAACCTACACTCGATCCCTCCGATGTCAACAACTACAGACCAGTATCCCTTCTTTCTTTTCTCTCCAAAACTCTTGAACGTGCCGTCCTTGGCCAGCTCTCCTGCTATCTCTCTCAGAATGACCTTCTTGATCCAAATCAGTCAGGTTTCAAGACTAGTCACTCAACTGAGACTGCTCTTCTCTGTATCACGGAGGCGCTCCGCACTGCTAAAGCTAACTCTCTCTCCTCTGCTCTCATCCTTCTAGACCTATCGGCTGCCTTCGATACTGTGAACCATCAGATCCTCCTCTCCACCCTCTCCGAGTTGGGCATCTCCGGCGCGGCCCACGCTTGGATTGCGTCCTACCTGACAGGTCGCTCCTACCAGGTGGCGTGGCGAGAATCTGTCTCCTCACCACGTGCTCTCACCACTGGTGTCCCCCAGGGCTCTGTTCTAGGCCCTCTCCTATTCTCGCTATACACCAAGTCACTTGGCTCTGTCATAACCTCACATGGTCTCTCCTATCATTGCTATGCAGACGACACACAATTAATCTTCTCCTTTCCCCCTTCTGATGACCAGGTGGCGAATCGCATCTCTGCATGTCTGGCAGACATATCAGTGTGGATGACGGATCACCACCTCAAGCTGAACCTCGGCAAGACGGAGCTGCTCTTCCTCCCGGGGAAGGACTGTCCGTTCCATGATCTCGCCATCACGGTTGACAACTCCATTGTGTCCTCCTCCCAGAGCGCTAAGAACCTTGGCGTGATCCTGGACAACACCCTGTCGTTCTCCACCAACATCAAGGCGGTGGCCCGTTCCTGTAGGTTCATGCTCTACAACATCCGCAGAGTACGACCCTGCCTCACACAGGAAGCGGCGCAGGTCCTAATCCAGGCACTTGTCATCTCCCGTCTGGATTACTGCAACTCGCTGTTGGCTGGGCTCCCTGCCTGTGCCATTAAACCCCTACAACTCATCCAGAACGCCGCAGCCCGTCTGGTGTTCAACCTTCCCAAGTTCTCTCACGTCACCCCGCTCCTCCGCTCTCTCCACTGGCTTCCAGTTGAAGCTCGCATCCGCTACAAGACCATGGTGCTTGCCTACGGAGCTGTGAGGGGAACGGCACCTCAGTACCTTCAGGCTCTGATCAGGCCCTACACCCAAACAAGGGCACTGCGTTCATCCACCTCTGGCCTGCTCGCCTCCCTACCACTGAGGAAGTACAGTTCCCGCTCAGCCCAGTCAAAACTGTTCGCTGCTCTGGCACCCCAATGGTGGAACAAACTCCCTCACGACGCCAGGACAGCGGAGTCAATCACCACCTTCCGGAGACACCTGAAACCCCACCTCTTCAAGGAATACCTAGAATAAAGCAATCCTTCTGCCCCCCCCCCCCCCCCCCCCCCCCTTAAAAGATCTAGATGCACTATTGTAAATGGCTGTTCCACTGGATGTCATAAGGTGAATGCACCAATTTGTAAGTCGCTCTGGATAAGAGCGTCTGCTAAATGACTTAAATGTAAATGAAAGGAAGACCCAGAGTTACCTCTGCAGTGGATAAGTTCATTAAAGTTAACTGCACCTCAGATTGCAGCCTGTTCAGAGGAGATTGCGTGAATCAGGCCTTCATGGTCAAATTGCTGCAAAGAAACCACTACTAAAGGACACCAATAATAAGAAGAGACTTGCTTGGGCCAAAAACCATGAGCAATGGACATTAGACTGGTGGAAATCTGTCCTTTGGTCTGACTAGTCCAAATTTGAGATTTTTGGTTCCAACCGCCGTGTCTTTGTGAGACGCAGAGTAGGTGAACGGAGTATTTCAGCATGTGTGGTTCCCACCGTGAAGCATGGAGGAGGAGGTGTGATGGTGTGGGGGTGCTTTGCTAGTGACACTGTCAGTGATTTATTTAGAATTCAAAGCACACTTAACCAGCATAGCTACCATTGCGTTCTGCAGCAATACGCTATCCCATCTGGTTTGCGCTTAGTGGGACTATAATTTATTTTTCAACAGGACAATGACCCAACACACCTCCAGGCTGTGTAAAGGCTATTTGACCAAGAAGGAGAGTGATGGAGTGCTGCATCAAATGACCTGGCCTCCACAATCACCCAATCTCAACCCAATTGAAAATAGAAAATAGTAAAAATAAAGAAAAACCCTTGAATGAATAGGTGTGTCCAAACTTTTGACAGGTACTGTATATAAAACTTTGCTGGGGGTGGGGGCCACAAAAGATCTCAACTCATCATGAGGGGCGCAGTTGCTTGCGGGTCTGCGTACCCACATGTGCATTCCCCCCCACCACATTGTGAGCAAAACATGTTAGCAGCCCCCCTCTTGAATGCAGGCCGCCGGTTGCCCATCCCTGGTCTTGCGGATGCACAATAGTAGTTTCATCTTGCTGTGATGTTCTCACATTGATTTTTAGCTCTCAATAGGAAAAAATACAAAATCATTTCATAGAATTTTAACAAGACTAATTTCTCTTGGTCACAGATGGATGAAATCACTTTGTGCTTTAAGTTGAAGTTGTAATGAGTCTGCACACATTTGAATGGTGTCTCTGTGCTGCTCAGTGGACGTTGAGAATAAAAGTCTCTGTCGTCAGTTATATGAAATAATGCCAATATTGTACTGTCAGTAAGTATGATCATATTTATTTTACAGTTATAAGAAAGGTGAAATCTTATAGTAAGTCATTTATAATTGGATTGTTACTATATTCAGAAAGCATTTCAGTACTTTCAAGCCCTAATGCCTCACTGTTGTTGAATAGGGAAAAAATCAAATATGATTTGTCATATTTTCATATTTCAATAATATTTGCACTATGTACTTGAGTTTGTGTCCTCAAAAGTGAAAACACCTAAGCAATTTATTTTAAAAATGACCGGAAAGTTGAGTTCTAGACCTTTCTAAGACTATGCAACATTACCAGTTATTGATTATGGCAATCTCGTGGAAAGGAATTACGTTTGGGTATGTCTATTTAGGCGGAAATCTAAACTTTGTCCTATCATAAATAGATGGAACTCTCATCTAAGCAGGAATCAACTGGGACATTTTCGATAACACAAGTTAAGCATGTTTCTACAAAATCAAAATCTGTACTACAAAATCAACACAATCAATGTGTGAGGGTGAATGGTCCACAGACATCTCTGCTGATGTATGTTTTAGGTTGGTTTATGTTACTCTCAGATCCAGCGGAGAGAGAATGTGTTTCTGTCATGTTAACCAGATCAGACACATTTATTGAGTGGCCTAGCTAATTTACTGTGATTTACTCTCTTCTGCTGCACTCTGCCAGCTGCCAGACATCTGCCTCATCCTCTACCTCCCTCCCCTTTCCAAATTCATCCACTATCTTCTCTTCAAACCTATACTATACCGCCTCATTACCTTCCTCCCCCCTCCAAATCTCCTCCTCCACCTCCCTCCCCTCTCCAAACCCATCTACTACCTCCCTCTTTCTCTCCAAATTCAAAAATAAATCAAATCAAATTGTATTAGTCACATTTGATTAGATGTTCAGGAGTCTTATGGCTTGGGGTAGAAGCTGTTTAGAAGCCTCTTGGACCTAGACTTGGCACTCCGGTACCGCTTGCCATGTGGTAGCAGAGAGAACAGTCTATGACTAGGGAGGCTGAAGTATTTGACCATTTTTAGGGCCTTCCTCTGACACCAGTGATGTACAGGGCCGTATGCACTACCCTCTGTAGTTCCTTGCGGTTGGAGGCCAAGCAGTTGCCATACCAGGCAGTGATGCAACCAGTCAGGATGTTCTCGATGGTGCACTGTAGAACCTTTTGAGGATCTGAGGACCCATGCCAAATCTTTTCAATCTCCTGAGTAGGAATAGGTTTTGCTGTGCCCTCTTCACGACTGTCTTGGTGTGCTTGGACAATGTTCATTTGTTGATGATGTGGACACCAAGGAACTTGAATCTCTCAACCTGCTACACTACAGCCCCGTCGATGAGAATGGGGGCGTGCTCGGTCCTCCTTTTCCTGTAGTCCACAATAATCTCCTTTGTCTTGATCACGTTGTGGGAGTAGTTGTTGTCCTGGCACCACACGGCCAGGCCTCTGACCTCCTCCCTATAGGCTGTCTCGGCGTTGTCGGTGATCAGGCCTACCACTGTTGTGTCATCGGCAAAATACTGTTGATTGTTTCATTTGGGATTGGTATGCAAGTCCAACTACCTGCAGAGGAAATGTAACAACAACAACAAATACACCTTGACAATGTCTTTTGAGATGCTTTCTACTTTCATCCTTTCATTCATTATTAACACATGTCCAATTCTACACCACTTCTCCATGCAAGCCACTGCTAGGTCTACTTTACTATTTGTCCTGATACCAGTTAACACACTCTCTCCCACAAACACACATGCACACACACACACGCACGCACACACACACACACACACACACACACACACACACACGCACGCACGCACGCACGCACGCACACACACACACACACAATCTTGAGTGAGCTTTGCTGACTATCATAATTTAATCATTTTCTTTATGGCAACAGAAAATATGTTGTTAAACATTTTATATGACAGCTATTACATTTCCCAAGGTAATTAACACTTTGTACTAGCTGAGTAGAGACTTTTGAGGAATTATTTCGATTTTCAAAAGCAGTTCATCAGTTAATGCCTGCATTAACTTGAACGTTTCCACATTTCTAAACTTAATTGCCAAAGATACTGCTAATGGCGCCAGAGGGGAGGGCTGCTGTTTTATGGGCTCTTAACCAACTGTGCGATTTTTTTTATTTTCGCATTGTTTGTAACTTATTTTGTACACAGTGTTGCTGCTACCGTCTCTTATGACCGAAAAGAGTTTCTGGACATCAGAACAGAGATTACTCACCTTGAACAGGACAAATCATTTTTCTTTAATGAGCCGGACGAGAGGGATTTACTCCAGACACCCAACAAGGCCCTCATCCCCGTCATTTGCAGGAGAAAAAGACGGAGATATCACGGAAGGAGATCGGGGTGCCTTGTAAGGATCTGGCGACGAGTGGCTAATCTGCCTTTGCCATCGGTACTATTGGCCAACGTACAATCGCTGGATAATAAAGTGGACAAACTACAAGCACGTATATCTTACCAACGGGACATTAAAAACTGTAATATCTTATCTTTCACTGAGTCGTGGTTGAACGGTGACATGAATAACATACAGCTGGTGGGTTACACACTGTATCGGCAGGATAGAACAGCAGCCTCTGGTAAGACAAGGGGTGGCGGACAATGTATATTTGTAAACAACAGCTGGTGCACAATATCTAAGGAAGTCTCAAGGTTTTGCTCACCTGAGGTAGAGTATCGCATGATACGCTGTAGACCACACTATCTACCAAGAGAGTTTTCATCTATATTCTTCCTAGCCGTCTATTTACCACCACAAACCGATGCTGGCACTAAGGCCACACTCAATGAGCTGTATACGGCCAGAAGCAAACAGGAAAATGCTCATCCAGACGTGGCACTCCTCGTGGCCGGGGACTTTAATGCAGGGAAACTCAAATCCATTTTACCTAATTTCTACCAGCATGTTAAATGTGCAACCAGAGGGAAGAAAAACTCTAGACCACCTTTACTCCACACACAGAGACGCGTACAAAGCTTTACCTCGCGCTACCTCTACCTGGCAAATCTGACCATAATTCTATCCTCCTGATTCCTGCTTAGAAGCAAAAACTGAAGCAGGAAGAACCAGTGACTTGGTCAATAAAAAACTGAGCAGATGAAGCAGATTTTAAGCTATAGGACTGTTTTGCTAGCACAGACTGGAATACAGTATGTTTCGGGATTCTTCCAATGGTATTGAGGAGTTCACCAAATCAGTCACTGGCTTCATTAATAAGTGCATTGATGACGTCGTCCCCACAGTGACTGTACGTACATACCCCAACCAGAAGCCATGGATTACAGGCAACATCCGCACTGAGCTAAAGGGTAGAGCTGCAGCTTTCAAGGAGTGGGACTCTAACCCGGAAGCTTAAAATAAATCCCGCTACGCCCTCCGATGAACCATCAAACAGGCAAAGCGTCAATACAGGCCTAAGATCGAATCATACTACACTGGCTCCGACACTCGTTGGATGTGTCAGGGCTTGCAAACTATTACAGACTACAAAGGGAAGCACAGCAGCAAGTTTCCCAGTGACACAAGCCTACCAGACGAGCTAAATTACTTATATGCTCGCTTTGAGGCAAGTATCAAGTCAAATCAAATTTTATTGGTCATATACACATGATTAGCAGAGTGCGAGTGTAGGGAAATGCTTGTGCTTCTAGTTCCGACAGTGCAGTAATATCTAACAAGTAATTTAACAATTCCCCAACAACTACCTAACACACACAAATCTAAAAGAAGTGAATGAAAATATGTACATATAAATACAGTGGGGCAAAAAAGTATTTAGTCAGCCACCAATTGTGCAAGATCTCCCACTTAAAAAGATGAGAGAGGCCTGTAATTTTCATCATAGGTACACTTCAACTATGACAGACAAAATGAGAAAAAATGAGCTTGGAGGGTACTATGGTGTTGAATGCTGAGCTGTAGTTAATGAATTCTTACATAGGTATTCCACTTGTCCAGATGGGATAAGGCAGTGTGCAGTGTAATGGCGATTGCATCGTCTGTGGACCTGTTCGGGCGGTATGCAAACTGAAGTGGGTCTAGGGTGGCCAGTAAGGTGGAGGTGATATTATCCTTGAGGTGATATTATCCTTGACTCTCTCAAAGCACTTCATGATGACAGAAGTGAGTGCTACGGGGCGGTAGTCATTTAGTTCAGTTATCTTTACCTTCTTGGGTACAGGAACAATGGTGGCCATCTTGAAGCATGTGGGGACAGCAGACTGGGATAGGGAGCGATTGAATATGTCTGTAAACATATTCAATGGTCTGAGCATGCTCTGAGGACGCGGCTTGGGATGCCGTCTGGGCCAGCAGCCTTGTGAGGGTTAACACCTTTAAATGTTTTACTCATGTCGGCCACAGAGAAGGGGGAGGGGGGGGCAGTCCTTGTTAGCAGGTCATGACGGTGGCACTGTATTATCCTCAAAGCGGGCAAAGAAGGTGTTTAGTTTGTCTGGAATCGTGACGTCGGTGTCCGTGACGTGGCTGGTTTTCTTTTGTAGCCCGTGATTTCCTGAAGACCCTGCCACATACGTCTCTTGTCTGAGCCGTTGAATGGCGACTCCACTTTGTCCCTGTACTGGCATTTCACTTGTTTGATTATCTACACTGTGAATAACTACACTGTTTATATTCATCCATATTCCCAGAACTCTTTCCATGGTTAAATGCGGTGGTTCGCGCTTTCAGTTTTGCGCGAATGCCGCCATCCATCCACGGTTTCTGGTTAGGGTAGGTTTTAATAGTCACATTGGGTACAACATCTCCAATACACTTCCTTATAAACTCACTCACTGAGTCAGCGTATAGATCGATGTTGTTCTCTGAGGCTGACTGGAACATATCCCAGTCCGTGTGATCAAAACAATCTTGAAGCGTGGATTCCGATTTGAATGGTTCTAGTCACTGTTACATCCAGTTTGAGTTTCTGCCTATAAGACAGAAGGAGCAAGATGGCTTCGTGGTCGTATTTGCCGAAGGGAGGGTGGGGGAGAGCTTTGTATGCATCGCGGAAGTTAGAGTAGCTAGTAGTTAGAGTAACCCGCACGCAGTGCAATCAATATGCTGATAGAATTTAGGTAGCCTTGTTCTAAAATTTGCTTTGTTAAAATCCCCAGCAACAATAAATGCAGCCTCAGGATATATGGTTTCCCGTTTACATAGAGTCCAGTGAAGTTCCTTGAGGGCCGTCTTGGAGTCTGCTTGATGGGGAATGTACACAGCTGTGACGATAACTGACGAGAATTCTCTTGGTAGATAAAATGGCCGACATTTGATTTGATTGTAAAGAATTCTAGGTCGGGTGAGCAGAAGGACTTGAGTTCCTGTATGTCGTTATGATTACACCATGAGTCATTAATCATGAAGCATAGACCCCCACCCTTCTTCTTCCCAGAGAGGTGTTTATCTCTGTCGGCGTGATGCATGGAGAAGCCCAGTGGCTGAACTGATTCGAACACCATATCCCGAGAGAGCCATGTTTCCGTGAAACAGAGAATGTTACTGTCTCTGATGTCTCTCTGGAAGGCAACCCTTGCTCAAATTTCATCTACCTTGTTGTCAAGAGACTGGACATTGGCGACTAGTATATTTGGGAGCGGTGGGCGATGTGCACGTTTACGGAGCCTGACCAGGAAGTCGCTCCGTCTGCCCCTTCTGCAACACCGTTGTTTTGGGTCGACTTCTGGGATTAAATCCATTGTCCTGAGTGGTGGTCCAAACAGATGATCCACTTCGGGAAAGTAGTATTCTTAGTCGTAATGTTGGTAAGTTGACGTTGCTGTCACGTTCCTGACCTTATTTCCTTTGTTTAGCCTTGTTTAGTTGGTCAAGACGTGAGCTGGGTGGACATTCTATGTTATGTGTTTCTATGTTGGGCTCATTGTCAACTAGCCTGATATGGTTTTCAATCAGGGGCAGGTGTTTTACGTTTCCTCTGATTGAGAACCATATTAAGGTAGGCTGTTCTCACTGTTTGTTTGTGGGTGATTGTTGCTGTGTCTGTGTTTGTTCGTCACACGGTACTGTTTCGTTCCGTTCGTTCGTTCGTTTGTTCCTGTTCGTGCGTTCATGTTTTATGTTCTCAAGTTCAGGTCTGTTCACGTCGTTTTGTTATTTTGTATTTTGTATTTTGTCAGTGTTCTGTTTTGTTGGATAATTCATTAAAATTCAACATCATGAACATTCACCACGCTGCGCCTTGGTCCTCCTCTCTTCCACATAAAGACGAGCGTTACAGTCGCTCTTATATCCAATAGTTCTTCCCGGCTGTTTGTAATAAGACTTAAGATTTCCTGGGGTAACAATGTAAGAAATAATACATAAAAAACGAAATACTGCATCGTTTCCTAAGGACTCAAAGCAAAGTGACCATCTCTGTCGGCCCCATGTTTATTTTTTAAATATATATATTTTTAAACATGTATGAGAGCATCAGCTGTTCCGGATGACTGTGTGATCACGCTCTCCGTAGCCGATGTGAGTAAGACCTTTAAATAGGTCAACATTCACAAGGCCGCAGGGCCAGACAGATTACCAGGATGTATACTCCGTGTATGCGCTGACCAAGTGTCTTTACTGACATTTTCAACCTCTCCCTGTCTGAGTCTGTAATACCAACATGTTTCAAGCAGACCACTACAGTCCCTGTGCCCAAGAACACTAAGGTGGTAACCTGCCTAAATAACTACTGACCCGTAGCACTCACGTCTGTAGCAATGAAGTGCTTTGAAAGGCTGTTCTTGGCTCACATCAACACCATTATCCCAGAAACCCACTCAATTTGCATACCGCCCCAACAGATCCACAGATGATGCAATCTCTATTGCACTCTACACTGCCCTTTCACAACTGGTCAAAAGGAACACCTATGTGAGAATACTATTCATTGACTACTGCTCAGTGTTCAACACTATAGTGCCCTCAAAGCTCATCACTAAGCTAAGGACCCTGGGACTAAACACCTCCCTCTGCAACTGGATCCTGGACTTCCTGCCGGGCCGCCCCAGGTGGTAAGGGTAGGTAACAACACATCCGCCACGCTGATCCTCAACACCGGGGGAGCCTCAGGGGTCTGTGCTCAGTCCCCTCCTGTACTCCCTGTTCACTCATGACTGCATGGCCAGGCACGACTCCAACACCATCATTCAGTTTGCTGATGACACAACAGTCATCAGCCTGATCAGCCATTATCAGCCTGATCACTGATAACGACGAGACAGCCTATAGGGAGGATGTCAGAGGCCTGGCTGTGTGGTGCCAGGACAACAACCTCTCCCTCAACATGATCAAGACAAATGAGATGATTGTGGACTACAGTCCCATTCTCATCAATGGGACTGTAGTGGAGCAGGTTGAGAGTTTCAAGTTCCTTGGTGTCCACATCCCCAACAAACTAACATGGTCCAAGCACACCAAGACAGTCGTGAAAAGGGCACGACAAAAGCTATTCCCACTCAGGAGAATGAAAATACTTGGCATGGGTCCTCAGATCCTCAAAAGGTTCTACAGCTGCACCATCGAGAGCATCCTGACTGGTTGCATCACTGTCTGGTATAGCAACTGCTCAGCCTCTGACCACAAAGCACTACAAAGGTTAGTGAGTACGGCCCAGTACCATCACTGGGGCCAAGCTTCCTGCCATCCAGGACCTCTATACCAGGCGGTGTCAGAGGAAGGGCCTAAAAATTGTCAAAGGCTCCAGCCTCCCTAGTCATAGACTGTTCTCTTTGCTACCACACGGCAAGCGCCAAGTCTAGGTCCAAGAGGCTTCTAAACAGCTTCTACCCCCAAGCCATAAGACTCCTGAACATCTAATTAAATGGCTACCCAGACTATTTGCATTGCCCCCCCCCACCCTCGCTTTTACGCTGCTGCTACTCTATGTTTATTATCTATGCATAGTCACTTTATTAACTCTACCTACATGTACATATTACCTCAATTACCTCAACTAACCGGTGCCCCCGCACATTGACTCTGTACCGGTACCCCACGTATATGGTCTCGCTATTGTTACTACTGATTTACTGCTGCTCTTTAATTATTTGTTACTTTATTTCTTATTTTTCTAAAAACTGCATTGTTGGTTAAGGGCTTGTAAGTAACCCTTTCACTGTAAGGTCTACACCTGTTGTATTCGATGCATGTGACAAATAAAATTTGATTTGATTTCGATTTGATATAAAAGGCACCCTTTAAAGAATGTACAGCTGAGCTACAGTCAGCGGGCTATAATCACTGCAGGTCCTTGAATGAAAAATATGGAGATGCCTTCATTCGCATTACCCACACGTTCCCTTTTGAGGTTGTAATTTTTCATGCCTTGTCCAATCACAGAGTGTTTATAGAACACTCTTCACACCATCACCTCTTCCCCGTCGGCTGTCTTTCGCCCGTGTGCCTGCAAATGATCTGGCCTGGAAAACCTAAAACGGCTGTACCTGTATTCATCAAATAAAACCCCTGCATGCTGCTACCCAGTCACGAACACATCCAAATGGACGAAGGGATGAGAATACCATGGAGGTGCTTCACATTCCTCAGGGATGCATTCCGTGCCATTCCCTGATCTCTGTCATTCATTCAGTAGGCAGCAGCTATGTGGCAGACTCAAGCACTCAGACCAGACAAATGTTCAGTTTAAACTGGCATTTCCTAACCTTGCAGACAAACTGGCTCGTGGTCTGTTCTGATAATAGACCAAATCAGTGTTCTGCTTCAACAGTTAAAGAGAGAATAGCTCTTTGTCTCTGTGCGCGTGTGTGTGTGTGTGTGTGTGTGTGCGAGCGTGCGTGCGTACGCGTGTGTATGTTTGCATGCTCACAATAACCGTTTGTCTGCAGCGGCTGCCATTTTGTCTTATTCCTCCAATTAGTCTGTCTTTGCTCAATCTTTTACCACACACAGTATCCACCATAACAACACCCTTTACACATCAATATACCCTCCATAGTGCCATTCCTCACAACAATCTGTTTTAATTTCAGCTAAAAATAGAACGTCATCATGTTTTGGTCACTGAGAGAAAAGTACATGGTTAGCTAGTTGGCTACAGCAGGTTCTACCATTTCACAATAGCCTGTAATCACTAGTTATTATTTCTAAACAAAATACATTTTTGGGTGGATTCTTGTTGTTTGGTTTATGGTTTGAACAGTGTCTGAGAATATATTTGGTTATCAATGCAAAATATTCTACTTTGATGAATAGCCTATAGATCAGATCAAGGAACCAAGTGACAACACTGCCTCTATGGCTGCGGAAGGAATGATATTGGATGTCTACCTTTTCACGTAGTCAAAAAGTAAGTTGAATGTCAGGGCCTGTTACAAGGGGCCGCCCCTTTTGTGATGAAAAACGACATTGCAAAACTCAGAATCTCGCGTCTGCGTAGAGCTTGTAAGTAGGCTTTACAGTAGCTTCTAACGTACATCACCCCTCCTTGTCCCTCCCACCTGTTACAAGTGTACTAGGGTCTGCTGCTTAGGAACAGGAGAAAGATCCAGGATCAGCAGTGCATACAGGCTCCTTCACTGGTGATCTCATCTGGGTTCAAATAGTATTTGTTTTCTTTCACTTTAGATGTACTTGATTGAGCCTGCGGTGCCTGAAGCAATACAACCAATGGAATAGTCCCAAAATGACAGGCTCCCATCAGACAGGCTCAATTAAATGCTTTCAGCATTTGAAAGAAAACAATGACCATTTGAACCCAGGTCTGGCATCAGCGCTTACCCCATCAATACAGAGCATAGGGGAGCTGAGCAGAAGCCCTAGCTCCCCTCTGACAGTGGCAGACAGTCACCTCTGCGGTCTCCTTGCGTAGGGAGACAACGGCTGGGCTGGCTCTCTCCCTTCCTCCTGGGGGAGCCCCAGGACACATTTATTAACACAGAGGCCATTAAAGCAGACACGCTGGACCCAGAGGGCCTGGGAAATATGACAAGTGACAAGCCAAACACGACAAGGAGCGGCAGCCGCAGGGGGTGGCAGTGGGCAGGAGGAGAGAGGGGAAGGGGCTGTGGGGAGAGAGGGAGAGAAGAAGGGACGAGGAGTATGGGAGTGGCGGGAGGAAACACACAACAGCTTGTTATGAGACGGGTTGGCAGCCTGTTTTGAATTAAAAGCATGACCTTCCAGTTTTTATGGGACTGAGACAATAAAACCGGGTCGAGATGCAAAGGCACTCCGAAACCTGCAGCAGATGTTTCTTTCAATGTCGTGATATTTGATGGAATTCAATCGCAAGGGGCAAATTGAGGCACCCCATCCCTGAAAAGGAATGCCAGATACAATTACTGATGGTTTACTGATGTTGGTGGTAATAGGCACTTAAAGCATTTTGTCTTAACCAATATTGATGGGTTCCCTTATCGCTGTTGTCACCGCTTTGCTCTGGAACATGTTTGTGCACTGTAATGCAGCCTATTCAGCTTCCTTCCCCACAATGTTCCATTTACACAAGTTGATGTTTCAATTCCATAGATGTTCCAATTCTGTGAACACACTCATGGCTTATTTGACTGATTCATGGCATAATTGAATCTGTGTCCCAAATGGCACCCTATTCCCTACATACTTTACTACTTTTGACCAGAGGCTGATGGGCCCTCGTGCACTATATAGCGAATAGGTTGCCATTTTGGACAAAAAGTTCCATTTCTCCGTAGTCCAGGGACTGCAGCCTCAGTAGCCAAGCCACTTAAGTGACAACGTTAGAGGCTGTTAAATATTTGAGGAGTCATTTTTAAAATGTACCTTTATTTCACTAGGCAAGTCAGTTAAGAACAAATTCTTATTTTCAATGACAGCCTAGGAACAGTGGGTTAACTGCCTTGTTCAGGGGCAGAACGACAGATGTTTACCTTGTCAGCTCGGGGATTCAATCTTGCAACCTTTCGTTTACTAGTCCAACGCTCTAACCACTAGGCTACCTGCCGCCCCGAGCATTGAAGACAAAGACATTAAAAAGCAATTAGTGGGCCCCCGGGCCAAGAAACACATTCTGACAAGACCCTTACTCACAATATCTAAGAATAATGGCTACGTCAGAAATTACGTAGCCTCTGTAGTCTCTGTAGTGCACTCATACAATTAAATATAGGATATTTTAAGAGTGCACTACTATTCACCATAGATCCTTCTTCTTCTTCTTCTGTCTGATCCCTCATGATTACATTTCAACTTGGTCAAATATGAACATGAATAGGTGTTATTACATGTAATAAGCATGTTATAAGATACTATTACCCGTAGTATCCACCAGCAGCACACAAAACTGAGTTAGATGTGTATAATCCCCCAAGAAAAAGACTTCAACCCAGTGGTGCATGTGTACGACTTCAGACTGAGAGGAAATGAACTCATTATGCGCGTAAGTCCAGTCAAGACAAATAAGCATTGAACTGATTTGCCAAGCAGGAAATGTAAGCGTGTTACTTACAATTGACACTAACTGACATTCTCTATATTCCCATGAAGCTTTAGCTCAGTGAACCAACGTCTGTATCATTACCATATCACTGCCTCGGCTATACGATGAACACACATACACCAATTAGATCAAAACAACATCTCTCGGGCAAATCAAATGTGCTATATTGTACAGTACGAGCGTATACTTCTATGTGTGTGTGTGTGTGTTTGCACGTGCGTGCGAGAGAGAGAGCAATATCCAATATTGTAATTGGTGGCATACAAAGGGCCATTACTCATTTGCTGTGAATTCATATGTTAGGAACAGTATACACAAGCCCGGATAAAGTAAATTGCTTTGCACAATCCTTGGCTTGCAACAGCTCATGGGAGCAGGAGCCTATATCCTGTTTCTGTAGCTTGAGGCAGCTCGATGTACAGGCCATCCCCTGGATAGGACACTAATCTCCGTAACACATCAGGTCCCATTTTTTTGTCTTTGGTATGACTCAGCTGGGGATCAAACTCCCAACCTTCCAATCTCAGGGCCACTGAGTTGGTTGCACAACAGAATATGCCTCACGTAATATACCCAGAAACCCTCAGTGTCTGCACTAACCCATCGTAAATGACCCTGCCACAGATCGACAAAGGTAGAGCAAAAACATCACCACAGAACCTCGTCACACTCCATTGGATACTGCAATCGTGTCAAATGCAGCCCAGAGTCAACAGAATACTTATGTCTATCCAGTCTATTGTCAGGCACCTGAGCTCACTGTAGTACATGTAACGGTGAACGGATCAAGCACGTTCATGTTGACTAGAGCAGATGATTAGGTGAACGTGGTTCATTTGAGAAGGGATTAGATGGTAATTAAATGGCCGGTGCTTCAGTCCAGACCAGGGAGAATTCAGCCAGTCCTACAGTATGCCTCGTAACTCAACACAGACGAATCCTTCCATCATACAACTGACTTGGAAGATGATATCGGCGTGGTAACAGCACGCAACGCGACACTTATTACTGTTGCAGTCGCCGGCATACCTTCTAACTTGCAGGCCTGTTCAAACAACGTGTCTTGTCATCACTGACCACTGTATTGCTGCAAAACAGAGATAGACCTTTAATTAAGTCTATAATAGGAAACATTCTTTACAACAACGCTTTTATTATAGAAGTGCTACATAACAAATATTATTTACGACAAAGCTTTTATGATAGAGGTGCTCTATGATTTGGAGAAGGTCCAACATCGAGCAGATAGATAGTACTTCCAAAAAAACAAATCTACAGTAGCTAAGATGGGGAGAAGTCTGTCCATAATAAAGCTCTGCTCTGCCCTTCTTAAAACAACACTATCAACAAGGCAGGTCCTTGTTTTGTCGCACCTAGTCTACTGTTCAGTAGTGTGGTCAGGTGCCACAAAGAGGGACTTGGGAAAATTGCAGTTGGCTCAGAACAGGGCAGCATGGCTGGCCCTTAAAAGTACACGGATAGCTAACATTAATGACATGCAGGTCAATCTCTTATGGCTCAAAGTGGATGAAAGATTGACTTCATCATCACTTGTTTTTGTAAGAGTTGCTGACAAGCTGAATGTACCGAGCTTGTGCATACCCCACAAGACTTGCCACAAGAGGTCTCTTCCCAGTCCCCAAGTCCAGAACTGACTATGGGTGGCACACTGTACTACATAGAGCCATGACTACATGGAACTCTATTCCACATTAGGTAACTGATGCAAGCAGTAGAATCAGATTTAAAAAGCAGGTAAAATACACCTTATGGAACAACAGGGACTGTAAAGAGACACACACAAAGGTACAGACACATGCATAAGCACGCATTGTGATATTGTTGTATGGTGGTATTGAAAATGTTGTGTTGTGGATATGTGGTGACGTAGGGATTGTAATGGAATTTTTATGTTTGTGCTTTTCTTATAACTAATTTCTGTGTTCTATTCACGTACTGTTCTATTAACCGATTTCTGTGTTCATGCCAGTGACTGATTTAACGAATCCTCACTTATCCGTATCTGCAATTTGGCAGTACGCCCAGACCTTGTTTTGAGAACGAACAAAAGATATCTCAGCTTCAAGGTCTCAGCTTAGAGAGGAGAAGCCTCGTGAGATATTGGTCTGTCACATGTTATGAACCAGTATTGGTCGGTCACATGAATGAAACAAAACGGTAATGATTAATGAACTATGCTAAATCATGCAAATATAACTTGTCTGTGTATAGCCGTATATAAGACAACTTCATGGACTGCCCAGTAAGAGCTCCTGACTAACATGTGTTTCATGGTGCATTGAGTTGGTTGGAACCTCTCCCAGCGCGCTGACAAATAAACAATGATTAATTTAAGATTGACTTAGTGTCCCTGTGTAAGAATTTCCACATATGACGTCCTGTTTTATCTTTAGCTCGTTCAGTACAAACATAGTTGACTGTTTTATCTTTTGTTTTATATGTAATGTGGATACTTTGGTGCATTTGTAACCCATTGTACCCCTCTACCTGGGGTACAATCGGGATCCCTAATAAAAACAAACACAAATCTACGGCCCTTTTCCAGGGCCATGAACTCAGAATAGCCTCCGATCCACTGGTCTCCGCTGGTCAGAACAGCACCAACACAGATCTCATTATGGAGATACCATCACACACAGTCCCTCTGACAAAAGCTCTGCTGCGCACCTGGAGGCCATGATGACTATTTTATTTGTCAGAGAGATTAAAAAAAGTTATTCTTATATCCAATTAAAAAGCAGAGTACAATTCACGATTATTCAGGCTTTTTCTTTAATGCTTTCCAGCTTCCCCCAGGCTCTCAAATGCATGTCATATTCTGCATGTTATGGTGCCATGGCTCTTTCAATTGACAAGCATCATTAGTAATCAGTATGAGTGGGGCATGTTTTTGTGGGTATGTTTGGCAAAAAACCTAAACAGACAATCTGCAGTCGCTACATCCATTTTTGTACTCGATATTAATGATCTGTACGCATTGATTCTTGAATAATATAACTTATAAATGCCTCGTGAGCTTAGTTCAACTGTCGTGCCCCATCAAAACCCAAAATACGAGCTTGTTTAATTCCACAATATGTAAACAAAGTAAATATAGACAAACGGTTAAAACTATAATTCTGATTTGATGGATCGTCAGTCATTGCATCTATAGCTCTGTCTATGAATTTGAGAGTGGTTACATTTCTCCAGCCCAACCCTCATCTTTTTACCGAAACAGGGGCGGGGCCAGGTTTTGTTATTGTTTCAACTGCTGATTGTAGCTTTAATTAATTAATCCAAGGCTGTAATCATATAGATTGTAATATAAGTAAAATGTTCTGAAATCAATTTACTGCCAAGTCACTTCTTGGCCAAATGTCAATTTCAGTAGGCCTATAGTTGTTTAGGGGGAAATTAAATCCTGTCTGCAGTCAACTACTTATATCTGGAGGGTATATACTCAGAAAAAAACAGGGATAGCTGCAAACACAAACACGCACACAATGCACAGTTGAACGAATCTTTAAAAATCATTGATCTCCGAGGCATTGGTTTGATTCTAGAAATGTCAGCTCAGTAGACCAGACACAGACAGAGCACAGCTATATAGATTAACAATAGGCTGTGCCGGGAAACAATCAACCACTGGGGATGGTATATGAGTCCGTTTTTACTCGGTGAACAACCCCTATAGCGCCGCCCACGCAAAGCGATGGAAGCTGCATGATGCAATATGGTATAGTGTAGCAGCCGTGCCAACCAAGAGCGTGTCCTTTTCTTTGTCAGTTTAACACGGGGCCCTCTCAACAACCCTTTCGATGACGGATTTCTAGCATAACTAAAGGCCTGCTACTAGCTTCTCCATTTTGATGCTCTCTGTCTCTCTATCGGTTTCTCTCTGATGTTATAGCAAGAGACTGAAAACGCTCGAGCAGTGACAGGGGAGATGCGACAGTGGTCCAGCACGGAAATCTAAAAGCATTATCAGACATTTATGAGACAGTATTACCAGGTCCGACGTGTGAAGATGATCACCTGACCTACATAATTCATTTGCCCAAACATGTCTGGTCATCAAGCAACAACTTTCCTTTGAACCATGATGAAGAAAAGCCAGTGAGCAATAACTGCATTTTTGCCAATTCCACCACATGCTTCGTGCTGTCGACGATCTAAGGATCTCATGCTCATCTGTGGTCTGTTGTAGGGGACGTGCATTGATAGACCAGCATAGATGTATGATATGGCGTGGATGAATGGGTGCTATAGGATGTCATAGTGAAACCTATAGGATGTCATAGTGCAGGTTTCACCACCGTCCTCCCATGCTCTTCTCGCCTCCAGCCTCCGCCCATCTAGACACAAACGGTAATTATGCCTCACCACCTAAATATGCAGCCTGGTCTCATATACTAGACGTAACATAGTAGATGTAAATCCGTGACACTCAAATTAGTATGATATGTTACATTTGGTATGGTTACATAAGACAGATGGTTACTTAAGGCAAAAAACGAAAGTAAGGTTGTTGGTCGGGGTGGATGGGTTGGGGTATAATGCAAATTTCGTATAGCAACTTTTCAACTACTTACTACTTTTTAGCTACTTTGCAACTACTTAGCATGTTAGCTATCCCTTCCCCAAGCCCTAACCTTAACCATTTTATCTAACTCTGCCCCTAGCCCTAACCTTAACCCTTTGAGATAACCCTTCTCCAACCCTAACCTTAACCCTTTAACCCGAAACTTAACCCTAACCCCTAACCCAAACCCCTAGCCTGGCTAACATTAGCCAGCTAGCTAATGTTAGCCACCAAGATAGGATTCGTAACATATCATACATTTTGCAAATTCGTAAGTTATAGCACATTTGCAAAATTTGTAACATATTGTACATTTTACTAATTAACAGTGTTGGAAAAAGTACCTAATTGTCATACTTGAGTAAAAGTAAAGATGCCTTAATAGAAAATTACTCAAGTAAAAGTGAAAGTCCCCCAGTAAAATACTACTTGAGTAAAAGTCTAAAAGTATTTGGTTTTAAATATACTTAAGTATCAAAAGTAAAAATAATTTCAAATTGCTTACATTAGGCAAACCAGAATTTTTTGTTTTTGTTATTTACTGATAGCCAGGGGCACACTCCAACACGCAGACATAATTTACAAAAAAAAGCATTTGTGTTTAGTAAGTCCACCAGACCAGAGGCAGTAGGGATGACCAGGGATGTTCTCTTGATAAGTGCCTGAATTGGACCATTTTCCTGTCCTGCTAAGCATTCAAAATGTAATGAGTACTTTTAGGTTTCAGGGAAATGTATGGAGATAATAAATACATTATTTTCATTAGGAATATAGTGAAGTTAAAGTTAAAGTAGTCAAACATATAAATAGTAAAGTAAAGTACAGATATCCAAAAAAACAACATATGTAGTACTTTAAAGTATTTTTACTTAAGTACTTTACTCCACTGCAAATTAGTAACATATAATACGAATTGTAATTCATAACATATCATACGAAATGGAGTTTCTCGGATTTACATACAGAATAATATGAAATGCTCTGAGACCAGTCTGCAGCATGGCATGGTAGGGATGTGGCCATTTTGACACAACAAACTATGGACAGACGTGCACAACAGTGGCACATTCATGAAGTTTGACAGTCTCCACCATCCATCAAGATACTATGCATGGTGCACTTTACTACAGCCTAATGACCATCCCTAAATCAATCAAGGACCCCGTCTTTCACCCCCTAGGATGTGTTTCTCCCCAACTCTGTTAACTTTCTAGTGCGTGTTCGTCTGTTTATTTTCCTAGAGAGAGAGAGAGAGAGAGAGAGACAGAGAGAGTTTACTGTTAATTTGATTGTTTATTTCACTGTTGTTTATTTTCTAGTTCACTTGCTTTGGCAAAGTTAACATATATTTCCCATGCCAATAAAGCCGTTAAATTGAAATTGAGAGAGAGAGAGAACAGCGAAGATGTCGTTGTCCAAGGTTCTGAAACACAGAAAACGCCCACACCTTACACATTAGCACACACAACATCCTTCATTTTCAACAATTGACTACGCGTGTAGATTTTACACGCAAAGCACAGTGGTCATGTAATTCGAAAGGCGTGCCGCGTTTACCTCTTTCTAATAACTGTACACACAGCCTAGAACGGATAAATAGGCAATATTAAACACAAAGGCAACGAAAAAAAGTTTGTTAATCAAGTGCTGTTATCATACCGGGTTTAACAATAAAAACCCATCCTCGATGTACTCAGTCGAACACGGCTTCACAATTCAAAACCTAATGCTTCATTCTGTAGTAAAAGTGTATTGTGGGGATGAAAACTAAAATAAATCCTTTGCGATATAACAGAATAGAGAATTGTATACTTTTCTCCTACCTGTGCCCGTGGTCGGTGGCTTGCAGTCAGCACGAGGAGGAAATGTCCGCAAATTTCAACAACTAACAGATATCACCCCAGTTCTGCATGGACTGGATTGTCACAAAGGCAGTGCGCGCGTGGTTGATACCTCCTCAGTTCTTCTTCAATGAAAATCAGCATCTCTGCAATCGTAAAAGATGGAGGATGCTTTTGACGTCAGCAGCTTTGAATCGATATCTGTCAAAAAATATCAGCACTTCTGCGGGGTCGGTAATGGGAAGCTGCATGTGCACCGGTAACGGCTCAATAGAAATCGCCATGTATTTTTAGGCAACCAAAAGCATGTGAATGCGTTTACAGTGTCGAATCATGGTGTCACATCTCAGCCGTGGAGTCTAGACATTTTCTCCATCAAAACCAGTATTGTTTAGTATTACTTTTGTGGCTTTATCGTGAGAAGTAGATAACATAATAGATGTACACATGCTTGACAGGATGATGTTCTTGAGCATCCACTAAGCATGTGATTTAGTCCTATTGAAGCAAACTGCAGTCACACAATAACAGCACCATCTTTTGAATGCTCCGAAATAGATTAGACTAGTGAATACAGCCAGCTTTACATTAATGGATAGTCGTTAGGGACCATTCGAAAATTACTGGAAGGTGGGGGAGTCCAACTCGAGATTTTATTTTTTTCAAAGGCACCCCCCACCCAATGTTATAAAAATATATTCACATGACCCTCCCCTTCATTGAATTAATTCAAAATAATTGATTATGACCACAGTAACAGTGACAAAGTATAAATGCATTTAATGCAATTCTCGTAATTTACATGACTAAAGACATTAGCAGAATGTCTTTTTTTATACCAGTTTTTCTGAGCTAATAGTCAGCAGGCCAGAACATAATATAAATGCAGCCCAATTCATTCACCTTCACTATTTCAAACAATATTTTTGAACTCATCCGTTTAATAAATAATCAATTCAATTACACATAAAAAAACAAACAATTTGAGATAAAATAACCAATGTCTCTGAGTGCTGTAGTCTTAGTCTATTTCTCTGTGCATTGACTGGTGAAAATAGTTTGCCTACCCTAAAGAAAATATAGCTTTCCAAAAGTCCCTAAAGAAAGGCAGATTTAGAAAATAGGAGTTTCAGGGAAAAATGGACAGATAGATTATCATTAATCGTACCACATTTCTCAAAATGTCTCTGATGCCAAGCCAGTGTGTCTTGTTTGCAACGAAACTGTTGCTGTTTGTAAAAAATGTCATCTGAGACGTCATATGATTCTAAGAAATGTAAGCTACTTTTACAAATTACATTTCCCCACCCCAGACAGAGGCCCAACACAGAAACATTTACATTTTAACTGCTGGCTACTCTTCCATGGCTTAACCCATCAAGAGAAGGTCAAAAGTCCTTCCCTGAAAGCTGCCTGGGTTTAAACATCTCTTTTACAGAAAGTGAATAGCTCAATTGATAGCGACATTGTAGGCCTATTAGATTACTTCCCAAGCAAAGTAAAACATTTTACTTTTTGCAACTCGTTTCTAGCATAAAGCATCGCAGAGGAAAGCGTTGTTATAGATGGCTTTAAATAATCAGAATCTGTTTTAGTTTCTTCAAAATCTTAAGCTAACGAGGAGTATGCTTTTTGCCATAAAAAAAACATACTTTTGGTGATACTTTTAGAGGAATTGGCCGACAAATCTATGGATAGCTTATCATTTAAACTGATGGAGCCTATTTCTTCCTGTTTAAGAAATAAGAGGCCTACCTCTTAGGCTCCAGCAAAAATCTCTCTTGTTGTTAGTTCATTTGAGTTAAAATGAAGTCTGCTGAAATGAATTACTTGAATTAGCCTTCTTTCAGCACCATGTGCTGTCCACCTTTCGATTGATTGTGCCGTGGGTGCCGCTTCACGTTTCAACTCCACAAAGTAATGGAAGTTACTGTAATCTTGCTAATTGTCAAGTCAATAAATGATGACCTCACAATCATCATGGGTAACAAAACATGTTGTTTTGTGGCCTTTGGAGGCAAATATCAAAGGTAAGAGTGTGACCAATATGAGCCTGGAGCCGACGGCGGCAACCCATGTGGGTACTGTGGGATTGGCTAGTGTATAAGGAAAGTACCAATACCAAGGCAAAAAAAACTCATTAGACTCCCCTGTGCCCAATAAAAATCCACACAACCCTCCCCAAAGCAACAAAAAAAGAGTTACAAGTTTTCCCTATTTTGGACCCCCGCCCCCTTCCCCTCCAGTAATTCTCGAACTGCCCCAATACTTTCTCCAACAGCAGTTCTTTTCAATCTATTTACATTTTAGTATTTTTTTTCTCAGACTAATACACACCCACATTTGAATCTAACAATGTGTGCCCAAACAAAATCACAAACAAAATAGAATGGAGACAAGTGAAGATTCGACGACACCCCACCCTTGTCTTACAGTACATGTATCCAAGACAAAGATAATCACAGTCATGTATGAGGGTGTTATGAATATGATCATAGAATAATGGATGATAATTACAGCTTTTTATTTCAGATCAATTAAAATAAATTAATTTGAGGAAATTAATAATTCATATTTCCTAATGAGGAGTGTAGACTTCTCAGGCAGCGTGGGAATGTTCTCCTTTTCTCTCTGCCTCTGTTTGGCATTCTAACAAATGTATCTTCTATTGCTCTGAAGCAAACCCGACTCCTAAATTAAGGAAAATGATAACTCCGCATGAAATATCCATTTGGAGAGGAGAGCCAGAGGCCGAAAGAGAGAAAGAGAGAAGGAGATAAATGGGGAGAGAGAATGAAAGAGAGAGTGATATGGGAAGAGACAGAATGGGAGAGATATAGATAGATACTGTAGATGTGGGATAGAGAAAGACAGAGATGAGAGAGAGATTGAGAAAGGAGTCTCTTGCTGGACATTTCATTCACAAAACCAACAGATAGTAACTGCATGTATTTAAATACACATTCAATGCTCTGTATTTTTAATACAGGACAGAGTAGATATGTGTCACATGTGTCACGGTCCCGTGTGACTCAGTTGGTAGAGCATGGCGCTTGCAACGCCAGGGTTGTGGGTTCAATTCCCACGGGGGGACCAGGATGAATATGTATGAACTTTCCAATTTGTAAGTCGCTCTGGATAAGAGCGTCTGCTAAATGACTTAAATGTAATGTTGCCCTCTTTAGTTTTTCAGATTGGAGACCAGCCCTTTTTGTGTGTATTTATTATTTCATTTTGAGTTTGCAGTGATAATTTATTTAACATATTTTGCATGCCTTATTCTAATTTGCATGACATTCTATGGTTTGCTGTGCCTCCTTTTGTCCTTTCTAATGGATTTGTTGTAGACTCCTCCCCCTTGGCTGGTCTCCTTGGAGACGGGATTTGGCCCAGGTTTGCCACGCCTGGGCCTTATCAACTAACAAGCTAACTGAGCTCCTTAACTGTTACTGACTCTTACATCTGATAACTCAAAGAATAATGCAATGGGCTGTTATGTAAAGATGAAGTGAAGGGGAGACCTGCTGTTTGGAATGGTCCGACAGACAGCACATCATCCCAAAGGAGAGGGAAGAGGACTATGGACGAGAGGACTAGCGACTCCTTGTGGCGGGCTGGGCGCCTGCAAGCTGACTCGGTAGCCAGGTGTACATTGGTGCGGCTGGCTTCCGGGTTAAGCGAGCAGCATGTCAAGAAGCAGTGCGGCTTGGCAGGGTCGTGTCTAATGATGCATGGCTCTCGACCTTCGCCTCTCCCGAGTCTGTACGGGAGTTGCAGTGATGGGACAAGAATGTAACTACCAATGGGGGAGAAAAAGGGGTAAAAGTACAAAACAAATAAGTAGAATAGGGTGCCATTTGGTACGTATCCTGAGTGATGTTTTAGTGACTTTAGGTGACAACAGACTGAGAGATTGACCTGATGAAAGAGAGAATCTCTGAAAGGGTAGCAGAGGTGAGGAGAGAAAATTGAGGTTTCTTTCTGGTGAGTGAGAGAGGGGTGTTTTCCTCAAACTGGGTAGCACTGCAGAGCCTGCAGCGTGGCTGTGCCAGCCAGTGCCGCCTCCTCCTCTGCTGCACTGAAACTGTTTTTCTTTCTCTCTCTCTCTCTCTGTCTCCAGTTCTCTATTCTAGGCGCCCTTCTGTCCCAACCCGGCACCAGAGAAAATATTTTGTTTCTTTCAGTAAATTTTGGGCAAGAAAAAACTAACATGTAGCTAGCTGCCTTCTGTGAATTGTGCTGTGTTATGGCTGTTGCTGCTTATTGTATTACTATTGGACGTTCTTTCGTTCACTATTTCATGAAGCATTATCATTTGTTTACCATATTTATCATCCGTTTGGGTAAAAGGCACAGGAACTCAACTAAGATGAGCGCATCTAAAGGATACAATGGGTAGATGTACACAGTCCCTCTATTCTCTATGACAATAATGGTATAGGCTAATGATTGTGTACAACAATAGACGATATGGTCAGAGGTGTGTGCTTCTTCTCTAAGACATGGTATATGTGCATAATGGTATGCAACAGGAGACAATAGGCAGAGTCGCGTGTTGCTTCTCTCTCAAATGAACTGTTGTTGGGGAAAAAAAGGAAAAGGAAACCAAACCAAATATGGTTGCAGGTGACAGCAGAGAGGATACCCTGTTGCCATAGCTACATGCCAGCTAATTTCATGTTCACTCTATGGAGATAAAACATGTTCATGCATGTAGTGGTGTTAATAGTATAACACACAGGCACGCACACAAGTAGGCGCACATGCACACACACATAAACGAGCACGTGCATGCACAAACACACACACAATACAGCCTCCCACATACACACTGGACCCGCAGAGACTATTACACCATCAGTAATGACAGAGTTGATTTACTGACCAGAACACTGACCTCCATAACCCAGCAACCTGGACACAGATTATGAAGGATCCTTCGAGGAGCACTGCACTGCACTGTAAAAGCGCACGCACACACGCACGCACACACGAGGGGATCCACTGGCACACTGACTGCCCTCTCCCCACCACCCTTTCACAAGCATTCTCTGTAAACATCCTAATAATCATCATACATGCTGCAAGAGGATCTTAACTGTTGCAATGTTTTATCCCGTGATGCAAATGCTCAAGCAAACACACACACACACACACACACACACACACACACACACACACACACACACACACACACACACACACACACAAATATGCACAGACACACAGTATACACACAGATGCTCATATGGAGACTAAGAATATAATAATTTGTGTTCAGTTGGCAATAATGTGCCACTTTCTGTGAGTTAGCCAGGAGGGACCTTCTGTTTTGGTCCAGTACTCCGAGGTATAAGAGCATTCAGCTCCACTCTGCCATCCTGCACTGCACAGCTGTCCACGCACAAGACTGGCATCAGTGAACCTTGTAACCCTACTGGCCCCTGTTGAATAGCTTGCTAAGGCCGGGCCTATTATTATTATTATTATGCATTATACCGTACTGACAAGTAAAGATCACCCAAATAGGTAATAGCAAATGTGAATAGACAAGATTCAATGTTGGTAAACATCAAATTTATTTGGTTTTGTCAACCCTCCATACAAAGGCCGTGTTTATATCTGTAATTTCTTATATTTCTCATTGTACTTCTCTCTTTCCTTCTCTCTTTCTTGTCTCTCTAACTCCGCCTCTTTCTGTCTCTCCCTAACCCTCTCTTTAAATCTCTCACACACTCGCTCAGTCTCTGTCACTCTATAAAACTTCTTCGGTATCGGTGTCCCGTCCACGGGACAGTTGAGCTAACGTAGGCTAATGCGATTAGCATAAGTAACAAGAACATTTTCCAGGACATAGACATATCTGATATTGGCAGAAAGCTTAAATTATTGTTAATCTAACTGCACTGTCCAATTTACAGTAGCTATTACAGTGAAAGAATACCATGCTATTGTTTGAGGAGAGTGCACAATTTTGAACATGAAAAGTTATTAACAAATTAGGTGCATTGAGCAGTCTTGATACAAAATTTTGAACAGAAATACAATGGTTCATTGGAGCAGTCTAAAACTGCACATACACTGCTGCCATCTAGTGGCCAAAATCTAAATTTCACCTGGGCTGGAATAATACATTATGGCCTTTCTCTTGCATTTCAAAGATGATGGTACAAAAAAATACACAAGAACATTTTTTTCTTTCTTTGTATTATCTTTTACCAGATCTATTGTGTTATATTCTCCTACATTCCTTTCACATTTCCACAAACTTCAAAGTGTTCAAATGGTACCAAGAATATGCATATCCTTGCTACGGGGCCTGAGCTACAGGCAGTTAATTTTGGGTATGTCCTTGTAGGCGAAAATGTAAAAAAAGGAGCGTATTCTTAAGAGGTTTTATCACGGCACAGAGCAGAGGACAGGGGGCTATCCTCTAGTATTGGCCCTATAACCATAGCCAATAGATTCCCATTGGTAGAACACTCTCCCCCCTCTTCATCCTCCCAGAGTCAACCTGCCGTGCTCTCCCCTCCCTTTCTTTCTGTCCCATTACAGTGATCCACAGACATGAAAATCACCACTGGGCTTTCTCTCCCTCTATTGCATTCATTCATTCAGCTTATTATTCTTGCTCCCCCTCTCTGTAACTGACATCCCCATCTCATCCTCTCCTTTTCTCTCGCACGCTAGCAGAGACCCATAGACTTCCAGTCATTGCGCTACGGCTAGTTAGCATTGGCTCGCGCAACTACCTCTTAACTTCCTTCATACTGAACAGAGCCATAGAAATTATATCCACAAGTACATCTGACTCTAGGGAAGTAGGTATCCCTTTAGCTGTGGTAATACAAATTCAACGTGGGCCTGTGTTACTGACCTCGATCTTGGTCTTTTTCCTTTTATTTGTAACAATGTCCAAGTGACCTTGAGGACACTGTCGTCTAATTTGATATTGAGAAGGTGAGAGAGCATGGATCAGCATCAGCAAGTACATTTAACACAGAGAGATAGATAGAGCCACTGAGTGTAATTGTAATCTTTGTCTCTCAAATGTGATCATCAACTCTCAATGCAGTCTGGAGATAGTCTTTTGAGTGTCAGGGAAAATGTAAGGAGTATTTTATTTAGGAATGTAGTGAAGTAAAAGTTGTCAAACATATAAATTGTAAAGTAAAAATAACCCCCCCAAAATACCACTGCTAATACCATGTCTTTTCTTGTTGTTTATTCTCAGATCAAGTATATAATGGTATAGCAAGCTAATAACAGTACACATGGCTGCTACTTTTACTCACTCTGGGCTGTAAGACAAGAGCTCCCTAGAAGTTTCTATTCACCCGCCTTATCAAGGCCATCATTGTAAATAAGAATTTGTTCTTAACTGACTTGCCTAGTTAAATAAAGGTTAAATAAAACAAATAAACAACCAGTTGTTCCAGCATAAAGTTAGCCAAACAGTGCCTCCTGCAGGTTCAGAGGAGGAACTGTGTATTGCATAGAAAACCATACCCTCACTACTCACCAGAAGAAAAAGTGTCCAAATCCAAGTCCATTACAGACACATAGATGACTAACAAAAGGATAAAACAGGCACATTAAAAAAAGTCAGGCAGTGAAATCAAATAGCACAGTATGTGCTATGTGTGATGTCACTGGCCTTCACAGGCTTAGGGAGGTGTGTCTTAATGTGCGTGTGGTTTGTGTTGTGGTGAATTGTGTGTACCTGCAGAGTGAGGCATGCTACCCAGCGTGCCTGGCAGACGGCGGTGAGAGAAAGAGAGAGACCGAGAGGAGATGTTGACACACCAACCACCAGCCCAGATGCCAAATCAAATCAAAGTTTATTTGTCACGTGCGCAGAATACAACAGGTGTGTGAAGACCTGCTTATTTACAGGCTCTAACCAACAGTGCAAAAAAGGTATTAGGTGTGGATCCTCCCCAACATATTTCAAATCATTACTAGGACTTCTATATCAGATCCGTAGGACTGTAAAGCTGTCTGGAAGAGTGGAAGCTGTCTGGTGTACAGGATAGACTCTTTGCCATGTGCTTTGTGTCTAGTGATAACAATGAGTACTCGGTAGGCGTGTCAGAAGAAGACAATTTTGAACTAAATTCAAGTGTATAATTTCAATAGATATAGTGAACAACATCTATACATTATTCTGACATCTTTACATCTACTACTTGGTGTCTCTTGCTTTAGTCAATACATTTACTGGCTTTCTATGACAGCGAGGAAACAATCCTCTCAGCCATCAGTGTGCTAAGGCAAATTACATTTTCAATTCAGAGAGTAAATTGAAATTCAATACATAAATTGAAAATATGACTCAATTAATTCCAATTCACTTCCTGAATTGAAAACTGATTTGAAACCAACTATGTGAGGCAAATATATTCCATCTGCAAACATAACTGCTGACTCATTACAACCATGCCTTGTTACCACTAGTTAGTAGCTTGAGTTAGCTTCAGCGATTTCTGCTGGATGTTCTTACTGAAGGGCATCATAAAGTCCTCAAAGTCCACCTCGTAGGAAAACCTCTCCCTCTTCTTCTGCATCTTCTCTACCAGCTGGCTGGTGGTGGTCTGCTTGCCCCATACCTGGAACATAAAGTACGGGAATAACATAGAGTTGTATAGAGGACTTTCACCATTTTGAAATAATCACCTGGGTGGGACTTCCTATGAGGTAAGGAAAGATCACATAATTCCATCCAGGTCATGAGGAGGGATCAGCCAATTAATTATACTGGTAAGAAAACATTCCATAACTGCAGGTGGCATTAAACCTCCAACCTTGAGTTTATTTATCCCTGCTCAAACAACACACTCCGGGTGGCAGTGTGCACCCTTTCAGTTTGTTTACCAATTCTTTGAAGTAGTAGAATAAAATGGACTACTTCAAAATGGAGGCCTCAATGGCGCTGCCCGTGCCCTCAAAAACGCAATAATGGGACAGATACAATGTTGCGATCTCTATACAACTCTATGAGGGAGAAACAACTAAACTGAACATAACCAACGTAGTTCAACTTTATTTTAATATACAGGTTCAATTCCCCTCCTGGACCTCCATGTACATGTCTTGCAGAAAAAAATAAACATTGTTACCAAACTCATTTGAGAGAGATTCGTTGTCATTTTAATCTGCTACATCAGCACTGCAATGGCATAGCAGTCCTACCGTTTTTGGCACGTAGCTGATGTCCACTTTGTTGACTTGTCCGCTGATGATCTGAGTGCTGTGCAGAATGACGCTCTCCTTCAGGGACATCGCTTTATTCACTACCATCTCAGATGGGGCAGGGGTCACCGGACCATGACCCTGGGGGGGGGGGGGGGGGACCCCGGCAACACAGTCATCAAGGAGGCAGAAAAAACAGCAATCAAGGTTTAGGGTCAGTTCCATTTCAATTCAGTCAATTTCCAGAGATTGTATCAGCATTTTAATTCTACATCAACTGAAATGTTGACTCATTGATTTTCAATGAGGATTTATCAATACTTAGGAATTTCAATTCATATCTTGACTGAATTGAAATGGAATTGAGCCCAACCCTGGAGCAACATTGAAGTAACCACAGTGACACAGCAACACAGTAAAAACTGTAATATCTTATGTTTCACCGAGTCTTGGCTGAACGACAAAACGGATAATATAGAGCTGTCTGGGATTTCCGTGCATCGGCATGACAGAGCAGCTACGTCTGGTAAGACGAGGGGCGGGGGTGTGTGTATTTGTTAATAACAGCTGGTGCATGATGTCTAATATTTAAAAAAGTCTCAAGGTATTGTTCGCCTGAGGTAGAGTACCTCATAACAAGCTGTAGACCACACCATCTACCAAGAGAGTTCTCATGTGTATTATTCGTAGCCGTCTATTTACCACCACAACCCGATGCTGGCACTAAGACCGCCCTCAACAAGCTGTATAAGGCCATAAGCAAACAAGAAAATGCTCATCCAGAAGCGACGCACCTAGTGGCCGGGGACTTTAATGCAGGCAAACTTAAATCAGTTTTGCCTCATTTCTACCAGCATGTTATAAATGTGCAAGCAGAGGAAAAAATCTAGACCACCTTTACGCTACACACAGAGATGCATTCACAACTCTCCCTCACTCTCCATTTGGCAAATCTGACCATAATTCTATCCTCCTGATTTCTGTTTACAAGCATAAACTACAACAGGAAGTACCAGTGACTCGCTCAATACGGAAGTGGTCAGATAGGCCGAATGCTACGCTACAGGACTGTTTTGCTAGCACAGACTGGAATATGTTCCGTGATTCATTCAATGGCATTGAGGTGTATACATCACCCAACAAACTATCATGGTCCAAACACACAAAGACAGTCGTGAAGAGGGCACGACAACACATTTTCCTCTACAGGAGACTGAAAAGATTTGGCATGGGTCCCCAGATCCTCAAAAGGTTATACAGCTCCACCATTGAGAGCATCCTGACTGGTTGCATCACCACCTGGTATGCCAACTGCTCGGCATTCAACTGTAAGGCACTACAGAGGGTAGTGCGTACGGCCCAATACATCACTGGGGCCAAGCTTCCTGCCATCCAGGACCTATATATTAGGCAGTGTCAGAGGAAGGCCCAAGAAATTGTCAAAGACTACAGTCACCAAAGTCATAGACTTCTCTCAAATACCACACGTCAAGCTTCTACCCCCAAGCCATAAGACTGCTGAACAGCTAATTAAATGGCCACCTGGACTATTTACATTGACACACCCCCTCAGCTACTCACTGTTTATTATCTATGCATAGTCATTTTACCCCTACCTACATACAGTGGGGCAAAAAAGTATTTAGTCAGCCACCAATTGTGCAAGTTCTCCCACTTAAAAATATGAGAGAGGCTTGTAATTTTCCTCATAGGTACACTTCAACTATGACAGACAAAATGAGAAAAAGAAATCCAGAAAATCACATTGTAGGATTTTTAATGAATTTATTTGCAAATTATGGTGGAAAATATGTATTTGGTCACCTACAAACAAGCAAGATTTCTGGCTCTCACAGACCTGTAACTTCTTCTTTAAGAGTCTCCTCTGTCCTCCACTCGTTACCTGTATTAATGGCACCTGTTTGAACTTGTTATCAGTATAAAAGACACCTGTCCACAACCTCAAACAGTCACACTCCAAACTCCACTATGGCCAAGACCAAAGAGCTGTCAAAGGACACCAGAAACAAAATTGTAGACCTGCACCAGGCTGGGAAGACTGAATTTGCAATAGGTAAGCAGCTTGGTTTGAAGAAATCAACTGTGGGAGCAATTATTAGGAAATGGAAGACATACAAGACCACTGATAATCTCCCTCGATCTGGGGCTCCACGCAAGATCTCACCCCGTGGGGTCAAAATGATCACAAGAACGGTGAGCAAAAATCCCAGAACCACACGGGGGACCTAGTGAATGACCTGCAGAGAGCTGGGACCATAGTAACAAAGCCTACCATCAGTAACACACTACGCCGCCAGGGACTCAAATCCTGCAGTGCCAGACGTGTCCCCCTGCTTAAGCCAGTACATGTCCAGGCCTGTCTGAAGTTTGCTAGAGAGCATTTGGATTATCCAGAAGAAGATTGGGAGAATGTCATATGGTCAGATGAAACCAAAATATAACTCTTTGGTAAAAACTCAACTCGTCGTGTTTGGAGGACAAAGAATGCTGAGTTGCATCCAAAGAACACCATACCTACTGTGAAGCATGGGGGTGGAAACATCATGCTTTGGGGCTGTTTTTCTGCAAAGGGACCAGGACGACTGATCCGTGTAAAGGAAAGAATGAATGGGGCCATGTATCGTGAGATTGAGTGAAAACCTCCTTCCATCAGCAAGGGCATTGAAGATGAAACGTGGCTGGGTCTTTCAGCATGACAATGATCCCAAACACACCGCCCGGGCAATGAAGGAGTGGCTTCGTAAGAAGCATTTCAAGGTCCTGGAGTGGCCTAGCCAGTCTCCAGATCTCAACCCCATAGAAAATCTTTGGAGGGAGTTGAAAGTCCGTGCTGCCCAGCAACAGCCCCAAAACATCACTGCTCTAGAGGAGATCTGCATGGAGGAAAGGGCCAAAATACCAGCAAGAGTGTGTGAAAACCTTGTGAAGACTTACAGAAAACGTTTGACCTCTGTCATTGCCAACAAAGGGTATATAACTAAGTATTGAGATAAACTTTTGTTATTGACCAAATACTTATTTTCCACCATAATTTGCAAATAAATTCTACAATGTGATTTTCTGGATTTTTTTCCCTCATTTTGTCTGTCATAGTTGTACCTATGATGAAAATTACAGGCCTCTCATCTTTTTAAGTGGGAGAACTTGCACAATTGGTGGCTGACTAAATACTTTTTTGCCCCACTGTATACAAATTACCTCGACTACCCTGTACCACTGCACATGGGCTCGGTACCGGTACTGTATATAGCAATTTTATTTTATTTGAGTTTAAATAGGGACTCGCATGGTGTCTCTGCCGACTACGATGCCTCTGATTATTGAGAACTACACCACGGCCTTGTCAGCAAGTAATTCTACACGTCTGGACTAATTTGCTTACATGTCTCTGGGGTAGGGTAACAGGGACTATCCTTTTACACTTTTTGGTTTTCGGTCGCATTGAGAGATGGGAAGGGAGGCCTATGCATAGATCAAAAAAGAATGGGTGTGTGACCACATCTTTGACATACAGGAATATGATGATTGGTTAACAGTCTTACCATCGATCGGATCAAAAACAGAAAGAAACGGTCCACATGTTGTTAGGACAAACTAGTAGCATGAAAAGTTCTTGTACCTTTTCTTGGGCAGTGGCAGGTCTGGGTTTAGGTTGAGGTATACCCCCTTTTCCTTTCTTGTTCTCCTTGAGTTTGGGCAGAGTATCAATCTTAGCCTGGACCAAGTCCACAATCCTGAAGTCTGCATAGGCACGGGCGATGTCCAAGCAATTTTGCTCTGAAACAAAATGCACTTATTCAAATGACAGAAAAAGTCTCTGAGGCAATCTATCAACTAAAACAGTCAACCAACTCAGGTGTTCTGAGTGCTGACCTTATGTGTTGTTTGGGTAGCCTACAGAGTGAGTGAGTATTCATTCCTTGTTCGCTATTTAATATCCTACTGCATCATGCTATTTATGATGGTATTACAGTACCTTTCTTGTTTTCTGCAGCAACCTTTGCCCCGGCCTTGATGAGGTAGTCCACACAGCAGGGCCTGCAGCTCTCGATGGCCCTCATGAGGGGTGTGGCACCGTTGAGAGAGGGCGTGTCCACCTTGGCTCCTCTCTCCACCAGCAGCTCCATTATGTCCAGTTGTCCGGCGTGACAAGCGTGGTGAAGGGGCGTCCAACGGAACTGGTCACACACATTCACGTCAGCCCTGTGGTATATAAGAAACACATACGGTACAGTACTGAAATAGGCCTAATGCTATGACTAATGCTATGACTGACTAAACCACTATAACTTTACCGGCATATTCACACTGCATTATAAAGCAAACATTGAGAAATGTATACAGTCTACAAAAGGGAGAAGTGATAAGGATGAGTTGTGTAACAACCCCTTTACATATATTGACTACGGTGTTCCATAAACTAAAACAAAATAATCTCATCCAGGAGAGCATTCTTCCTCACCCCAAGTTGAGGAGGAATTGGGCCACCTCGTAGTTTCCACTGGAGCAGGCGGTCATGAGAGGGGTCTTATAGAAGCGGTCCTTCACGTCCACCGGGACCCCCTGACTGAAGGCCAGGTTCAGAGACTCCAGGTCCCCCGTCTTCACACAATAGTTGATGTCGATATAGACCCTCTCCGGCTTGTCTAGGTACCAGGCGGAGTCATCCTCTATCGGGTGGACTGGCGGGTGGTCGCGGTCGAAACGGGTGACGTCAGTACAATGCTGGTAGGTCTCGATCATGTAGTGAGGCGGCCCGCCGTCGTCCCGCCGGTATATAAGCTCAGGTGGGATGGTACAAATAGGCATTGGGAGAGTGAATTTAGACTTTTTCTTGCCCTTTTTACCTCTCTTTCCTCCTTTCTTCTTCTTTGGACCATAAGAGGCGATGGTAAATGGTTTCTGGAGGTACTTGAGGCCCTTGAAGAAGTCACTGACGTTGACTAGTCCTTCTCTCCTTTTGTCGTGGGCCCCTACCACCTTGTGGAGCTGGTCCAGTTCCACTGGGGCCTGGAGCTTCTGCAGCACAGATATAAACATTTCCCTAGAGACTGTCTCCGTGTCCTTGGCTTCTGATTCGTCCAAAAAGGCGTTCCGGAGGGCGGCCTCGTGCTCGTGGGACCAATCGTGGAGGGTCAGGGCCCAGGGAGTGTTGGGATTGGACATCCCGGTTTTGGAGTACTTCCCATGTATCCTCTCTGCTTTCTTGAGTTCCTTTAAAACTGCCTTGCAGCCGTTGTCTTTGGCAATATGACGGGGTAGAAGGCCCTCCTGGTTTTTTTGTTTGGGGTTACAACCTGAAGTTATCACACAATAAAGATGGAAACCCTTTCGTGACTGAAGTGGAATAAAAATCTGACAAATCAATAGCCAGCTGAAAACATTTCAAATGCTGTGAATAAAATGTATAAAATGCCTAATTTTTTTTCAAACAGATGTATTCACTGAGCTTAACGTCAATGTGTTTGTTTGAGTTTAAGAAGGACTGATTACTTCCGTGTATATTAGTTATAGTATTAGTAAAAAAAAGCATATTAGTTAAGGCCTATACCTCTCTGTGCTAGGAACCTGCAGCAATCAGTGAAGCCTCCTCGGGCAGCGTAGTGCAGAGGAGTGTCCCCCTCTGATGTCATCACCCCCATGTCAGCTGAGTAAGCAGACAGCACCTGGATCACCTGCAGGAAGTCAATACAATTATAGTAACTGATGATGCTCGTACACAAAACAGATGACGTATAGGGCCTGTTTCCCGGACCCAAAATAAGCCTTGTCCTGCTCAATGGAAAATGTCTATAGGAAGTGTTTTTCAGTTCAGGACTAAGCTTAATCTGGGTCCAGGAAATTGGCGCATGAAGTTCAGACTAGGGTTGCAAAAATAGTGGTAATTTACCAAAGTTACCAGAATCTTCAGTAATTAGTAAATTAACAGAAAATATATGGCAATCTATCATGACTTTGGTAATTTATACTTGAATAACAAAAAAACAAAAAAAAAAGATGGTTCAAGAGAAAATAGCCTAGTTAATAAAAAAAAGCATCTAATCAACAACGGCCGTAACTCTGCAACTCAACCAACTATTGACTTTTTTCACAACTGACACTAGTTTGACGCCAAAACATTACCAAAGAATACATATTGACATAGTAAAATAAAATAGAAGTGTGTAAAAATATATATAAAAGGATATTTCATGCTGAAACCCCTCATATTAAACACCAATGGTATTCACTAAATTGATGGTTTACTTTTAGGATAATGTTTTACATCTTTGTCATTCTGTTTTTCTATTTTAATAACATCTTATTTAGTTATTTCATATGTGATAAGGCTACACAGAGGGCCCAAAATAATTACAGACATTAATAATCTGAAGTACCCAAAAGGCCCACTAGAAGTCTTTTGATAGATTACATTAATACAGAAAGTTTCCAGTAATATTCCCTTCCTTTGCAACCGTAGTACAGATATATTGTATATGTGGCCCATGTGGCAATTAAAGCCACAATTAGACATGGGTAGTCTATACTGACAGACACCTGACGTTCAAATGAATTATTACTGTTTAGGCTACCTGGGGTGGCAGGTAGAGCATTGGACTAGTAACCGAAAGGTTGCTAGATTGAATCCCTGAGCTGACAAGGTAAAAATCTGTTGTGCTGCCCCTGAACAAGGCACTGTTCCTGGGCTGTCATTGTAAATAAGAATTTGTTCTTAACTGACTTGCCTCGTTAAATAAAGGTAAAATAAAAAAAATAACCCACCTCAAAGAATCCCCCCATGGCAGCGAAGTGTGTGGCGTGGAGGTGGTTCTTGTCGAGGGTGTTGGGGTTTGCCCCCCTCAGTAGGATGGCTCTGACCAGCTCCACAGCCCCAGCCCTGGCTGCCTCCATCAATGCAGTGCGGCCTGTCATCTGGAGAGACAGGAGGATGTCACCTCTATGTGATGAGTGTGAATATGAAGACCAAATTCACACACATCAAAGTCTTAGTTACCTTATTCTATATCTACATTACTCAGAGAGACGACAATTCAGGTAATTTCCTCTCCCATAATTCAACAAGTTAAATTTGAGAAAATATACAATTAGTTGAATCCAAAATGGCACACTTATAACATTTCAGCAAACTGTACCTAATAAGACTTAAGTATTGCACTAAATAGAGAATAGGGTGTAATTTCAGATTTGCCCATTGATCTCCCAGAAACCCCCCATGTCATGTGTTATGAGACCTGATTGGCTGCATTGGGGTCGGCGCCCTGCTCCAGGATGCTGAGGCACATGGCGGAGCAGTCGGCGGCACGTTGACACGCCAGCAGGAACACGGGTGTCCCGGCGAGCGAGACGTTGTTGACATCAGCCATGCTGTGTAGGGCCACCTGCAGGCAGCGCATGTGGCGCTTGGTGGGGAAGATGCAGTAGAAGAGCACACCTGGGAAAAGAGCCAAGAGCCACCAAGTGAGCCATTGAGCTGAAGGGATCGGATTACCCAGCAGGCTTTACAGACAAGGGAGAGGATCCCTTCTGATCTGTAATTAGATGTGTCCACAATCATCCCCACAAAATAGCCAAGACTCATTGACTGTAACTGAAGACTGGACATCACTGCAATTGAGGCTATTATCATAATTGGGCTTTAAGGAGTTTTGTATGAGCGCCATTGGGTTGGCTCCTTTGGAGGGAGGGAGTCAATTCGAGCCGCCTGAGACACAGATCTCATCAATATGTAAACAGAGAAAGCATGCATTTTCATGAGTCAAACAGTCACGCCATTCAACAGGAGGCTACCAGACTGAACTTGAAACAGAATCCATCTCTTGGTATCAGAGCTACACACACAGTAATACAGTAAGTAAGCAAACTGTGGAGTGTAAATTTGAATACAGTGATGGTCTACTATGGTTTGAATTGATGCGAAGGGCACATTTCCATCTACGGGTAATAAATAAAGTAACATTCTATTTTATTCCATCCCATTGTATAAATTTATATTCTCAGTGGCTGACTACTCTACTCTACTCAAAATCTCTAGCAAACACAGCATCACCTAATCTGGAGGCTGACTGGATCCTCTCACCTTTCCCCTCAGCATCCAACAGGTTCATTTTAGCGTAGTTCTTAGCTAGCAGGGCCACCATGCCGTCGTGCCCCATCTCAGCTGCTAACATGACCGGGGTGCGTCCCCTTTTGTCCTGGACGTTGGGCTGGGCGCCCTGGGCCAGCAGGAAGCTGACCATGTCTGTGTTGTTGGCCACAGCAGCCAGGTGGAGAACTCCGGTGCCCTCCCGTGGCTCTGTCAGGTTGATGAGGTCCTCCACACCCATGTCTACCATCTTCTCTATCTGAGGTTGGTCTCTCTCATGAACATACTGGAGGAGCCGGTAGATCTGCAGCACCTGCAGGCGACCCTCGGCCACCGGGGTCTTCATTATGGGTCAGTGGGCCAGTAGGGGCTCTCGTTCCAGACCAGGGTCAAATACTATATGTCAAAAGTTTTAAATACTTGAGTTTCACTTTATTTAATTTGTCTGGTACAATGTAGCTCTGTCACATTTTAAGCCAAAGCATGCACAACTCTCGCAGAACTAAACTCCACTCTAAGGTGAAGGAAGTTTATAAACTCCCAAATAATAGCCGACCTTCAACTATATATATTTCTTTGTCCCTTTCTCCTATCTCACTCTCACATCTCCTTGCGGCCATTCTGCCTCGCTGTTGTAAAATGTTTACGTTCCGTTTACTCATATCAAATCAAAAACAAGTGGGGTAGGTCTGGCTTGTTTACGTACCTGGCTAGCTACGTAAAATATGCCTAGCTACGTAGAATATGCCTAGACCAAACTAACGTAAACTGCAAAACAATTTGAAAGACAGCTTTTAAATTGTACTTTCTTACCTTTAAAAAAAATCTCACATGCAGAAACTATTTCTATGTGGTTAGTTTGTTGACAAATCCGGTCATCATTGGAGCGAAATTAATGCGTAATCGACCGAATAGTTTGAATGCTGATTGTTTCAAAGCACAACCTGTGACTTTTGTTGGAGAGAGCAGGGGGAGGAGAAATAATTCCCATAGCAACGGAACGTGCGGGTAAAATCACTAGAGGATGGGCCTCAAGGAATAACTGCCGGCATCTTGAATGCTGGCAGGCAACGCGCATTCTATTTTACTCAATGGCTACGTTCTTAAGTGGGTAGAATTACGGGTTCAGTGCACTTCACTGGCGTTGCAAATATCAGTTTACATGGTGTGTCAGTCCTGTCACTCAAGCACAGTCTTAAAGAGGGTAAAAACAAAAGCCAAGGAATAAGATCAGACTGCGAGAGTAAAAGAGGATGAATATTGCCTCCTCTCTTCAAAATCAAAAAGTAATCTCCAAATATTCAGGGTTGTTCAGCAGCACAGTGAAGTAGAGCTATCATATAATTCTGGACATACGTTTTCACTAGTGCAACAGTTTACAGTTGTCATAGAGAGGAATTGAGTTTAGCCTAGCTGTTTGCTAGCGCTATTGCCATGTAGCCTGTTTTCGTCATTCTAGCTAATAAGTATGTGTGTTTGTATAAAATGTACAGTATGTTCATATTGGTATAGTTACCCATTCTACTTACCTCTTTTGACCAGTTGCGAAGGAAGACTGGAGGCCATTGTTAATTAAGATTAAAATAGTTTTCAAATGTTTGTCTGCGTTGTCTTATGAAACCTCTTAGCAGAGGATTGATAATGGATTATAATTGATTCTCTTGTGCTTGTCTTTATTTTCCAAAAGGTAGCATGGTGGGAAAATGTAGCTGCAATAAAAAGTTAAAAGGGAAGTTCACCCATTTTTTTTTTACATGTGGCCTTATTTTCACTCTTTCTGTGCTTTTAGTTGTTTTGTTGCAGAGAAAATGGTTGTCACATTTTGCGGAGTCATCACTTGCCATTGACCCAAATGCATTGTGCAAATGTGTCTAAAGCATGTTATAAAACACTACAAAACACTACAAACCAACTCAGAATCTCATTCTGGATAAAGTCTCTGCACTAAATTTTTTAATCCCCTCCAACTGTGTCGTAAATCCATATTTGAATAATGCTTCTTACAAAAAAAATATGTAAATATGGATTTATGGGACAGTGGATTTATTAATTTATTAAATTGAGTGGAGAGACATTATCCTGAATGAGATTCTAAAATAATATGAGTTAGTTTGGAGTGTTTAGCGTTTTATAACATGCTTAGACACATTTTCATAATGCATTATTGTCTACCCAAGTGATGACTCTGTAACCAAACAAAATATATATATTTTTTAAGTTTGGGGGATCAACTTCAAGCACAAAGGGAGTGAAAATAAGGTCACATGTAAAAATGGGTGAACTTCCCCTTTTAGTCAAAGTGGAATGAAGACAAGGCCTCAAAGGGATTAACATTTTTTTTTAATTAAAAATAAATAAATATGTAATTTAATATGTAATAATGAAAATTTAAAAAATGCAAAAGTTTGTATTAGCTTATTATTTCTTGTTTTGATATAACTACATTTAGAAAATTGATAAAATAACATGTGCACTACTCTAGTAGTGACACAGTAGTGAAACAAGATGTCAATAGTGATTTTGAGCAGGCAAAAGGTAATAGAATGTTTTCAATAGTCATTCAAAAGAGTTTCTGTAGGAAATGAAATAGTCTCAGGAGCAATTCAGTAGGGACACAACACTATGTACACAGATGGCACTGGTAGTAGTAATTCAATAGGAATTGAGTAGACATACAGAATGAATGTGTAGGCATTGTGTAGTAATTCAATCGTGAATGCGTAACGCACTACGCAGGAGATGAGAAGCAGGTACAGGGAGTGAACCATTTAATATAGAAGGACATGCAACGGAACAAGAGCGTCTGGACACAAAACACGACAAACAATGCTACTGAAAGGAACAATACAGAGGAACATACATATATGCAGGGCCAATCAACAAAGTGAAGGAGTCCAGGCGAGTCCAATGAGCACAGCTGCTGCGCGTAATGATGGTATAATGACAGGTAGCCTGGCACCTTCGAGCACCAGGGAGGGGGAGTGGGAGCAGGCGTGACAGAATGTGTAGGATTTAAGTAGTAGGAACCCCAAAGCTTAGTAGTTACACAGTAGTCATTAAGGGAGAATTATGTAGTGATTTGAGTAGGAAATATGTAGTGTTCACCAGTAGTGAAACGTCCCAATTTATCATTACTACTTAAATTATTACTGGTTTAATACACATTTCCATAGCAATCAAGTAGTAAAACCAGTAGGTTCTGTGTAGATCTTGTGTAGTAGTGATGAGTATTAATTCAGTAGTTATAACGACACAGGACGAGACCCAAATGCAAACACAGGAGGTAGATGGTTCGAGTCTCTGATATTTATTTATAGATAAGGGGCAGTCGAGGCAGGTCGAGGACAGCCAGAAGTTCGTAAACCAGGTCAGAGTCAGATGAGTACAGGACGGCAGGCAGACTTGAGGTCAGGGCAGGCAGAAAAGGTCGGAACCGGGTGGACTAGAAAAACAGGAGTACGGAAGAACACGCTGGTAAGCTTGACAAGACAAACTAAGCAACAGACAAACAGAAACCACGGGTACAAATACACAGGGGATAATGGGAACAAATGGGAGACACCTGATGGGGGGTGGAGGCAAGCACAAGACAGGTGAAACCGATCAGGGTGTTACAGTAGAACTTCATGAGGATTCCTCTTTCAGATTCCCCTGTGACCTCTTGACCTCTGATTGAGAATAACAGTGATATCTATTTTCATCTGCCTCACTTTTCATTGTGTCAGAATAAAAAAGGGAAGTTGAGACTACACCGGAAGTTGTCACAGAGCAGACTGATGCAAGGCCAGCTATTCCCCTGAAAAGGTGTGGTGATGGAAGAAGTACCCTTTTTGGTACAGCTTAACTGAGAACGTTTATTTCAAACGAACCTTCAAGTTCTTACATATTTCTCCTCATATCAACTTCACAATCTTGAAACTCAGAGCCAGTAAATGAAAAACAAACAAAAAACTAAAGCAAATATTTTACCTCTCAAACACAATCATTATCTGTTGCTCAATGACCAAGCACAGGGAAGTAAATTGGCACATTGCGACTGCTTTAAAAATATATCTTGCAACAGAAATGGTGAGAATTTGAATCTGATTATTCTGCTAATCTCTTTAATATATCAATATAAGCGTATAGTCTTAATAGTGAATAGTCTATGGTTCAGGGTCTTGATCTAATGGTTGCATATTCAGTCTGTTGGTCTACCAGTGGGAAGGTTGACCTCAGTATAGGTAATGTCTGCTCTCTGGCCCTATGCACATATGTAACAGTATAGCTTCCGTCCCTCTCCTCGCCCCTACCTGGGCTCGAACCAGGGACCCTCTGTGCACAGACAACAGTCACCCTCGATGCATCGTTACCCATCGCTCCACAAAAGCCGCGGCCCTTGCAGAGCAAGGGGAACAACTACTTCAAGGTCTCAGAGCGAGTGACATTACCGATTGAAACACTATTAGCGCGCACCCCGCTAACTAGCTAACCATTTCACATCGGTTACACATACATAGTTAAACACGTACACACACACACACAATTATCAAAGTGAATAATGTTGTTGAATCGATTTACTTACATCACTGTTGTTGGCTTGCACCACATTTCCTGTGTTGACTAACATCTGATTTCCTGAAAAATAATCTGAAATCGTACGATCGTGAATCATTAATAAAATACACATTTCACACCAAAAAGAAAGGTTTTCTTTACTATACAACATTATAAATATCTATTAACTGTATGAAGGAAATTAGTTCAGTTCAGATAGAATAGAAGCTGACTTCAGAGGGTAATTAAGAGTTGTAGATGACTTACGCACCCTCCACCTGAAGATGACAATCAGAGCTGCAGCCACACACACAGCCATAAGCACCACTGCTACCCAAATCACCTCAGACTGGTTAAGAACTGATGGAGAAAGACACAGAGCACACCTGTGTCACTTGAGATCAGCCTGGCTCACAACAGAAAGAGGGACTGACACACAAATTACAAAGTACATACAGTGCCTTGCAAAAGTATTCACCCCCCTTGGCGTTTTTCCTATTTTGTTTCATTACAATCTGTAATTTAAATTGATTTTTATTTGAATTTCATGTATTGGACATTCACAAAATAGTCCAAATTGGTGAAGTGAAATAAAAAAAAACTTGTTTCAAAAAATAAAAACCGGAAAAGTGGTGCATGCATATGTATTCACCTCTTTTGCTATGAAGCCCCTAAATAAGATCTTGTGCAACCAATTACCTTCAGAAGTCACACAATTAGTTAAAATCCACCTGTGTCCAATCTAATTGTCACTTGATCTCAGTACATATACACCTGTTCTGAAAGGCCCCAGAGTCTGCAACACCAGTAAGCAAGGGGTAACACCAAGCAAGCAGCACTATGAAGACCAAGGAGCTCTCAAAACAGGTCAGGGACAAATTTGTGGAGAAGTACAGATCAGGGTTAGGTTATAAAAAAAAATCTAACTTTGAACATCCCATGGAGCAGCATTAAATCCATGATTAAAAAAATGGAAAGAATATGGCACCACAACAAACCTGCCAAGAGAGGGCTGCCCACCAAAACTCACGGACCAGGCAAGGAGTACATTAATCAGAGAGGCAACAAAAAGATCAAAGGTAACCCTGAAGGAGCTGCAAAGTTCCACAGCGGAGATTGGAGTATCTGTCCATAGGACCACTTTAAGTGGTACACTCCACAGAGCTGGGCTTTATGGAAGAGTGGCCAGAAAAAAGCCATTGCTTAAAGAAAAAAATAAGAAAACACGTTTGATGTTCGCCAAAAGACATGTGGGAGACTCCCCAAACATTTGGAAGAAGATGGTATTCTAGTCAGATGAGACTAAAATTGAGCTTTTTGTCCATCAAGGAAAATGCTATGTCTGGTGCAAACCCAACATCTCTCATCACCCCGAGAACACCAACCCCACAGTGAAGCATGGTGGTGGCAGCATAATGCTGTGGGATGTTTTCATCTCCAGGGACTGGGAAACTGGTCAGAATTGAAGGAATGATGGATGGCGCTAAATACAGGGAATTTCTTGAGGGAAACCTGTTTCAGTCTTCCAGAGATTTGAAACTGGGACGGAGGTTCACCTTCCAGCAGGACAATGACCCAAAGCATACTGCTAAAGCAAAACTCGAGTGGTTTAAGGGGAAACATTTAAATGTCTTGGAATGGCCTACTCAAAGCCCAGACCTCAATCCAATTGTGAATCTGTGGTATGACTTAAAGATTGCTGTACACCAGCGGAACCCATCCAACTTGAAGGAGCTGGAGCAGTTTTGCCTTGAAGAATGGGCAAAAATCCCAGTGGCTATAAGCTTATAGAGACATACTCCAAGAGACTTTCAGCTGTAAGGGGGGGTGAATATTTATGCACGCTCAAGTTTTCAGTTTTTTTGTCTGATTTCTTGTTTATTTCACAAAAAATATTTTGTATCTTCAAAGTGGTAGGCATGTTGTGTAAATCAATTTTAATTCCAGGTTGTAAGGCAACAAAATAGGAAAAATGCAAAGGGGGGTGTCACGCCCTGACCGTAGTTCCTTTTTTATGTCTCTATTTTGGTTTGGTCAGGGCGTGAGTTGGGGTGGGCATTCTATGTTTTGTGTTCTATTTCTGTGTGTTTGGCCGGGTGTGGTTATCAATCAGAGGCAGCTGTCTATCGTTGTCTCTGATTGAGAACCATACTTAGGTAGCCTTTTCCCACCTGTGTTTTGTGGGTAGCTGTTTTCTGTCTGTACCAGACAGGACTGTTTCGTTTCGTTCTATTTGTTATTTTGTTTAGTGTTCTGTTTTAATAAATATATAACATGAACACTTACCACGCTGCGATTTGGTCCGATGATTCCTCATCTTCATCCTCAGATGACGAACGTTACAGGGGGTGAATACTTTCGCAAGCCACTGTAGATGAAGCACAATGAGGTACAGCAGTGAAAGTGTTTCCTTGATAAACAGGATTTGAATTTTACTTAGTTTTCCTCCTTTGTCATTACCATCATTATCAGGCTTAATATTCCTTTCTTGTTAATTTTTTCCAGATCATAGTAGCATAAAAAGGATACCACAGGAGGTTGGTGGCACCTTAATTGGGGAGGACGGGCTCGTGGTAATGGTTGGAGCAGAATTAGTGGAATGGTATCAAATACATGGTTTCCATGTGTTTGATTCCACTTCATTCACTTGGTTCCAGCCATTATTATGAATTGTCCTCCCTCAGCAGCCACCTGTGAAGAATACATACCTGAGAATGTAGAAAAACAATGTAGTCAATGGAGGTCTTCACTTTTCCCTTGTCAGTCAGATGACACCTCCACTTCCTGTTGTTGTCCTTCCTCTGGAGTGTCACAGACTGAGGTCACAGAGAAACCCTCTGACCTGGTATCTGGAGTCTCCCTGCAGCTCACTACCTGTCATCCTCCCAGCTAAGGCTAACTGTATGGTCAATGAGTGAGATACATGTTCCAAGTCCATCAAATGTGTGCAGAGAGCACCTTAAAGTTACTGGTCTATTAAGCTATAGATCTGTCTCTGGTGTGGATGAGGAGACTGGGAGAGACAGAAGAAAAATGCAATATTGTGGTAGTTGTACATTTATTGTGTACTACTGTATTTTATATGTTGTATATGTTTAACTAAGACATCTTTTTGCTCATCTTCAGCTGTGACACTTTGAAGATATAGAGAATAGCCAGCCTTCACACTCAGTCTCTTAGTTCTCTGTTATGTCTCACCTTTGTCTTAGAGACCGCTGTAATAGCGTTCTCAATCCCAGCTCTGGAGTAAAGCCATATAGTTGAGGAGCAGTCTTCTGGATCAACTGTATTGTGACAAGGAAGATGGACATCAACCCCCACATTGACATATTGAGAGAGTTTGTTTACATTTATAACGAGAATGTAAGACAAAGTTAATCCATATAACACAGCATAATAATTACTCAAATAATTTCATAAAGATTGGATCCAATATAAGAGGTAAATATTCACTGAGTGTACAAAACATTTAGAACACTTTCCTAATATTGAGTTGCACCTAGGGCTGTGGATGTCATGACATTTTGTCAGCTGTTGATTGTCAAGCAAATAACTGCCAGTCTCAAGGTAATTGACCGTTAATTAACAAACACATTTAGCATCTCCTGGCTTACACGCATAGCCTACAAGCCACTGATGCAGACCTTTGAAACATATACATTTGAAAATGTCTAATAAATCCATTTAATATAGACTACACCATCACAATAAATCCATCATTTATTTTAGACAGGTCTAAAGAAACATGATATGAAGAAAATGAAGTCTATTTTCAGAAGAACAGAATAGCATACTTTGTCCTTATGTTAGGTCCTGATGTGGCTATGCCAAATGGCTGTGGGCTAAACTAGTTAATTTAGAAGACAAGATTTGCTTAGAATTCTGTGGCATTATTTTATAGTATGAAGAATACAATTGAACATAGCTGAATAAAATACAAAATGATCTTTTCTCCAAACGATTTCTGAGAGTGTGCACATATTCTGTGTTGAGCGGTTAACAAAGGAACATGTCCTCCTATATGCTTAATTTAGAGTTATTTATGCAACTTTAGTTGTGAGACATACGTTGGGCTATATGTTTAGATTTTTTAATACATTCTAAGGCTGCATGATGCGACTCTCATGATGATTTGGAAAAAGTAGCATGAAAGGATTGAGCTCTGCTTTGTTTCTTGCACAGACTTCATCAGTCTCTCATTCACAATTTGACTAGCACTTTATAATGTCTTGAATTTCTGGGAAGCATCCCCCTAGTGTGGCCGTAATGCCCCCTAAACAATCCATGCCTTTTGCAGCCAGTGACCATTGTGCCCTTGGGCTGAATGTAATAATTAGAATTCCCTTCTCCCGGCTGGAGATTCCAAAGCAACACTCAGATATCTCAATTCTTAGAAGCCACTGCCCGTCAGGTGATTGGGTTTTTCTCATAGTCATCTATCTAAGCTCCGAAGTAGGCTACACGTGAAGACAGACACATCGGGGATGCAACCTTTTTATCATATTCCGAGGCGCATATTGAAGATGTTAGCAGAACTGTCCACATTTACTTTTCTACAGCCAACAAGATTATGCCAAACAAACAGAAAAAGCACTAGCCTATGTCAATCTACTATCCCCAATAGTACAAACGTTTACATATTCTATTGGTCAACTTGTCCTTCTGTGCGAGAAATAAATATTCCAAACATAGTCTGGGACAGTTGTGGGATGCGATATATTCCAAATTAATACAACCACTCGCATCCAAAAAAAGCTGAATACACAATCCTCAAAAGTGACCACAAATGTGATTATGCATGTAATGCTGAATTACAAAAGTGAGTAATTGTTTTTGTGGTACTTTTTACCCCTTTTTCTCCCCAATTGGTACAGTAGTTACAGTCTTGCCCCATCATTGCAACTCCTGTACGGACTCGGAAGAGGCGAAGGTCGAGAGCCATGCGTCCTCCAAAACACGACCATGCCAAGCCGCTGTCTTCTTGACACACTGCTCGCTTAATCCGGAAGCCAGCGGCACCAATGGGTTGGAGGAAACACTGTAGAACTGGCGACCGTATCAGCGTGCATGGACAAGGACATCCCAGCTGGTCAAACCCTCCCCTAACCTGGACGACGCTGGGCCAATTGTGCGCCGCCTCATGGGTCTCACGGTCGCAGCCGGCTGCAACACAGCCCGGGATCGTACGGATCTGTAGAACACCTCTGGGATCGTACGGATCTGTAGAAACCTCTGGGATCGTACAGATCTGTAGAACACCTCTGGGATCGTACGGATCTGTAGAACGCCTCTGGGATCGTACGGATCTGTAGAACGCCTCTGGGATCGTACGGATCTGTAGAACGCCTCTGGGATCGTACGGATCTGTAGAACACCTCTGGGATCGTACGGATCTGTAGAACACCTCTGGGATCGTACGGATCTGTAGAACACCTCTGGGATCGTACGGATCTGTAGAACGCCTCTAGCACTGCGATGCAGTGCCTTAGACAGCAAACAAAGTTGTGCTCAATTCTTACATGGTGACTGGAAACATGATGATTTATCCAGTTTTACAAGATTACTGGCATGAAGGAACACCACTTGTCTGGACATGGTAGACATTGACTATAGACAGACAGACAAATAGAGGAGGGGATAGTGTAATGGGTTGAAAACAGTCATTAAAAACAGACACCCCTTTATTATATATTTATTTTTTAAGTCAATTTGTTTATGTAAATTGTATATTCTACATGCATTAGGTAGTCCATCAGGTCAATAGATGGTGCTGTTGCACTGTGGTAGTAGGAGAAACAGCAAGTTCTGGCCAAGTGCCCACACCATTCTTCAGAATAAAGAAAGTGCCAGAATTTTGCAGACTTAAACTCGCTACAGACTGAGGCCGGTAAACACTAGTTATAGCCTAATGTTAGCTAGATAGCTAACATTGAACCTAAACTTTGCACTTGACAATAGCAATATCAGATCATTATTTTTCATATAGATTATACTTTACAGATTTCACCGGTATGCTTTTCACATAAATGGAGTAACTTTATCCACAGAATGTCACAACAAAAATGTCTACTTATCAAAAAATGTCTACAATATTTAGCAGATACTAAAGGGACCCAAGCAGCCCTAAAACATCTATTTCAACCATTGTCCTCTTAATCTGACTCTCCTCTGTCAGAGTCTCAGCACAGAAAGTTCCTCACTATAAAGTATTGAGTATAGTTGAGCAGACAAATATCCATAGCGATTTACAGTCATGGGAGCAGTGCATTCATTTAAGGTAGATAAAATAATGGCATATTGCAGTCATTGCAGGTAAAAACATTCCTCATTACAGAAGCTATCTGCTAAATCAGTGCTAGTAAGAAAAGACAAGTGCTTAGTGCATGTATTAGCGCTTCCTCTGGCAGGAAATGCACATAGTAATTGTACAGCCATTTTGTAGGAAATGTCATGCCCGCAACCAATCAGAGCACACCAACAATGAATTTAAACTGTCCTAAAACCCAGAAACAGAGTTACCTCTGGTTTGTTCAGCCATTCCTATGGGTAAAATTAATGGGTAAAGAATAGGGTTTAGGGATAAAATACAAATATTTTGTATGAGATTAGCACAGGTTTAGGAGATCTTATATGTATGGTCAGTCAGTTAACATGACCTTCATGAATTATGAAGCCTTTATGTGCTTTGTTATGTCATAAATGCTTCAACGTTCACAAAAAGTGATGTTAACTGATGAAGATGATCTCATAGAACAAAAATCTTCTAAGCCTGTGTTTACCACAGACAATATTTTCTGCGTTTATCCAAAAACCTTACAAAAACTCCATTCATTTTCACATAGCTTTGTCCAACAAACTATGGCGAGGTAAGTGCCTACAAAAAGACAGCATTACTAATGCTCTCTATAGAGGCACTTCCACCCTATTACACGTTGATAGCAGGATACCACAGGCAGCGTGGTTTCCATGTGCTTGATACCATTCCATTCACTCCATTCCAGATATTATTATGAGCCGTCCTCCCCTCAGCAGCCTCCTGTGCAGGGTACATATATATCAATTTATATAAGTGACACTTTTTACCATGCGTTACATTTGGGTTTGAAGTGATCAAAAATGACAGGATTGAGAATGGTTATTTGTTTTCAAAATAAATATACTTTTCTATTCATCAAACTACTTCCACAGGGTAAAATCTTTACTGAATAATAAAGCTTCTGTGATGAAGCAATATAAACAGAGATTTGTAGGTTTTTGGTTAATGGATATTGATCTTCAGCAACCTCTAGTGGCTGCTGTGTGATACAAACTTTACTTTAAAAAAAATGAATCCAAATGATTTTGGGTAATCATTGGTACCAGCAATGTTGTTGAGTTGCCCATCAGTCACTACATGCTCTTTATGGCACTGCCCATCATGGTTGCCACAGTCATCGTTTACACAACCAGGAGGAACCATGTGTGTTGTTTTGTTGTCTGTATAGAAGAAGCATCTGGTATTGAGCTTCAACCTGGTCCTGGACGAATGACCCCTTGTTTCTTACTCTAACTCTTCTCCCTGTGCTGGACTATACACTTTCAAACTGTCTGTGGACCTTATTGATTGAGTAACAGAGGACATAATACATGTTATAATTATTATTATGTATTTTTTTTTTTTACAGCTGATGTTAATCTATGATAGCACAGTGTGCTTGAAGATGACTTCATAGTTGTATTCTCATCTTTTAATATCTTCTATTACACACTTTTTTAGTGCATGCAGTATGGATGCAGACATCAATTAAGCAAAGCATGGTTGATGTGTGAATGATAAGTTTGGTGTTTATTATATCCATTGTGATGTGCATGAAGTCAACATATCCATTGGTTTTGTTTATACATGTTATTTTTTTTTGCCTTAGAAAAAGTATTCTGGTCATTTAAAATCTGCTAAGTATTTTATTGAATCTATGTTACTGTTTTAAAATATATTTTTCAACTAATAAAAATACAATATTTTAAACTGTTAGTTACAGGTGTTTTTAATTTACACTTCCACAATGTATGGTAAAGCATTCATTTACCTGATTTTTTTTTTTTACAACCTAGCCAGCAGCACTGATAGGCCCAGGCTAGACAACTTTTGTCTTCTAGAAACATCAACAAATGACTATCAGAGATTTTCTGTAATCTACTGATTTTCATTGAAAAACTAATCAAATGTATTTCCATTGACATTACAAAGGACTGTAGCCTACACCCCTTCTTTGAAATGACGCTACAGACTGGGCTACTTACTCACTTTATCACCTTAACCTGCAGCTGAGTTTGTCGCCGGGCACGGTGGCATGTGCCTGTAATCCAAGTCACTGGGAGGCTGAGGTTGCTGGATCGAGTGAGCTGAGGAGCTCTGGGCTGCAGCATGCTATGTTGAACGGGTGTCCAGGCTAAGTTCGGTATCGAAATGAATAACACATTCAAATCTCAATGCAGTATCCATAGTTACTATTTTACAGGGATGCTTATTTCCAACCTGGTCTCATAGCATTTCGTATTATTATTGAGTACATCAACAATCCATTCAGCATCAGGGCAGTCGCCTCGAGTCAGTTGGACAGGCATTTGATTTCTATAGGTGGGCCGTTTTTTTCACGGGACCTCCCACATTTTTTTTTATGGGTGCCAGAGGGGGTGTGGAATATGGCCAATATACCACAGCTAAGGGCTGTTCATAGCGCAACGCGGAGTGCCTGGATACAGCTCTTAGCCGTGGTATATTGGCCATATACCACAAACCCCCAAGTTGCCTTATTGCTTTTATAAACTGGTTACCAACGTAATTAGAGCAGTAAAAATAACTGTTTTGTCATATCCGTGGTATACAGTCTGATATACCACGGCTGAGTGCATGCATTCTGGAGAGAGACGCCACACATCCCTCCCCTTCTTCTTGTCTCAACATTTTAAAATGATACTCAAGACACATTAGCTTCACACATTTGAGATGCTTTTCACTGACAGCCACAACTCAAAAATCAGCTAGGCCTATTGCCACACACACTGCCCAAGTTGCTGGCTTCCCAAATGGACATAGGCCTATGCACTTGTGATTTGAAACAATCCACAGCTATTTAAAAATAATAAGCTAATGATCCTCTGTGGCAGAGTCAAGCGCGCTGGTAAAGTATTTTGAATGATTTTATTTAGACAGGAGGAATTATATAATTTTGGAAAAACATACATTTACTTTAGGGGAAGTCAGCATTCGAACAGAGCACTGTGCACTTGCCAACCTTTCATTCTAATTTGAAAGTGGCTGAAAACAGATCTGTATATAATGACGAGATGCTCATGTCTCTGCCCTAACAATTTCTGTCGTTTTCTTAAAGGCTGGAATGCAGGCGACAAGCTTATGTCTGCATATTATGCACACAGAAACACATTGGACTTATTCAGGACAGATTTTGGAGTGTGAGTCCTCTCGCTTCACATCTTCCTCTCTGCTGAAACTAATGAGAGAAACAGCGCCAGCCTGTAGACCATGTACAGTATCTGATGCTGTCTGGTCAGAAAAAGTATGAAATGCCATAATTCTTTTGTCCAAACAGCATCAGATACATGGTCTACACATACGGAGACTGTCGACCCACGTCTGTCAAATAAATGGATCTATTTTATTTGGATGGGCAAGGAGGTACTGTAGGGCAGGCCAGCCCACCTAGGTCTCACACATAATGCCAGTCCTGTTTAGTATATGTTACATTTAATATGATATGTACTAATTTGTGTATGTCCGTCACCCATTTCGATTTATATGTTACGAAATAGCAAAACGTATGATATGTTACGAATTTTAGCTAGGTGGCAAACGTTAGCTAGCTCACTAATGTTAGCTAGGTGGCTCATGCTAACATTAGCTAGCTGGCTAACATTGTCTAGGCAAGGGGTTAGGGTTAAGGTTAGGAGTTAAGTTAAAGGGTTAAGGTTAGGGGAAGGGTGAGCTAACATGTGAAGTAGTTGAAAAGTATCTAAAAACTACGAAGTAGTTGCAAAATTGTTAATTAGCTAACATTTTTAAGTTGTCCGTGATGAGATTCGAACACACAACCTATGGGTTGCTTGACTTTCTCTTTTTTGACTCAAGTATCCTATCTAACCATACCAAACATAACATATTAATGTGAGTGTCCTGGATTTAAGTTTACTATGTTATATCTATGAGACCAGTCTGGTACTGGAACATTATTTTCCCCCACAATAAAATCAGGGAGGGGACTGTGGATCTGTCTGCGTCCGTACTTCATCACACGCGATATCTGCATAAAGCACTGGCACGATTTAGACGAAACTTGGGTGAATGATGCGTCTTGCCATAGAGATCTGTCATTTACAAAATGACTGATTGGCCCAAGTTGGAAGCGATAGTAATTAACAGAAATGTGTTAGTCACATGCAATATCTCAATTGGCCCAAGGGACGGTGCTGCATCATTCATGGGGGACAATGTTTATTGTTGCATTGCTACTAGTTAGTAAGATGCAGTATGAAAATGAAACACTTGTTTTATTGATTATCGCATTTTCTACAAGTCACCGCGATGAATCAAAGCTGGCTAAGCTTCATTAGTTTGTTACAAAAATATCAGTGTCTCCATTTTTTGAGTTTGCTGTTACAAACTTCAAGAGAAAAAGACCTTCAAATCTCAAAGAAAACAAATATTGAAGACACAACTAATTGAAAAATATAGTTTTATATTTTCCTTTTTTAAATGATCTATCAGATTATCAGACATAACTTGTACATATTGCATCTTCCCACAGACCTAGAGTCTAAATGATTTGTAATTGTCTGTTAACTTTAGCCTCGGTTGTGTCTAGGACTGAAGGAGTATGAGAACATTGAAATTAATACAATTAAGCACAATAAAACATACAAGAGGTTAAAATGAACAGAAAATAGGTTAAAAAGGAACAATTAGCACTGGCAGATCTGATTGGCAAACAATGTCACTCAGCAATACCCCCCCCCCCCACCCACAACCATAATCCCAATTCAGTAGACTGCAGGACAGCAGTATAATAAGGGTTGTGAATGTTTTATCCAAGCAGCAAATGACCCCTAACCAACCAAAATGTATAGAACAGCAGCTCTGGTCGTTACAGGTCTATAGTACATGTTTATTATCCTCCATGGTAAAAGTCAGAGTGCATTTTGTGCGAAAACATTGCTACATTCAACAATTCAGTACATACCGTGCGTTCGGAATGTATTCAGACCCCTTGACATCCAAAATTTTGTTACATTACAGCCTTATTCTAAAAAGGATTAAATTGTTTTTTCCCTTATCAAATATATACACACACACACACAATACCCCATAATGACAAATCAAAAACAGGTTTAGGCATTTTTGCAAGTTTATATAAACCCCCCCTGAAATATCACATTTACATCATTATTTCAGACCCTTTACTCAGTACTTTTTTGAAGCACCTTTAGCAGTGATTACAGCGTTGAGTCTTCTTGGGTATGATGCTACTAACTTCGCACACCTGTATTTGGGGAGTTTCTCCCATTCTTCTTTGAAAATCTTAAATGTGGAAAAAGTGAAGACGTCTGAATACTTTCCGAATGCAGTATGACATCATAGTGGATATGTTAGAGAATGTTATTATGTCATAGTGGCTATTTTAGAGTAAGTCATTGTCATATTGGCAGTTTAAGAGAATCAGATGATGATGTAATTGTGGCCGTTTTAGATAATGCCATTATGATGTCATAGAAGCTCTTTTAAAGAATGTCACTTTGGATTTTCCTGAATCCTTTTTGTTTCAGAAGGTTGTGACAGTGATAGTTATTTACAGCAGCAACACACTAGAGACAATTCAATGTGCGTGTTCTTCCCCCCCTTACAGACACATGGATATTGTGTATCAAGGCTATCATAGGTCCACAGATGTGTATAGCCTACTATATGAATACCCTCATTCAAGAACATACAAATGTTCCCATCATACACATAGGAGAGAAATCTGCCAATCTGTGGAAATACTACTCAGTTGCTCACAAACCAGTAAAAAATAGACAGACACCCAATCACAAACCCTCTAATGGCCAGGAGTTAACAGTAACAGATACACTAAAGAACACAGGATGAGGAGAGCCAATGGGTTATCAGTCCAAGAAGCAACTAGATTAGGTAACAGCAATCGGCAGTAACGTTCAGGCTCAACTAATAATAAAGATCTGATACTGACCAAACATGCATAAAGCTACACACAAAAATCCTCACTGCAGCATTTGCGATATTTTTACAGAGACATTTTGCCAATCAAAGCTTTAAAAACAAAAATATAATTAATCTCACATTTACACACAAGTATAACATCAAAGACAAAACAAATCCCATCTAAAAACAAAAACACACAATAATATACATCAAATTATTCCAAACTCTTTGATTCACATTTCAAACAAATCATCACATCTGGGGCTTTCCTTCAGCATTGAGATATCGCTCAGGTACAGTATACTTACTGTATGTTGTTTCAGCTCAGACATGAGAAGTGCTGTAGTTCAACTACTACTCTACATACAAGTCTACTTAGAGGCCGAAGTAAACTACTGAATAGTTACTGTGCAAGGAGGACTGAGCTATATGCGAATAAACTGCATAACCAGACCTTTAACATCTAGCTAGTGCGCAATTTCTAAAATGAAGGAAGTCTCGAGGTTCTGCTTGCCCGAGTTAGAATGCCTCATGATAAGCTGTAGTATTTTTCATAGCTGGCTATTTACCACCACAAACCGATCCTGGCAATAAGACCACACTCAACAAGCTATATTAGGGTCATAAGCCAACAAGAAAATGCTCAGACAGAGGCAGCGCTCTTAGTGGCCGCTGATTTTAATGCAAGAAGAGTAAAAACTTATTTCAGTTTTTACTCATTTCTACCAGCATGTCACCTACGCAACTAGTAGTGGTGGAAAAAGTACCCAATTGTAATACTTGAGTATAAGTAAAGATACTTTAAGAAAATGACTCAAGTGAAAGTGACCCAGTAAAATACTACTTGAGTAAAAGTATTTGGTTTTAAATGTACTTTAGTATCAAAAGTAAGTTTAAATAGCTAAAATATACTTAAGTATCAAAATTAAAAGTATAAATCATTTCAAATTCCTTATATTAAGCAAACCAGACAGCACGGTTTTCTTATTTTACAAAGTATTTCTGCTTAGTGAGTCTGCCAGATAATAGGCAGTAGGGATAACCAGGGATGTTCTCTTGATAAGTGTGTAAATTAGACAATTTTCCTGTCCTGCTAAGCATTCAAAATGTAACGAGTACTTTTGGGTGTCAGAGAAAATATAAGGAGTGAAAAGTACATTATTTTCTTTACAAATGTAGTGAAGTAAAAGTAACATTTGTCAAATATAAAATAAAGTACAGAACCAAAAAATACTTTAGTACTTGAAAGTATTTTTACACCACTGGCAACTAGAGGGGAAAAACTCTAGACCACCTTCACTCCACACACATCTCTGCCTCGCCTTCCATTTGGCAAATCAGACCATAACTTTATCTTCCTGATTCCTGCTTACAAGCAAAAACTCAAACTGGAATTACCATCGACACGCTCAATTGGAAGTGGTCCGATGAAGTGGATGCTATGCTACATCACCATTTTGCTAGCACAGAATGGAATATGTTCTGAGATTCATTCGATGGCATTGAGGAGTTCACCACATCAGTCACCAGCTTCATTAATAAGTGCATTGACTACATCGTCCCCACAGTGACCGTACATACATATCCCAACCAGAAGCCATAGATTACAGGCAACATCTGCACTGAGCTAAAGCTTCTGCTTTCAAGGAGCGGGACACTAATCCGGACACTTATAAGAAGTCCCGCTACGCCTTCCGATGAACCATCAAACAGGCAAAGTGTCAATACAGTACCAAGATCGAATCCTACTAAACCGGCTCTTACGTTCGTCGGATGTGGCAAGGCTTGCAAACTATCACAGATTACAAAAAGAAACCCAATCACGAGCTGCCCAGTGACACGAGCCTACCAGACGAGCTAAGTGCCTTCTATGCTCGCTTCGAGGCAAGCAACACGGAACAATGCAAGAGCATCCGCTGAGCAGCTGGCAAGTGTCTTCTTCACTGACACTTTCTACCTGATCCAGTCCGTAACACCTACACTACCGTTCAAAAGTTGAGTCACCTGGAAATGTCCTTGTCTTTGAAAGAAAAGCTAATTTATTGTCCATTAAAATAACATCAAATTGATAAGAAATACAGTGTAGACATTGTTAATGTTGTAAATGACTATTGTAGCTGGAAACGGCTGATTTTTTATAATATCTAAATAGGCGTACAGAGGCCCATTACCAGCAACCATCACTCCTGTGTTCCAATGGCACGTTGTGTTAGCTAATCCAAGTTTATCCTTTTAAAAAAGGCCAATTGATTATTATAAAACCCTTTATGTTAGCACAGCTGAAAACTGTTGTTCTGATTAAAGAAGCAATAAAACTGGCCTTCTTTAGACTAGTTGAGTATCTGGAGCATCAGCATTTGTGGGTTCCATTACAGGCTCAAAATGGCCAGAAACAAAAGGACATTCTTCTGAAACTCGTCGGTCTATTCTTGTTCTGAGAAATGAAGGCTATTCCATGTGAGAAATTGTTATGAATAATGACTAAATTATGTATACATTTAACGTAGAACTATAACTAACAGAATTCTACCCTGTCACTGTATGAAATGTATTAAAATTATAAATCTGATGTGGGTAGTTTTAGTCAGAATTAGAACAAGGACTTTTTGTTCCTTTTTAGTATGTAAGCAGGGTGCAAGTGTGAAACAATGTATGAGATAAGAGAAGCTATCGACAGACAAGCTGTACTACTGTGTTCCTTTCAGGACATTCTGTCCCCACCCAGGCAGGGGAGAGACCTTGGGCTTGTAGTAGATTGTATAACAGGTGGCAGACAATGTATGAGAAGGAGAAGACTTGTGAACTATATCGTCATTGTCTTAGAGGAGGAGGGACAGTTATGACGAAATGAGAAGTATATAAAACAATGTACATATAAGGATGGGCAGAGCTCTCATAAATAAACATTCTGACTATTGTAGACTGGCCTCTGTCCATTTCATTTCAACAAGAACCTTACAAATTCTTGGTAACAGACCGAGTAGTTTAATTGAAATTCAGTTTATGAACATTGAGAACATAATTATCTTAACAGAAATTGCCAAGAAACTGAAGATCTTGTACAACGCTGTGTACTACTCCCTTCACAGAACAGAGCAAACTGGCTTTAACCAGGATAGAAAGAGGAGTGGGAGGCCCCGGTGCACAAGTGAGCAAGAGGACAAGTACATTAGTGTCTAGTTTGAGAAACAGAAACCTCGCCTAGAAGGCCAGCATCCCGGAGTCGCCTCTTCACTGTTGACGTTGAGACTGGTGTTTTGCGGGTACTATTTAATGAAGCTGCCAGTTGAGGACTTGTGATGCGTCAATTATAATTCATTATTTTTGCTTTTCTTTAAAAAAACAAGGACATTTCTAAGTGACCCCAAACTTTTGAACGGTAGTGTACATGTTTCAAGCAGACCACCATATTCCTGTGCCCAAGAAAGCCAAAGTAACATGTCTAAATGACTATCGCCCCGTAGTACTCACATCTGTAACCATGAAATGCTGGTCATGGCTCACATCAACACTATCATCCCAGACACCCTGGACACACTCCAAATCGCATATCGTCCAAACAGATCCATAGATGAAACAATCTCTATTGCACTCCACACTGTACTTTCCCACCTAGACAAAAGGAGCACCGACGTGAGAATGCTGTTTATTAACTACAGCTCAGCGTTCAACACCATAGTGATGAGCTTTGAGGGCACTAAGCTAAGGTCCCTGGAACTGAACCCGTCCTCTGATTCAGAGGGGTTGGGTTAAATGTGGAAGACACATTTCAGTTGAAGGCATTCAGTTGTACAACTGACTAGATATCCCCCTTCCCCTCTGCAACTGGGTCCTGGGCTTCCTGATGGGCCTCCCCCAGGTGGTGAAGGTAGGCAACACCACATTCACCATGCTGACCCTCAACACAGGGGCGCCACACAGTCTTGTACAACTAACCATGTGGGGACACACAATTCAGTCCAATTCAAAATCCTATTCTCCCTAACCCTAACCTGAAAACCTAACGCTAATTTTTAACGCTAAACCCCCTAGAAATAGCATTTGACCTTGTGGGGGCCAAATAAATGTCCCCAGTTGGTCAATTTTTTATTAGTTTACTATTGAGGGAACTTCTGGTCCCCACAAGTAGTTAAAAACGAACACACACGCTGCTGCTGTTACTACTGTGTATTATCTATCCTGTGGCCTCGTCACTTCACCCCTATCTATATGTACACAACATAGCTACAGTTGAAGTCGGAAGTTTACATACACTTAGGTTGAGTCATTAAAACGTGTTTGTTTTTCAACCACTCCACACATTTCTTGTTAACAAAACTAGAGTTTTGGCAAGTTGGTTAGGACATCTACTTTGTGCATGACACCCAATTGTTAACAGACCGATTATTTCACTGTATCACAATTCCAGTGGGTCAGAAGTTTACAAACACTAAGTTAACTGTGCCTTTAAACAGCTTGGAAAATTCCAGAAAATGATGCCATGGCTTTAGAAGCTTCTGTTAGGCTACTTGACATAATTTGAGTCAACTGGAGGTGTACCTGTGGATGTATTTCAAGGCCTACCTTAAAACTCAGTGCCTCTTTGCGTGACATCATGTGTAAATCAAAAGAAATCAGCCAAGACCTCAGAAAAAAAATTGTCACAAGTCTGGTTCATCCTTGGGAGCAATTTCCAAACGCCTGAAGGTACCACGTTCATCTGTACAAATAATAGTACGCAAGTATAAACACCATGGGACCACGCAGCTATCATACCGCTCAGGAAGGAGACAAGTTCTGTCTCTTAGAGATGAACGTACTTGGGTGCGAAAAGTGCAAATCAATCCCAGAACAGCAGCAAAGGACCTTGTGAAAATGCTGGAGGAAACAGGTACAAAAGTATCTATATCCACAGTAAAACGAGTCCTATATCGGCATAACCTGAAAGGCCACTCAGCAAGGAAGAAGCCACTGGTCCAAAACCGCCATAAAAAAGACAAGACCACGGTTTGAAACTGCACATGGGGACAAATGTCATACTTTTTGGAGAAATGTCCTCTGGTCTGATGAAACAAAAATATAACTTTTTGGCCATAATGACCATCATTATGTTTGGAGGAAATAGGGGGAGGCTTGCAAGCCGGAGAACACCATCCCAACCGTGAAGCACGGGGGTGGCAGCATCATGTTGTGGGGGTGCCTTGCTGCAGGAGGAACTGGTGCACTTCACAAAATAGATGGCATCACGAGGCAGGAAAATTATGTGGATATATTGAAGCAACATCTCAAGACATCAGTCAGGAAGTTAAAGCTTGGTCGCAAATGTGTCATCCAAATGGACAATGAGTCCAAGCATAATTCCAAAGTTGTGGCAAAATGGCTTAAGGACAACAAAGTCAAGCCCTGACCTCAATCCTATAGAAAAATTATGGGCAGAACTGAAAAAGCGTGTGCGAGCAAGGAGGCCTACAAACCTGACTCAGTTACACCAGCTCTGTCAGGAGGAATGGGCCAAAATTCACTCAACTTATTGTGGGAAGCTTGTGGAAGGCTACCCGAAATGTTTGACCCAAGTTAAACAATTTAAAGGCAAAGCTACCAAATACTAATTGAGTGTATGTAAACTTCTGACCCACTGGGAATGTGATGAAAGAAATAAAAGCTGAAATAAGATCACATTTCACATTCTTAAAATAAAGTGGTGATCCTAACTGACCTATGACAGGGAATTTTTACTAGGATTAAAATGTCAGGAATTGTGAAAAACTGAGTTTAAACGTATTTGGCTAAGGTGTATGTAAACTTCCGACTTAAACTGTACCTCAATTATCTAGTACCCCTGCACATCGTTTGTATAGTGCCATGTTATTTTGAATCATTATTCTTATGTTATTTACTGTGTATTTATTCCCCATGTCCCTATTTTTATTCTTTATTTAATAAATATATATTATCTTTAAATCTGCATTGCTGGGAAAAGGACCCGTAAGTAAGCATTTCACCTGTTGTCTACAAAGTACGTGACACATAACATTTGATTGGATTACAGTCCTAGTTAGTGGACTTGTGGTCGTACCAGTGACCTAACCATAACCGCAACTATTGTGCTTTTTGGAATAAATATTAGGGGCATATCAAGCTTTGGGTTCAACATCTGTCTCACTACATTCAATTTTCTTTCTTTGTCTCATCTTCCAACGATATCAGTGCTTTGAGTAAATTATATTTACAAGTCAAGTGGAGACACTGCATATCTATAGATATACATACAGCTGAATCAGGAGTCTGTGTGCTTCCATAGATTCAAAGTGCATTTGGCCCTAAGGGTTTCCCTCCCTCCCTCCCCCACCCCACAGTAGAGCAGCTCAGGTGGGTGTAACACCTCCAGACTCAGGTCACAGGCTGGAGGCTTGGGCCTGCTGCTGTAGCTGTGTGTGGTGAGTTGTGACGGGGGTCACGGGTTCACTGTCCTTGGGCCCCTCCTCCACCCCCCGTGCGTACATCAGCACCAGAGTGACTGTGGCAAATGTGACAGCGTTGACGGGAAAAGCCCTGAGCAGGGTGGAGGTGAGACCTCTCGTGAACACTATGAGCCCCTCCCTCTTCACACTCTTCCGCACGCAGTCAGCGATGCTGCTGTACTGGTAGACTCCACCCACCCCGTCCGCCTGGAGGCGGGACTTAATCACGTCCACAGGATAGGTGGACAGCCAGCAGGTGACCCCGGACATCCCGCCGGCAAATAGCAGCTTGGGGATCATGTAACGGTCGCCGGGCTCGCAGCCAATGGAGCGGGTCAGGATGTCGTAAGTCAGGAAGTAGACTCCAAAGCAGGGGGTCTCTCGGATCAATGTGGTGACCATGCCGCGGTTCACGCCCCGCAGCCCCTCCCGCTTGTAGATATGTGCTAGACAGTCGAGGGAATTCTTGTACAGCTTCCTCTTGGACTTCTTCTCCCCAGTGCCTTAGTAACAAAGTAGAAAAATAAAGTTTTAATACGTGAAGGTTGCCAAAACAGGTCAAATACTTGTTCATGAATTCATAAACATATACAGGTAACTGCCAAAATAAAGGAAACACCAACAAAGTTTTTTAATAGAGCATTGGGCCAGCATGAGCGAGAACTGATTCAATCCAACTGGGCATAGATTCTACAAGTTTCTGGAACTCAATTGGAGGGATGCTAAATTCCATCATTTGGAGTTTTGTTGATGGAAAACATTCTCAGGCACCCCTCCAGAATCTCCCATATGTGTTCAATTGGGTTGAGATCTGGTGACTGAGACGGCCACGGCATATGGTTTACATCGTTTTCATGCTCTTTAACCCATTCAGTAACCAACAAGTCTAGCCGATCTTCAGCATCCAAAAAAAGAAGGAATCATTTATCATCCTCCCTTTTATAATCAAATGATGCCGCCTCCTATGGAAACCCCACTCAGTGCTATCCATTCTCTACCATCGAACAGTTTTGAAGCGATCAACCGCGATTAAAACTCCAGCCACACTCCACCATCTCCCACTAATTTTAAAAGGGTCAAATGTGGTTCCAACGTGCCAAAATAAAGAACACTCTGAACTTAGACAACAAGCCAATGTCAACTTCAGGTCATATGTGTCACATTCTGACCTTAGTTTATTTTTTATGTCTTTGTGTTAGGTTGGTCAGGGCGTGAGTTGGGGTGGGCTGTCTGTTCTTTTTACTAGGTTGTTTGTTTTCTATGTGCTTGGCCTGGTGTGGTTCCCAATCAGAGGCAGCTGTTTATCGTTGTCTCTGGGAGCCATTGGGAGCCATATTTAGGTAGCCTGTTTTCCATTGTGTGTTGTGGGTGGTTGTTTCCATTTCAGTGTTTCACCATTCGGGACTGTTTCAAAAAATTAAAATATAAAATATATTTAAAATATATTATGGATACGTACCACGCTGCACATTGATCCGATATTTCCTACTCCTCCTCAGACGAAGAGTACGAAAGCCGTTACAATATGACACTTTCAAATTTCACAGGCACACCAATTCTGATCTTTTGAAAAAATGAAAGAAAGAAAAATCACAATTGGGCTGCCTGTTTAAATCCAGTGTTTGTTCAGTATAAAAAGTCAGGAAGCAGTGTAGCGCGCGACGCACACTGGTTCAGCTCGCCGTCACTCTCTTGCTCTCTTCTTTACCCTTTACAGTTTAACAAAGATCGTGTAGCAAAAGACACAGATGATTGTGATACCAAGACAGCATCTCCCTTCCTCTGCCCATCTGGTATGGTTAGAAGACCACATTCAACAGCAGTGTGAACGTTCACCAGAGGCCTCTTCTTACAGCTCCTCCAAATGTCTTCCAGAACTCCTTCTCTCCATCTTTAGCCTCCATCTGCCCAGAGTGGTACCTTAGGTGATGACCTGGTTTCACCCTAGCCATACAAAATGTGCACAATGGATGACCATTTTCTTCTTCAGACTGTTTTTAGCTGTCAGAGAGCATGGTAGTAGAGATCTGCCAAAATGTGGAAATACTACTCAGTTGCTCACAAACCAGTAAAAAATAGACATAAAGACCCAATTACAAACCCTCTAATGGCCAGGAGTTAACAGTAACAGATACACTAAAGAACACAGGATGAGGAGAGCCAATGGCTTATCAGTCCAAGAGAACAACTAGATTAGTTAACAGCAACGATAGTAGCATTCAGGCTCAACTAATAATAACAACATTCGGATACTGAGCAAACATGCATGACGCTAACATTACACAAACAAAAATCCTCACTCCAGCATTTGCGATATTTATAGAGTAAAGTAAAATTTAGCTCACACTTACACACAAGTAAAACACCAAACTTCACATTATTCAGTAAAACACAAAAAACATGACATTATTGCCAACTCTAACAGTGATTAACACTTGTGTTCAAACACAAAACATCACATTCTGGGCTTTCCTTCAGCATTCAGATATCGCTCAGGTACAGTATATGTTGTGTTTCAGTTTAGACATGAGAAGTGCTTTAGTTCAACTACTACTCGACAGTACATATAAATCTCCTTACAGGCCAACGTAGACTACTGAATAGTAACTGTGCAAGGAGGACAGAGCTATATGAGAATAAACTGCATAATCAGATCATACCGTGCTAGTTAGTAGGCTTGTGGCTGTACCAGTTAGTTCCAGTGACATAACCATAACCTTAACGCTTTTGGTTTCTGGAAGAAATACAAAAAGGTCCGACAGAAGGGGCAGATCACGTTTGGGGTTCAACCTCTGTCTCTCATTAAATTCCATTTGGTTTCTTGATCTCATCTTTCAAATATATCAGTGCTTCGACATCTTCATTTCAGTTAAAATGCTAACGTCATTAGGCAGGAAATAAACCCGCCCAGAGTTAATTATATTTATAGTCTCACACTGCGTATCTATAGATCAGGAATCCGGAGCCTATGGGTTTCCATACTCAGAGATTCAAAGGGCATTGGACCACTACCACCCCCACCCCACAGTAGAGCAGCTCAGGTGGGAGTAACACCTCCAGACTCAGGTCACAGGCTGGAGGCTTGGGCCTGCTGCTGTGGCTGTGTGTAGTGAGCTGTGACGGGGGGCCCCGGCTCACAGTCCTTGGGGCCTTCTTCCACCCCCTGTGCATACAGCAGCACCAGCATGATTGTTGTGAAAGTGGCAGCATTGATGGGATACGCCCTGAGCAGGGTGGAGGTGAGTCCTTGCGTGAACACTCTGTGCCCCTCCCTCCTCAGCGATGTAGTTGTACGGCTAGACTACGCCGACCTGGAGGCTAGACTTAATCACGTCCACGGGATAGGTGGACAGCCAGGAGGTGATCCCAGACATCTCGCCGGAAAATAAACACAGTGGCCTCCATTATTCTTAAATGGAAGAATTTTGGAACCACCAAGACACTTCCTAGAGCTGGTCGTCCGGCTAAACTGATCAATCGGGGGAGGAGGATCTTGGTCAGGGAGGTAACCAAGAACCCGATGGTCACTCTGACGGCGCTACAGAGTTCCTCTGTGGAGATGGGAGAACCTTCCAGAAGGACAACCATCTCTGCAGCACTCCACCAATCAGGCCTTTATGGTAGAATGGCCAGACAGATGCCACGCCTCAGTAAAAAGGCACATGACAGCCCGCTTGGAGTTTGCCAAAAGGTACCTAAAGGACTCTCTGGTCTGATGAAACCAAGATTGAACTCTATGGCCTGAATGCCAAGAGTCACGTCTGGAGGATACCTGGCACCATCCCTACGGTGAAGCATGGTGGTGGCAGCATCATGCTGTGGGGATGTTTTTTCAGCGGCAGGGACTGGGAGACTAGTCCGGATCGAGGGAAAGATGAACGCCGCAAAGTACAGAGAGATCCTCGATGAAAAGCGCTCTGGAGCAGGTTAAGACCTCAAACTGGGCCGAACGTACACTTTCTAACAGGACAATGACCCTAAAGACACAGCCAAGACAACGCAGGAGTGGCTACGGGACCAGTCTCTGAATGCCCTTGAGTGGCCCAGCCAGAACCCTGACTTGAACATCTCTGGAGAGTCCTGGGAGAAACTACCCAAATAAAGCTTGTCGGGTCAAAGAAGAAATTTGCTTCTTTTTTTTACAAAACCTACTTTTTGCTTTGTCATTATGGGGTCTTGTGTGTAGAATGCATACCACCCTGCATACCACTGCTGGCTTGCTTCTGAAGCTAAGCAGGGTTGGTCCTGGTCAGTCCCTGGATGGGAGACCAGATGCTGCTGGAAGTGGTATTGGAGGGCCAGTAGGAGGCACTCTTTCCTCTGGTCTAATAAAATATCCCAATGCCCCAGGGCAGTGATTGGGGACACTGCTCTGTGTGTAGGGAGCCGTCTTTCGGATGGGACGTTAAACGGGTGTCCTGACTCTCTGAGGTCATTAAAGATCCCATGGCACTTATCGTAAGAGTAGGGGTGTTAACCCCGGTGTCCTGGCTAAATTCCCAATCTGGCCCTCAAACCATCATGGTCACCAAATAATCCCCAGTTTACAATTGGCTCAATCATCCCCCTCCTCTCCCCTGTAACTATTCCCCAGGTCGTTGCTGCAAATGAGAACGTGTTCTCAGTCAACTTACCTGGTAAAATAACGGTAAAAAAAAAAAAAAAAAAAATGATGAGGGAAAAAATACAACTTAATCCATTTTAGAATAAGGCTGTAATGTAACATGTGAAAAAAGTAAAGGGGTCTGAATACACCTCACTCATATTGATATCGATACATGATTTTTATGTATTTTATATATATTTCCACACTATGAGGTTGGAATAATACTGTGAAATTTAGAAAATGATAATGCCTTTTTAATGTAAGAGTCATTTGAAAAGACTGCCTGAAATGTCTGCCTGTTTTGGTGGGATGGAGTATTGGCCAATAAGAAAGAGTTACAAACATCTCTGCCAATAACAGCTAGTTTTCAGTTCTCTCCACTCCACTCCACTCCACTCCACTCCACTCCACTCCACTCCACTCCACTCCACTCCCAGAAAGTCCTAGCTAAATGTTTGCTTGAGAAATTGCTCTTAGCTAAGAAGCTATTTTTGTTTATTTTTCACCATTTTCATTTAAAACAATCACAGTAAGGTACTTTCATTGTTACCCAGAAATTATTTGATATTGAGATCCAAACAGCTGCATTGGACCTTTAAGCAGTTGGAGAGAATGGTAGATGTAAAAGCGCATTATTATGGTAATCCCTACCTTGCATCTGCATGCGTGTCTTGGCCAACTCCATGGGGCAGCAGATGACACACTGTATTGCCCCAGCTGCGGCTCCAGCCAGGAACTGGTTCATAGGGGTGTCATGGCCCAGGTAACGCATGGTGTTGCCCTGCACTCCAAACACTATGGCATTGACAAAGGTTAAGCCCATCATGGGGGAGCCGATGCCTTTGTACAGCCCAAACATCTGGGTAGGGAGGAGAAAAGGGGTGGGAAGGCGAAAGGGAAGGGGAGATGGAGGGTGAAGGATGGCGAGATGGGACAGGTAGAGAAAGAAAAGTAAAAGTGGAGACATTAGAAAGAGACTGTGTTCAAGGCTATGGACTCTTGTGTAGCATGAAAAGGGAGCCACATAATTCTAAATAAATCAAATATGGGATTCGAACTGATGCAGACAATTACAATGATAGAACCCACAATATTGAAGCAGATAATGTTTTATTTATTTTACACCGTTTATAAGCCATCTATAAGAGAAAACAAACCAAAGTACTTATTCCCCAATACCCCTACCCCTTACCAGTGCCCCTTCTATTCCACCCTATTCCAGCCCTGTGAGTATTTCAGCTGGCCCATTGCAATGGCATCCCATTCAGTCACAAGACCAGACCGGTTCATCTGACAGACAGGTTCAGGATCAGCCCCCAGGACACACTGCTCTCAATAACACCACAACAAATGCCAAAACATCTTTAGGCCAAGAGACCCAATGAGCCATAACCTCTGAATAACTCAAGCAGAGCATACCTCAATGTGCTTGTGCTGATAGGAGAGTGGCCTAAGTGTCAAACAAAACTGTAGCCTATAGGGTTACAATCTACCAAATGACTTGACATGGGTGACAATCACCTGTTGAAATATAAAAATCAGAGACAGTTTCCACTAAATGATAAAGATGCATGTAGGACTTACTGACTCCTGTCGTACGATGGACTGGAAACAGTGGTAGGTCCCGCGGTAAAGAGGCTTGTCCACATTCTGGACCTGTAGTCTCACCTGCAATACAAACACAGGTTTGTGTCAAAGGTAAAAATAGAACCTGGATGGCCAATCAGCATCCCTCCTGAACCAACAAACACTTTCTGACAACGCTATCAAATCATAGGAACAAAAAGGGAGGGAATACGGAGTATGATGCCATTACACACAAATATATGTACTGCAATGAAGTGTACAAACATGGTTTTTCTGACACAACTTGGTGAACCACATTAAGTCAGACATCAAAGAGTTACTAGAGGCTATATGTTGATAGGGGATGGGAAAGGGTCCTATTCTTGTTGTGGTTCAACAAAACCAAGACAGTCAAAGTGAGACAGACAGGTGGATGGTTTGACCTTTGCTGTACTTACTACAGTGTACTGTTGTGAAGAAGTATCTACTAACACTGTAAGACTTTTTCTGCGAAATGAAGAAAGTCCCTGTTACAGGTAACAAGAAAATCTCCCACAATTATTAAGCCTATGTAAGCTAAGGATGTGTACAAAAATCAGCAACATACATACAAATAGCATCTGTTATAGTGTCGAGATCACCCCTTTACCCTAACCATACCGTATTGCTGCTTTCGTGGTTGGTCTGAAATAAGCAGCAACTCTATTGAACTTTGTGCATATAAGGGGGGGAAAAAACAAGAAAAACTAAACGTACCTTAACCGTGTCAAAAGGGTGTCCTACTAAGACTCCGGCAGCACCTGAAGAGAAGAATGAGAGAGCCATTATAGACAGGATAGCTGAGACCAGATTGTTTCAAGTAAAAATTGGTCTACTGCACTGTATTTGTTACACTGGATTATTCACACAGGTTTGAGAAGTTGTATTCTGGTAGGGGGGATAAATCTAAACTACAGATTTGTACATGCCTTACAGAAACCAAATAAATAGCCGTGTCCGCTATTCAGATCACAAGTTCAGAGATTGGAAACATATAGCCTTAATGTTGGCTATCACCTCACACAGAGGATGTCACATCAGACTGCCAAACTACAAGCTGCAATTCTTCTGAGAAGGAAATGGAAACCCTGTCGCCATCAACAACAACCTGCAACCGTAAACAAATAGACCTGGGTTCAGATAGTATTTGAAATCTGCTTTCCGAGCCAGATGGGCAGGATTAGCAGTTGAGACGATGATATTGGTCAGTTAAGCCAGACAGGCTAAATTAGGCACCAGTAAAGTATTTGAAATTAATTCAAATAGTATCTGAAGCCAGGTCTGAGACAGTGACGCTATATGGATCTAGAAAGTGCTGACTAATACCTGGCAAGGCCACTGGGGAGAGAGCGTGATTCTTCAGGAATAGTCCGGACGACTGCTCTACAAGTTAGCCTACATAACAGGTGTTTAGGAGTACCCAATCCTACCCTTGTTCCGATGCCAGTTTGAGAACTCTCACTACTGACTCTGGTATTTTGGTGTAACCTTACCTAATACAAGCCCTCTCCTCCCCTGGCTCTGACTAGAGTGAAACCTCAGCCCTGTGCCCTGACAGCAACTGTCCTGCTATAGGCCTTGATATAGGCCTACAGAGTTTGGCAGACTATCCTCCATATTGGCACCAACCGTTCCTAAACAATAACATTCTGAAATGAAATGTCTTGTGGACCAGCATGGCCCCATGAAAAAGCCACAACCCAAACAGTTTTCAGAGCTCTGGTTACTGGCCATCGGTCTGTGGTCGGTCTGTGCCTCTCTGGACTGGTTAGAACAGCTAGGCTCATGCTAACTAAGCAGCACCTGCTGTGTCACAGTGGGGGGCCTGGGCCCAGCCAACCAATAAGAGCCAGGCCACTTCTGTAAGCCAGTTAAAAAACAGCAGTAGGCATGTGTTGGTTACAAGGGGATCACAAGTCAACACACTGACCTCAGCGAAACTACGACCATGATTTGTGTCTTTGTGAACAGGCAGGCAAGGGACAATTATGGTAATATTTTGTAATAGCTTAGGTATTAATACCACAGTAGCTACAGTGGAACAAACTACCAGTACCTGGGCAGTTTGCAAAGTTTAGCTATTTCTTTCACTTTTTGTTTCTACTTAGAATTTGCAGTGGTACAGTATTATGCAAAGGTCTGTGTCTTCCTGGTACAAGGTAACAAAGTAAGTTATTAATTTCCCTATCAGGGCTCTATGCTGACTTTTTTTTCATTCTTAATTTTTTTTATACAAGGAACATGTGTGCGCCTAAGTTGAAAAATGTAGGTGCACAACAAAATATTTTTTTAGGTGTGCTGGTGCTACTAAATTGTAAAAAATCCAGGTTGCACAGCGAAATATTTAGGCGCATACGTCAGTAAAACGGTCACACTGTAGACTCGTGCCTACAGTCACCTTTGATTGCTTTGAAGGCCTACTGCAAAGAGTTTCCTGGAAATGGTGGGAGATATCAGTGGAACTGATTTACAAATGCTCAGAGGCTTGTCATCATTTTTGGAGGGTGCCATGTTGGCACCAACAGTTCCAGTCGAAATTCCAATTAGAATGGTATTGTTATGGAACATTTGATGCCAACATGAAGGTTAGTTTACACCCCATGTATGCTTATGGCTCAGCTCGAAATAGTCGGCCTAATAGGCCAACACTTTCATATAATACTAAAGTTGCCCTCTGAGTCGAGTCAGGCTTTTCCTGCCATTCCACTCACGTTGAGCATGCGGGTCCCTCCCCTATGGCTTTACAAGTACACCAAGCCACTCCACAGCAGATCCGTGACAGTGGGAGGGAGAGTGTGATTGGTCTGTGAAGGGGTGTGTGCGGATGCCTCTCCTTTTCACAGTAGATCTATCTTAGTTTTGTCTGTTGATGGAGCACTAACTGAAACCACAGACGTATCATTCATCATAAATCCTTTCACCAGGGAAGAAATATACTTTTTGCTTTCAACAACATACACGTGGTCTTCCTGGAGAGCAGGGCCATCCACTTACTTTATGATCTGACCACCTATAAACTAATCTCATTTAAAAGAATAGTACCAAGGCTACATTGAAGACCACTGGAATCAGATCCCCAAATAAGGGCTAACTATGAAATACCCGCTTTTCTGACATAGCATAAGGAGCTACTTTGTTCTGACACCAGATAGCAGACTCAACATGACTTCCAAATATATCTACATTACAACAATTGTCATGTCTACCAACTATTCACAGACTGGTACCCAGACTAACTGTAGCCTACATTCTTTTTAGCTAACATTCAACATCAAATGACAGGAGTGGAAGGTAATAGCTAAACAGAAAATGGCAAGCAGGAGAGGGTACAGTATCTTTAGGTTTTACATTGCTATTGTTAGCTATTTCAGTTATGCAGTGATTGACTTGGGAAGGAGCTCACCGGAGCGGTGTACCTAAAATGTTATACTGCTTGAGCTCCTGTGTCTCTTATAGAATAGTATTCGCTCAAAAGTATTGTGGCGCTCCTGCACCTAAATATAAACCGTACCAGCATCCAAAATGAGTACTGACGCCTATTTCAGTGCAAGTCACGCACTGGTGATGTTACAATAAGACACGGAGTGATTGTTTTCAATGCATTGTCTGAATTGTTCCAGACAGCTATAATGATGTCACGTGTTTTCCATTGCGAGATAGAATTTGGAGAATGTTCCTAAGCTTGTGTGCCGACTTTCGCCAAGAACAAAAGTGTGGTTGATATCACGGAATCGGATTGCATCATACAATGCTAGTAAGCCGGGTGAGGTGAACAAGTCGAGAGTTTCACAATGCCAATGTCAACATTGTCTAAGCTACAGGATGTAAGAATACATTTCTCAAATAGCACTTTCGGTTTTAGGCCAAGTATATGTGTGTGATTGGTAGGTGTGACGATGGCTAGATGACATACCTACAGTAAGGCGACAGCTTGTGACGCAGAGCCTAGCGTGTGTGGGTATGGCTACAGACATCACTTGCCGACTAAACTCGATCATGGGGTTGAGTTTAATCGAATTGAATTTAACCACTAACCAGACAGACACGGGATGTGTTAGCTAGCCTTCCAACATTGGCTGCAGTACTAGTAGTTAGCTAGAAAACTGTGTGTTTCAAATCAGACTTACCTCCAATGCAGCCAGCAAGAAAGTCCATCACCAGTCTTCAAGCACAAGTTTGCGATTCAGGGTGCAGTGATCTGTCAAGTAACTATTATTAGCTACTTTTTGATACCGACACAGCTTGATGCAACACGTAAATTGCACAGCTAGGCCGGGAAGCCAGCTAACTAGTGAAGCTAGTAGCTAGTTACGTCGCTTACTACCTAGCTAGCTATACTGTAACGTTAGCTGGCTAAAGTCAAGATTCGGTCTAGTCCTAGCTAGGCAAATGTGATATAAACTTGCTAGCTAATATATATGTGTTGAGATATCTGCGGCCGTTAGAATAGAGTTAGCTAGCTACACGACTTCAATGAGCTGTCCTAGCTAGATTATTTTTTACCGTCCTCTCTCTGCCATATACTCGGCCTGTCTGACAAACGTTTTTGACAGGTGGCATTGTCATTGAAGGTGTGTACCACCTTGGACATTTTAAATACACCGATTACGTTGCAAAGCGTTTCTTTGGCGGAAGCAAGCTGTTAAAAAACGGGGCGGGACATACCTGCTTTTGTCCAATAGATATTCTAGTTTTTATATGTTTGCTTCCGTTTGGTTATTCAATGGTAAACGGTTTCCGTAATGAATACACCCGTACTTCGGGTAAACATCGTATCCAATCCCATTAGTCCCGAAGCCGCGATTCCTCTTTTTCGATTTTACCACAAAGCGTATTGGTTGTGCACGAAAATACTAGTAATGGGAAGTTAGGCTCTTTTTACTGACTCGGATCTTTTCGACTCATTTAAGTCAGTAATGACCAGGGCATGGAGGACGCCCTACATGTACCAGCGAACGATGAACTTAAAACTCGTGAGACATGATTCTACGAGCAGAGTAAAGACTCACTATGGAAGGCTTATTGGAGCTGTCATTTGTGACTGAGACAATATACATTTGTTGATTGCATGACATACAAATAAGATTACTTCTTGATACATTTTGAACGAGGTCTAGTTGTTGCCCGAACCGGACTAGATTGCGAACGACTCTTGGAGGAACGTATTGCTTGACTGCTGTGAGGGTGAAAAGTGGCCAGACAACTCGCACTACATTTTCCGCTTCAGGCGTTTGCTACATACTTCTCATTGCGGAAAATAAACTAACGTCCCTGGGTAGCCAGGCAAGGTGATAAGCATTCGTTCGCGAACTGCAGCCCCCCAAACGATTCATTATCGAGTTTATTGAGCAGAGTCTGTGTATGTTTTGGTTCTACAAAGCTGTGTCCATAACATTTAATAATTAATTAATTGCAGTCATTCTTGCACAATGCGATCAATTATCAGTTAAAACATGTAATTTTCTTCTCTATGCTCATCCTACATTGTTCTGCGCGTATATGACATTCAGTTGCATGTCTCTGGAGCCGCTGAGCCGGAGGGGCGTATATTAATCCTGCTTTACGATTTATTGTGGTTGGCACCAACATGCCAAACAAAATACTAAAATGAACGAGTCACTCAGAAAAACGAATCATGACTCGAGTCAGTGAAAGAGTCGTTCAAAAATAACGAATAGTTCGCGAACTGCACATCGCTTGAAATACTCCCACTTTCATGGTGCGGTGTTCTGTGTCAATACCCACGTTTCCATCCACAGTTTGTATGTGAGTAAAGACATACCGTATATAAAAAAGACATGACAGCTGTGATGAAAACAAGATGTTTAGGTAAAATGTAATAAATGCCGACAGATAAATTGTTCGTTCGACATGGTGGGATCTTGTGTCGGTAAAAAATGAATTATGCGACAAATGCACAAATATTGATATAATAACCATCATAGCAAAGTCAACGTTGAGTCACGCGATGATATGGTGCGTGGTTCTCCCACTACGACTCGGGAAACCATGCAGTTTATTAGGCTACAGATTAAATACATTATATGAGGTGGTGAAAGTGCACAATGATGTGTTTGATGCTCCTTATTGTCCTACTGAAAGGTGATTCATCTCCCAGTGTCTGGTTGTAAGCAGACTGAACTAGGATTTCCTCTAGGATTTAGCCTATGCTTAGCTCTATTCCGTTTATTTTTTAATCCTGAAAAACTCCATAGTCCTTAACGATCACAAACATACCCATAACATGATGCAGACATAACACTTTGCATTCAGACCAACTTTAGTGCCTTGTTGCAAACAGGATGCATGTTTTGGAATATTTGTATTCAGTACAGACTTCCTTCTTTTCACTGTCTATTAGGTTAGTATTGTGGAGTAACTACAATGCTGTTGATCCATCCTCAGCTTTCTTCTATCATAGCCATTAAACTCTGTAACTGTTTTAAAGTTACCATTGGCCTCATGGTGAAATCCCTAAGCGGTTTCTGTCCTCTCCGGGAGAGGAAGGATGCCTGTATCGTTATAGTGACTGGGTGTATTGATACACCATCCAAAGTGTAATTAATAACTTCACCATGCTCACAAGGGATATTCTTTGTTTTTTTTGCATTCTACCAATAGCTGCCCTTCTTTGAAATTCACTGTTCGACTGAGGGCCCCTTACAAATAAATGTATGTGTGGTGGCAGAGATGCATAATGGGACCCATGTCATCCAAAAAGTTGACTCAAATTAGCCTAAAAACACATGGAATCACCTGGATGATCATCAAGACTCTTGGAATAATGTTCTATGTTCTACAGTAGAATGTCAGGCCATCTGTCTGAGCTGAAGTGCAGCTGGGTCATACAGAAAGACAACGATCCAAAACACACAATCAAATCTACATGAAAATGGCTAAAAAGCAACACATTTGAAGTTTTGAAATGGCCTAGTCAAAGTCCAGACCTAATCCCAATTGAGATGTTGTGGTAGGACTTGAAACGACCAGTTCATGCTTGAAAACCCACAAATGTCGCTGAGTGTAAACAGTTCTGCGTGGAAGAGTGGCCCACAATTCCTCCACAGCGACGTTAGAGACTGATCAACAACTACAGGAAGCGTTTGGTTGGAGTCATTGCAGCTAAAGGTGACATAACCAGTTATTGAGTGTAAGGGGGCAATTACTTTTTTGTACAGGGTCATTGGGTGTTGCATAACTTTGTTTATGAAATAAGTTTGTGTTATTTGTTAATTCAGGTTCCTATTATCTAATATTAGGTTATTGTTGAGGATCTGACAAATTTCAGCATAAAAAATATGCAAAAGTAGAGAATTTGAAAGGGGGCAAATACTTTTTCACAACACTGTATCTATGCTGATTGTTAGCTTGCATAACTGATATGTGTATAAATACAAGGGACACTTGTTTTGTGGATACTATTACCATTTATAGAGCAAAGTTCCTTGCAGGCATATTAGCAGTCAAAGTGCCTAATCGGCTGATGGATATGATCCAGGGCGTGAGCTCTATTCTTGCCAGGGTGATCAGATTCAACAGCAGCCTAAGAGGTGTTAAAAACAATTATTTAACTAGGCAAGAGGTCAAAAGTCAGGATGCTGCCTTGTAGGCTGTGTCATGAGAGAATATTTTGTCTATCAATATGGTGTCAAGACTGCTACTTGACCTTAATTGTAGTCATTCGTCAATCAATGATGGTATGCACTTGTGACGTGGTGGGGTTTGACCCAGGTGCAGAGAATGGACCAAGCGAGGAATCAATGGTTTAGGATAAACGTAAATACTACACTGAAAATAAGGTAACAGCAGGATCACAGTAATACTGATAAACCAAGCTTCTGCAAACAAGGATTAGAGAAAAACCCTTTTAAAAGGGACATCATAGCGAAATGATAAGTAACACCTGAGTAACAAAGAAAGTCTCTAGGGCGGTCTCTTCCGCCCTCTGGTGCCCGGAGGAACCATGACAGTACTATTTTATTTCATTCATGATTTTGTCTTTGTCTTATAGATGTGTGATGGTTGACCGTGTCATCAAAGGACAATCAAATCACTTTTCCTACGGTCTGCACTATTACTTTGCTGGTTACATGTACTTCAAGTAAATATCATGAAACTATCTGACAGCCTCCTTTCAAAATTCAGCACCACAGTGATTAATCTAAATATTTACATAATCATGCTTGCCAGGTTAATTACCAGGCTAATTGGTTCACACAGGTTTACAGTGATTGCAATTTGGAACCAATTTAAAATATAATTTAGTCCAAAAAAAGTAGACATAACAAGAAATTGTAAGAAGGGTCTAACTGAAATGTCATTTTCACTCTCAGGCTGTACACTGACGGGGGAAATCTTAGTGATCCATCAGCAAGGAACGCTGTGATAACAGGAAGGGTGTCTCTGAATAATTGCTGTACAGGAAGTTACGCATCTGATATTGTGTAACATAATAATGTTTCAACTTAGTCGTACACTCCTTAGTCTTAATGTAACATAATGGTAGCCCTGACACACAATGCTGAAGAATGAGGTTGGAGAAATGTTTACCTCTCAAATTCATAGTCAAATCAAATCGTATTTGTCAAGTGCGCCGAATACAACAGGTGTAGACCTTACCGTGAAATGCTTACTTACAAGCCCTCAACCAACAATGGAGTTCAAGAAATAGAGTTAAGAATATATTTACTTTATAAACTAAAGTAAAAAATTAAATAAGAAGTAACACAATTAAATAACAATAATGAGGCTATATACAAGGGGTGCCGGTACAGAGTCAATGTGCGGGGGTACAGGTTAGTTGAGGTAATTTGTACATGTAGGTAGGGGTAAAGTGACTATGCATAGATAATAAACAGAGAGTAGCACCAGTGTAAAAACAAAGGGGGGTGTCAATGTAAATAGTATAAGTGGCGATTTGATTAATTATACAGCAGTCTTATTACTTGGGGGTAGAAGCCGTTAAGGAACCTTTTGTACCTAGACTTGGCGCTCCGGTACCGCTTGCCGTGCAGTAGCAGAGAGAACAGTGTATGACTTGGGTGACTGGAGTCTTTGACAATTTTTTGGGTCTTCCTCTGACACCGCCTAGTACAGTGGGGGAAAAAAGTATTTAGTCAGCCACCAATTGTGCAAGTTCTCCCACTTAAAAAGATGAGGCCTGTGATTTTCATCATAGGTACACTTCAACTATGACAGACAAAATGGGAGAAAAAAAATCCAGAAAATCACATTGTAGGATTTTATATGAATTTATTTGCAAATTATGGTGGAACATAAGTATTTGGTCACCTACAAACAAGCAAGATTTTAGGCTCTCACAGACCTGTAACTTCTTCTTTAAGAGGCTCCTCTGTCTGTTGTTGCACCTGACCACACGACTGAACAGTAGCCAAGGTGCTACAAAACTGGGGCCTTTAAGACCTGCCTTGTTGATAGTGTTGTTAAGAAGGCAGCGCATCGCTTTATTATAAGACAGACTTCTCCCCATCTTAGCTACTACTACATCAATATGTTTTGACCATGACAGTTTTCAATCTAGGGTTACTCCAAGCAGTTTAGTCATCTCAACTTTCTCAATTTCCACATTATTTATTACAAGGTTGTGTCATCAGCAACCTTAACGATGGTGTTGGAGTCGTGCTTGGCCACGCAGTCGTGGGTGGACAGAGAGTACAGGAGGGACCTAAGCATGCAACCCTGAGGGGCCCCAGTGATGAGGATAGGTTATTGCCTACCCTCACCACCTGGGGGAGGCCCATCAGGAAGTCCAGGATCCAGTTGCAGAGGGAGGTGTTTAGTCCCAGGGTCATTAGCTTAGTGATGAGTTTTGTGGGCACTATGGTGTTGATCGCTGAGCTGTAGTCAATGAACAGCATTCTCACATAGGTGTTCCTTTTGTCCAGGTGGGAAAGGGCAGTGTGGAGTGCGATTGAGATTGCGTCATCTGTGAACCTGTTGGGGCGGTATGCCAATTCAAATCAAATCAAATTTTATTTGTCACATACACATGGTTTGCAGATGTTAATGCGAGTGTAGCGAAATGCTTGTGCTTCTAGTTCCGACAATGCAGTAATAACCAACAGGTAATCTAACCTAACAATTCCACAACTACTACCTTATACACACAAGTGTAAAGGGATAAATAATATGTACATAAAGATATATGAATGAGTGATGGTACAGAACGGCATAGGCAAGATGCAGTAGATGGTACAGTGCACAGTCCATACATATGAGATGAGCAATGCAGGGTATGTAATTGGAGTGGGTCTAGGGTTTCCGGGATGATGCTGTTGATTTGAGCTACAACCAGCCTTTCAAAGCAATTCATAGCTACCAACTTGAGTGCTATGAGGCAGTAATCATTTAGGCAGGTTACCTTCGCTTTCTTGGGCACAGGGACAATGGTCGTCTGCTTACATGTACACTACTATTCAAAAGTTTGGGATCACTTAGAAAGTCCTTGTTTTTAAAAGAAAAGCACATTTTTTGCCCATTAAAAAAACATCAACTTGATCAGAAATACAGTGTAGACATTGTTAATGTTGTAAATGACTATTGTAGCTGGAAACGGCAGATATTTAATGGAATATCTACATTGGTGTACAGAGGCCCATTATCAGCAACCATCACTCCTGTGTTCCAATGGCATGTTGGGTTAGCTAGTCCAAGTTTATAATTTTAAAAGGCTAATCGATCATTAGAAAACCCTTTTTCAATTATGTTAGCACAGCTGAAAACTGTTCTGATTAAAGAAGCAATAAAACAGTACCCGCAAAACACCAGTCTTAACGTCAACAGTGAAGAGGCGACTCCGGGATGCTGGCCTTCTAGGAAGAGTTACAAAGAAAAAGCCATATCTCAGACTGACAATAATAAAGATGGGCAAAAGAACACAGACACTGGACAGAGGAACTCTGCCTAGAAGGCCAGCATCCCGGAGTCGCCTCTTCACTGTTGACGTTGAGACTGGTGTTTTGCGGGTACTATTTAATGAAGCTGCCAGTTGAGGACTTGTGAGGCGTCTGTTTCTCAAACTAGACACTCTAATGTACTTGTCCTCTTGCACAGTTGTGCACCGGGGCCTCCCACTCCTCTTTCAATTCTGGTTAGAGCCAGTTTGCTCTGTTCTATAAAGGGAGTAGTACACAGCGTTGTACGAGATCTTCAGTTTCTTGGCAATTTCTCGCATGGAATAGTCTTCATTTCTCAGAACAAGAATAGACTGACCAGTTTCAGAAGAAAGGGTTTTGTTTCTGGCAAAACCCAGAAATGCTGATGCTCCAGGTACTCAACTAGTCTAAAGAAGGCCAGTTTTATTGCTTCTTTAATCAGAACTAGAGTTTTCAGCTGTGCGAACATAAATGAAAAAGGGTTTTCTCATGATCAATTAGCCTTTAAAATAATAAACTTGTATTAGCTAACACATCGTGCCATTGGAACACAGGAGTAATGGTTGCTGATAATGGGCCTCTGTACGCCTATGTACAGTTGAAGTCGGAAGTTTACATACACCTTAGCCAAATATGAATTGTGAAACTGAGTTTAAATCTAACATTTAATCCTATTAAAAATTCCCTGTCTTAGGTCAGTTAAGATCACCACTTTATTTTAAGAATGTGAAATGTCAGAATAATAGTAGAGAATTGTCACGTTCTGACCTTAATTTCCTTTGTTTTGTCTTTATTTAGTATGGTCAGGGCGTGAGTTGGGGTGGGCAGTCTATGTGTGTTTTTCTATGTTGGGGTTTTGAGTTCGGCCTGGTATGGTTCTCAATCAGAGGCAGCTGTCAATCGTTGTCCCTGATTGAGAATCATACTTAGGTAGCCTGGGTTTCACTTTTTGTTTGTGGGTGTTTGTTTCCGTGTTAGTGTTTGTCGCCACACGGTACTGTTTCGGTTTCGTTCGTTTCACGTTTCTTGTTTTGTATTTTGTAGTGTTCAGTTTATGTCTTTAAATAAACATTATGGACACTTACCACGCTGCATGTTGGTCCTCCGATCCTTCTCACTTCTCCTCATCAGAAGAGGAGGACGACAGCCGTTACAAGAATGATTTATTTCAGATTTTATTTCTTATAGTTTGTTAACAAGAAATTTATGGAGTGGTTGGAAAACGAGTTTTAATGACTCCAACCTAAGTGTATGTAAACTTCCGACTTCAAATGTAGATATTCAATTATTATTATTATTTTTTAAATCTGCCGTTTCCAGCTTCAATAGTCATTTACAACATTAACAATGTCTACACTGTCTGATCAATTTGATGTTATTTTAATGGACCACAAATATGCTATTCTTTAAAAAACAATGACACTTCTAAGTGGCCCCAAACTTTTGAACTGTAGTGTAGGTATTACAGACTCGGTCAGGGAGAAGTTGAAAAGCCACTTGCGAGTTGGTCCGCACATGCTCTGAGTACACATCCTGGTAATCCACAGCCTTGTGAATGTTGACCTGTTTAAAGGTCTTGCTCACATCGGCTACGGAGAGCGTGATCATACAGTCGTCCGGAACAGCTAGTGCTCTCATGCATGCTTCAGTGTTGCTTGCCTCGAAGCGAGCATGAAAGGCATTTAGCTCATCTGGTAGGCTCGTGTCACTGGGATTTCCCTTTGTAGTCCGTAATAGTTTGTAAGCCCTGCCACATCCAATTAGCATCAGAGCCGGTGTAGTAGGATTCAATCTTAGTCCTGTATTGAGGTTTTGCTTGTTTCCAGTCTGTGCGAGCAAAACAGTCCTGTAGCATAGCATCCGCGTCATCTGACCATTTCCGTATTGAGCGAGTTACATGTACTTCATGCTTTAGTTGTTGCTTGTAAGCAGGAATCAGGAGGATAGAATTATGGTCAGATTTTCCAAATGGAGGGCGAGGGAGAGCTTTGTATGCGTCTGTGTGTGGAGTAAAGGTGGTCTTTTTTCCTTCTGTTTGCACTGATAGAAATTAGGTTAAACGGATTTAAGTTTGCCTGTATTAAAGTCCTCGGCCACTAGGATGCGCCGCTTCTGGATGAGCATTTCTTGTTTGCTTATGGCCTTATACAGCTTGTTGAGTGCGTTCTTAGTGCCAGCCTCTGTTTGTGGTGGTAAATAAATAAATAATATAGATGAAAACTCTCCTGGTAGATAGTGTGGTCTACAGCTTATCATGAGGTACTCTACCTCAGGCGAGCCATACCTCGAGACTTCTTTATTATTAGACATCACACACCAGCTATTATTGACAAATAGACACACCCCCACCCCTGGTCTTACCAGACATACAGCTGAAGTCGGAAGTTTATATACACTTAGGTTGAGTCATTAAAACTCGTTTTTTAACCACTCCACAAATTTCTTGTTAACAAACTATATTTTTGGCAAGTCGGTTCTACTTTGTGCATGACACAAGTAATTTTTCCAACAATTGTTTACAGACAGATTATTTCACATATAATTCACTGTATCACAATTCCAGTGGGTCAGAAGTTTACGTACACAAAGTTGACTGTGCCTTTAAACAGCTTGGAAAATTCCAGAAAATTATGTCATGGCTTTAGAAGCTTCTGATAGGCTAATTTACATAATTTCAGTCAATTAGAGGTGTTCCTGTGGATGTATTTCAAGGCCTATCTTCCACCTCAGTACCTCTTTGCTTGACATCATGGGGAAATCAAAAGAAATCAGCCAAGACCTCAGAAAATAAAATTGTAGACCTCCACATGTCTGGTTCATCCTGGGGAGCAATTTCCAAACGCCTGAAGGTACCACGTTCATCTGTACAAACAATAGTGCACATGTATAAACACCATGGGACCACGTAGCCGTCATACCGCTCAGGAAGGAGACACGTTCTGTCTCCTAGAGATGAACGTACTTGTGTGAAAAGTGCAAATCAATCCCAGAACAGCAGCAAAGGACCTTGTGAATATGCTGGAGGAAACAGGTACAAAAGTATCTATATCCACAGTAAAACGAGTCCAATATCAATATAACCTGAAAGGCCGCTCAGCAAGGAAGAAGCCACTGCTCCAAAACCGCCATAAAAATCCAGACTACGGTTTGCAACTGCACATAGGTACAAAGATGGTACTTTTTGGAGAAATGTCCTCTGGTCTGATGAAACAAAAATATAACAGTTTGGCCATAATGACCATTGTTATTTTTGGAGGAAATAGGGGGAGGCTTGCAAGCCGAAGTACACCATCCCAAGCGTGAAGCACAGGGGTGGCAGCATCATGTTGTGGGGATGCTTTGCTGCAGGAGGGACTGGTGCACTTCAGAAAATAGATGGCATCACGAGGAAGGAAAATGATGTGTATATATTGAAGCAACATCTCAAGACATCAGTCAGGAAGTTAAAGCTTGGAACAAGCCATCTTACAATGCCATCTTATCCAAACTTGGTCCCTAATGACATTATTTGGCTTTAAAACATGACTTAATGTTTAAAAAACATACGGATGAGCTAGTTAATTAAAAAGCTAAGGTTTAAAGTGGGTTTCTTTATTAGAAATACATCTAGCCTCTCCCTAAATAGCAGGAATCAGATCAGTCGACTTTTCTGTCAGTTCTTGATTATAGTGACCCCATTTAGCAAATTTCAGCAACAACTACTCTTAATCCTTTGGATGCTGTCTACCATAGTGTCATTTGTTTTATCATTGGTGACAGTTTTATTACTCACCACTGCATCCTGTATCAAAAGGTTGGCTGGTCCTCATTAAAGTCCCATAGATCAATGCATTACTCTCTTTTTGTTTACAAAGCACCACTACACAAGCTTACAATTTAATTAAGCTTACAACTTAATGTACGTTGCTAACGTACATTACCAATCAAAAGTTTGGACACACCTACTCATTCAAGGGTGTGTAACGATCGTCCTGGGAAGAATGAGACCAAGGCGCAGCGTTCTTTGAGTTCCACATAATTTTAATCACGAAGTGAAACTACGACACAACAAAACAATAAAGAATACGACGACCGAACAGCTACGTCGTGCAACCTAGCAGGCACACAAACAAAGAACAAGATCCCACACAGAAAGAGGGCAAAGGGCAGCCTAAGTATGGTTCTCAATCAGAGACAACGATAGACAGCTGCCTCTGATTGAGAACCACACCCGGCCAAACACATAGAAATAGACCACATAGAACCAAGACATAGAATGCCCACCCCAACTCACGCCCTGACCAAACCAAAATAGAGACATAAAAAGGATCTCTAAGGTCAGGGCGTGACAGGGTGTATCTTTATTTTTTCAAATTTTCTACATTGTAGAATAATATTGAAGACATCAACACTATGAAATTACATATATGGAATCATAAAGTAAACAAAAAAAGTGTTAAACAAATCAAAATATGTTTTATATTTGAGATTCTTCAAACCTTTTTTATGTCTTTATTTTAGTTGGTCAGGGCGTGAGTTGGGGTGGGCATTTTCTATGTTTTGTTCTGTTGTTATATTTCTACGTGTTTTGGCCTAGTATGGTTCTCAATCAGAGGCAGGTGTCAGTCGTTGTCTCTGATTGGGAGCCATATTTAGGTAGCCTGTTTTCTAGTGTGTTTTGTGGGTGGTTGTTTCCTGTTTCAATGTTTGCATCATACGGGACTGTTTCGGTTGTTTGTTCGTGTTTTGTTATTTTTGTTCTGTGTTCATTTTGATTTATTAAAAATCCATTATGGACACTTACCACGCCGCACATTGGTCCGATCCTTGCTACTCCTCCTCAGACGAAGAGGAAATCCGTTACAGTCACCCTTTGATTTGATGACAGCTTTGCACACTCTTGGCATTCTCTCAACCAGCTTCATGAGGTAGTCACCTGGAATGCATTTCAATTAAAAGGTGTGCCTTGCTAAAAAGTTAATTTGTGGAATTTCTTTCCTTCTTAATGTGTTTGAGCCAATCAGTTGTGTTGTGACAACGTAGTGTTGGTATACAGAAGATAGCCCTATTTGGTAAAATACAAAGCACATATTATGGCAAGAACAGCTCAAATTAGCAAAGAGAAACGACAGTCCGTCATTACTTTAAGACATGAAGGTCAGTCAATCCGGAAAATTTCAACAACTTTGAACGTTTCTTCAAGTGCAGTCGCAAAAACCATGCGCTATAATGAAACTGGCTCTCATGAGGACCACCACAGGAAAGGAAGACCCAGAGTTACCTCTGCTTTCCGAGGAAAAGTTCATTCGAGTTAGCAGCCTCACAAATCGGCAATTAAATGAACCTCAGATTGAAGCCCAAATAAATGTTTCACAGAGTTCAAGTAACAGACACATCTCAACATCAACTGTTCAAAGCAGACTGCGTGAATCAGGGCTTCATGGTTGAATTGCTGCAAAGAAACCACAACTAAATGACACGAATAAGATGAAGAGACTTGCATGGGCCTGGTGTAAATTTGTCCTTTGGTCTCAAGAGTCCAAATTTGAGGTTTTTGGTTCCAACCGCCATGTCTTTTTGAGACGCAGGGTAGGTGAACAGATGATCTCCGCATATGTGGTTCCCACCGTGAAGCATGGAGGTGTGATGGTGTGGGGGTGCTTTGCTCGTCACACTGTCAGTGATTTATTTAGAATTCAAGGCACACTTAACCACAGCATTTTGCAGCGATACACCATCACATCTGGTTTGCACTTAGAGGGACTATAATTGTTTTTTCAACAGGATAGTGACCCAAAACACAGCTCCAAGCTGTGTAAGGGCTATGTGACCAAGAATGAGAGTGATGGAGTGCTGCATCAGATGACCTGGCCTCCACAATCACCTGACCTCAACCCAATTGGAATGGTTTGGGATGAGTTGCACCGCAGAGTGAAGGAAAAGCAGCCAACAAGTGCACAGCATATGTGAGAACTCCTTTAAAACTGTTGGAAAATAATTCCAGGTGAAGCTCAAGAGTGTGCAGAGCTGTCATCAAGGCAAAGGGTGGCTACTTTGAAGAATCTCAAATATAAAATATATTTTGATTTGTTGAACACTTTTTTGGTTACTACATTATTCCATATTTCTGTGACGTGGTAAGGTTGAACCCAGGTGCAGAGAACCAGACAAGGAATCAGTGGTAAAGGATAAACATAATACTTTACAGAGATACGGTAGCCACAGGATCACAGTACACTTGAAAAAACAAACACTAAGTCTCGAAAACTCAGTAAGGAAAGGAATGCACACGGTAAACAATTCAAGCTTCTGCAAAGGACCATAGAAAACACCTATTTTAACAGGGACACAATCATGAAACAATAAGACACACCCGAGTCCAATAAAAGTCTCTAGGATTGTCTTTACCGCCCTCTGGTGCCTGGAGGAACCATGACAATTTCATCGTTTTGATGTCTTCACTATTATTCTACAATGTAGAAAATAGTAAATAATAAAGAAAAACCCTTGAATGAGTCGGTGGGTCCAAATTTTGGACTGGTACTGTATATGTATATTTATATACAATTTATTTGAGATATTTGTGCTGAAACTTAAAGTAGTACATTTTATTTTGGGATATGTATTATTGCCAAAATGTGTTTGAAATGTACTAAATAAATGGACTGGTAGATGTGCTCGCTCTCTCAATGGCAGAATAGAACAGCTGTCATAACCGTTTGTTACATCTGTTATGACAATGTTATAATAAAAGTTGTAGCCTGAAGGTTTCAACAAGTGTAACAGAGCCATTGTTGTAGAATAGAACTTCAGAGTCCTCTAGTGGACAGAAGAGACACTGCATCAACAGGGTTGTCCATGTTAATGACTCCACTGGGACACTTCTGAGGTGGTGCAGAACAGATGTCTTCCCATTATATTTGACTGATCTGGTCCTCTGGGCATTTAGCAGAGCACACACACATACGCCACTTTCCCTGGCATACAACCACACCTCAATCTCTCTAACACACAAACATGCACGCAGACAATACACACACACATACACACACACACACACACACTACCCTCCAATGAGTCCCATATCAGATGTGAGAAAAGTATTTCAAGGGGCCATTTGACATTTTGAAGCTTCAACAAGATATTTAACCACGTGGCAAAGGATGAACCAGAGTTGAGCATGTTGGTCTAAAGACCATAGGAGAGTGTAGAAGCTTGGGGCATGAGGCTGCTTTTTAGGTTGGCTAACATTATAAATCCAGTAGGACAGTCTCAGGGGATTGATTGCCACTAATTACCACAGATTCCTTGGTCTTATTCACTAGGAGCCAAACGGAAGAAAACAGACAAACAGGGAGGGAACTACCTATAGTTTTCCAATAAGAAATGCTTGTTTTTGTTTGCTGTTGCAAAACATTTTGCTACAAATTGCATTTATGAATAAGACCCTGCTGTTATGCTGCAGATGGTACACTGCCTCTCTCTACTGGCCACATATGGAACTGAGCCATACACCAACCCACCTCACTGTTCACTCAATATTATATTCACACACAATGCCTCAAATCCTGCAGCCTGCAGCCAATTTTCTCTCCCATTCTCACTGCTTTCTATCTATTGTTTAGTAGACTAATCTAATAAAATCACATTATCCACAATTGGTGTGAAGAGGGATAACCCTCCGAATCAAGTTTCTCGGCTTGTTTGAATCCCACAAACATGCTGAATAAAAATGAGTGTGATCACACACACACACGCGCATACACACACACACACACACACACACACGCACTAACGCACGCACGCCCGCACACACGCACACCCACACACACAAAAACATGTACGCAGACACACACACAACTCACACATCAATGAGCGCTTTGAACTTGAAGGACAGTACCTCAGGTAAAAGCACGAATCCCCTCTATCCCGTCCTGAGTTCCAACGACCATCTACATGTCAATCACCATAAAAATCTTGTGCACACATTGGTGTATATGGGCTTCTCCTGGAATCTGGGCTTTCTTACAAAGACATAGTTGCTGAAATGATAGGAATTACATCATTACTTAAGGTCAAAAAGTGGGACCGGTCTATCCTGTCCTAAACTGTCAGTAATACGAAAAAAATAAGGATGGAGGAATAAACAAACAAAATGAATGGAGGTCATCTGAGGCGAGACCCAGAGAGGCATGTACTAGAGTGGAATGAGCTATACATTACACCAGGGGGACAAAGCTAAATCTGGATGTTTTTGTTCCAGCAACCAACTAGACACCAATCACCATAAAGATCTGTGCACGTTGGGGATTAAGGGCTTCTCCTGGAAACTGGGCTTCCTTACAAAGACATATTTGCTGAAATTCTAGGAATTACCGACAGTGTACTGTGAAACAAGAAAAACCCTCAATGTTTCCTTTGTTCTCTGCTCATAATTAAACCCTGCATGTCTTTTCCCCTTATGCAACAAAAGCAGCGTGCAATTATGCAGGCTTCTAAAGATCTCACTGAGTTAAGTTACAAGCTGGCTAACTATCACCACACTACTTTTAGAGGAGGTTAGGGGGTGGGGGGTATCTTTCATTATCTTAGAACCTTTTGAAAATGTGTTAATGTTCAAGTCTCCACTTGCATCCCCTGTTGCTAAGGCCTTAAGGCAGGAAGCCACATTAGAGGAGAAGAGGGACCTTATGAGAAGCCATTGTTGTGCTTGGTGCAGGTATACTGGTACCTCAATTACCACTAGTTCACCTGGTGAATGTCGACTGGGCTGATTGAAGAGGATGGAAGATTGAAGACTGACGATTACATGTCTGAATGTAAACATTCAAAAGTCTGTCATCTATACTGAACAAAAATATAAACGCAACATGTTAAGTGTTGGTCCCAAGTGTCATGAGCTGAAATAAAAGATCCCACAACATATTCCTTACGCACAAAAAGCTTATTTCATAGAAAACGTTGTGCAAAGTTGTTTACATGCCTGTTAGTGAGCATGTCTCCTTTGCCAAGATAATCCATCCACATGTGAGGTGTGGCATATCAAGAAGCTGGTTAAACAGCATGATCATTACACAGGTGCAACTTGTGCTGGGGCCAAGAAAGGTCCACTCTAAAATGTGCAGTTGTGTCAAACAACACAATGCCACAGATGTCTCAAGTTTTTAGGGGAGAGTGCAATTGTCATGCTGACTGCAGGAATGTCCACTGGAGCTGTTGCCAGAGAATTTAATGTTAATTTCTCTACCATAAGCCACCTCCAAAATAGTTTTAGAGAATTTGGCAGTACGTCCAACCGGCCTCACAACCGCAGACCACGTCTACTACAACGTGTTCCAGTTCCCGCCAATATCCAGCAACTTCGCATAGCCATTAAAGAGGAGTGAGACAACATTCCACAGGCCACAATCAAAAGCCTGATCAACTCTATGCGAAGGACATGTGTTGCGCTGCATGAGGCAAATGGTGGTCACACTGCCTGGTTTTCTGATCCACGCTCCTACCTTTTTATTAAGGTATCTATGACCAACAGATGCATATCTGTATTCCCAGTCATGTGAAATCCATAGATTAGGGCCCAATGAATTTATTTCAATTGACTGATTTCCTTACTCAGTTAAACTCAGTCAAATCTTTGATATTGTTGCATGTCGCGTTTATATTTTTGTTCAGCGTACATTCCAGTCACAGCCTGTTGTGTGTGCATACATTGGGCTTGAACAGGCCGGGTTTGAAGAGGGAGAAGTCATCTGTGGCAACACCTTTCTTGGTGTACATTGGCTACTCTGTGTATGTATGTATTAGTGGATCTGCCTGGATTGACTTTGTGATAACTGTAGCGACCCTTGTGCTTTTGTGGCGCAGTTGATGCCATGCAGGGCCATGGGCTTCTGAGTGCCACAAGACTGTGTCAGAGTCAGTTTGAAAGTATAGGCTCTGCTCCTTCAGGGTAACTATTCGCCCAAGCAAAGCATCAATATAAAATAGCCTACAGGCAGTGAGCGCTGCAAGCTATACCAATCCCCACGGCAGGAACACAGAACCTAACAAGGTGGAGGCTGGGGTGGTGGTGGGAGCAAGAAGCCAGCGCATAGTAGCAGGAGCAGCAAGCAGCAGTAGGATGAGTGAGCAGACCTGGTCAGCTTAAATAGACCGCCAATAAGGTAGGTGTGATTGTAACTAGCCTCTAATTGGTGTCATCTCAGCTGATGCGTCAGCCTGCGGCGGGTCACTCGGGTTTCCCTTCTGAACAGGCTCAGCTTAATTTCAGAAAAAAAATGCCCGCCACGTAGAAATATGTTTAACAATTTATTAAGCAATGAATAATGCAAGTCTTAGCGTATAGGCTTTGTTCCTTCAGAGTAGCTCACTGCCCAAGGAAAGCATCAATATAAAATAGCCTATAGGCAGTGAGCGTGGTAAGCTATACCAATCCCCTAAAACAGCAGAACCCTACGATGGCCAACTGCGTGTAGCTACGCCAGCGCGCCGGTTAGATATAATCAATAGACCAGTTAAAGTAAACCTGCCATCGCAAGAATTAACACTATGTGGGAATGTTAACCATGTGTGGCATTATGGCAACGTATGACTCCTATTCCTCGTAACGTGCCGCCGGGTACCCTCGCTTGAGGCAAGATGAGCTTCTTGCCAACGTAGCAGTGTGAACCCAGTCGCCCTAGAGGTGCGCCGCCGGGTGCTCTCACGGAACTATAGGAGTAGCCCGATCATCTGTGGGTCTACATGAAATATCTATCATCTAACACACAACCTAAGCAATGTGCACCCAGCCAACCACCTGTGCTAATACCCACTGAACCTTATTACCATAATCACCAAAGCAATGCTATCGACTGTGGGCTGAACGCCGACATAGCGACCTATATAAGGCATGGGACTCTCAGATGAACTCATCGCTTTAGCATCAAAAAATCTCCTTGGCGTTTTAATCTAATAGAGTTCGAAGGAATGCCCATGATCTCCAGTGTGGATGCAGGGACAGATAGAGAAGCCATTGAAGCAGCGCCAATGGGAAGTGAATGGGCTGCATACAGCTCAGGAGATAGCCTGCAGCATTGGCAGAGGAGACGTAGCCGTGATGAAAAACCAGTATCTCGTCATTGGTTTGCCAGCATCAGTAATGAATAATGGATTGCCCGGCGTAACCAGTGGTCGCCATTGCAGTTTGCGTAACATGAAAGAGAGGACAGAAAGCAGTGTTCGTTTGAGCAATATGATACCTGCAAACCTTTACTCTTCCTATCCGTCTGGGAATGCTTAACCAACACGGTGAACATGTGAGTGTCCAAAATTGTTAAATCCCCCCAAAAATCGAGAGATCATGCAATGATTAATAAACTTGTAAAAACCTGTAGAAAGCAATAAGCCTCAATAAGCAATAATCAAACAGCCTCTAATAAAAATCATTGTACGAGGCGAACACCCTTTCCTTAACTTAATGTGAATCCAGTTGTTGTATAGAGTGAGGGTGATCGGTAACCTTTGGCACTGCGAGACTGCAAGACCTCAGGTAGGTTTCACAATCTCAGAATGAATCAATTGTAACATCGTAGCATCAAAGGATCAGAGTGAAGCCAGGATCAGCTGAGAAGAAGGAGCAGCGCCGATGCAGAATTGGGCGCCAATAGCTCAGATCTAACCCTAAGCGCTGATGAAGGAACCAGAGCCGTGATTAGTTCCAGTATTTGCCATTGGTTGCCAGCATCAATGTTGAACAGAGGTTCGCCTGGTGCTGCCTGTGCTCAGCATGCAGGCAGCATAACATGAAAGAGAGGACAACGCGGTGTCAGTTCTGGTGATGACAACAACGTTTCACATGCGAGAGTCCATATTGCAAGCAGAACTTAAGAGATCATGCAAAATTAAAGGGAAGGAACATTTTCTGTATTCAGACTGAAGAACCCCTGAAGCCATCATATGGACTGCCTCTGGAAAAACGTAATGTAAACTCAGCACCATTGCCTTAATGGGAACTCAAACTTGTGCTACTGACAGCGGAGACATACTCTTTGAAATGCCTGACTGAATTTGGAATAGAAAAGGCGTTTGTGGTTATATAACAGAAGACATTGTACAGAGAGAAGACCATATACTAGACTACTACAGAGCGCACAGCTCACCCATGATATACAGTACAGTACTATCACATATCACAAAACACAGTATTACTAACAAACCCCCAAAACCACAAATAAACGTTCGCTACGCACCCACCTTTTCTAAATAGCCTAATGGCCTTCTGGAATTGTTCAGCAGTAGCTGATGCATCTGCAGCATGCACAGTGAGAGTGAGCTGAAAATCAAAACCTACAAATAATCTAACTCAGCTGAAGGATATGTCTAACGATATAACCTGTGAGCCTAGAGAGAAAAATAAATGATCTGATAAAGAGAAATAGACCCCATAGATTACTAGTGGAACTATAGCACGCCTTGATTAGTATTCGCACAGCTATACAGCGGCAGCTTCTCCACTAAGGTCCAGGGTGATAACTTAAAATCTGAGGACGAAAAGTTAGGGTTAGGCAGAAGTATCAATTTAACAGGAGGCTGTACTCCTGTGAATATATGCTTAGTGATGATGATCAATCAAGTTTATTTTATATAGCCCTTCGTACATCAGCTAATATCTCGAAGTGCTGTACAGAGACCCAGCCTAAAACCCCAAACAGCTAGAATGCAGGTGAAGAAGCACGGTGGCTAGGAAAAACTCCCTAGAAAGGCGAAAACCTAGGAAGAAACCTAGAGAGGAACCAGGCTATGAGGGGTGGCCAGTCCTCTTCTGGCTGTGCCGGGTGGTGATTATAACAGAACTATGACAAGATGTTCAAAAATGTTCATAAGTGACAAGCATGGTCAAATAATAACCATGGATAATTTTCAGTTGGCTTTTCATAGCCGATCATTAAGAGTTGAAAAACAACAGGTCTGGGACAGGTGGCGGTTCCATAACCGCAGGCAGAACAGCTGAAACCGGAACAGCAGCAAGGCCAGGCGGACTGGGGACAGCAAGGAGCCACCACGCCCGGCAGTCCCGACGTATGGTCCCAGGGCTCAGGTCCTCCGAGAGAAAGAAAGAGAGAAGGAGAAAATTAGAGAGAGCCAAGATTTTCAAAATGTTCATAAATGACAAGCATGGTCAAATAATAATCAGGAATAAATCTGTTGGCTTTTCATAGCCGATCATTAAGAGTTGAAAACAGCAGGTCTGGGACAGGTAGGGGTTCCGTAACCGCAGGCAGAACAGTTGAAACTGGAAGACCCAGTAATGTTTCGCCGATGACAGACTAACGCCATTCGAATAGCACAAGATATCACGCTGCTCGACTGCTGAACATTTCATGTAGCACCAACAGTTTTGGGCCAGCACAAGTTGGTAGATATGAGTCCCACTCAGTGAGCTGCATCAGGATATAAGATGACTGCATACGCACTTTGCACACGCATGCATGATAACGCACAGAAACTGGCTTACTACCATCCTAAAATGATGTGCCGTCGTACTGCAATGCTCCAGCAGATGCTGTGGAAGGGATAGCTAGCGTTGCCCTCTAAGTCACCACAATCTCACTGTGTGCTCTTGCAATAGCAATAATAGAAACCATGCTATAACGACTATGTGCAGATGACACAGCATAACAGCCAATGCATGAATAAGCACAACATTCACCTAGGTGATATATACAGTTGAAGTCAGGAACTTTATATACACCTTAGCCAAATAAATTTAAACTCAGTTTTTCACAATTCCTGACATTTAATCCTAGTAAAGATTCCCTGTCTTAGGTCAGTTAGGATCACCACTTTATTTTAAGAATGTGAAATGTCAGAATAATAGTAGAGAGAATGATTTATTTCAGCTTTTGTTTCTTTCATCACATTCCCAGTGGGACAGAAGTTTACATACACTCAATTAGCATTTGGTAGCATTGCCTATAAATTGTTTAACTTGGGTCAAACATTTTGGGTAGTCTTCCACAAGCTTTCCACAATACATTTTGGCCCATTCTGTAACGGCAGTCTAAGTCATCCTCCTCCTCAGGAGGAGAGGCAAGAAGGATCTGAGGACCAATGTGCAGCGTGGTAATTTTCCATGATTTAATTAACACAAAACAAGACACTATACAAAAGGACAAAACAAACTAACCGTCACAGTTCTAGCTGGTGCAGACAAAACACAAAGACAGGAAACAACCACCCACAATCCCCAACACAAAACAAGCCACCTATATATGATTCTCAATCAGGGACAACGATTGACAGCTGTCTCTGATTGAGAACCATATTAGGCTGAACACAGAAACAGACGAACTAGACACACAACATAGAATTCCCACCCAGCTCACGTCCTGACCAACACTAAACAAGCAAAACACATAAGAACTCTGGTCAGGACGTTACACATTCCTCCTGACAGAGCTGGTGTAACTGAGTCAGGTTTGTAGGCCTCCTTGCTCACAGACGCTTTTTCAGTTCTGCAAACAAATTTCCTATGGGATTGAGGTCAGGGCTTTGTATGGCCACTCCAATACCTTGCCTTTGTTGTCCTTAAGCCATTTTGCCACAATTTTGGAAGTATGCTTGTATCATTGTCCACTTGGAAGACCCATTTGCGACCAAGCTTTAACTCCCTGACTGATGTCTTGAGATGTTGCTTCAATATATCCACATAATTTCCCTGCCTCATGAATCCATCTATTTTGTGAAGTGCACCAGTCCCTCCTGCAGCAAAGCACCCCCACAACATCAGGCTGCCACCGCCATGCTTCATGGTTGGGATGGTGTTCTTCGGCATGCAAGCCGCCCCTTTTTCCTCCAAACATAACAATGGTCATTATGGCCAAACAGTTCTATTTTTGTTTCATCAGACCAGAAGACATTTCTCCAAAAAGTATGATATTTGTCCCCATGTGCAGTTGCAAACCGTAGTCTGGCTTTTTTTATGGCGGTTTTGGACCAGTGGCTTCTTCCTTGCTGAAATGTGTGGAGTGGTTGAAAAACAAGTTTTAATGACTCCAACCTAAGTGTATGTAAAATGTCAAATGTATGCTAATAGTGTGACTCATGCAACAGTATGTGCTATTGAACACAGATACTCAAAAGTGTACACTAATCAAAGTCACTTCTAAGTCACATTTGAGGTGGGACCGCCACAAGTCACTTTTAATTTATTATTATTTATTTATTGTATTTTTTTTACCCCTTTTTCTCCCCGCAATTTTGTGGTATCCATTTTGGTAGTTGCAGTCTTGTCTCATGGCTGCAACTCCCGTACAGACTCGGGAGAGGCGAAGGTCGAGAGCCGTGCATCCCCCGAAACACAACCCAACCAAGCCGCACTGCTTCTTGACACAATGCCCACTTAACCCGGAAGCCAGCCGCACCAATGTGTCGGAGGAAACACCGTACACCTGGCAACTGTGTCTGCGTGCAGTGCGCCCGTCCCGCCACAGGAGTCGCTAGTGTGCGACTTTAACTAATGTGACTGGGATGACCTGTAAAATGTAGGCTATCACTGAAAGTATGCATTAATTCAGCATTCTCGTTAGCTGTGCAACGATAACTAGTATCCTAATTGACAAAGCACTAAACGATAAACGTCTACGTAGAGACTGAAATATTATCGAATCACTATAATAAGCACCATCTCCTGCTCATGATTAGAAAACATTGCTACTTACTCACTATATATCGAGCATAGTTTGTATGCTAGCCCAGCATAGGCTACTTGCAAGTCTTCAGATGTATATCAGGTAATGTTACTCATCATGCAAGCATGGTTCACAGAACCAGTGTTGTAAAGTGCTTAAGTAAAAATACTTTGAAGTACTACTTACGTGATCTTTTGGGGTATCTGTACTTTACTTTACTGTTTATATTTTTGACAACTTTTACTTTTACTTCATTACATTCATTACATTTTTACTCCATACATCTTCCCTGACACCCAAAAGTACTTCTTACATTTTGAATGCTTAGCAGGACAGGGAAAATGGTCCTATTCACACACGTATCAAAAGAACATCCCTGGTCATCCCTGCTGCCTCTGATCTGGCGGACTCACTAAACACACATACTTCGTTTGTATATTATGTCTGAGTGTTGGAGTGTGTCCCTGGCTATCTATAAATAAATAAAACATGAAAACTTGTGCCTTCTGGTTTGCTTCATACAGGGTATTTGAAATGATTTATACTTTTACTTTTACTTTTGATACTTAAGTATATTTAAAACCAAATACTTTTAGACTTTTACTCAAGTAGTATTTTACTGGGTGACTTTCACTTTTACTTGAGTCATTTTCTATTAAGGTATCTTTAATTTTACTCAAGTATGACAATTGGGTACTTTTTCCACCATTGCACAGAACCCTGTTCTTCTTCACACTGATACACAAACTCATCAATGATTAGCTCACTGAATGTCATTTAGATAGTAAGTGAATGTCATTTAGATAGTAAGATAGAACCTTTTGTTGCCTCCTCTCAGATCATGTCAGAACATGTCAGGCCAATAGAACAGAGCGATAAGAAAATGCTACTGATATCTTTGACAGATAGAATAATCACATGAAACATCTCAGTTTGGTCAGCATATTGGCCCAAGGTTAAAATCTCTTTCACTAAGTCAGGGGGGGTCAAACATCTGGCCCTCGAGGGGGTCCAATCCGGCCCATGAGTGGTTGGAGTAAAAAAACAATACAAATGTGAGGGATACCTCACTAAGAGTAAACTCAGCAAAAAAAGAAAAGTACGTTTTTCAGGACACTGTCTTTCAAAGATATTTCGTAAAATTCCAAATAACTACACAAACCTCATTGTAAAGGGTTTGAACACTGGTTCCCGTGCTTGTTCAATGAACCATGAACAATTAATGAACATGCACGTGTGGACCGGTTGTTAAGACACTAACAGCTTACAGACGGTAGGTAATTAAGGTCACAGTTATGAAAATTTAGGAAACTAAATAGGTCTTTCTACTGACTCTGAAAACACCAGAAGAAAGATGCCCAGGGTCCCTGCTCATCTGCGTGAAAGTGCCTTAGGGCAATAGATTGCAATGTCCGTACTGTGAGACGCCAAAGACAGCACTACAGGGAGACAGGACGGACAGCTGATCATCCTCGCAGTGGCAGACCACGTGTAACAACATTGCGTTTATCATCGAAGGAATGAGGCCTGTACTCTGGAGTGTGATCGATTTTGAGGTGGAGGGTCCGTCATGGTCTGGGGCGGTGTGTCACAGCATCATCGGACTGAGCTTGTTGTCATTGCAGGCAATCTCAATCCTGTTCGTTACAGGGAAGACATCCTCCTCCCTCATGTGGTACCCTTTCTGCAGGCTCATCCTGACATGACCCTCCAGCATGACAATGCCACCAGCCATACTGCTCATTCTGTGCGTGATTTCCTGCAAGACAGGAGTGTTAGTGTTCTGCCATGGCCAGCGAAGAGCCCGGATCCCAATCCCATTGAGCATGTCTGGGACCTGTTGGATTGGAGGGTGAGGGCTAGGGCTATCCCCCCCCCCTAGAAATGTTTGGGAACTTTCAGGTGCCTTGGTGGAAGAGTGGCGTAACATCTCACAGCAAGAACTGGCAAATCTAGTGCAGTCCATGCGGAGGAGATGCACTACAGTACTTAATGCAGCTGGTGGCCACACCAGATACTGACTGTTACTTTTGATTTTGACCTCCCCTTTGTTCAAGGACACATTATTCCATTTCTGTTAGTCAGATGTCTGTGGAACTTGTTCAGTTTATGTCTCAGTTGGTGAATCTTGTTATGTTCATACAAATATTTACACGTTTGCTGAAAATAAACGCAGTTGACAGTGAGAGGACGTTTCTTTTTTTGCTGAGTTTATGTGCGCACATCTCATTCCAAAATCATGGGCATTAATATGTAGTTGGTCCCCCCTTTGCTGCTGTAACAGCCCCCACTCTTCTGGGAAGGCTTTCCACTAGATGTTGGAAAAATGCTGCGGGGACTTTCTTCCATTCAGCCACAAGAGCATTAGTGAGGTCAGGCAATTCATCCCAACGGTGTTCGATGGGGTTGAGGTCAGGTCTCTATGCAGGCCAGGTAAGTTCATCCACACCAATCGCAACAAACCATTTCTGTATGTACCTTGCTTTGTGCACGGGGGCATTGTCATGATGAAACAGGAAAGGGCCTTTCCCAATCTGTTGCCACAAAGTCAGAAGGACAGAATCGTCTAGAATGTAATTGTAATTGTATGCTGTAGCGTTAAGATTTCCCTTCACTGGAACTAAGGGGCCGAGCCAGAACCATGAAAAACAGCCGCAGACCATTATTCCTCCTCCACCAAGCTTTACAGTTGGCACTATGTATTGGGGCTGACACTGTAGCGTTCTCCTGGCATCTGCCAAACCCAGATTCGTCCGTCAGACTGCCAGATGGTGAAGCGTGATTCATCACTCCAGAGAATGCGTTTCCAATGTTCCAGAGTCCAATGGCAACAAGCGTTATACCACTCCAGCCGATTCTTGGCATTGCACATGGTGATCTTGGGCTTGTATGTGGCTGCTTGGCCATGGAAACCCATTTCATGAAGCTCCCGACGAACAGTTCTTGTGCTGATGTTGCTTCCAGGGGCAGTTTGGAAGTCGTTCGTGAGTGTTGCAACTGAGGACAGATGATTTTTATGCGCTACACTTTTCAGCACTCGGCAGTCTTGTTCTGTGAGCCTGTGTGGCCTATCAGTTCTCGGCTGAGCCGTTGTTGCTCCTAGACTTTTCCCAGTAGCGACCCGTCATTCACTGCAGGTGGGGCAGAGCGAAAGGGTTGGTAATGTTCTCTAGTTGCACCGTGATTGGCTAAGTGTTCTGTCAGTCATGGGGACACTGCGTCACTTCAAAATCTACGGGGAGAGCTCGAAAATTCAAACCCCTTGGGTCCTGCCATAGAGTTACATTAGATGTGCCCCTCCAAGAAGGCTCAAGGTCATTGGCCACATATAAAATGACGTCAAATCACATTACATCTACTGTAGCTTTGATTGGACTGATCATGTTAACATCCTACTTTCTAAATCTTAGCTAGCAAGCTAGACAAGCAGTCATCATCATGGATCACATTAACAATCTACTGACAAATCCTTTTCATCCTTATCATATGAAGAGAAATTATAGTTAAAACGTTTCAGTGCTCATTGGCCATTGGACATAAACATTACACAACAAGTTGGAAATCACAAATTCATTAATGAGTGGTTTGGAAGTTATCAGTGGCTAACTGCATGCATTGCAAAGCAATCACTAGCCTGCTATTCAGTGGAGTGGGTGGATAAACATTCAACACCATTGGCCAGAAAAGGTTGAATAGATTGGCCATACTGGCAATCCAGCATGACTTCTGTCACGTTCAAAACAACTGGAAACTCGGAACTAGGAAATCTCAGACTTCAGTGAGTTCAAGACAACTGGGAACTCGGAAGAAAACGAGCTCCGACTGGGAAAATACATTTTGAATGGTCATCCAACTCAGAATTCCATGTCTGGAACTCAGGCCTCTTTCTAGAGCTCCGACCTGAAGATATTGTATGCTGCTGCATAAATTATGTAATATGCAAGGGAGATATGTATACTGTACCTAAGAAAGTAATACTAAGTGTATGTTGTGTAGTAAGCTGTTAGTCTCCCATGTGCCTCACCCTAATAATTTGGTAAATTTCCCCCCTCATAACTTAGCCTACTGTTCTGAATTGGTGGTGCACATGTAGCCTATAGTCTGTTGTAGAGAAATGTGATTATCGAATATTATAAGAGCTTTCATTTTCCGCTTATATGCCCCCTTTATTTATCCTACAGTTCTGACTTGGTGTACAGGGGGGAGAATACTGTGAGAACGGCCCATGATCTGAATTCTGTTGCTGTACATTTCAAAAGTAATGAACAAATAGTTATTTTGAGTCGGTCCGTCCTATCTCGCTCATTAATGTCTTAATCAAAATTACGGATTGCCTCTTATCCGCTCATCATCCCCCTATGCCATAGTTTGTACATTTCAATTGTCAGTAGAAACCACATTTGTTTAAGCAAGTCAGCCATATCACCTTTTTTCAAAAGGCAGTAAATGAGGCTGAATGAACTGTTTCAATGCCAGACAAGACTCCGCTGATGGCCAGGTGTAGCGGTGGTAAGGATTCACTCCATGGTGCTGAAAAGAAAGCTCTGCTGTTGGGACAGCTTTATGTGTTATAGTGAAATGAATGTATTGTATGGTGTTGTGTTGTGTATTGGCTTTACTGGCATGGATTAAAAAAAGTTATTTGCCTCACCAAGATTTACATGCTAAAATCACCACTGACATTTTTACTTCACAATAACATCACTTACATTTGACCGGGGCAGCTCTAGCAGGGCAGACATTTTACGAACTGAGTTGTTGGAAAGGTGGCATTCTATGACAATGTCACATTGAAAGTCACTGAGCTCCTCAGTAAGGCCATTCTACTGCCAATGTTTGTCTATGGCGATTGCATGGCTGTGTGCTCGATTTTATACACCTGTCAGCAACGGGTGTGGCTGAAATAGCCGAATCTGAAATAGCCGAATTTGAAGGCGTGTCCACATACTTTTATATTTATAGTGTACTTTCAAATGACTAAAACCAAATCAAAACTGTGTAGAAATGATCATGGACCGATATTCATACAGTGTCTTGATTGTCCAGCCTGCAAATAATCACTGTGCACATTGAGTGGATTTACATTCATACAGTTTCTTGACTTTCCAGCTCCTTAATAATCACTAGACAATCAGGGAGCATCGAAAATGTCATAAACTATGAATAGAGGACAATTTTTTGACACATTTTGACAGTAAGGAATATATAAATAAATTCAGTGTGCCTTCTGGACCTCGTTGAAGCCCTCGGGGCAAAATGAGTTTGACACCCCAGCACTAAGCCAATAGTGTGTACAAGTTCCTGCTTGCAATAGTATGACATTGTTTTAAACAGCAGAGTGATACATGATGTGATACATGGGCTCAAATGCACACACCCATGAATGTATCTTCGATTTATATTCAACAATACTTATGTTGTTCAGGGTTGGACAACATTTCTGTAAACTGATAAATAAATAAAAATAAATACACTCATACAGTAATTTCTTCCAAACACCACCTCTCCGCTCCTCCATTTTTACACTTTAGTCATGTAGCAGACACTTTTATCCAGAGCGACTTATAGGAAGGAGTGAGTGCATTCCTTTTCATACTTTTCGTATTGGTCCTCCCACATCGCTGGCTGTCTCACATCACGATTGAACATATGTTATAATTTGAAGGGGCTGGGGTGAGAGACAGACACTTGTTCACATCCGTTCTGAAAAGTAAAATTTTGTTGTCAAAATCAGTCCTCGGTAACCGCCACTTAGGTCCCCATTCACCCTGTGCTGTTCGGGCTATTTTGGGCGCTCTGCGCTTCCCTGGTGGTGACGTGTGCTGCTGGGTAAATCTGCAGCTCCGACCTCCCCGGCCTCCTACCTCAGATGACACTGAGAGAATAACAGTCAGCAGAGAGGGATGGGGGAAAGAGAATATAGGAGAGAATAGAGAAGAGGAGATGCTATACACTAAGCAAATGACAGCTAGCAGAGAGGGATGGGGTGGAGAGGAGAAATGAAGGAGAGGAGATTAGGGGAGAAAGCAGAAAAAGAGGAGGAGGCTGACAATTGTCTGCCTGATTGGGAGGCTGGAGCTCTGCAGAAGATAAGATGCTGTCTCTGGTTTTCTATCGTTTCTATAGCTGTCTAAGCACATGAGAGACATTCTAAATACTTAACAGATGCTAGCCTGGGCTGAAAGTGTGGGGCCAACGAAAAGAGAGCAAGATGTACAGACAATCATATCGGACCGGTATCAAGGAAGGCAAATCAGAAGAGCTTCACGTCATATATTTTTCATCCGGTGTCTATATACCTGATATACCTTTCGCTTCTCTTCCTTTCTTTACATTTTTTTTGTAGCGAATTGTATAGGAAGTCCAGAAACACACTCCGAATCACTTTTGATTGATTGATTTGTTGATTGGTTCATTATTACCGTGTCGTGATTAGGAGGAACACAAAGCAACAACTCTAATGGAGCACTTGGGTAAATCCATCCATCCGTGGTGGCACTGAATCTGCTAGATGTAAGAGCCTGGAGTATACTATACATTTATCTAAGGAGGCAGTTGCATAAGCTGTCAGCCTCATGGCTCCCACTTGAAATCCTCAAAGCAAATATTTTAATAAAATTACCTCCAAATATTAACATTAACAGTAAATATGAATGTTACTCTCCGGCAGATCCAGGGTCTCACTGGGGAGCTCATTGCTCCTAACGTCAGCTGCAACAGCAACGAGCTCTGAGGGCCCCTGGGTAGAGGCTAAGAGAAAGAGAGAAGTGTGTGTGTGTGTGTGTGTGTGGGGGGGGGGGGGGGGGGGGGGGTTAAAGAGAGGAGGGAGAGAGGGGAGAGTATATAGAGACATTTGTGTGAGAGAGGATAATGAGAACAGAGTGGAGAAGAAGAGAGTGAGTAGAGCAAAGATAGAGTGCATAGAGAGAGAGTGGATAAAGAATAAAGAGAGAGAGGCTGGGTCTGTCACGCTGTGCTGAGAGCATGCCTCGGCAGCCTTGATGTTGGTATCTGTGATCGCCCACTCACTCTGACAGGCCACAGCTCTGGTACAGGAGAGGACAGAGATAGGGAGAGAAAATATGGAGAGAAAGGGAGAGAGAAAGAGCGAGGGAGAGAGAGAGGAGGAGAGAGGAAAAGCTGCGCTACGGTAGAGGGTTCAGTTCAGGTCGGCTACTCACAGATCAGAGAGCATGAATGTAGCTTTGCACACACACACACACAGACGTACATGCATGCAGGACTGCACGTACACACACACACACACACACACACACACACACACACACACACACACACACACACACACACACACACACACACACACACACACACACACACACCACACGAGAGGTAGAGGAATGACATTTAACATATATCAACCAAATGTTGGAATAGAGATTTATATGCACCCAGCTGAGTTGCGCTTTCCCACTGTTAAATATTGCTTAACACTGCACCCTTAAAACATATACATTTTTTATGCGTTAAATACTTTCCTCTGTTCCCTTTCAGTTAGGACAACACAACAATGGGGAGTCGCACTCTTGCGACTTAGCCTGAAGAACTTAAACCATGCCTGGCAAGGCCAATGAAATGGCCACCTTCCAAAGGTGTCAGAGGCTTGTATTCATTCCTTCAATTCTTCTGCGCTTCACCTCGATGTGTGCAATAACAATTCACGCTACTAAAAACAAATATTTTTGAAACAGACTATCTGACTTTGCGCCAACTAAACTTTCCCTTTGTGGTAGAGCGTGCTCACCCCCTGGACATTGCATGCTGGAGTTTGTATTTGTTCTCTAACCACAAGCCAATGAGTTATTATTCGGTTTGCTTGGCCTGGCTGTAGCAATGACGAAGGCTAGCAAGCCTGGTTTGGGATTACAATCATGCCCAAATGTATAAAATAATATGTTTGTTGTCTTCTATATCTCGGCTTGGTGCATACTTTGGCTTCCCTCGCTCAAATTAGTTTGTGTGCGGGACTAGGGGACGGTGTCAGTAACAGTAATTGCACGCGGCTGGCACTGTTCCCTTAGTCCACAGTGCAGGTTCTCTTAACAATTGAGTAGCATTCTTAAGGGGTCTTGGTGTTTTCGATAGCGACTTCCTCTCCCAGGTGCCCGTACCTCAGCTGAGTCTGAGTTGCGGGACGCGGAGATAGATTGGGTTTTTGGTCGGAGCAAATGTCTTGTCTGCTTGGACATGATGTAAGTGGAAGATGCTCAACCCGGCACCTGTGCACTCTGCCGCAGGTTATGGGAGGCTACTCAAAAAGAGAGGGCATCCAGGTAGGTGGGTAACCCATGCCGCCTGTGTCTGCCACCGCTTGCCTCTCTTACCAGACTTGGCGAGCTAGATACTACTAGCTATTCCTGCCTCCCCACAGTGGAGTTGCTTGGGTAGCTCTCTTGTTTAGTATATGTAGCGTTAAGTCGCTACATGCCGCGAACAAAGAGGTTAGCTAGCCTAGCTTAAACTATAAAGCCTCCTGGCTAATGTCGGTTAGCATGCATAACTTCCGGTGAATGAACGTTACTAACTTTCCCCCGGCGTTATAGCAACCCCATTCCTATTTCAAATTCCCGGAGTTGGAGGGAGTAGAGGAAGCGGAGCTTGCGTGAACCTCCAATGAGGAAGCAGCACTTGAGCACTTGAGCACTTGGCTCTATCACGTCTCAGAATATGACTCAGATGCAGACACAGGAGGTGGATAGTACAGTTCTCAATAATTTATTATAACACGGGGCAAAGGGCAGGTCAAGGACAGGCAGAGGTTCGTAATCAGGTCAGAGACAGGCAGGTACAGGATGGCAGGCAGGCTTGGGGTCAGGGCAGGCAGAGGTTCGTAATCAGGTCAGAGACAGGCAGTACAGGACGGCTGGCAGGCTCGGGGTCAGGGAAAAAGAAGACAAAGAACAGTGAGACACAGGTTTTATCTTGGACACATGAAACGTAGGATGGATACGGAGGGTGCGGGGCAACAGAAGACGAACAGCAGAGGGGCTAAGGATTTTAGAGATGGGGAAAGGGTCGATGATGGGCGGTGTTCCAGGGGCGGTGGGCGGTGTTCTGGGGCGGTGGGCGGTGTTCGGCTAACAGTCTTGAGGAATGTGCCCATTCCAAGACTGGGGAACATGCAGAGTCCGGGACAAACATCCGGGTTAGCCGGACACCCCTCGGGCTCTCTATACCCCAGATGACTGCAGCCGCTAGACAGGAGGTAGGGAGGATGGTCTCGGGGTCAGATGGAGTAGCAGCGGGGCAATACAAGAGTTCGTCAGGCTTCACGTTCTTTGACCCCAGGCGGTAGGAGAGAGAAATTTAAACGGGTGAATAACAGGGACCAACGAGCCTGCCTAGAGTTGAAGCGCTTGGCGGTGCGGAGATATTCCAGATACTTATGGTCAGACCACACTAAGAATGGGTGTTCCAACCAGTGCCTCCACTCTTCCAACGCAATCTTGACGGCGAGTTCTCGATTTCCCACATCATAGTTCCTCTCAGCAGGGGTAAGAGGATGGGAGAGGAAAGCGCAGCGGTGGAGCTTTTGATCCTGGGCAGAACTCTGGGACAGGACGACCCCCACTCTGTCATCCAAGGTGTCGACCTCAACCACAAACTGACGGGACGGTTCGGATGGATTAAGATGGGGGCTGTAGTGAATCAACATTTGAGGTCCGAGAACACCTGGTCAGCTGCTGGAGACCATGTGAAGGGAACCTTGGGAAAGGTGAGTGCTGAGAGGGGGGGAAGCCAGGATGCTGTAACCCCGGATGAAGTGGCGGTAGAAATGAACAAACCCCAGGAAACATTGCAGCCGCACTCTGGATGTGGGTTGAGGCCAATCCACCACCGCTCTCACCTTGTCTGGATCCATCTGTATATGTCCTGCAGGGATGACGTATCCTAAGAAGGAAATGGTGGTGTGATGAAATTCACACTTCTCCACTTTAACCAAAAAGCTGCTTCTCCAGGAGACGCTGAAGGACTTGTCAGACGTGGAGGACGTGTTCTTGAGCTGAACGGGAAAAGACAAGGATTTTGTCGAGGTAGACAAACACGAACCGGATCAGCATGTCCCGGAGCACATCATTGCACATCATTGATCAGGGCCTGGAACACCGCAGGAGCGTTAGTCAGTCCGAATGGCATAACTAAGAACTCATTGTGCCCACTAGCCGTGTTAAAGACTGTTTTCCACTCATCTCCCTCCCGTATCCGAACCAGATGGTAGGCGTTCTGAAGGTCTAACTTAGAGAAGATGGTTGCTCCCTGAAGAGGTTCGAAAGCCGAGGAGATGAGTGGTAGAGGGTAACGGTTTTTAACCGTGATGTCATTAATGCCCATGTAGTTGATACACAGGCACAGGGTTTTGTCCTTCTTCTCCACAAAGAAGAACCCTGCGGCGGCAGGAGAGGCCGATGGACGAATACTCCCTGCAGCATCAGAGTTCTCAATGTACTCTTCCATAGTCTTGGTCTCCGGACCCGACAGGGAGTAAAGCCGCCCCCGGGGGGGGGGGTGTAGTGCCCAGGAGAAGGTCAATGGTGCAGTCGTAGGGTCGATGCGGAGGGAGAGACGTAGCGCAGGCCTTGTTGAAGACTTCCCGGAGGTCCAGGTACTCCGCGGGAATGGCGGAGAGATCCGAGGCTTCTCTCAAGCCCACTGGAAGATGTCCCGGAGCAGGCTGAGAAGAAGCGCCGCTGGTGGCGGGGTTGCTGAGAGTCTGGGGAATTGCTGGTGTGGCTTGCTGCCTTGTAGGGAATCCTGGAATTGCTCCAGCATTGTAGCGAACGCATGGTCCTGATGTTCTGCCAGGGTATGGAGTCCCTCCATAAGGCATTGCAGTAACTCCTTGTGTCTTCCAATGGTGGCTTCTTGCTGGGAGACAGCATTGTGGAGCTGGTCTGTCTGCTGGGTCAGTCATAGCCAGTTCGTACTATCACATCTCAGGATATGACCCAGATGCAGACACAGGAGGTGGATAGTACAGTTCTCAATAATTTATTATAACACGGGGCAAAGGGCAGGTCGAGGACAGGTAGAGGTTTGTAATCAGGTTAGAGTCAGGCAGGTACAAGACGACAGGCAGGCTCGGGGTCAGAGCAGGCAGAATGGTCAGAATCAGGAAAACTAAGAACAAACACTTGAGAAACAGGAAAGCGGGAAAGAACGCTGGTAAGACCTGACAAGACAAGACAAACTGGCAACAGACAAACAGAGAACACAGGTATAAATGCTCAGGGGATAATGGGGAAGATGGGCGACACCTGGAGGGGGGTAGAGACAAGCACAAAGACAGGTGAAACCGATCAGGGTGTGACAGACTTAGGTAACCCCCGGAGTGAGGGGCCTTAGTACGGGTCTAAGTGACCAGTGCGCCCCGCCACAAAAACATTACTGTGACAACAGTGCCCCCACATTTGGTTATGGCCACGGTGTTCACAGGGTTCAAAGGGTACAGTATATCAGACTAATAAATTGTCCGATTTGCTCTCTGTCCATAAGGGGCCACCCCCTCCCTCATAGGTGGCTCATTACTGGGATTCACTGTTGATGCCTGCCTGTAGCTCACTAGTCCCTATGAGGTGTCTAGTGATACAGGTTATGGACTCTGTAGGTGATTGGTTGTTGGTAGTGGAGTCAAGGGAATGAGCAGGGTTGGACACGACCATGCTATTATCCCACACACTGTCTCTTTGTGGTTCATATGAACCCCGAAATGAGCTGTCTGTCTCCAGCTCTATCCTGGGAATTGTACTGAACAAAAATGTAAATGCAACATGCAATTTTTTTTTACTGAGTTACAGTTCATATAAGGAAATCAGTCAATTGAAATGAATTCATTAGGCTATAATCTATGAATTTCTCCTGACTGGGCCGGGGTGCAGCCATGGGTGGGCCTGGTAGGGCATAGACCAACCCACATGGGAGCCAGGCCCACCCACCAATCAGAATAAGTTTTTTCCCACAAAAGGGCTTTATTACAGACATAAATACTCCTCAGTTTCATCAGCTGTCCGGGTGGCTGGTCTCAGATGATCCCGTAGGTGAAGAAGCCAGATGTGGAGGTCCTGGGCTGGCGTGGTTACAAGTGGTCTGCGGTTGTGAATCCGTTTGGACGTACTGCCAAATTTTCTAAAACGACGTTGGAAGCGGCTTATGGTAGAGAAATTAACATTCAATTATCTGGCAACAGCTCTGGTGGACATTCCTGCAGTCAGCATTCCAATTGCACGCTCCCTCAAAACTTGAGACATCTGTGGCATTGTGTTGTGTGTGACAAAACTCCACATTTTAGAGGGCCCTTCTATTGTCCCCAGCACAAGGTGCGCCTGTGTAGTGATCATGCTGTTTAATCAGCTTCTTGATATGCCACACCTATCAGGTGGATGGATTATCTTGGCAAAGGAGAAATGCTCATTAGCAGTGATGTAAACAAATTTGTGCACAACATTTGACAGAAATAAGCTTTTTGTGCATATGGATAATATCTAGAATCTTTTATTTAAGCTCATGAAACATGGGACCAACACTTTACATGTTGAGGTTATATTTTTCTTCAGTATAGATTCAATTACAAATTGCACCTGTCCACATAAAGGGTCTGTTTTTCAGAGCTGTCTGTCCCATTCCCAGCTAGGTTACAAGGAGCTTTGTCGCCAGTAACTATGACTGGTCTGTAGGGTAACCTCCATAATATATTTTTCTCCCACTGGGTCTATTTTCAATGCGTCTGGTCCAGCGCTGGTTGCCAACCGGTTACCGGAACACATCTTACCGCCTAAACCGAGTGAGTCTCATTGTGACAACAGTACCCTCAAGTGGCACTGCCAATCAGGATACGTCACTGATCGCCGGACCCCTTGTACCACAGAATGGGCCGGGCTTTAGACACACCTTGGCACATAAACATCGTTTTTTTCACCCTCTAGTTCCACAGTGTTCACAGGTGTCAAAAGTGTTGCATCTTCCGCATGTGAGTTCAATTAAAAGTGTCCCTTCTCCACGTTCAGACAAGGTTGTCAAGACTCGTGGAAATGGAAAAATAATCAGTCTCTCCCAGTCCACAAGGTGGCGTCTCGCCCCATTCAGAGAGCACTTCACGGGAGACTCACTTTCTGCTCCGACCAATGGTGCACATGCGCAGTGCCACACTGGATCATGCAAACAGTGATGTTGGGGTACGGGCTACAATTTGTTTGCTTAGCCAAATGTCATCTGGGTCACACAGTGGTGGGACCCTCTGCATTTGTCAGGGGGCTCCCATGGGCTGAGTTGTATCCTGTAAGGTAATCATGACAGACATCACCGCCGAGGGTGGGGTGAGTGGGTACGACAACAACTTACCCACTGCATATCAATTACTTGGTTCTTCTAACAGTGTATCTGGCGCTCAGGCACTTCCTCCTGCTTTTGCCAGGCTGGCAATCAACCGATGGGAAGAGACTCGGTCTCTCTCCCTCCTAACCATGGCTCGCTCTCTATCCAGGTGGGGTCCTTTCTCTCAGGAGTGGCTACACCCTTGAGTGGTTTCCCAGGAATGGGAAATGTTCGGCAGGCGTGATGTAGATCTTTGCACTTTGCAAGAAAACGTGCATTGTCATCTGGGGGACCCAAGCGCTCCATTGGGAGTGGACGCCCTGGGGAAGCTATATGGGGCGGCAGGTAGCCTAGTGGTTATGCGTTGGACTAGTAACTGAAAGTTTGCAAGATCAAATCCCTGAGCTGACAAGGTAAAAATCTGTTGTTCTGCCCCTGAACAAGGCAGTTAACCCACTGTTCCTAGGCTGTCATTGAAAATAAGAATTTGTTCTTAACTGACTTGCCTAGTAAAAATAAAAAATACCTGAAGGGCTTATTGATTTCTGTGGCTCCCTATTGGCCCAATCAACCTTGGTTTGCAGAGATCATCTGCCTATTGGGTGGGGTCCTGTGGTGCTTCTCCCCTGAGAGGTCCAATCTTGCGGTTAGACATTTACCATCGAACATGATTGCTACTACTTGTCCTCAAGCACACCCTCTGTGGGAGGCTGTGATGCATATTAGTGGCAGGTGTTGGAGCTCTGCTACTATAATAAATTAATTATTATTTTCCAGAGTGCTCAGGTGGACATTTTAATGTCTCTACAGGAGCTTGTCGAGCATAGTCGTTCATTCTCCACTTCGAAAGTGCATATATATGTCATGTGTGTCATGTGGGAATTAATGGCGCCATCTGGCGGTGCGGTTCCTGAAAAGGTGTGCGCCGTTTCAGACCGGTTTCTTAACCAGTTGAGCCCATTCCAATCGTTATCCGAAACACCTTTCCTATACTAAGTTTGCCCCAGGCGACTCTTAAGGTGACGGTGCGTCCGAATGCGGCCTTTGTCATGGTTGTGTCTTACGGGTCTTTAGCTTTTGAGCTATTTCCCTTTTCGAGGTTGCATGCCCTGCGTCTAGTACAAGCTTCACAGCTTTACCGCTAGAATGTCACTGCTCCCAGTGTAGCCCACAGTGTGCTAACAGCTGGGATAGCTCCGTCTTGTCGGGTGGAGATCTGGGTGGTCTGCCATGGGCCATTTCTTTTAGTATCCGTTAGGGCCGGCTTGAGGCGGGATTTCATTACTCTCAGTTGTACCGAGAGTACTGACTGAAAGGGAACGTAACGTTATGACTATATACTGTTCCCTGAAGGAGGGATACGAGGTAAAACATCTGTTTGGATCCGCACCGGCCAATTCTGGGCTCGGTGAAGAGCGGTACTGAATTGAAGGAATGAATCCAAGCCTCGGGCTTATCACCTGTGGAAGGCAGGGCTTCCAGCGAGGTGCATATGTCATTGACCTTATCAGGCATGATTTTAGTTCTTCAGTCAAATTTGCGAGAGTGCGACTCCCCATAGATGTGTTGTACTTCATTGCACTCCGTCAGGGAACAGTAGTTATAGTCACAACGTTACGTCTCAGTCTCTGTTGCTCATCACATTCTGTCCCTGTTTCTTCTCCCACAGTAAACTCTATAGGATGCTGTCATTGGTGCGCAATTCTTGGCATTAGTTATATGGGTTAATCGTCAATAACATCATAAAGAGGACACAATGACTGACTCACCATACAGCTGGATGAGGCGGGGGGGGGGGGGGGGGGGTTGTCTTGTAAACCAGTGCTTCTTAATCCATTCCTGGGCAACCCCCACGGTGTGCACATGTTTTGTTCTAACCCAGCACTAACATGCCTGACTGAACTAAACAAACTAAGACTTGAATGCGGTCAGCAAAAATGTGGTCAGGAAAAACTCCTGACCTAGTCGTCACTCGAGGCCCTGGTCATTAGTTCTGATGGTAGATTCCATATGAGTTGCTCCGTTCTACAGTAGTATGACATCTATTGACTCGCTGTCCCCTGACCTCTGGCAGCTTCTGACACTGATGATGTAATGATGTGACACCTGTCAATCATTCACAGGAAGGTAAATAAATGCAAATCTGTGGGGCAGAGTTGGTGTGTGTGTGTGTGTGTGTGCGTGTGCGTGTGTGTGTGTGTGTGTGTGTGTGTGTACATGCGCGTGTGTTAAGTAGCATAGGTTGTTCACCTTGCATTGCCTGAGAGGAGAGATAAAAAAAAAACATGGTAAGTAGCCCGCTCCGCCCTCTGTGGAGGGTCAGGGTTGAGGTTAGGTTTGTGTGTGTATGTTCCCTCCCCACTGTTACAGCTCTCTTCCCGTTCTGCCCTCTGCTCCACGTGGTGCTGTTCCAACTGTTCCAATGCAGGGGACAAACGAGGACAGCACCTGGGAGAGAAGAGCAGGTCATGGGTGTGTTAACCCCTACTACTGGCCCCTCATGAAGCTGCATGCACATGCCAGCACAGCACAGCACAGCACCCGTGCTTCAACACTCAAACAGACAATGAAGAGAAACAACTGTCCCTAACCCACCTTGCACAATTTTGTATCCATTTCACCACAGGATTTGGAACATAACATTGGAACATGACGTTTAAGAAAATTCTCAAAGGTCTTGTAAATGTTTGTAAAGTAATATGTTTTGAGTTTATGGTTTCGGACGAATGCGTGAGGGCCTTTTAACGAGGTGACAAATTCACTTAGAGAGACACACTGCATCGGCTGCCTAATCAGTCAGAACTGGTAAAAGTGTGTTTGGGGAGGGAGGATCTCTACTGTTCAATCTACTGTGTTTATCTCTAGTTTCGGGTAGGTCTGGTCAAAGGAGTGCTTTCATCCCACTGCAAGAGGGCATATTGGAATGTTTGCATGCAATTGCAGAATTGAAACAGGCATTCTCACTGTATAAAATCAATGTCGTGTCCAGAAAACCAAATTATCAGAAGAAAATTCCTAAATAGCCAAATTCCTTATTTTCCTGGTGATAGATGTCATACAGTAGGACCCGAATGCTGGTGATACTGTGGCAGTTTATACACAAACATACTAATAAATCAAATACATAACTCTCATGCACTGTAAAATTGCCAACTTAACCAATTGCTTAATCAAGTGGACTTCCAAAGGACAAGAATTTGAGTTAATGTGTGAAAGTTTGTTTGCTCAACAAACTCCGCCCGAAGTGAGCTGCGTTTGTTAAAGCTTGTTGAGTAAAACTACAAATTCACGTATGCAATAATCAACCTTCCCTAACCGGGAGTCATTCTCTGTTATGCTGATGAAGGAGGACCCAAAAGCGACGTAATAGAAACAGAGTCTTTATTCCAGTCTTAGACAAAAACGATACTCCTGATATATCTAAGGTAAAAACAAAACAGGAAAACTGAAATCCTCTCGTCAGTAGAGATGAACGACTGGAGACGCGACCACTAGACACCTGCTCACATGCAGCATCTGATGAAGGCAAAAACACGACAGGGCGGAACAAGGACACTGAACAGCAAACATCAAACAAGAATCCGACAAGGACTGAAGCGGAAAACAGAGGAAGAAATAGGAACTCTAATGAGGGCAAAAATAGGGGACAGGTGTGAAAGAGTAAATGAGGTCGTTAGGAGAATGAGAAACAGCTGGGAGCAGGAACGGAACGATAGAGAGAGAGCGGGAGAGGGAGAAAGGGAGGAGGAGAGAGAAGGATAGAAAGAGGGAAAGAACCTAATAAGACCAGCAGAGGGAAGCACAGGGACAAGACATGATGATCAAAAACATGACAGTACCCCCCCACTCACCGAGCGCCTCCTGGCGCACTCGAGGAGGAACCCTGGCGGCAACGAAGGAAATCATCAATCAACGAACGGTCCAGCACATCCCGAGATGGAACCCAACTCCTCTCCTCAGGACCGTAACCCTCCCAATCCACTAAATACTGGTGACCACGTCCCCGAGAACGCATGTCCATGATCTTCCGTACCTTGTAAATAGGTGCGCCCTCGACAAGGACGGGAGGGGGGGAGGGAAGACGAACGGGAGCGCGAAGAAAAGGCTTGACACAAGAGACATGGAAGACAGGGTGGACGCGACGAAGATGTCGCGGAAGAAGCAGTCGCACAGCGACAGGATTGACGACCTGAGAGACACGGAACGGACCAATGAACCGCGGAGTCAACTTGCGAGAAGCTGTCGTAAGGGGAAGGTTACGAGTGGAAAGCCACACTCTCTGACCGCGACAATACCTAGGACTCTTAATCCTACGTTTATTGGCGGCTCTCACAGTCTGCGCCCTGTAACGGCAAAGTGCAGACCTGACCCTCCTCCAAGTGCGCTCACAACGTTGGACAAAAGCCTGAGCGGAGGGAACGCTGGACTCGGCGAGCTGGGACGAGAACAGAGGAGGCTGGTAACCAAGACTACTCTGAAACGGAGATAGCCCGGTAGCAGACGAAGGAAGCGAGTTGTGAGCGTACTCAGCCCAGGGGAGCTGTTCTGCCCAAGACGCAGGGTTTCGAAACGAAAGGCTGCGTAAAATGCGACCAATCGACTGATTGGCCCTTTCTGCTTGACCGTTAGACTGGGGATGAAATCCGGAAGAGAGACTGACGGAAGCACCAATCAAACGACAGAACTCCCTCCAAAACTGTGACGTGAATTGCGGACCTCTGTCTGAAACGGCGTCTAACGGGAGGCCATGAATTCTGAACACATTCTCAATGATGATTTGTGCCGTCTCCTTAGCGGAAGGAAGCTTAGCGAGGGGAATGAAATGTGCCGCCTTAGAGAACCTATCGATAACCGTAAGAATCACAGTCTTCCCCGCAGACGAAGGCAGACCGGTAATAAAGTCTAAGGCGATGTGAGACCATGGTCGAGAAGGAATGGGAAGCGGTCTGAGACGACCGGCAGGAGGAGAGTTACCTGACTTAGTCTGCGCGCAGTCCGAACAAGCAGCCACGAAACGGCGCGTGTCCCGCTCCTGAGTAGGCCACCAAAACCGCTGGCGAATAGAAGCAAGCGTACCCCGAACGCCGGGGTGGCCAGCTAACTTGGCAGAATGAGCCCACTGAAGAACAGCCAGACGAGTAGAGACAGGAACAAACAGAAGGTTACTAGGACAAGCGCGCGGCGACGCAGTGTGAGTGAGTGCTTGCTTTACCTGTCTCTCAATTCCCCAGACAGTCAACCCGACAACACGCCCTTCAGGAAGAATCCCCTCGGGGTCGGTAGAAACCACAGAAGAACTAAAGAGACGGGATAAGGCATCAGGCTTGGTGTTCTTATTCCCCGGGCGATAGGAAATCACGAACTCGAAACGAGCGAAAAACAACGCCCAACGAGCTTGACGTGCATTAAGTCGTTTGGCAGAACGGATGTACTCAAGGTTCTTATGGTCAGTCCAAACGACAAAAGGAACGGTCGCCCCCTCCAACCACTGTCGCCATTCGCCTATGGCTAAGCGGATAGCGAGCAGTTCGCGGTTACCCACATCATAGTTGCGTTCCGATGGCGACAGGCGATGAGAAAAGTAAGCGCAAGGATGAACCTTATCGTCAGACTGGAAGCGCTGGGACAGAATGGCTCCCACGCCCACCTCTGAAGCGTCAACCTCGACAATGAATTGTTTAGTGACGTCAGGAGTAACAAGGATAGGGGCGGATGTAAAACGCTTCTTGAGGAGATCAAAAGCTCCCTGGGCGGAACCGGACCACTTAAAGCAAGTCTTGACAGAAGTCAGAGCTGTGAGAGGGGCAGCCACTTGACCGAAATTACGAATGAAACGCCGATAGAAATTAGCGAAACCGAGAAAGCGCTGCAACTCGACACGTGACTTAGGAACAGGCCAATCGCTGACAGCCTGGACCTTAGCGGGATCCATCTGAATGCCTTCAGCGGAAATAACAGAACCGAGAAAAGTGACAGAGGAGACATGAAAGGCGCACTTCTCAGCCTTCACGTAGAGACAATTCTCTAAAAGGCGCTGGAGTACACGTCGAACGTGCTGAACATGAATCTCGAGTGACGGTGAAAAAATCAGGATATCGTCAAGGTAAACGAAAACAAAGATGTTCAGCATGTCTCTCAGTACATCATTAACTAATGCCTGAAAGACAGCTGGAGCATTAGAGAGACCGAACGGCAGAACCCGGTATTCAAAATGCCCTAACGGAGTGTTAAACGCCGTTTTCCACTCGTCCCCCTCTCTGATGCGTACGAGATGGTAAGCGTTACGAAGGTCCAACTTAGTAAAGAACCTGGCTCCCTGCAGCATCTCGAAGGCTGACGACATAAGGGGAAGCGGATAACGATTCTTAACCGTTATGTCATTCAGCCCTCGATAATCCACGCAGGGGCGCAGAGTACCGTCCTTCTTCTTAACAAAGAAAAACCCCGCTCCGGCGGGAGAGGAAGAAGGCACCACAGTACCGGCGTCGAGAGAAACAGACAGATAATCCTCGAGAGCCTTACGTTCGGGAGCCGACAGAGAGAATAGTCTACCCCGAGGAGGAGTGGTCCCCGGAAGGAGATCAATACAACAATCATACGACCGGTGAGGAGGAAGAGAGCTGGCTCTGGACCGACTGAAGACCGTGCGTAGATCATGATATTCCTCCGGCACTCCTGTCAAATCACCAGGTTCCTCCTGAGTAGAGGGGACAGAAGAAACAGGAGGTATAGCAGACATTAAACACTTCACATGACAAGAAACATTCCAGGATAGGATAGAATTACTAGACCAATTAATAGAAGGATTATGACATACTAGCCAGGGATGACCCAAAACAACAGGTGTAAAAGGTGAACGAAAAATCAAAAAGGAAATGGTCTCACTGTGGTTACCAGATACTGTGAGGGTTAAAGGTAGTGTCTCACATCTGATACTGGGGAGAGAACTACCATCTAAGGCGAACATGGGCGTGGGCCTCCCTAACTGTCTGAGAGGAATCTCATGTTTCCGAGCCCATGCTTCGTCCATAAAACAACCCTCAGCCCCAGAGTCTATCAAGGCACTGCAGGAAGCAGCCGAACCGGTCCAGCGTAGATGGACCGACAAGGTAGTACAGGATCTTGATGGAGAGACCTGAGTAGTAGCGCTCACCAGTAGCCCTCCGCTTACTGATGAGCTCTGGCTTTTACTGGACATGATATGACAAAATGTCCAGCAGAACCGCAATAGAGACAAAGGCGGTTGGTGATTCTCCGTTCCCTCTCCTTAGTCGAGATGCGAATACCTCCCAGCTGCATGGGCTCAGTCTCTGAGCTGATGGGAGAAGATGGTTGAGATGCGGAGAGGGGAAACACCGTTAACGCGAGCTCTCTTCCACGAGCTCGGTGACGAAGATCTACCCGTCGTTCTATGCGGATGGCGAGTGCAATCAAAGAGTCCACGCTGGAAGGAACCTCCCGGGAGAGAATCTCATCCTTAACCTCAGCGTGAAGTCCCTCCAGAAAACGAGCGAGCAACGCCGGCTCGTTCCAGTCACTGGATGCAGCAAGAGTGCGAAACTCTATAGAGTAATCCGTTATGGATCGATCACCTTGACATAGGGAAGCCAGGACCCTGGAAGCCTCCTTCCCAAAAACAGAACGATCAAAAACGCGTATCATCTCCTCCTTAAAGTTCTGATAAACGTTAGAACACTCAGCCCTTGCCTCCCAGATAGCTGTGCCCCACTCCCGAGCCCGACCAGTCAGGAGCGATATGACGTAAGCGATCCGAGCTCTCTCTCCTGAGTATGTGTTGGGCTGGAGAGAGAACACAATATCACACTGGGTGAGAAAGGAGCGACACTCAGTGGGCTGCCCAGAGTAACAAGGTGGGTTATTAACCCTAGGTTCCGGAGACTTGGAAGACCAGGAAGTAGCTGGTGGCACGAGACGAAGACTCTGAAACTGTCCTGAGAGATCGGAGACATGAGCGGCCAGGGTCTCAACGGCATGACGAGCAGCAGACAATTCCTGCTCGTGTCTACCGAGCATTTCTCCCTGGATCTCGATGGCAGTCTTGCGAGAATCCGTAGTCGCTGGGTCCATTCTTGGTCGGATTCTTCTGTTATGCTGATGAAGGAGGACCCAAAAGCGACGTAATAGAAACAGAGTCTTTATTCCAGTCTTAGACAAAAACGATACTCCTGATATATCTAAGGTAAAAACAAAACAGGAAAACTGAAATCCTCTCGTCAGTAGAGATGAACGACTGGAGACGCGACCACTAGACACCTGCTCACATGCAGCATCTGATGAAGGCAAAAACACGACAGGGCGGAACAAGGACACTGAACAGCAAACATCAAACAAGAATCCGACAAGGACTGAAGCGGAAAACAGAGGAAGAAATAGGAACTCTAATGAGGGCAAAAATAGGGGACAGGTGTGAAAGAGTAAATGAGGTCGTTAGGAGAATGAGAAACAGCTGGGAGCAGGAACGGAACGATAGAGAGAGAGCGGGAGAGGGAGAAAGGGAGGAGGAGAGAGAAGGATAGAAAGAGGGAAAGAACCTAATAAGACCAGCAGAGGGAAGCACAGGGACAAGACATGATGATCAAAAACATGACATTCTCAATACAGGTTGCGGGCGATTAAAAGTTTAAATTGTTGGATATCCTCACTCTGGCTGGATTCCAATAGGAATTACACACCACTTTGCAATTCGGCATAATGTGACTTGCAGGCTTGATGTGGTCTGTAAGCAACAAGTTTTAGACCACTGTGTTAAGGTGTAACTAGGCCCTCATCTAACAGCCTTATGATATATGTAATGTACTGTCACAATGAGCTTCATTTTAAAGATAACTTATTAATTTCAACCCTCACTTGGTGTACTCTACAGGACTGAAAGTCATTGAATACAACAACTATGTCTCCGTCATGGATGGTAACTCCGATTCACTCAAAATGCAAGGCACACTGTGAAATATGCAAATAATAGGTGAATAACAATGCAAATAAGGTAAAAATTTGAGTGAACATACAATTAAACTTGAGAATTTATGTTGGGTAGGTAAATTTGCCCAAATGAGGAGCAAACTCAAATCTTATTGCAGCTGGTTGCCTCAAGTACCTCTCACAGCCGCACACGGAACGGGGTGGAGACGGTTGGGGCCTTGCCCACCACACGTTTTCATTGGCTGAGGCATATTCACATTCCACCATGTTCGAGACGTTTGTTCATGTCGCCTGCGTGGTGATACATCAGCACGTACATGCAGACCCAGCACCAGACAATAATCAGCAAGGGGCATTTTTTTTTCTTCAAAAGGGGGGCACTCATTTCTATGTTATATTTATAGTTATATAAAATATATGCAACGAATCTTTCACCAACAGGTTTCTTTGGGCGCTTCAACATCATGGTTTGTGTTTTCAACATTCAAATAGACTAGGCTAATGTCAATCTCGACAAACAGAAAATACATCCCTCCATACCTTATATGTATAGTAGGCTTGGTTATAGGCGCAAGGAGTCTGGGTAGACAGGAAAAGGCCTAATACAATAAAATGACAAATCTAGGCTATTAAAGTGTTCTAGTTGCGCGCGGAATAGCTAATCGAAGGGGAGAAGAGTGAAGTTAAGCTTGAGAAAAAATAACTGGACCTGCTGGAGGCATAATATTATTGACAGTGCATTTCAGTATTAGCTATACAGACACTCAATCACTATGGTACTTTTTAATGGTGAGTTTACTAAATACAGTGCATTCGGAAAAGTCTTCAGTCCTTTTTTCCACATTTTGTTACGTTACAGCCTTATTCCAAAATGTATGAAATATTTAAAAAATTATCATCAATCTACACACAAAACCCCATAATGAAAATGCTAAAACAGGTTTTGAGAATTTTTTACACATTTATTAGAAATAAAAAAACAGAAATACCTTATTTACATACAGTACCAGCAAAAGTTTGGACACACCTACTCATTCAAGGGTTTTTATTTATTTTTACGATTTTCTACATTGTAGAATAATATTGAAGACATCAAAACTATGAAATACCACATATGGAATCGTGTACTAACCAAAAAAGTGTTATCCAAATAAAATATATTTTAGATTTGATATTCTTCAAAGTAGCCACCCTTTGCCTTGATGACAGCTTTGCACACTCTTGCCATTCTCTCAACAAGCTTCACGAGGAATGAAGGAGTTCCCACATATGCTGAGCACTTGTTGACTGCTTTTCCTTCGAGGTCGGGTGATTGTGGAGGCCAGGTCATCTAATGCAGCACTCCATCACACTCCTTCTTGGTCAAATAGCCCTTACAAGGCTTAGAGGTCTATTTTGGGTCATTGTCCTGATGAAAACAAATGATTGTCCCACTAAGTGCAAACCAGATGGGATGGCGTATCACTGCAGAATGATGTGGTAGACATACTGGTTAAGTGTGTCTTGAATTCTAAATACATCACAGACAGTGTCACCAGCAAAGCACCCCCACACCATCACACCTCCTCGTCCATGTTTCCCGGTGGGAACCACACATGCAGAGAGCATCCGTTCACCTACTCTGTGTCTCACGGCGGTTGGAACCAAAAACCTCAAATTTGGACTCATCAGACTAGAGGAGAGATTTCCACCGGTCTAATGTCCATTACTCGTGTTTGTTGGCCCAAGCAAGTCTCTTCTTATTATTGGTGTCCTTTAGTAGTGGTTTCTTTGCAGCAATTCATCCATGTAGGCCTGAATCACGTAGTCTCCTCTGAACAGTTGATGTTGAGATGTGTCTGTTACATAAACTCTGTGAAGTATTTATTTGGGCTGCAATCTGAGGTGCAGGTAACTCTAATTAACTTGTCCTCTGCAGCAGAGGTAACTCTGGGTCTTCCTTTCATCTGGCGGTCCTCATGAGAGTCCGTTTCATCATAGCACTTGATGTTTTTTGCAGCTGCACTTGAAGAAACTTTAAAAGTTATTGAAATTTTCTGGATTGACTGACCATCATGTCTTAAAGTAATAATGGACTGTCGGGCCTGTATTTCGGAGGACGCATGGCTCTCGACCTTCGCCTCTCCCGAGTCCGTACGGGAGTTGCAGCGATGAGACAAGACAGTAACTACTACCAATTGGATACCACGAAATTGGGGAGAAAAAGGGGTAAACATTTTTTTTAAATGATGGACTGTCATTTATCTTTGTTTATTTGAGCTGTTCTTGCAATAATAAGGACTTGGTCTTTGTTACGACTTCCGCCGAAGTTGGTCCCTCTCCTTGTTCGGGCAACGTTCGGGGGTTGACGTCACCGGCTTTCTAGTCACCACCGATCCATGTTTCATTTTCGTTTTGTTTTGTCTTCATTGTACACACCTGGTTTCCATTCCATAATCAATGTTCCTTATTTAACCCTCTGGCTTCCCCTTTTGTTTTGTGCGTGATTGTTTTTGTCAAGTGGTTCCGTGTACGTGTTCTGGATTGTTTATCCTTGTTGGATTATTGTTGATATTGAGTAAATATCGTGGCTTTACTCATACCTGTGTCCTGTGTCCGCTTTATTCCATTCACCTGGAACATTGACAGTCTTTTACCAAATAGGGCTATCTTCTGTATACCACCCCTACCTTGTCACAACACACTGATTGGCTCAAATGCATTTTAAGAAGGAAATAAATTCCACTAAGCTGTCATCAAGACAAAGGGTGGCTTCTTTTGTTACGGCTCTTTTTTGTGGAAAGAATAGTGGACCAAGGCGCAGCGTGGAAAGCGTTCATGATTTTGATATACAAAAAACACTCAAACAAAATAACGAAAGCGTACAGTTCCGTCAGGCAAAAAACACTGAACAGAAAACAAGATCCCACAAAACCCAAAAGGAAAATGACAACTTAATATGATCCCCAATCAGAGACAACGATAGACAGCTGCCTCTGATTGGGAACCACACTCGGCCAAAAACAAATAAATAGAAAACATAGACTTTCCCACCCGAGTCACACCCTGACCAAACCAAACAAAGAGAATAAAAAGGAACTCTAAGATCAGGGCGTGACATCTTTGAAGAATCTCAAATATAACATATATTTTGATTTGTTTTATTTGGATAACACTTTTTTAGGTACTACATGATTCCATATGTGTTATTTCATAGTTGTGATGTCTTCACTATTATTCGATAATGTAGAATAGTACAACAACAAACAATTATTGAATGAATAGGTGTGTCCAAAGCTTTCCACACCTGGATTGTGCAACATTTGCCTATTATTCTTTTTAAAATTCTTCAAGCTCTGTCAAATTGGTTGTTGATCATAGCTAGATAACCATTTTCAGGTCTTGCCATAGATTTTCAAGAAGACTTAAGTCAAAACTGTAACTCGGCAACTCAGGAACATTCACTGTCTTCTTGGTAAGACACTCCAGTGTAGATTTGGCCTGGTGTTTTAGGTTATTGTTCTGCTGAAAGGAATGCAGACTGAACCAGGTTTTAGTCTAGGATTTTGCCTGTGCTTAGCTCCATTCCATGTATTTTTTATCCTGAAAAACTCCCCAGTCCTTAACAACGATAAGCATACCCATAACATGTGCATCCACCGCTATGCTTGAAAATATGGAGAGTGGTACTCAGTAATGTGTTGTATTGGATTTTCCCGAAACATAACACTTTGTATTCAGGACAAAAGCCAGCCTACACTGTGTGTGCTCCCGAGGCTATGCTCTCAGTCCCAGGGCACACAGCTTGAAAACTCTTCCCTATTGATCAAGTTTTTTTAGGGAAACAACATTTTTCCAAATTAGGCTACAACAACACAATGCAATTGTTTTCAAGTGAAATTATTTGTAATTATGTTCCAAGTCCCCCGACTATCCGCAAAATTAAAAATTGTCCCGTGGCTGAATGTAGTTTGGGGACCCCTGCTCTAGCCGCTTGGTCAGTGATCGCTTCGCTAATCACTTTTCTGCATGGAAAGAGCTTAACTATGGTCATTTCACTTTGCAAATGAAAACATGTGGTGGGCCCACGGCCAACCCCACCACGTTTCATGTGCTGCAGCGAGGGATTTCTTGGCTGCCTTACAATTGTATACTGAATCAACGTCTTTTTTTGGTTTTAGTTTTGGTGGTTTTGCTAACTTTCTAAGTTTGGTATAAAGTAGACAGGGCCACAGAGATGTGAAGATCACAGCGTGGCCCATACCATATTATATGTGATTCGTGTTTTGAGAGATCACAAGACTACCCTGGAACATCCAGAGCCCAGGAAATATGAAGTGAGACTTCCGAAAATGTATTTTAAGCTTTCAGATGGAAGAATTCAATTATGTGGTCTTCGACTTCATTATGTCTGGCAATGGCATTTAGAGATTTCAAAAAGAGGAGAACTTGGTCTGCGTCTCAAATGGCACCCAATTCCCTATATAGTGCAATACTTTTAATCAGAAGTGTACTAAATAGGTAATGCCATTTGGGACAAAGCCTTGGAGACGCAGAGAACAAAGCAGGTCAACGTTCTGAAAGTGACAGGATAGAACGCAGCATAACAAAAGGAAAAACAACAACAAAGGGCAATACATTCGGTTTGTATCTTCCTCAAATTATCCCCAGCCCCAACTCTCGTCTCTTTGACATGATACACTGAATGCACAAACTGGTTTAGGCGACAAATGTTATTTTCACGCCACCCACTGTATCTGGTCTGTTTCCTTTAAAGGCTGTGGCTTATGGATTGAACTAGAACTAAACTTTGAATCCAGGCATATTTATAAGATGCGAAAGAAGAGGCGCCTACCCCACACACTTGCAAATGTTTCAACAAGCAAAAGGCAAACGAGGATAAACAGTATCTACAGTTGCAGTTTAAAGTCCAGGTAGAAGGATAGGATAGTGTATGCAGAGGCATTCTAGTTCATCTTGCACAATATCTTTCATATGCTGGTCAAATATGACCGGGCCTGCCAGGTGGATGCCCGGAGGGGGACAAGTTTTTCGCTGCTCAGCACAGAACTACAGGACACTGGGCTTATTGACAGAGAACCTTTGTGTTCTTTTGGAAAACAGCATCAGGTCATCACCTTACCCACCAAGCCCAGGGCTCTACTGTCAGCTTCTGTATATCTGGTGCAGACTACGACTTAACCATACACACACACACACACACACACACACACACACACACACACACACACACACACACACACACACACACACACACACACACACACACACACACACACACACACACACACACACAGTTTCCCCATCGCCACACTACTCAGATTGGATAGACATAGGCACATTCCTGAAGGTTAATCTAAAAGTCAAATTAGTCATTTTAGCCCTAAAAGCACCAACAGGGGTCAATTTTGACCTTAAGAGGTCAAAAACGTATTTTTTTTATCCTTCGTAATTTTTAGGACTTTGTCAAGCAACTACTTACTGACAAAATACAACAATTAACCATGATTTCTGTGTTAATATGGAGGAATGAAAAATAATCTATTTTGGCTGCTAGTGGTGTGTTGCTAAACTGAAAATATTGACCCAATAGTAAACTTTGTGATTAATGCACCAAATTTGGCACAGAGGTAGATGTATGTACTCTGTAAAGATATATATATGGAGCCACCCCACATTTTGCCACTGGGGGCGTGGCAGCGACTGTAACAAAACAAAATAACGCACAAAAACCTTCAAAAATACAATAAAAAATAATAAAAACATTTAAATACATATTTAGATGTTGATGCCTCTATACCAAGTTGAGAGTCTCATCTTTCAGATGCAATTGGAACTGAGTTGATAGCCCCAACTAGCTCTCACAGTCTCGCGTCAGAATTAGACGTTCATCCATGTTTCTCAAATGTCAAATTTATAAGTTGTTGCAAACGTCAAATTCCAAAGTGTTTAAGGTTAAGTTTAGGCAGTAGCTCAGAATTTTTAAGGTTAGGATTAAGTTTAGACATTTACTCCGAAATCTTAAGGTTAGGCATTAACTCCGAATGGTTAACCCTTAGTTTCATGTTAATTATTTCTGTGTTCCTGGTCCAAAATGACCGCCCCATTATAGCTGATTATAAATCTATAATAATGCATATATTATCACCTAATGTTGTGTTAGATCTTTTTATCAACTTAAGTTCTTGTGAACATTACAAGTTTTAAACTTCTATTTGCTATTTATGGCCTGTAGAGCTCATTGACCTGAGCTCATACAACTCATTTTTGAGTTTAAAAAAAGCATAATGTATGGATTATTTTGACTATAAGAAATACTCAGACGAAACATATTGTGCTATTTATTACAGACTATTTTGTGTCAAAGTTTAACAAGGACTCTCTCCTTCTCATCCGTGTCATGATCAAAGAAATGATCAAGAGCCTCACATACAGTATATCTGTCATGTTTTGTCTTTGATCTTCATGTCTTGTCCCTGTGCTTCCCTCTGCTGGTCTTATTAGGTTCTTTCCCTCTTTCTATTCCTCTCTCTCCTCCTCCCTCTCTCCCTCCCCCGCTCTCTCTCTCTATCGTTCCGTTCCTGCTCCCAGCTGTTTCTCTTTCTCCTAACGATCTCATTTACTCTTTCACACCTGTCCCCTATTTTGCCCTCTGATTTGAGTCCCTATTTCTCCCTCTGTTTTCTGCTTCTGTCTTTGTCGGATTCTTGTTTGATGTTTGCTGTTCTGTGTCCTTGTTCCGCCCTATCGTGTTTTTGCCTTCATCAGATGCTGCGTGTGAGCAGGTGTCTAGTGGTCGCGTCTCCAGTCGTTCATCTCTACTGACGAGAGGATTTCAGTTTTCCTGTTTTGTTTTTACCTTAGATATATCAGGAGTATCGTTTTTGTCTAAGACTGGAATAAAGACTCTGTTTCTATTTCGTCGCTTTTGGGTCCTCCTTCATCAGCATAACAGAAGAATCCGACCAAGAATGGACCCAGCGACTACGGATTCTCTCTACACTACCGTCAAGTTCCAGGGAGCAATGCTCGGCAGACACGAGCAGGAATTGTCTGCTGCTCGTCAGGCCGTTGAGACCCTGGCCGCTCAGGTTTCCGATCTCTCAGGACAGTTTCAGAGTCTTCGTCTCGTACCACAAGCTACTTCCTGGTCTTCCGAGTCTCCGGAACCCAGGGTTAATAATCCACCATGTTACTCTGGACAGCCCACTGAGTGTCGCTCCTTTCTCACCCAGTGTGATATTGTGTTCTCTCTCCAGCCCAACACATACTCTGGAGAGAGAGCTCGGATCGCTTACGTCATATCACTCCTTACTGGGCGGGCTCGGGAGTGGGGCACAGCTATCTGGGAGGCAAGGGCTGAGTGTTCTGACGTTTATCAGAACTTTAAGGAGGAGATGATACGGGTCTTTGATCGTTCAGTTTTTGGGAAGGAGGCTTCCAGGGGTCTGGCTTCCCTATGTCAAGGTGATCGATCCATAACGGATTACTCTATAGAGTTTCGTACTCTTGCTGCATCCAGTGACTGGAACGAGCCGGCGTTGCTCGCTCGTTTTCTGGAGGGACTCCACGCTGAGGTTAAGGATGAGATTCTCTCCCGGGAGGTTCCTTCCAGCGTGGACTCGTTGATTGCACTCGCCATCCGCATAGAACGACGGGTAGATCTTCGTCACCGAGCTCGGGGAAGAGAGCTCGCGTCAGCGGGGCTTCCCTTCTCCGCATCTCGACCATCTCCTTCCATCGGCTCAGAGACTGAGCCCATGCAGCTGGGAGGTGTTCACATCTCGACTAAGGAGAGGGAACGGAGAATCACCAACCGCCTTTGCTTCTATTGCGGTTCTGCTGGACATTTTGTCATGTCATGTCCAGTTAAAGGTCAGAGATCATCAGTAAGCGGAGGGCTACTGGTGAGCGCTACTACTCAGGTCTTTCCTTCAAGTTCCTGTACTACCTTGTCGGTCCATCTACGCTGGACCGGGTCGGCTGCTTCCTGCAGTGCCTTGATAGACTCTGGGGCTGAGGGTTGTTTTATGGACGAAGCATGGGCTCGGAAACATGACATTCCTCTCAGAGAGTTAGGGAGGATCACACCCATGTTCGCCTTAGATGGTAGTTCTCTCCCCAGTATCAGATATGAGACACTACCTTTAACCCTCACAGTATCTGGTAACCACAGTGAGACCATTTCTTTTTTGATTTTTTGTTCACCTGTTACACCTGTTGTTTTGGGTCATCCCTGGCTAGTATGTCATAATCCTTCTATTAATTGGTCTAGTAATTCTATCCTATCCTGGAACGTTTCTTGTCATGTGAAGTGTTTAATGTCTGCTATTCCTCCTGTTTCTTCTGTCCCCTCTACTCAGGAGGAGCCTGGTGATGTGACAGGAGTGCCGGAGGAACATCATGATCTGCGCACGGTCTTCAGTCGGTCCAGAGCCAACTCTCTTCCTCCTCACCGGTCGTATGATTGTTGTATTGATCTCCATCCGGGGACCACTTCTCCTCGGGGTAGATTATTCTCTCTGTCGGCTTCCGAAAGTAAGGCTCTCGATGATTATCTGTCTGCTGAAGGCATTCAGATGGATCCCGCTAAGGTCCAGGATGTCAGCGATTGGCCTGTTCCTAAGTCACGTGTCGAGTTACAGCGCTTTCTCGGTTTCGCTAATTTCTATCGGCGTTTCATTCGTAATTTCGGTCAAGTGGCTGCTCCTCTCACAGCTCTGACTTCTGTCAAGTCTTGCTTTAAGTGGTCTGGTTCCGCCCAGGGAGCTTTTGATCTCCTCAAGAAGCGTGTTACATCCGCCCCTATCCTTGTTACTCCTGACGTCACTAAACAATTCATTGTCGAGGTTGACGCTTCAGAGGTGGGCGTGGGAGCCATTCTGTCCCAGCGCTTCCAGTCTGACGATAAGGTCCGTCCCTGCGCTTACTTTTCTCATCGATTGTCGCCATCGGAACCCGAGGGGATTCTCCCTGAAGGGCGTGTTGTCGGGTTGACTGTCTGGGGAATTGAGAGACAGGTAAAGCAAGCACTCACTCACACTGCGTCGCCGCGCGCTTGTCCTAGTAACCTTCTGTTCGTTCCTGTCTCTATTCGTCTGGCTGTTCTTCAGTGGGCTCATTCTGCCAAGTTAGCTGGTCACCCCGGCGTTCGGGGTACGCTTGCTTCTATTCGCCAGCGGTTTTGGTGGCCTACTCAGGAGCGGGACACGCGCCGTTTCGTGGCTGCTTGTCCGGACTGCGCGCAGACTAAGTCAGGTAACTCTCCTCATGCCGGTCGTCTTAGACCGCTTCCCATTCCTTCTCGACCATGGTCTCAGATCGCCTTAGACTTTAGTACCGGTCTGCCTTCGTCTGCGGGGAGGACTGTGAGAGCCGCCAATAAACGTAGGATTAAGAGTCCTAGGTATTGTCGCGGTCAGAGAGTGTGGCTTTCCACTCGTAACCTTTCCCTTACGACAGCTTCTCGCAAGTTGACTCCGCGGTTCATTGGTCCGTTTCGTGTCTCTCAGGTCGTTAATCCAGTCGCTGTGCGACTGCTTCTTCCGCGACATCTTCGTCGCGTCCACCCTGTCTTCCATGTCTCTTGTGTCAAGCCTTTTCTTCGCACCCCCGTTCGTCTTCCCTCCCCCCCTCCCGTCCTTGTCGAGGGCGCACCTATTTACAAGGAACGGAGGATCATGGACATGCGTTCTCAGGGACGTGGTCAACAGTACTTAGTGGATGGGGAGGGTTTCGGTCCTGAGGAGAGGAGTTGGGTTCCATCTCGGGACGTGCTGGACCGTTCGTTGATTGATGATTTCCTTCGTCGCCGCCAGGGTTCCTCCTCGAGTGCGCCAGGAGGCGCTTGGTGAGTGGGGGGGTACTGTCATGTTTTGTCTTTGATCTTCATGTCTTGTCCCTGTGCTTCCCTCTGCTGGTCTTATTAGGTTCTTTCCCTCTTTCTATTCCTCTCTCTCCTCCTCCCTCTCTCCCTCCCCCGCTCTCTCTCTCTATCGTTCCGTTCCTGCTCCCAGCTGTTTCTCTTTCTCCTAACGATCTCATTTACTCTTTCACACCTGTCCCCTATTTTGCCCTCTGATTTGAGTCCCTATTTCTCCCTCTGTTTTCTGCTTCTGTCTTTGTCGGATTCTTGTTTGATGTTTGCTGTTCTGTGTCCTTGATCCGCCCTATCGTGTTTTTGCCTTCATCAGATGCTGCGTGTGAGCAGGTGTCTAGTGGTCGCGTCTCCAGTCGTTCATCTCTACTGACGAGAGGATTTCAGTTTTCCTGTTTTGTTTTTACCTTAGATATATCAGGAGTATCGTTTTTGTCTAAGACTGGAATAAAGACTCTGTTTCTATTTCGTCGCTTTTGGGTCCTCCTTCATCAGCATAACAATATCGTTTGGTCATTGTGCTGCCACAGAACGAATTGTGAGCAAGGCCTCAAAAAAGATTTATATACCAGAGCTGCATGGAAAAGTTCTATATATTATTGAAACAATGTTGCGATTGTTTGTGAGAATGCCAACAGGTGTGGTTCCCATGGGGGAAAGATTCTATTGGGGAAAGGTTCCCGTGGGGGTTGCCATGGAAGCCAAGAAGGGGAGTGACGTGTGTGTGTGTGTGTGTGTGTGTGTGTGTGCTCAAACATACATGAATGTGGGGGTCTGGGAGTGGAAGTGTGTCCATCAGATGAATGGGCATGTGCCTGGACTCAATTTTATACACTAATTGTAGTCTCACCCATTCATTTCTAATGACCAGTCATTTTTGACCTGGAACACCACAAAATGTATTTTTCAAACATCAAATTGTACTATAAATATATTAATTTTTTTAAATATATGCTTATTTTGAAGAATTTAAACAGTTTACTTGGGCTACAAAAGGTTAATTATAGAAAAAAGCATTTGATAGTGAGTGTCATTTTGACATTATTTCCAATTTAGGGTAGAAAAAGGACCCCTGTTGGTGCTTTTATGGGTCAAAATACACTATGTTGGTGCTCTTAGGGTTAGTTAAACACTATTATTATTTATTTTCAATATATTTTTTTGATTCGTTTATGAAATTAGTGTTTGTGCGCATGTGCTGTGTGTGCGTGTTTGTGTGTGTGTGCTTGTGTTCATGTGTGTGCCTGCTTGTGCACATGAGCATGCAAACGCGCATGCGTGCAGTTGAAGTCGGAAGTTTACATACACCTTAGCCAAATACATTTTAACTCAGTTTTTCACAATTCCTGACATTTATTCCCAGTAAAAAATTCCCTGTCTCAGGTCAGTTAGGAGCACTACTTTATTTTAAGAATGTGAAATTTCAGAATAATAGTTGAGAGAATGATTTATTTCAGATTTTATTTCTTTCATCACATTCCCAGTGGGTCAGAAGTTTACATACATTCATTTAGTATTTGGTAGCATTGCCTTTAAATTGTTTAACTTGCTGCGCCACCAGAGACTCTGGATTCGCGCCCAGGCTCTGTCGCAGCCGGCCGCGACCGGGAGGTCCCGTGGGGCGACGCACTATTGACCTAGCGTCGTCCGGGTTAGGGAGGGTTTGGCCGGTAGGGATATCCTTGTCTCATCGCGCACCAGTGACTCCTGTGGCAGGCCGGGCACAGTGCGCGCTAACCAAGGGAGCCAGGTGCATGGTGTTTCCTCCGACATATTGGTGCGGCTGGCTTCCGGGTTGGAGGCGCGCTGTGTTAAGAAGCAGTACGGCTTGGTTGGGTTGTGTTTCGGAGGACGCATGGCTTTCGACCTTCGTCTCTCCCTAGCCCGTACGGGAGTTGTAGCGATGAGACAAGATAGTAATTACTAACAATTGGATACCACGAAATTGGGGAGAAAAGGGGGTAATTTTTTTTTTAAATAATGGTTTAACTTGGGTCAAACGTTTCAGGTAAACTTCCACAAGCTTCCAACAATAAGTTGGGTAAATTTTGGCCCATTCCTCCTGACAGAACTGGTGAAACTGAGTCAGGTTTGTAGGCCTCCTTGCTCGCATACGCTTTTTCAGTTCTGCCAACACATTTTCTATAGGATTGAGGTCAGGGCTTTGTGATGGCCTCTCCAATACCTTGACTTTGTTGTCCTTAAGCCATTTTGCCACAATTTGGAAGTATGCTTGGGGCCATTGTCCATTTGGAAGACCCATTTGCAACCAAGCTTTAACTTCCTGACTGATGTCTTGAGATATTGCTTCAATATAGCCACATAATTTTCCTTTCACATGATGCCATCTATTTTGTGAAGTCACCAGTCCTCCTGCAGCAAAGCACCCCCACAACATGATGCTGCCACCGCCGTGCTTCACAGTTGGGATGGTGGTATTCGGCTTGCAAACCTCCCCCTATTTCCTCCAAACATAACGATGGTCATTATGGCCAAACAGTTATATTTTTGTTTCATCAGACCAGAGGACATTTCTACAAAAAGTACCATCTTTGTCCCCATGTGCAGTTGCAAACCGTAGTCTGGCTTTTTAATGGCGAATTTGGAGCAGTGGCTTCTTCCTTGCTGAGCGATATAGGACTCGTTTTACTGTGGATATAGATACTTTTGTACCTGTTTCCTCCAGCATCTTCACAAGGTCCGTTGCTGTTGTTTTTGGATTGATTTGCACTTTTCACACCAAAGTACGTTCATCTCTAGGAGACAGAACACGTCTCCTTCCTGAGCGGTATGACGGCTGCGTGGTCCCATGGTGCTTATATTTGTGTACTATTGTGTGTACAGATGAACGTGGTACCTTCAGGCGTTTGGAAATTGCTCCCAAGGATGAACCAGACTTGTGGAGGTCTACCATTTTTTTTCTGAGGTCTTGGCTGATTTCTTTTGATTTTACCATGATGTCAAGCAAAGAGGCACTGAGTTTGAAGGTAGGCCTTGAAAAACATCCACAGGTACACCTCCAATTGACTCAAATGATGTCAATTAGCCTATCAGAAGCTTCTAAAGCCATGACATAATTTCTGGAATTTTCCAATCTGTTAAAGGCACAGTCAACTTAATGTATGTAAACTTCTGACCCACTGGAATTGTGATACAGTGAATTATATGTGAAATAATCCGTCTGTAAACAATTGTTGGAAAAATTACTTGTCATGCACAAAGTAGATCTCCTAACCGACTTGCCAAAACTATAGTTTGTTAACAAGAAATGTGTGTAGTGGTTGAAAAATGAGTTTTAATGATTCCAACCTAAGTGTATGTTAACTTCCGACTTCAACTGTATGTGTGTGTTTGTGCGTCAGTGGGTATCATACCAGCAGTATTTGTATTAGAGTGGAACACACAGCGCTGGAGGATTTCCCAGCCTTGTGGGAGGTAATGAGCTTGTAATTGTTTTGGTGGCATCTGATGACACACTCACACATGCAAAACAATGTGTTATTGACTATTGATGTTAGTTATGAAATACTCTTTTGTCATTGAAAAAGGTAACCTTCAGACTTTAAATTTAGAACTGCACCTCTATGCCACTGTGTGTCAAAAAGGTACCTTTTTAATGTTAATGTGATGGCACATAGTTCTCAGCAGAGTTGGCCTTCTCTGACACAGGGTTCAGGCAAGTTCAGTCGTCTGCCGTAACCTGAAATTGCGTAACAGCATATTAAAGGAAGACCATGGAAGAGAGTCTAAAGGACAAGGTATTGAAGAGTATATTTTCAAAGCATCCATTATACACTGTAGATTAGATTGCCAAATTCAGAATTCTTGCTTATATAATAGTTTAGGAGGCTCATCTATTTCCAATATATATCATGGCTGATTAAACCATTATAAGAAATAGCAAGAAACATCCTGAATTACTCCAGTTGTTCCCTTATGCCCATTTCTACTGGCTGATCAAAGACCTTCCACAAAACAGACATCGTAAACAGCATTACTCTTTGTCATCATTGTGCTTGTATGTGCTCCTAAAACAATTTCCCCTTCCTCTCCCACAACAATTAATAATGAGAGAAAAGGGTCCAATTATTTGATCCCTGTCAAGTTGTACAATAAACCTCTGTCATTAGAGGCTGCATGTTCCAGGTGGAGGACTGTGCTTGGAGGGCAGTGGGGGGTGGACAGTCTCTGGGTGACTGTTAGGGATGGGGTGGAAATTGATACAGTATCGCAATATTATTTTTGAGGATATTATGTTGATTCTATGACTCCAAGTTTGTCTGACGACTCATACTGAATTGAATTCCGTTGCTCTATCTATCGCTACATACTGTACATACTGAGACCGCCATCATAGAAGCAATTTTGGCTGAGTGGTGTTGTAAAAATGTTTTTGTCAGCGATTGGATCATCTCCAACTAATCAGAGTATCTGTCACGGATCCCTCCGGAACTTTCATTACGCACATCTGTTCCCTATTCCCAATGATTAGTACTTGTATAAGTGTGCCGTTTTGGTTTCCATTGGGCTGTCGATTATTGTTAAAATGTCCGTGGGAGTACCTGTGCTAGTGTGTTTTGGCTTTCATGCCCTTGTGGATTGCGCAGATGATTACGGGTCTCGTCCCGTGTGTTAGTCATTGTGCAGGTTTGTTATTTATTTAAGGTACTCCTCGCTTTTTTGTTTGGGTTTTAACCCTGTGTTTTTGTATAGTGTTTGTTTGGTCTTCGTCCTCGTGCCTTTACATGGCACGCCGTAATTTGGGCTTAATAAAAAAAACTATTACACATTCCTGCGCCTGTCTCCCGATCCTTCATACCAGCGTGAGTGAGTAATTGACCATTAAGGGAGACAGCGGGACTGGCCCATCCGACGATGCTGCGACTGGGTTGCCCATCCGCAACTTCGGCAGCTGCAACTGGGTCGTCCGACGTCGCCACAACGGGTCTGTCCGGCGATGCAACTTTAGCAGCTACAACCGGCCCGTCCGACGCCACTGCTACTGGTCCGTCAGATGCCGCCGCAACTTGATCGACCCGCTCTGCGTTCCTGTGATTGTCCTCGAGGCGAGAAGTTGTCAGGGACGAGATCAAGTCCAGACTCATCGTGGAGAAGAAACCTTAGTGAAGGTGGCTTCAGGTTTTTCAGGGTTTTCCTCTCAAAATCACGCTTTTGTAATAGAAAAATAACAAAATTGGATGTTCTAACAATGCTTAAACCACATCACGAGATCCCTTTTAGGTCTGGGAAAAATCGAATAAATTAAAATTTAGGGTGTGCACCAGCAAGAGACTTGCTTGGTTAGCAGTGTTTCTGTAGCACACGTGATTGCAGAGTTTGCTACAAATCACCACTGGATTGTTGCAAATAATCATGATATCATTCTGCTAGGTAGGGATAGACTACTTTGTAGTTAACATTTAATGGAGGAGATTTTTGGGAAAGCATTTCCATCTACCAGAAAACAGTTTTGTTTAGTATCATCACTAATGACTCCACAAAGTGGTAGACAAATGCTCACACACAGAAAGGGTTATTTGTCACGTTCGTCGTTTGGATGAAGAGAGGAGGACCAAGGCGCAGCGTGATAAGAAATCATTCTTCTATTTATTTAACGAAACGAAGAACACTTAAACAAACTATGCAAAACAACAAACGAACGTGAAGCTATATATTAAACAAGTGCAGACACAGGCAACTTACATATAGACAATAACCCACGAAATACCCAATGGAATATGGCTGCCTAAATATGGTTCCCAATCAGAGACAACGATTAACAGCTGCCTCTAATTGAGAACCAATCTAGGCAGCCATAGACATACAAACACCTAGACTAGACACACCCCATAAACATACAAAACCCCTAGACAAGACAAAACACATACATACCCCATGTCACACCCTGAAATAACCAAAATAATTAAGAAAACAAAGATAACTAAGGTCAGGGCGTGACATTATTCCCACTCTGTTGCCTCTATAGAGAGTTTAAGGAAAATACGAATCACTTATGCATTTTGTTCATGTCTTATCATAATCTTGTGCAAATTAATTAGTTCTAATAAATTCAATACATTTAGCTGATTTCCTACGTAGTTGATTACATTTTAGAATATTGTTGAATTCTGTTTTAGTGTCTGGATTGCTTGATTCCGTCCGCGTTCTCCACATCACAGATTTTATGTGGCCCTATACTCCACTCACAATAGTTCTGTGCTGGATGGGCCAAAGCAGAGCAGCAGCCCTCTAATTTCACTGACTCACAGGAATGTCCTTTCTGGGTTTTGCATGTGGAAAATGTACACAATAGATGCTTACATTTTTAAAGCCACTGTGCTCTAGTTCCTCTGCACTGACCCTCGGGTCCATGGGCATTCCAAGGCCTCTATTCAAATCAAATCAAATGTTATTTGTCAAAGGTGCCGAATACAACAGGTGGAAACTTTACCGTGAAATGCTTACTCTACCGTGAAATGTTTACTCTATTGCCAGCCAGCCCAGGTTCAAGGCATCCAACATCTAACGACCGACTGGCTCTTTTTCTGCCACTGAATGCCACTTTTAGAGGGACGTGAGAGAGAACACAGGAGCCTGATTAGAAGAGATGAACTCAGGCGCTCGAGGGACAGGCCAATCCATGCACAAATAGCAAGGCTGATTGACTCTGAATGAGCTTATGGTTTTTGGGGGGTGGGGGGTGGGGTAAGAGACCCAGCTGAGTGAACTCAGGGGGTGTTGGAGTCTCGCTGACCTGATTCAACCCCACAGATTTGCTGCTCGGTTAGGTTGCCTCTTCAGATCTTCTCAATTTGCCTGTTTTTCCCAATGGCATTCTCACATGCAGAGATTTATTTTGTAAACAGAGCGCCCTGCCAGCAACAAGCTAGGCATTTTCCAGAGGAAGCCGGTGGGAGGAACTATAGGAAGACTGGCTCATTGTAATGGCTGGAATGCAATAAGTTGAACAGCGTCAAACATGTGGTTTCCATATGTTTGATGTGCTTCATAGGTTCCATTTATTCCATTCTAGCCATTCCAATGAGCCCGTCCTCCTACAGTTCCTCCCACCAGCCTCCTCTGGCGCCTTCACATTTCATCGGGAGAAAAGAGCCCCTACCCTGGTCTCATTATGGCAGAAACATGCGGAGCCCGTGAGTAGCACAGAGGAGAGGAGGAACAGGACATCAACTGAATAACCTTCCACTTCCTTGTTCCTTCTCATCCTCTCTCCAACCATCCCTCACTCCCTACCTCTGTCAAAAAACAATAACAACAACAGGATGGTAGGAAAAGATATAGAACAGTTTACAGACATGCTCTTCCACAAGCAAGTGCAGTGAGAGGATTTGCTTTTCTTAACTTGTGAATGTTGATGTCAAGAGCTGTTGCTGAAGTGATTTCCCTACAGGGTTATAAATACAACGCAGCCGCTGCTCCACAAACATCTCCCACTAGCCTCTTTTTCTCAGTTTATGACCGAGGTAAGTTTTATTTGCACTTTTACAGGCCGCCAAACACAGAGTTCTCCGTCTGGAGGGCCAAAACGGGGACCTGTGCATCCATGACACACACACACATGCATGCACGCACACAGACACATACACCACAATCAGTCCACAGGAAGAAGCAGCAGGCAGATGTATTGGTGACCACCGAACTGTTAACATCTTCGTAAGAGAGAGACATTCAAGGGCATATGTTTTCTTGGAATCGTGTCCAACATTCAACATGGGATTGGTTAAAGTATAGGCTTACCTCCAGCGCTGTGAGAACACCGGCCAACTGGGTGAAAGATATTGTGCATTACATTCTTCATGGTTTCCAGCAATTCCTGCTAAAAATAAGATAAACTCTATTCCAATATAAGTCAAACCAGGAGTCCTCTTTGGTGTAGCCTACAACTTGAACTGGAAAATATCCCAAATGTAAATGTGTGCTATTTATTATTTTGTGTCTTTTTGTTTCCATACGAGAGGGACAGGTGAACAAAAGTTAAAGGTCAACTTGAATGTAATCATCGATGTACTTCGTGTAGGCCAACATACACAATTACATACGCTTAAGGTCACCATGATTGCTTTCTGATCTCAGGGTCCACAAAAGCCAATTTTAAAAGAGAAAGAGCCACTTCTTGAGCCTTGCTTTCTTGTGAAGACCAAGGACTAACAGCAGCATGATTAGAGCTTGAGACCCCTGTTGGTCTGATAAAAACCTCCTCTAGTTCAGACGGTTCAAACTGAATATTAGACATCAAAGATAAACATAAGTCCATAGTCTCAGATTAGAAATGAGAAAGTGCTACTTGCACCCATAGATACAAACATCAGAGGCAGTGGGGCAGAGCGGGCAGACTGACTGATGGAGAGGCTTTTGAAGTGGAGTAGTACTCTGCGCAGTCATCAGTCTCTCTAGTACACACTCAGACTAGGGTTGTAAAATTTGGGTAACTTTCACAAAATTACCAGGTTTTACTGGTTGGAGGATTCTGGATTTCCTGACTATTCCCTCCTGATTCTGGGAAGCTTTCATCCAAGATTTCTGGAAAACCTGGACATTTTTGGAAAAGTTACCGGAATTTTGCAAACATACGTAAGTCAGAAACCTCTGTCACTGTCGGGAGACAGCACTTCTATGGTTATAAAAAACTGTAACTGTATTTTATTTTATTTTATTTTTTATTTTTTTAATTTTTATCCCATTTTCTCCCCAATTTCGTGGTATCCAATCGCTAGTAATTACTACCTTGTCTCATCGCTACAACTCCCGTACGGGCTCGGGAGAGACGAAGGTCGAAAGCCATGCGTCCTCCGAAGCACAACCCAACCAGCCGTACTGCTTCTTAACACAGCGCGCCTCCAACCCGGAAGCCAGCCGCACCAATGTGTCGGAGGAAACACCGTGTACCTGGCCCCCTTGGTTGGCGTGCACTGCGCCCGGCCCGCCACAGGAGTCGCTGGAGCGCGATGAGACAAGGATATCCCTACCGGCCAAACCCTCCCTACCCCGGACGACGCTATGCCAATTGTGCGTCGCCCCACGGACCTCCCGGTCGCGGCCGGCTGCGACAGAGCCTGGGCGCGAACCCAGAGACTCTGGTGGCGCAGTTAGCTAGACCACTGTGCCACCCGGGAGGCCGTAACTGTATTGTTGTTACATACAGTGCATTTGGAAAGTACTCAGACCCTTTGACTTTTTCCCATTTTGTTACTTCACAGCCTTATTCGAAAATGTATTTATTTAATATTTTTTCCATGAATCTACAAACAATACCTCTTAAAACAAAGTGAATTTAAAAAAAAAAACATTTTTGCAAATGTATTAAAAATAAAAAAGTGAAATACCTCATTTACATAAATATTCAGACCCTTTGCTATGAGACTCGAAATGTAGCTCAGGTGCATCCTGTTTCCATTGATCATCCTTGAAATGTTTTTACAATTTGATTCGAGTCCACCTGCAGTATATTCAATTGATTTGACATGATTTGAAAAGGCACACGCCTGTCTATTTAAGGTCCCACAGTTGACAGTCAGAGCAAAAACCAAGCCATGAGGTCGAAGGAGTTGTCAGTAGTGCTCAGAGACAGGAATGTGTGAAGGCACAGATCTGGGGAAGGGTATCAAAAAATGTCTGCAGTATTGAAGGTCCCCAAGAACATCCTTATTAAATGGAAGAAATTTGGAACCACCAAGACTCTTCCTAGAGCTGGCCGCCTGGCCAAACTGAGCAATCAGGTGAGAAGGGCCTTGGTCGGGAAGGTGACCAATAACCCGATGATCAATCTGACAGAGCTCCAGAATTTCTCTGTGGAGATGGGAGAACCATCCAGAAGGACAACCATCTCTGCAGCACTCCACCAATCAGGCCTTTATGGTAGTGGCCAGATGGAAACCACTCTTCAGTAAAAGGCACATGACATCCCGCTTGGAATTTGCCAAAAGGCACCTAAAGGACTCTCAGACCATGAGAAACAAGATTCTCTGGTGTGATGAAACTCTTTGGCCTGAAAGCCAAGCATCACGTCTGGAGGAAACCTGACACCATCCCTACGGTGAAGCATGGTGGTGAAAGCATCATGCTGTGGGGATGTTTTTCAGAAGCAGGGACTGGGAGACTAGTAAGGATCGAGGGAAAGAGATCCTTGAAGAAAACCTGCTCCAGAGCCCTCGGGACATCACACTGGGGTGAAGGTTCACCTTCCAACAGGACAACAACCCTAAGCACACAGGAGTGGCTTCGGGACAAATCTCTGAATGTCCTTGAGTGGCCCAATCAGAGCCCAGACTTGAACCCGATCGAACATCTCTGGAGAGACCTGAAAATAGCTGTGCAGCTACGCTCCCCATCCAACCGGACAGAGCTTGAGAGGATCTGCAGAGAAGAATGGGAGAAACTCCCCAAATACAGGTGAAGCTTGTAGCGTCATACCCAAGAAGACTGGACATTGTATACATTGCAATGTACTGAGCATTGAAGAAGGTAGTTAGAGTCGTGTTCTTGCTTTTAGCAAGTGTGCTAATAACTCTTTAATGATGTTCAATTAAGTGGGTCAAATTTAGCTACTTCTGCCCAGAAATTGATTGGTGAGGATTCTGTAACTATACTTTGGCCACCCAATTTGATGAACTGGTTAAAATAAGACATTAATACAACTGTGGATATATGAAGCACTAACATTACACTGAATGGTTATTCCAGCACCTGTTTTATTTATGATGAATATTGAATCGTGTAATGAGATTCATTTTTTGTCCTGAAATAAAAGTAATTTATTCTGGAGAGAAGGATATTATTGTTTATAGTCAGGGTTCTGTTTATGTGTCTCTTTGCACCTGTGTTTCATAAATCCCTTTTGTAGTGTAACACATTATGTATGTATATATATATCTATACTGTATATATATATATATATATATATATATATATATATATATATATATATATATATACAGTTGAAGTCAGAAGTTTACATACACTTAGGTTGGAGTCATTAAACCTCGTTTTTCAACTACTCCACACATTTCTTGTTTACTAACTATAGCTTTGGCAAGTCGGTTAGGATATCTACTTTGTGCGTGACAAGTAGTTTTTACAACAGTTGTTAGCAGACTGATTATTTTACTTATAATTCACTGCATTACAATTCCAGTGGGTCAGAAGTTTACACTAAGTTTACACTGAGTTAACTGTGCCTTTAAACAGATTGGAAAATTCCAGAAAATTGTCTTGGCTTTAGAAGCTTCTGATAGGATTATTGACATAATTTGAGTCAATTGGAGGTGTACCTGTGGATGTATTTCAAGGCCTACCTTCAAACTCAGTGCCTCTTTGCTTGACATCATGGGAAAATCAAAAGAAATCAGCCAAGACCTGAGAAAAAAAATTGTAGACCTCCACAAGTCTGGTTCATCCTTGGGAGCAATTTCCAAGCGGCTGAAGGTACCACATTCATCTGTACAAACAATAGTACACAAGTATAAACACCATGGGACCACACAGCAGTCATACCGCTCAGGAAGGAGACGCGTTCTGTCTCCTAGAGATGAACGTACTTGGTATGAAAAGTGCAAATCAATCCCAGAACAACAGCAAAGGACCTTGTGAAGATGCTGGAGGAAACAGGTACAAAATAATCTATATCCACAGTAAAATGAGACCAATATCGACATAACCTGAAAGGCCGCTCAGCAAGGAAGAAGCCACTGCAAAAAAACGCCATAAAAAAGCCAGACTACGGTTTGCAACTGCACATGGGGACAAATATCATACTTTTTGGAGAAATGTCCTCTGGTTTGATGAAACAAAAATAGAACTGTTTGGCCATAATGACCATTGTTATGGTTAGAGGAAAAAGGGGGAGACTTGCAAGCCGAAAAACACCATCCCAACCGTGGAGCACGGGGGTGGCAGCATCATGTTGTGGGGGTGCTTTGCTGCAGAAGGGACTGGTGCACTTCACAAAATAGATGGCATCATGTGAAAGGAAAATTATGTGTGTATATTGAAGCAACATCTCATGACATCAGTCAGGAAGTTAAGTTTTGGTCGTAAATGGATCTTCCAAATGGACAATGACCCTAAGCATACTTCCAAATTGTGGCAAAATGGCTTAAGGACAACAAAGTCAAGGTATTGGAGTGGCCATGACAAAGCCCTGACCTCAATCCCATAGAAAATGTGTGGGCAGAACAGAAAAAGTGTGTACGACCAAGGAGGCCTACAAACCTGACTCAGTTGCACAGCTCTGTCAGGAGGAATTGGCCAAAATTCACCCAAGTTATTGTGGGAAGCTTGTGACCCAAGTTAAATAATTTAAAGGCAATGCTACCAAATACTAATTGAGTGTATGTTAACTTCAGACCCACTGGGGATGTGATGAAAGAAATAAAAGCTGAAAGAAATCATTCTCTCTACTATTATTCTGACATTTCACATTCTTAAAATAAAGTGGTGATCCTAACTGACCTAAGACAGGGAATTTTTACTAGGATTAAATGTCAGGAATTGTGAAAAACGTAGTTTAAATGTATTTGGCTAAGTTGTATGTAAACTTACAACTTCAACTGTGTGTATATGTCACGCCCTGGCCTTAGTTATCTTTGTTTTCTTTATTATTTTTAGTTAGGTCAGGGTGTGACATAGGGGATGTATGTGTTTTGCATTGTCTAGGGGTTTTGTATGTTTATGGGGTTTTGGACCATTCCTCATTACAAAACGGTTTCAGTTCAGCAATATTCTTGGAATGTCTGGTGTGAACTGCTCTCCTGAGGTCATGCCACAGCATCTCAAATCAGGCTGAGGTCACTCCAGAAGCCGTATTTTCTTCTGTTGAAGCCCTTCTGTTGTTGATTTACTTTTGTGTTTTGGGTCGTTGTCCTGTTGCATCACCCAACTTCTGTTGAGCTTCAATTGGCAGACAGATAGCCTAACATTCTCCTGCAAAATGTTTTGATAAACTTGGGAATTCATTTTTCCATCGATGATAGCAAGCTGTCTAGGCCCTGAGGCAGCAAATCAGCCCTAAACCATGATGCTCCCTCCACCATACCTTACAGTTGGGATGAGGTTTTGATGTTGGTGTGCTGTGCCTTTTTTTCTCCACACATAGTGTTGTGTGTTCCTTCCAAACAACTCAACTGTAGTTTCATCTGTCCACAAAACATTTTGCCAGGAACATCCAGGTGCACTTTTGCAAACTTTAGACGTGCAGCAATGTTTTGTTTGGAGAGCACTGGCCTCTTCCGTGGTGTCCTCCCATTACCACCATTCTCGTTTAGTGTTTTACGTATCGTAGACTCGTCAACAGAGATTCTAGCATGTTCCAGAGATTTTTGTAAGTCTTTAGCTGACATTCTAGGATTCTTCTTAACCTCATTGAGAATTCTGCGCTGTGCTCTGCAGTCATTTTTGCAGGACGGAGCAACAGTACTGAACTTTCTCCATTCATAGACAATTTGTCTTACTGTGGACTGATAAGCATCAAGGCTTTTAGAGATACTTTTGTAACCCTTTCCAGCTTTATGCAAGGCAACAATTCTTAATCTTGAGATCTCTTTTGTTCGAGGCATGGTTCACATCAGGTAATGCTTCTTGTGAATAGCAAACTCAAATTTGTGAGTATTTTTTATAGGGCAAGGCAGCTCTAACCAACATCTCCAATTTTGTAATTTTTTGTAATTTGTAATTTTGTAATTTTTATTAGGTTCCCCATTAGCTAACGCTGTAACGCTAGCTAATCTTCCTGGGGTGCAACACCAATTAACAAGACATTACAAACAACCACAATCAAGACTTCACAAACATTCAACAAGTAGACAATACAGATAATTAAAATACTTGAGAGGAAACACTGTAGCTCCCTCCAGTAACCACGAGCACAACCGTTCCTTGATTTTAACTGGCGGCTTTATTCTGTAGATTTAGTCAGAATTATCACTTTCCGTGAGAACTATAAAGTAAATGAAAAATACAGTTAAGCATACTCTTACAACCTTATCTTACGAGTGACTTATTAGCTTGGTATAACTCTGAAGTGCTTACATACATAAACAGTTTAGCCGGCGCTATAACAGTATTAGATTAAACACATGAATAAAGGAAAAATACATCATTGGCTGCTTATTACAGAAGGGAGGAAATCAAACTTCACACTTATTATTCCTGGCATGAATTCACGCTTCATCCTTAATTATTATAACGTTACCATCCTAACATATACGCTTCAAACTTTATGAACTACACCCGATGACATGAAAACTTAGCTAACACAGCGCGGGATTGCCTTCCCTCCAAAAGTGTGTTGCTACAATAAGAATCCCCGTTACAACAGTTATTAGCTACGTAGTTCCGCTTGTTCTTATCATTTCCCCGCACAGCGGACACGTAAACAATTCAAACACAAAACAACGACATAACCTGTAAGTCTAACTGTCAGTTACAAACACATTTAACATTCAGTTGATGCTTTCTATTTCCTGTCCAGTCATATGGTCTATCTCATTAGATGTTCTTTTATTTTTTTCTTGAAGGTTGATTTACATTTTGCATGAGAAATATGGATTGGTAAAGAGTTCCATTCAGCTATGGCTCTATATAAAACTGTAGATTTAAGGTGATTTGTCCTTGGCTTGGGTTGCTTTAGCTACCCGGAATTTGCCTGTCTGGTTTGGTGGTTATGCGTGTTTCTAGTATGTACAAACCGGACTGAAAAATACTGTGTTTTTTTGATAAATCGAATATTCCTAAAGACAATCGGAAGACTAAATAGTAATTTGTTTTTAACGTGAAGCCATGAGAGATTCTGATGCATTTGGATAATATTCATACGCTTAGTGCAATGATGAGCTAATCTGCCAGCCCTGTTCTGAGCCATTTGGAGCTTTTTTCTATCTTTCTTTGCTGCAGATGTCCGTATAACTGGACAGTACTCTAAGTGTGATAGGACCCGGGATTGAATCACCTGATTCAGAGTGCTAGATGTCACATACTCTGAACATTTTCTTGTGACAGCAATTCCCTTACCCATCTTAATAATAATAGTGTCTATGTGTTCTGACCATGATAAAGCTGCGTCCAACATGACGACTAGTAGTTTCGTTTTTTCCCATTTACTCTACATGCGTTCTAATCATCGACAAATTCAATTGGGGATCATCAGCAAGCATATATCTTGAACCAAATACAATACATTTAGTTTTAGAAATGTTCAACACCAATTTGTTTCATATCAACCCATTAAGACACCCTTCTTAGTTCACTGCTCAGTACATCTGTTAGCTCATTACATTCTGATGCTGCGCTATACATTGTAGTCATCAGCATACATGACCATACCCAGAGTGGGTGGGGTTATATCCTTCCTGTTTGGCCCTGTCCGGGGGTTTCTTCGGATGGGGCCACAGTGTCTCCTGACCGCTCCTGTCTCAGCCTCCAGTATTTATGCTGCAGTAGTTTATGTGTCGGGGGGCTAGGGTCAGTTGGTTATACCTGGAGTACTTCTCCTGTCTTATCCAGTGTCCTGTGTGAATTTAAGTATGCTCTCTCTAATTCTCTCGTTCTCTCTTTCTCTCTGAGAACCTGAGCCCTAGGACCATACGTCAGGACTACCGGGCATGCTGACACCTTGCTGTCCCCAGTCCGCCCGGCCTTGCTGCTATTCCAGTTTCAACTGTTTCTGCCTGCGGTTACGAAACCCCTACCTGTCCCAGACCTGCTGTTTTCAACTCTTAATGATCGGCTATGAAAAGCCAACTGAGATTTATTCCTGATTATTATTTGACCATGCTTGTCATTTATGAACATTTTGAAAATCTTGGCTCTCTCTAATTTTCTCCTTCTCTCTTTCTCTCGGAGGACCTGAGCCCTAGGACCATACGTCGGGACTACCGGCCGTGGTGACTCCTTGCTGCCCCCAGTCCGCCTGGCCTTGCTGCTATTCCAGTTTCAACTCTTCTGCCTGCGGTTATGGAACCCCTACCTGTCCCAGACCTGCTGTTTTCAACTCTTGATGATCGGCTATGAAAAGCCAACTGAGATTTATTCCTGATTATTATTTGACCATGCTTGTCATTTATGAACATTTTGAAAATCTTGGCTCTCTCTAATTTTCTCCTTCTCTCTTTCTTTCTCTCGGAGGACCTGGGCCCTAGGACCATGCGTCGGGACTGCCGCCCGTGGTGACTCCTTGCTGTCCCCAGTCCGCCTGGCCTTGCTGCTATTCCAGTTTCAGCTGTTCTGCCTGCGGTTATGGAACCGCCACCTGTCCCAGACCTGTTGTTTTTCAACTCTTAATGATCAGCTATGAAAAGCCAACTGAAAATTATTCATGATTATTATTTGACCATGCTTGTCACTTATGAACATTTTTGAACATCTTGGCATAGTTCTGTTATAATCTCCACCCGGCACAGCCAGAAGAGGACTGGCCACCCCTCATAGCCTGGTTCCTCTCTAGGCTTCTTCCTAGGTTTTGGCCTTTCTAGGGAGTTTTTCCTAGCCACCGTGCTTCTACACCTGCATTCTAGCTGTTTGGGGTTTTAGGCTGGGTTTCTGTACAGCACTTAGATATTATCTGATGTACGAAGGGCTATATAAAATAAAATTGATTGATTGATTGATTGATTGATGACCTCTCTTGCTTTGTTCATTACTGAAGGTAAATCTTTAGTAAAGATAGGGTAGAGAAAGGGGCCTAGGCAACTTCCTTGAGGAACACTACAGTGTATATCTTTACTGTTTGAAAAGCTACCATAAAAGAACACTTTTTCCTTCTCATGGATAGATAGCTTTCCATCCTGGATAGCGCTGCGGACATAAAACCATAACATTTGAGTTTACCTAGTAACAGTTCATGATCAATTACATCAAAACAGCACTGAAATCTAGCAACACTGCACCAACTGACTTCCTGTCATCCATCCTCTTTAACCAATCATCTGTCATTCGTGCTAAGGCCGTACTCATAGAATGCCCTTCTTTGTATGCATGCTGGAAACATGTTATCAATCAGACCGTTACATGAGAAACAATCCTTGATTTGTACAGATACAAATTTTTCCAATTTTGCAAATCCAAGCTTACAGGATGACTATTAGGACCAGTGAATGCGTGGAATAACCTTTGACTCTTTCCAGACTTCTGGGAACACCCCATACATCAAGCACTTATTAAAAATATGAGAGATTGGTGTAGATATTTGGTTAGCTGTAACTCTAAACAATTTGGCGTCAAGATTTTCTGTACCAGGCGACGTGTCATCAGAAAGAGACAACAGCATCCTCTCTACTTCTTCCCGTTCTACTTGATGAAATTTGAAGCTGCATTGCCTCTCCTTCATGATACAATATTTTATAAGTGCATATGACATGGAGCCATCAGTTGGAATCATAGCATTCCTCAACAAGTCCACTTTGCCTGTAAAATATTAATTCAAGTAGTTTGCGATGTCATGTGGTTTTGTAATAAATATACCCAATGATTCAACAAAAGAGGCGAACATGTTTGAATTCCTACCCATAATAGTGTTCAACGTTCTCCACAGCTTTTTCCCATCACCCTTCACTTCATCAATGTTGTGCTGATAGAATCCCTTCTTCTTTTCTTTGTTTAGCTTGATTTCTTAGCAAGATTTCTTAATTTACAATAACTTTGCTTATCAAACAGAGTGCCAGATTTATCTGCTACTTTTTTTGGCATCAGCACGTTGAATCATTAAATTTCTCAGATCATCATCAATCCATGGGGCACCGTTTCACCTCACAGTGCATTTTCTTAAAAGGGCCATGCTTAATAGCTATACTCATAAATAATTTCTTAAACAAACTTAGTGACATTTCAGGATCATCCTTACGACACACTTCTAACCATTGCACATTCTCTTCCACAGATGAGTCCTGATTGAACCCGCTGTAGGACCTGCGGTAGATTATTTTAGGGCCAGCCTGTGGCATTTTAGTTTTCCTAGTGAGTGCAATCATGTTATGATCACTGTAACCTAGTGCCACTGATACAGCTTTAGAACAATGTTCAGCCATGTTAGTAAAAATTTGATCGATACAAGTTGATGATGTGATACCCGGACCTATTAGTGAACGTTCTGTTTGGTGATGTCATAACTTAGGTCAGGTTACATACATTGGCAACAGAAATACGTTTCTTTCTCATTGGACAGTTGGTGTTCAAAACATTTTTGATTCATATCTCCCAAATAATATATTCCCTTATTTTCATCCGATACCTTATCCAACATTTCGCAAATTACATCAAGATATTTCACATCAGCACTAGGTGGCCTCTAGCAGCAACCAACTAGTATAGGTTTCATATGTGGTCAATGCACCTGTACCCATAGTGCCTCTAATCCATTCAACATTAAGTCATTACGTTGTTTTGCAGGAATATGATTCTGGATGTAAACTGCAACTCCACCCCCATATCTATTTCTGTTCCTCCTGAACATATTGTATCCATGTATAGAGTTCTCAGCATCCTCAAAAAAGAGTCCAAGTGAGTCTCTGATATTGCCAATACATGAATATTGTTTGACTGCACTAGACAGCCTATTTCGTGAATTTTGTTCCTTAAACTACATATATTCGAGTGAGCAATTAACAGACCTTTCTTTGGTAGATTTACAGAATTTATATGTCCAAACATGAATCAGCAGTTGGAATTTGAGAGAGAGATACTTAGTCAGTGTGTGTGTGTGGGGCTGGAATTACTTGTGTCTGTCGCTCCTCCTAACTCCATGGGAGGGAGGGTGAATAATCAATTTGTCAAACCTCAGATATGCTATGTCACCTCGTTCTCTTGCGGCCTTCACGGCTGGTATTAGTTCCTTTCTTCTTTGACGAACTGCATCTGAGAAATCGTCATCGATGAAGATGAAGGACCCTTTAAGGCGTTTGGCTTTTTCAAGGACTGCAAGCTTATCCTTGAACCTGAGGTATTTCACTACAATTGGTCTGTGTCTGGTTCCATTGGCACCACAAGTGGCACCACCATTGTCACCACTAGTGGCCCCTGGTTTCCCAGACCGGTGAGCACGTTCCAGCTCTACCTGTTGATCCAGTTGCAGCTCCTCAGAAAACAGCTTTCGAACTTTGTCCTCTGATTCAGCCCATGTCTCACTTTGGCTCCTGGATACCATCTATTGCAAAGAGTATTTCTCCTCGATTGTCTGTCCAGGTAATCAGCCTTCCCAGACATGTTCTGGAGGCCCTCCCTGACTGTGGTGATTTCATTCCGCATAGAGGAACAGTTTCTGGAAAGTGTATCCTGTGTGGTCTTCAATACATCCACATCCTTCTGTGTGAACTGAAGGCTTGTTTTAATGTCTTGTACATCTTTAGTCAGGTCGTCCAGCCGTTTGTTGGTAGACTCCATGATCAGTTGTATGAAGCTTTTAAAGTTATTTTCCTGCTGAAGTATTATTTTCTTATATAAAACGTTCTGCTTCTCCAAGAGTTCACGTACCTGCCCAGCAGAGACCAATCTCGTCTCATTGATTGGACTCCAGGTTACCTGACTCCTGACTCCAATTAGCTTTTTGTAACGGCTGTCCTCCTCTTCTTCATCCGAAGAGGAGCAGGGATTGAACCAAGGCGCAGCGAAGTTTGAACACATAATGAATTTAATGACAAGACGGAAAACCAACACGAACTACACTTGAAATGATACAAAATAACAAACGACGTAGACTGACCTAAACATGAGAACTTACATAAACACGAAGAACGCACAAATGGAAAACAGACTACATAAACCGAACAAACCGAATACAGTTCCGTATGGTGCAGACATAACACAAACACGGAAGACAATCACCCACAACGAACACTGTGACAACGCCTACCTAAATATGACTCTTAATTAGAGGAACGCCAAACACCTGCCTCTAATTAAGAGCCATACCAGGCGACCCAAAACCAACACAGAAACAGAAAACATAGAATGCCCACCCAACCTCACGTCCTGACCAACTAACACACATAACAACTAACATAAATAGGTCAGGAACGTGACATTACCCCCCCCCACAAGGTGCGAACTCCGGACGCACCAGCACAAAGTCTAGGGGAGGGTCTGGGTGGGCATCTAACCACGTTGGTGGCTCAGGCTCCGGGCGAGGTCCCCACCCCACCATAATCCATCCTAGCTTCCTCCCTCTAAGAATGTCCACCCTCTTTTCATCCCCACAAAATCCTCTTAATAACCTCACTAATAAGGACAACACCGGGACAGAGAGATAAATCAAGACAGAGGGATAGATAAGAATATAGAGGTAGATTAAGATAGAGAGGGAGATCAGGATAGAGGGGCAACTCCGGACTGAAAAGCAGCTCCGGACAGAGAGACAGCTCTGGACTGATGGGCAGTTCTGGGTATCTAGCCGTTTCAGGCTGAAGGGCAGCTCATGGCTGACTGACGACTCTCGACGCTCATGGCTGGCTGACGGCTCTCGACGCTCATGGCAGGCTGACGGCTCTCGACGCTCATGGCAGGCTGACGGCTCTCGACGCTCATGGCAGGCTGACGGCTCTCGACGCTCATGGCAGGCTGACGGCTCTCGACGCTCATGGCAGGCTGACGGCTCTCGACGCTCATGGCAGGCTGACGGCTCTCGACGCTCATGGCAGGCTGACGGCTCTCGACGCTCATGGCAGGCTGACGGCTCTCGACGCTCATGGCAGGCTGACGGCTCTCGACGCTCATGGCGCTCTGACGGCTCTGGCTGCTCATGGCTCTCTGACGGCTCTGGCTGCTCATGGCTCTCTGACGGCTCTGGCTGCTCATGGCTCTCTGACGGCTCTGGCTGCTCATGGCTCGCTGGCGGCTCTGGCAGATCCTGTCTGGTTGGCGGCTCTGGCAGATCCTGTCTAGTTGGCGGCTCTGGCAGATCCTGTCTGGTTGGCGGCTCTGGCAGATCCTGTCTGGTTGGCGGCTCTGGCAGATCCTGTCTGGTTGGCGGCTCTGGCAGATCCTGTCTGGTTGGCGGCTCTGGCAGATCCTGTCTGGTTGGCGGCTCTGGCAGATCCTGTCTGGCTGACGGCTCTAGCGGCTCCTGTCTGGCTGACGGCTCTAGCGGCTCCTGTCTGGCGGATGGCTCTGTAGGCTCATGGCAGACGGGCGGCTTTGCAGGCTCATGGCAGACGGGCGGCTTTGCAGGCTCATGGCAGACGGATGGCTCAGACGGCGCTGGGGAGACGGATGGCTCAGATGGCGCTGGGGAGACGGATGGCTCAGATGGCGCTGGGGAGACGGATGGCTCAGATGGCGCTGGGGAGACGGATGGCTCAGATGGCGCTGGGGAGACGGATGGCTCTGGCCGGATACGGTGCACTGTAGACCTGGTGCGTGGTGCCGGAACTGGAGGCACCGTGCTAATGACAAGCACCTTCCTACTAGTGCGGGGAGCAGGGACAGGGCACACTGTACTCTCAAAGCCTACTCTATCCCTGATGCGAGGTACCGGCACTGGTGACACCGGGCTGAGGACAAGCACATCAGGATTAGTAGGGGGAGAAGATACAGTGTGTTCAGGGCTCTGGAGACGCACAGGTGGCTTAGTGCGTGGTGCCGGAACTGGAGGCACCGGGCTAGATACACGCACTACAGGGAGAGTGCGTGGAGGAGGAACAGGGCTCAGGATACGCACTGGTAGCCTAGTGCGTAGTGTAGACACTGTAGGTACTAGGCTGGGGCGGGGAGGTGGTGCCGGAAATACCGGACCGTGGAGGCGTACTGGCACTCTTGAGCATTGAACCCGCCCAACCTTACCTGGTTGAATGCTCCCGGTCGCCCGACCAGTGCGGGGAGGTGGAATAACCCGCACCGGCCTATGTAGGCGAACCGGGGAAACCATGCGTAAGGCCGGTGCCATGTATGCCGGCCCGAGGAGACGCACTGGAGACCAGACGCGTTGAGCCGGCCTCATGACACCTGGCTCAATACTCAATCTAGCCCTACCAGTGCGGGGAGGTGGAATAACCCGCACTGGGCTATGCACTCGTACAGGAGACACCGTGCGCTCTACTGCGTAACACGGCGCCTGCCCGTACTCCCGCTCTCCACGGTAAGCCTGGGAAGTGGGCGCAGGTCTCCTACCTGCCCTTGGCCCACTACCTCCTAGCCCCCCCCCAAGAAATTTTTGGGTGTTACTTACGGGCTTTTTTGGCTTCCGTGCCAGACGCGTTCCCTCATAGCTCCGGTTCCTCTCTCCGGTAGCCTCTGCTCTCCTCCGTGCCTCCAGCTCAGCTTTGGGACGGCGATATTCTCCCTGCTGTGCCCATGGACCTCTCCCGTCCAATATTTCCTCCCAAGTCCAGAAATCCTTGTTGCCCTGTCGAGCTTTCCCTTGCCTCCGCTGCTTGGCTCTGGAGTGGTAGGTGATTCTGTAACGGCTGGTGCTCTCCTCATCCTCGGATGAGGTGAGGAGAGAAGGATCTTCAGACCAAAACGCAGCTTGCGGGAAATAAGCCATCTTTTTATTTATAACAACGATGAAGATGGCAACACGAAAACAAAACACTTTCAAAACTACAAAACAAGAAAACGACGTTGACGAAACCTGAACATAAACTTACATAACTAAACATAAACTTACGTACAGGAAACAGACGACATCGAAACGAAACGAAACAAACAAACGCTACAGTCCCGTGTGGCACGAACATACATACTGACACAGGAGACAATCACCCACAACGAACACTGTGACAACGCCTACCTAAATATGACTCTTAATTAGAGGAACGCCAAACACCTGCCTCTAATTAAGAGCCATACCAGGCGACCCAAAACCAACACAGAAACAGAAAACATAGAATGCCCACCCAACCTCACGTCCTGACCAACTAACACACATAACAACTAACATAAATAGGTCAGGAACGTGACACTTTTGGAGAAGTCATTAGCCTAGAGTTTCACATACTTTTTCCAACCTACACTGTGAATTTTTTACATTTTTTATTATATAAATGTTTAAATAACACAATTATTTTCAGGTCTCTCCAGAGATGTTTGATCGGGTTCAAGTCCGGGCTCTGGCTGGGCCACTCAAGGACATTCAGACACTTGTCCAGAAGCCACTCCTGCATTGCCCCCTTACACTCAATTGTGTGCCCCCTTACACTCAATTGTGTGTCCAAAAAAGCACCTGGATGATCATCAAGACTCTTGGAAGAATGTTCTATGGACAGATGAGTCAAAATTATAACTTTTTGGACAACATGGGTCCCATTATGCCTGGTGAAAAGCAAACACTATTTTCCACAGTAAGAACCTTAAACCAACAGTCAAGCATAGTGGTGGTAGTGGGATGGTTTGGGGATGCTATCAATTCCCCATTACATATATCACCAGTAGTACATGTATCGTTAATTCATATAATTTCTAATCTACAATGCACACAAATGTAGACATATGTAGGAATATAAATGTGTCCATTTGGGGATCTGATAGTATTTCTGATTGGCTTAACGCACCACCACCAATTTAGCTGTGGACCTTCTCAAAGTATTGTTTTCTTCACCTCAAACAGCAAGTAAACAAAGTCTGTTTTTACATCCATTGAGACTAACAACAGTTCCTCAATGTATTTGAAAAATCACTCAGCATGAAAGGGAAAAATGGCATGCTCTGATCCAGTGGAAACTTCGTAAAATAGGCCTACATGATGACCTCTTGCGCAAATAGCCTTCAGTTGTGTGCGTCCTAAGCTTACGGGGGGAAATACAGAATATTTTATACAATGTTGCTAGCAGCGGGCCTGACCCAAGTTTATAGTTGATACAATGTTTTAAGTTTGTTGAAGACAGGCCATGCATACATAGCCAATGTGATTCATAGAATTCTTTTTTTTTTATTATGATATTTTCTACTTGCAGGCTGCAATGTTTTTATTTGTTGGCTTTATGAAGGCTATTTTTAATTTAGATTTGGATAGAATTTAGATTACCAGATGACAATGAATTTGAGATACGAAGACATTATCATAAATTAAATTAGTTTAAAAAATAGTTCCACGGAAATGTGCATATGAAAATGATAACTGGCACACAGATCTGTAGAAATTGTAAGATATATTGGCATTCCACATGAAAACGGTTGCCGACTCCTTGTGTAGCCTATTACCAGCAACTTCAGTAGAGTAACGGCAGAATCTGCAAAAGCCAGCAGGAGCGAGAGGAGGATGGGTGGGTCAGGTTAAGGATTTTTTATTTTGGTTATCTTGATCTCTGGCTCCCTCTTAAGTAATTTGTGTCTTATTTCGTCAAACAGTGTCCTTAAAGCATCAGACAAGCTTAACACATATAGTTGATTTTATTAAAACACATATATATGGAAAAATACACATTTTTAAAATTTCGACCAATTGATTGGTCAAAAGAACAGACGACTTTCGGTCTACAAATATTTTTGGGGCTGAGGGACAGTCCTAATTATTTTAGCCCAGCACCTAAGGTTTTAAGGATGTGCATATGACCAAACTTTTCACAGATATAGATATAAAAAGGAATACTATGTATGAATATATATTTTTTAAGTTATTCAAGTATACATTTTTTATCATTTAACAAAGTTATTAGATTTCTCAGGGCCCTGCCCGATAGCATATTAGCACATCATACGTGCTCTCAGCCTCAAGGCAAAAATGTGTAGAATTGCAGGAAATTAGCTGTTTTCCCCCAAAAATTGCAGTATGTCACTGAACAACACTCAGATATACAGTACCAGTCAAAAGTTTGGACACACCTACTCATTCCAGGGTTTTACTTTATTTTTACTATTTTATACATTATGTAATAATAGTGAAGACGTCAAAACTATGAAATAACACATATGGAATCATGTAGTAACCAACAAAGTGTTAAACAAATGTAAATATATTTTTTTATTTGAGATTCTTCAAAGTACCACCCTTTGCCTTGATGACATCTTTGCACACTCTGATGAAGGTGCACATGGACCTATTTATATAATGAATATAAAATCGGAGGGAAGAAATGACGTATTAAAGATTACAACCGCTTACTTTCGGTTATTTGAACATGAGATCCTCTCCCAAATGTCATTATTTTTTAAACAAGGACTTGAAAATGAGATTGTGAACTCTGCAAAAAACGTTTCCAGTCCGAGAATGAGAATGGTATATGACTGTAATTAATACATTCATTCAATACATTGGAATACAAAATAAGCCATCCATCCACCATTATGGGCTATTAGCAGGACAACAGACTCCTTCCAAGAAGTAGGTTATGGGGAGAATTGTGTCGTTACGGATGAATGTTTTCAGTTGACGCCAAACAAGTTAGATTGGGTTTAAATCAGGAGACCTACATGTAGAGATGAGGGGGGGAAATTGTATATACTGTAGGCCTACCGTAGATGTTGTAGGTCTTTCATTTATTTATTTTTATTTAACCTGTTGAGGCTGGGGGCGCTGTTGTCACTATTTATGCTAATCGTGTAATTTTTGAAACGGCTTCCCACAAAATTCTTGATCGTACAATATGCATATTATTATTCTTATTGGATAGAAAACAGTCTATAGTTTCTATAGGAGTTGAAATTTTGTCTCTAAGTGGAACAGAACCCATTCTACAGCAATTTCCCTGACATGGAGTCAGATTTCAGAAATGTTGGCCCCTGATCTGGAGTCAGTTAAAAGGCCACAGTTATTGCTATGAGTATACGGACACTGCTTACGTCTTCCCCTGGATGCCTTTACGTGATGACGATTTGAATGGGGTCGATTGCGCGTTCACAGGCACTACAAATTTAAAAACCCTGTAGCTAGGAACTCTTTTCTTGCTGCGTCATGCGCCTGGAGGACATCGACCCGCACTTGTTCCAAGCATTAGTGGAGGGAGTAATATTACTCTGGTCATGTTTCTACTCGTTATAGGAGTTAAAAACATCATAAGGTAGTTAATTTAAAGCGTTTTATAGCAATTTATATCCGTTTAGTGCGATTTTGGGACATTTATTTCTGAAACGCTGTGAATTGCTGGGCACGCTTCCAGTTCATCCCGAACGCAGTTGGCATTTCCACATGGCAAGAGGACAGCTTTCCACCAAAAGACGATTAGACCCAAGAAAGGATCCTTTGCCCAAGATACTGATGGAAGAACAGCTCAAAGTAGGACATTTTTATTATGATAAATCGTGTTTCTGTCGAAAAATGTTAGTGGCTTAGGACGCCATGTTTTTTGACGTAGCTTGGCTTGGCGCAAACTGTATTGAAAAGTAAGGATAATTTAAAAAATGTAATTCCGCGATTGTATTAAGAATTAAATTGTCTATCAATCCCTGTCCACCCTATATTTTTTAGTAACGTTTATGAGTATTTATGTATAAGAGTAGATCACTGTCTAATATGGCGCACGGACATTTTCTCACCAGCTGGGCTACATTTCACATTGTCTAACCATGATTTTGGTGGCTAAATATGCACATTTTCGATCAAACTCTATATGGATTGTGTAATATGATGTTACAGGAGTGTCATCTGAAGAATTCTGAGAAGGTTAGTGAAAAAATTAATATATTTTGGCGATGTTGACGTTATCGCTCACTTTGGCTAGAATCAATGCTGGGCTGCTATGTGCTATGTGCTATGCTAATATAACGATTTATTGTGTTTTCGCTGTAAGACACTTAGAAAATCTGAAATATTGTCTGTATTCACAGGATCTGTGTCTTTCGATTAGTGTATGCTGTGTATTTTTACGAAATGTTTGATGATTAGTAAGTAGGTAAACACGTTGCTCTATGTAGTTATTCTAGTCCATTTGTGACGGTGGGTGCAATTGTAACCTATGCCATCTACCTGAAATATGCACTTTTTTCTAACAAAACCTATCCCATACCATAAATATGTTATCAGACTGTCATCTGATGAGTTTTTTTCTTGGTTAGGGGCTATAAATATCTTAGTTTAGCCGAATTGGTGATAGCTACTGGTGTTGGTGGACAAATAAAAGATGGTGGATTATGCTAATGTGTTTTTAGGTAATAGATTTACATCTTTACATATTGTGTCTTCCCTGTAAAACATTTTAAAAATCGGACATATTGGCTGGTTTCACAAGATCTGTGTCTTTCATTAGCTGTATTGGACTTTAATGTGTGAAAGTTAAATATTTTAAAAAATATATATTTTTTTAATTTCGCGGCTCTGCCTTTTCAGTGGGGGTGGGGGGGAGTGCCGCTAGCGGCACCCTCAGCCTAGACAGGTTAACCTTTATTTTACTACATAAAGATCTACATACTCTGCTGATGTCTTGACCCTGTTTATGCTCTCATTTGCAATGCAAACCCGGGTGTCAGGGCGACTACCCGTTCCAGGATTAGGACTGTAACCACCAGAGGACTTGAAAATGAGCCGGAGCTGAGAGGATCACCAAAACTAAAGGTATTTTGGTTTCAGTACATTTTCTTGAAAAAAATGTATATAGCCTATATATGTGTAGGCAAACTGTGTAATAAAATCGATAATTGGGTACTAAAAACGTGAATGTGTTTTCACAGAGCATACAACCGTGCCGACAACCATCCGTGAAGTGGACAAAGGGCTGGACAACGGGCCGCACTGAAAAAAAAACGCATGCTTCCCAAGAAAGCGGTTAGTTTTGCTAGATTCTTAAAATGTGTTTCTGTACGCAGCATTTGTGTGTTGGAGTCACTTTTAATTCTTAATTGTTCTACCATTTCTATTATAGGCCACTGTAATCGATGAGGGCTCAGGGCGATACCATTCTGCTCACCTGATGAAAGTGCACATGGATCAGATTCAAACTGAGCAAGGCCAGGCGGACTGGGGACAGCAAAGCAAGGCCAGGCGGACTGGGGACAGCAAGGAGTCATCATGCCCGGTAGTCCTGACGTATGGTCCTAGGGCTCAGGTTCTCAGAGAGAGAGAAAGAAAGAGAGAACGAGAGAATTAGAGAGAGCATACTTAAATTCACACAGGACACTGGATAAGACAGGAGAAGTACTCCAGGTATAACCAACTGACCCTAGCCCCCCGACACATAAACTACTGCAGCATAAATACTGGAGGCGGAGACAGGAGCGGTCAGGAGACACTGTGGCCCCATCCGATGATACCCCCGGACAGGGCCAAACAGGAAGGATATAACCCCACCCACTTTGCCAAAGCACAGCCCCCGCACCACTAGAGGGATATCTTCAACCACCAATTTACAATCCTGAGACAAGGCCGAGTATAGCCCACAAAGATCTCCACCACAGCACAAACCAAGGGGGGGCGCCAACCCAGACAGGAAGATCACGTCAGTAACTCAACCCACTCAAGTGACGCACCCCACCTAGGGACGGCATGAAAGAGCACCAGTAAGCCAGTGACTCAGCCCCTGTAATAGGGTTAGAGGCAGAGAATCCCAGTGGAGAGAGGGGAACTGGCCAGGCAGAGACAGCAAGGGCGGTTCGTTGCTCCAGAGCCTTTCCATTCACCTTCACACTCCTGGGCCAGAATACACTCAATCATATGACCTACTGAAGAAATAAGTCTTCAGTAAAGACTTAAAGGTTGAGACCGAGTCTGCGTCTCTCACATGGGTAGGCAGACTGTTCCATAAAAATGGAGATCTATAGGAGAAAGCCCTGCCTCCCGCTGTTTGCTTAGAAATTCTAGGGACAATTAGCAGGCCTGCGTCTTGTGACCGTAGCGTACGTATAGGTATGTACGGCAGGACCAACTCGGAAAGATAGGTAGGAGCAAGCCCATGTAACGCTTTATAGGTTAACAGTTAAACCTTGAAATCAGCCCTTGCCTTAACAGGAAGCCAGTGTAGGGAGGCTAGCACTGGAGTAATATGATCAAATTTCTTGGTTCTAGTCAGGATTCTAGCAGCCGTATTTAGCACTAACTGAAGTTTATTTAGTGCTTTATCCGGGCAGCCGGAAAGTAGAGCATTGCAGTAGTCTAACCTAGAAGTAACAAATGCATGGACAAATTTTTCTGCATCATTTTTGGACAGGAAATGTCAGATTTTTGCAATAATACGTAGATGGACAAAGCTGTCCTTGAAACAGTCTTGATATGTTCGTCAAAAGAGAGATCAGGGTCAAGAGTAACGCCGAGGTCCTTCACAGTTTTATTTGAGACGACTTTACAACCATCAAGATGAATTGTCAGATTTAACAGAAGATCTCTTTGTTTCTTTGGACCTAGAACAAGCATCTCTGTTTTGTCCGAGTTTAAAAGTAGAACATTTTCAGCCATCCACTTCCTTATGTCTGAAACACAGGCTTCTAGCGAGGGCAATTTTGGGGCTTCACCATGTTTCATTGAGATGTACAGCTGTGTGTCATCCGCATAGCAGTGAAGAATACCAACTGGGATGGATCCTGGGGCAAATGTGGCTTACCAGTGATCCTCTGGGTGGTAATCAATATATAATTATTATATATATATATTTATATATATATTTTTCTTCCCCAGAACATTAACCATATGTGTTCTTTTGTTTTGTACTGTTCTGTAGTTTCAACCCAATGATTCGTCTGACAAACAAAGACCTTTGTGTGCTGCAGGCCCAGGCATGTAGCTCAGGACCTGAAACAAGGATAGGCATATTCTTGATACCATTTGAAAGGAAACACTTTGAAGTTTGTGGAAATGTGAAATTAACGTAGGAGAATATAACACATTAGATTTGGTAAAAGATATGCGTTTTGTTGTATTTTTTTTGTACCACCATCTTTGAAATGCAAGAGAAAGGCCAGGTATTATTCCAGACAAGGCGCAATTTAGATTTTGGCCACTAATTTAGATTTTGGCAGCAGCGTGTTTGCAAAGTTTTAGGCTGATCCAATGAACCATTGCAATTCTGTTCAAAATGTTGTGTCAAGACTGCCCAAATGTGCCTAATTGGTTTATTAATACACTTTCAAGTTCATAACTGTGCACTCTCCTCAAACAATAGCATGGTATTATTTCACTGTAATAGCTACTGTGAATTGGACAGTGCATTTAGATTAACAAGAATTTAAGCTTTCTGCCAACATCAGATATGTCTATGTCATGGGAAATTTTCTTGTTTCTTACAACCTCATGCTAATCACATTAGCCTTCGTTAGCTCAACCGTCCCGCAGGGGACCCACCAATCCTGTAGAGAATATATATATATATATATATATATATATATATATATATATATATATATATATTCTCTACAGGATATATATATATATATATATATATATATATATATAGAGAGAGAGAGAGAGAGGATTGAAACACACACAGAGACGTGTGCAATATAGCAATAAGAATGTCAGTTTAATATGCAGTGCAGATCAGCTCCTATTAGTCTTTTCAGAGTTTTAAGAATTGTGTGTGTTCAACTATTTGTGACGTTGTGGCATTTAAAGCATATTGAAGATAGAAGCAATAGGATTTTAAGCAATAGCCAACCTGCGTGTGGTCAACTATTTCAGCACCGTTTCACGCTGCTCTGGGACTGGTCTTGATAAATCAACAAGACTTTTATTTTCACTGAATCTCCGTTTGAATATTGGTTAGACTACAATTAGGGGGTGGAAATGTTAAGATTATTTTGCTACTGCCTACTCCCGACCAGTCACGTTGTACTGCAGCATATTTTCTTGGAATTTTTCTTGGAATAGAAACACCATAATATTAATCAAATTAATGAAGCTACATTTCTTAAAATCAATCCCATATACTGTGTTACAAGAAGAACCACTGTATGTGTTATTCATAGTTTTGATGTCTTCACTATTATTCTACAATTAAAAAAATAGTAAAAATAAAGAAAAACCCTTGAATGTGTAGGTGTGTCCAAACTTTTCACTGGTACTATATATATACACACACACACACACACACACACACACACACACACACACACACACACACACACACACACACACACACACACACACACACACACACACACACACACACACACACACACACACACACACACACACACACACACACACACACGTTGAGAGACACAGTGCAGCGCAATTGGATTGTGGAGGATTAACTGCCTTGCTCAAGTGCACAGTGGCAGGAGATGGTACATGGAATCTGAGACCAGCAGCTTTCCAGCTCCCAGTTCAGATCCATTCCCATTTTTGTGTCGCCCAGTACAGGACTTGAACCAGCAACCTTCCACCCCTATCTGTGTTTATATTGTGCATGAGTTTCTAGTGGATAGACCATATGCTTCAGGAGAAAATAGCTTAATAAAAAAACATTGGCTCAACAATAATGTCATTTGAAAGCAGGATCTACTAATGTCTATTTTCACAACAGCCACTCACACAATCACCCTTTCCATGCAAATTGATAACATTAAATGTCCTTTAAAAAACAGATATACCTTATTTACGTAAGTATTCAGACCTTTTGCCATGAGACTTGAAATTGAGCTCAGGATTGATCATCCTTGAGATGTTTTTACAACTTGATTGGAGTCCACCTGTGGTAAATTCAATTGATTGGATGTGATTTGGAAAGGCACACACCTGTCTATATAAGGTCCAACAGTTGACAGTGCATGTCAGAGCAAAAACCAAGCCATGAGGTCGTAGGAATTGTCTGTAGAGCTTTGAGACAGGATTGTGTCGAGGCACAGATCTGGGGAAGGGTACCAAAACATTTCTGCAGCATTGAAGGTCCAGAAGAACACAGTGGCCTCCATCATTCTTAAATGGGAAAAGTCCTCGAGCTGGCCGCCCAGCCAAACTGATCAATAGGGGGAGAAGGGGCTTTGTCAGGGAGGTGACCAAGAGCGGTGAAGCATGGTGGTGGCAGCATCATGCTGTGGGGATATTTTTCAGCAGCAGGGACTGAGAGACTAGTCAGGATCGATGGAAAGATGAACGTAGTAAAGTACAGAGAGATCCTTGATGAAAATCTGCTCCAGAGCACTCAGGACATCAGACTGGGGCGAAAGTTCACCTTCCAAAAGGACAACGACCCTAAGAACACAGCCAAGACAACGCAGGAGTGGCTTCTGGACAAGTCTCTGAATGTCCTTAAGTGGCCCAGCCAGAGCCCGGACTTGAACCCAATCAAACATCTCTGGAGAGACCTGAAAATAGCTGTGCAGCAATGCTCCCCATCCAACCGGACAAAGCTTGAGAGGATCTGCAGAGAAGAATGGGAGAAACTCCCCAAATACAGGTGTGCCAAGCTTGTAGCATCATACCCAAGAAGACTCAATGCTGTAATCGCTGCTAAAGATGCTTCAACAAAGTACTGAGTAAATGGTAAATGTGATATTTCAGTTTTTTATGTTTTATAAATTCGTAACAAATTCTCAAAACCTGTTTTTGCTTTGTCATTATAGGGTATTGGGTGTAGATTGATGAGGAAAAAAACGATTTCATCAATTTTAAAATAAGGCAGATTTCTTTTGTGGAAAAAGTCAAGGGGTCTAAATACTTTTCGAAGGCACTGTATCCGTCCATTACAGTAGAGCTGAGTCTGCCCCTTCCTGGAAGAGAGAAACACTGTAAATCAGCAAACATAGTGGAATAAAGAACAGGGTGGGGATCAGAAAGCGTTAAACCCGGCATATAGATCTGCTGGGGGACAAAAAAGTGTTTCAAGGACAAAGACCCTCGAGGACCAAGGACCAAAAACTAAGCAGCACTTCAAAGACCAAGACCCTCAAGGACCAAGGACCAAAGACTAAGAAGTGCTTCAAGGATCAAGACCCTCAAGGACCAAGGACCAAAGACTAAGAAGTGCTTCAAGGACCAAGACCCTCAAGGACCAAGGACCAAAGACTAAGAAGTGCTTCAAGGACCAAGACCCTCAAGGACCAAGGACCAAAGACTAAGAAGTGCTTCAAGGACCAAGACCCTCAAGGACCAAGGACCAAAGACTAAGAAGTGCTTCAAGGACCAAGACCCTCAAGGACCAAGGACCAAAGACTAAGAAGTGCTTCAAGGACCAAGACCCTCAAGGACCAAGGACCAAAGACTAAGAAGTGCTTCAAGGACCAAGACCCTCAAGGACCAAGGACCAAAGACTAAGAAGTGCTTCAAGGACCAAGACCCTCCTCAAGAGGTGTGACATCAAGCCTTTAAATCTGGAGATCCTGGCAACCAACCCTCCATACCTGGCGTTCCACCTGCCACTTGGGTGTCACATACCTCCAGAACACAATCACAGAGAGGAGAACCGAACAGTGTTTGCAATGACACCAGCTTGCAGCAGGGGCACCCCCTCTCTGGTGGAGAATTCCCCTGCCCCTCATGTGGCAAACCATGTGCGTCTCACATTGGCCTGTACAGTCACATGCAATGACATAAACAGAGCCCCCCACAATAACCTCATTTGGGAGCAACGACATCCTCGACTTCGATGGACGGGCATAAACATATTTTTGGAAATCCCAACATGCCTTTCGAATTTAGGTTAAGCCGATGGAAGGCTATAATAGTGTATGCTGAGAAAATGTTGCAAATGCTTATAAGTTGAGAGAATTATTAAAGATGCTTCTACTTAGGGATATGGAGTTGTCCTCATTTACCGTACTTGGTATGCTGAAATAAAGATTCTGCTACTAGCTTTTTATAGGGGCAACCTGGGATTCAAAGAACAACAAAGCGGGCACCCCACCACATTTTGTTAACACTCGAAAGTCTGAGCGAGTCATTTTGACTCAAAATGTATTTCAAGTTGAAATATCTCTGTCATTTTGAAAGTCAGGACCCCATCCATCCTTGACTTTTCTTAATAAGTCTATTGAACACACGTATTCTGTTAGAATTTCAATATCACAAACAGAATTTGTGTTCTAAGCAGTTTTAAAGAGAACGTAATTATTTTCCCGGAGCGGCAAAAAGTTACTTTTCAATTCCGTCTACAGAGTCACATGAAGGTAATAAATTTACATGTCTATATAGTATTAGAAAGAGCAGATTGAGGTTTTGCCAAATAACTCACAATTGAAGAGATGTTTCAAATATTTCAAAATATCACGTTTCCAAGAATAACTACTGTTCCATGCGCTCCACACATTAACACGTAGCAACAGATAGCCTACAATGAAATAAAGTCATTGTATTCTAATGATACCCAAGACCTTCCTAAACGTAACCAAATGAGTATTTGTTCAATAGCATATATTAAATATATTTATTAGGCTGTTAGAATGTTGGAGTCAAAATGACTCTTCATTGGCTTTTCCAGGCATTTCTACAACTGAGGGATGGAGCTGAAGAAATGTTACCACTCAAATTCATAGACAGAGCATTGGATGCAAGGACTGACATCCATGAGATCTAAATTATTTTTTGAGTTTTAAGCAAGCTTGGAAGCAATACAGTGTTTGTTAACAATTACATTGTTTACATAAAAGTGTGCAAAACAAACATATAGTTTGGCTTGTGATGGAGTAAGACAGTTGAACTAAGCTCATAAGGCATTTTTGAGTTGTATTCTTCAAGAATGAATGGCTATATAGTATGACTTAAAATGTTAAAAAATTATGGATGTATCAATCCCAGACTGCCACTTTAAAGCAGAGAAAATAATGTTTTTAAAAAAACATCAAAGACCATTTCTTTTTGTTGTCGTCTGGTAATTAATTGTGCTCGGGAGTACTGTGTTCTCAGATGCCCTTGTCCTTGAACATTCTTTTAAGTGAGTTTGTAAGTTCTCATGTGACCAACTTGAGTATCTTTACTTCTGTTCATGTTGTGAAGATAAACTTTTTAAGAGAGACATCCTTGCTCCACTCATTGCAGCTGCAACAAAGGCTTGGTAAAGGCACAGGTGCTCTCGCACTCTCTCTCTCTCTCTCTCGCGCTCTCTCTATCCCTTACATGCGCGCTTTTGTGCGTTCGCCTGTGTCTGTGTTGGTGTGTGGGTTTACCCTGTTTGAAGAGTTGCCATGCTTCAACAACTATAGAGCGAGAACACATCATTTGCGTTTTTGTGCAAACGTTGAGCAACCATTATTAAGCAGCAAAACATACCCACTGTTTGACATAACCTCTTCTGGCACCATTACGTCGATGCTCTGACCAAAACAATTCTCTCAATCTGTTGACAATCTGGGATGATATCAGACCATGTTCTAATCCCAATGGCCTGTCATTGTTGGGTGTACCACTAGTTTATCGTGTCATCGTGGTCTGATGGCTTTGTTTACTGTTTTCAGGGACACACACACAAACACACACAGTAGATTAACATCCATATTAGAACTGAGCTGGCAATGTGTCATATGTGGAATCTCCTCAAAGAGAACTGTGCTCGATCCCTTTAACAGTTGCCAGACAAACATCAGATTTGATAGAAGTTGTTAATGGATGACGGTTTCCAGGGTTCAAGAGGAGAGTTGCTTTACATCGAAGCTGGGCTTTCTTGCTGTGAGGCCATTCCAGTCAGACAGATGTTTTCCATCCAAACCAAATCGAAACTGTGTAGAAATGGTAATGGGCCTATATTCATACAGTTTTGACTGTCCAGCTCGCTAATAATCACTATGCGCAGTCAATAGGCCTACAATCATACAGTTTCTCGACTGTCCAGCTTGCTAATAATCAATAGAACGATAGTTTGGGTCAGACTGTGGAAATGGGGCTGAAAGTAATAGTACTCTTATAAAGTTGTACTGTTGAACTAGATTGTACACTGAGTGTACAAAACATTAGGAACACCAGCTCTTTCCATGACATAGACTGACCAGGTGAATCCAGGTGAAATCTATGATCCCTTATTGATGTTACTTGTTAAATCCACTTCAATCAGTGTAGATGAAGGGGAGGAGACGGGTTAAAGAAGGATACTTAAGCCTCGGGACAATTGAGACATGGATTGCGCACGTGTGCCATTCAGAGGGTGAATGGGCAAGACAAAATATCTAAGTGCTTTTAAACAGAGTATGGTAGTAGGTGCCAGGCGCACCGCTTTATGTGTGTCAACATCGGCAACGCTGCTGGGTTTTTCACGCTCAACAGTTTCCTGTGTGTATCAAAAAATGGTCCACCACCCAAAGGACATCCAGCCAACTTGACACAACTGTGGGAAGCATTGGAGTCAACATGGGCCAGCATCCCTGTAGAATGCTTGAGACCTTGTGAAGTCCATGCCCTGACGAATTGAGGCTCTTCTGAGGAGGTGCAACTCAACATTAGGAAGTTGTTCCTAATGTTTTGTACACTACAGTGTGTGTGTGTGTGTGTGTGTGTGTGTGTGTGTGTGTGTGTGTGTGTGTGTGTGTGTGTGTGTGTGTGTGTGTGTGTGTGTGTGTGTGTGTGTGTGTGTGTGTGTGTGTGTGTGTGTGTGTGTGTGTGTGTGTGTGTGTGTGTGTGTGTGTGTATGTTTTTACTATCCTTGTGGGGACTAGAAGAAGTCCTCACAAGGATAGTAAAACAAGGAAAATTCGGACAAGTTGGGACATTTTGCCGACTCTTTTAGGCTTAGAGGTTAGGGTTACAATTAGGGTTAGAATTGGGGTTAGGGGTTAGATGTAGGATTTGGGTTAGGGGTTTGCTGTTAAGGTAAAGGTTAGGTCAAGGGTTAGGGAAAATAGGACTTTGAATGGGAATCAATTGTTTGGTCCCCACATGGATACTAAAAGAAACATGTGTGTGTGTGTCCATGTGTGTGTTTGTGGCAGCAAGACACCGGGCAGGTGTCTGTATGTTAGGTGACTTAGTGTTGACCTTAAGGTCAGTATGGCCCAACAATTAGACCTGTGGGAAGATTTGGGAGTCCAGATAGAGAGAGGTAATTGGTACAAGTTAGAAAATGAAAAGGAGAGCCACACACAGCTCTCCTTGTCTTTTCCAAGTGTTCTACTCCGCTAGCCAGCACCTCGCCTAAACAGGTGTGGGTTTCTTTCGCCTCCAGATGAATTGTTACAGGATACCAGAACAGTAGAAAACATGTTTTTCTAAATGTTCCCCCTGCTCTCTTCCTGTCCTTCTCTCTGTGTATTTGTGTGTCTCGTCTGGCTTAATGGAGCTATTTACATTTACAAGAGCCTGGCAGAGGGAGTGGTGCTGGGAGAGAACAGAGAGGAAAATAACAGAGGGGAGAGGAGAAGAGGAAAGTGAATGCCCAGAGGAGAGAAAAGGGCTCACTGTCTCATAACCAACTGCAGCCTCCTCTTGGACTCTTTCGCAACACCTCCCTCCCTCCCTCCACCATCCCTTCTTCCTTCCCTCCCTCCCTCCCTCCCTCCACCATCCCTCCCTCCCTCCAGCCATCACCAGTGCTGTTGCAGTTAGTTATTTTCCAGTGAGTTGGCAGAGCTCTGGCTTAACATCCTCTCTCTCAAGGATCATTTCATATTATCAAAGAGTTGACACTGGCATTCAAAACAGCTCACTGGCATTTTGCCACAGCTCAAAATACCTCCATCAACCAGACAGGCTGTGTGATTATCACTAAACTATTTTATTAGGCTCTTAAAAAGGTGGCTGTTTTTGTTTCAGATTGTTTGTACGTGCCAGGGTATTTATTTGAGGGTTACTGCTCTGAAGCCCGAAGTTCAGGGACTTGCTGTATGGTAACATAAGACAGTTGGTGTCTGGGTCTGGCTGAGAAAGACATATTTGATTGATGTTTCTCTGAAGAGTCACTGAATGTGGGCCAGACATCTTGAAGACCATAAAGTCTATAGGAGGGGATTTATGTGCTGGACAGTGCTTTTTTTCAATTCAATTCAATTTAATTGACTTTATTGACATGGCAAGTTCATTATTACTTACATTGTCAAAGCATACATATCGAAAAATAAAAATCAACTATATATGTATATATATACAAAATATATATATATTTATATATAAATAAATGGTGGGACCAACAGCAATAATAATAGTAGTAGTGGACATGGGATTACCATTAACAACAACTACAACAACAATATTAATTAGAACAACAATACATTAAAGGCCAAGGCCTTTGACTCTGTCAATCACCACATCCTCATTGGCAGACTCGACAGCCTTGGTTTCTCTAATGATTGCCTCGCCTGGTTCACCAACTACTTCTCTGATAGAGTTCAGTGTGTCAAATCGGAGGGTCTGTTGTCCGGGCCTCTGGCAGTCTCTATGGGGGTGCCACAGGGTTCAATTCTTGGACCGACTCTCTTCTCTGTTTACATCAATGATGTCGCTCTTGCTGCTGGTGATTCTCTGATCCACCTCTACGCAGACGACACTATTCTGTATACTTCTGGCCCTTCTTTTGACACTGTGTTAACAACCCTCCAGGCGAGCTTCAATGCCATTACAACTCTCCTTCCTTGGCCTCCAACTGCTCTTAAATACAAGTAAAACCAAATGCATGCTCTTCAACCGATCGCTGCCTGCTCCTGCCCGCCTGTCCAACATCACTACTTTGGACGGCTCTGACTTAGAATATGTGGACAACTACAAATACCTAGGTGTCTGGTTAGACTGTAAACTCTCCTTCCAGACCCACATCAAACATCTCCAATCCAAAGTCAAATCTAGAATTGGCTTCCTATTCCGCAACAAAGCATCCTTTACTCATGCTGCCAAACATACCCTTGTAAAACTGACCATCCTACCAATCCTCGACTTCGGTGATGTCATTTACAAAATAGCCTCCAAAACCCTACTCAATAAATTGGATGCAGTCTATCACAGTGCCATCCGTTTTGTCACCAAAGCCCCATATACTACCCACCACTGCGACCTGTACACTCTCGTTGGCTGGCCCTCGCTTCATACTCGTCGCCAAACCCACTGGTTCCAGGTCATCTGCAAGAACCTGCTAGGTAAAGTCCCCCCTTATCTCAGCTCGCTGGTCACCATAGCAGCACCTACCTGTAGCACGCGCTCCAGCAGGTATATCTCTCTAGTCACCCCCAAAACCAATTCTTCCTTTGGACGCCTCTCCTTCCAGTTCTCTGCTGCCAATGACTGGAACGAACTACAAAAATCTCTGAAACTGGAAACACCTATCTCCCTCACTAGCTTTAAGCACCAGCTGTCAGAGCAGCTCATAGATTACTGCACCTGTACATAACCCATCTACAATTTAGCCCAAACAGCTACCTCTTTACCTACTGTATTTATTTATTAATTTATTTTGCTCCTTTGCACCCCATTATTTCTGTCTCTACTTTGCACTTTCTTCCAATGCAAACCAACCATTCCAGTGTTTTTTTAGTTTTTATTTTACTTGCTGTGTTGTACTCACTTCGCCTCCATGGCCTTTTTATATTTTTATTTATTTATACATATATCTGTTTGCCTTCACCTCCCTTATCTCACCTCACTTGCTCACATTGTATATAGACTTATTTTTTTTTCACTGTATTATTGACTATATGTTTGTTTTTACTCCATGTGTAACTATGTGTTGTTGTATGTGTCGAACTGCTTTGCTTTATCTTGGCCAGGTCGCAATTGTAAATGAGAACGTGTTCTCAATTTGCCTACCTGGTTAAATAAAGGTTAAATAAATAAATAAATAAAATAAATAAAAAGCAACAGTAGTAGACCAGTCTCAACATGACTGAGAAGACACATGACCTGGTATGAAAGACAAAACAAAACGGGAAATATTATCGACATTACTTTGCACTTTTCACTGGCTGTCCCTCAGGTTCTGGCAGGAGGTGTAACGGGTGTCTAGATCTTCCTCCTCCTCGGACGAGGAGAGGAGAGAAGGATCGGAGGACCAAAATGCAGCGGGTTGTGAATACATAATGATTTATTGACAGACGAAGACGAAACACGAAGAACACTTGAAATGATTACAAAATAACAAAACGAAAACGTAGACAGACCTGAACTCTGAGAACTTACATGTAACACGAAGAATGCACGAACAGGTACAGACTACAACAAACGAACGAACAAACAAACCGAAACAGTCCCGTGTGGTGTATAGACACAGACACGGAAGACAATCACCCACAAACAAACAGTGTGAACAGCCAACCTATATATGATTCTCAATCAGAGGAAAAGTCAAACACCTGTCTCTGATTGAGAACCATATAAGGCTAATTACCAACCACCTAAACATAGAAACACAAAACATAGAATGCCCACCCCAACTCACGCCCTGACCAACTAAACACATACAAAAATAACAGATAACAGGTCAGGAACGTGACAGAACCCCCCCCTCAAGGTGCAAACTCCGGACGCACCACCAAAAGTCTAGGGGAGGGTCTGGGTGGGCATCTGTCCACGGTGGTGGCTCAGGCTCTGGGCGTGGTTCCCATCCAACCATAATACATCCCCGCTTCTTTATCCCCCTCACAATGCCCACACTCCAAATAACCCCACCTAAATTAAGGGGCATCACCAGGATAAGGAGCAGCACCGGAATGAGGGGCAACACCAGAATGAGGGGCAACACCAGAATGAGGGGCAACACCAGAATGACTGGCGGATCCTGGCTGGCTGGCTCTGGCGGTTCCTGGCTGGCTGGCTCTGGCGGATCCTGGCTGGCTGGCTCTGGCGGATCCTGGCTGGCTGGCTCTGGCTCTGGCGGATCCTTGCTGGCTGGCTCTGGCGGATCCTGGCTGGCTAGCTATGGCGGATCCTGGCTGGATGATGGCTTAATGCTGGATGATGGCTCTGGCTGGTCATGGCTCGCTGACGGCTCTGGCTTGTCATGGCTCGCTGACGGCTCTGGCTGGTCATGGCTCGCTGACGGCTCTGGCTGGTCATGGCTCGCTGACGGCTCTGGCTGGTCATGGCTCGCTGACGGCTCTGGCTGATCCTGTCTGGCGGAAGGCTCTGGCTGATCCTGTCTGGCGGAAGGCTCTAGCGGCTCCTGTCTGGCGGAAGGCTCTAGCGGCTCCTGTCTGGCGGAAGGCTCTAGCGGCTCCTGTCTGGCGGAAGGCTCTAGCGGCTCCTGTCTGGCGGACGGCTCTGTAGGCTCATGGCAGACGGGCGGCTTTGCAGGCTCATGGCAGACGGGCGGCTTTGAAGGCTCAGTACCGACTGGCGGCTTTGAAGGCTCAATACACACGGGCAGTTCATGCGGCGCTTGGCAGACGGACAGTTCAGACGGCGTTGGGCAGACGGGCAGTTCAGGCGCCGTTTGGCAGACGGGCAGTTCAGGCGCCGTTGGGCAGACGGCAGACTCTGGCTGGCTGAGACGCACTGTAGGCCTGGTGCGTGGTACCGGAACTGGAGGTACCGGGCTGAAGACACGCACCTTCAGGCTAGTGCGGGGAGCAGCAACAGGGCACACTGGACTCTCAAAGCGTACTATAGGCCTGGTGCGTGGTACCCGCACTGGTGGTACCGGGCTGAGGGCACGCACATCAGGGCGAGTACGGGGAGAAGGATCAGTGCGTACAGGGCTCTGGATACGCACATGAGGCTTGGTGCGTGGTGCCGGAACTGGAGGGACTGGGCTGGATACACACACCACAGGGAGAGTGCGTGGAGGAGGACCAGGGCTCTGGAGACGCACTGGAAACCTGGTGCGTGGTGTAGGCACTGGTGGTACTGGCCTGGAGCGGGGAGGTGGCGCCGGAAATACCGGACCGTGCAGGCGTACTGGCTCCCTTGAGCACTGAGCCTGCCCAACCTTACCTGGTTGTATGCTCCCCGTCGCCCGACCAGTGCGGGGAGGTGGAATAACCCATACCGGGCTATGTAGGCGAACCGGGGACACCATGCGTAAAGCTGGTGCCATGTAAGCCGGCCCGAGGAGACGTACTGGTGGCCAGATATGTAAGGCCGGCTTCATGACATCCGGCTCAATACTCAATCTAGCCCTGCCAGTGCGGGGAGGTGGAATAACCCGCACCGGGCTATGCACACGTACAGGAGACACCATGCGCTCTACTGCGTAACATGGTGTCTGCCCGTACTCTCGCTCTTCACGGTAAGTACAGGGAGTGGGCGCAGGTCTCCTACCTGACTTCGCCACTCTCCCTCTTAGCCCCCCCCAAGACATTTTTGGGGTTTACTCACAGGCTTCCTACCGCGTCGTCGTGCTGCCTCCATACGCCGGTATCCCTCCTCGCACTGCGCCAGAGAATCCCAGGCGGGCTCCGGCACTCGCCCTGGGTTGATCGCCCACCTGTCGATCTCCTCCCACGTAGTGTAGCCCAGATCCTTTTCCTGCTTCCGAGCTAGCTCCTCATATCGCCGCCTCTCTGCTTTCGCTGCCTCCAGCTCAGCTTTGGGGCGGCGATATTCTCCTGGTTGAGCCCAGGGTCCCTTTCCGTCCAATATTTCCTCCCATGTCCATGAGTCCTGGTTATTTTGTTGTGCTCTCCCCCGTCGCTTGGTCCTAGGTTGGTGGGTGATTCTGTAACGGGTGTCTAGATCTTCCTCCTCCTCGGACGAGGAGAGGAGAGAAGGATCGGAGGACCAAAGTGCAGCGGGTTGTGAATACATAATGATTTATTGACAGACGAAGACGAAACACGAAGAACACTTGAAATGATTACAAAATATCAAAACGAAAACGTAGACAGACCTGAACTCTGAGAACTTACATGTAACACGAAGAACGCACGAACAGGTACAGACTACAACAAACGAACGAACAAACCGAAACAGTTCTGTGTGGTGCATAGACACAGACACAGAAGACAATCACCCACAAACAAACAGTGTGAACAGCCAACCTATATATGATTCTCAATCAGAGGAAAAGTCAAACACCTGTCTCTGATTGAGAACCATATAAGGCTAATTACCAACCACCTAAACATAGAAACACAAAACATAGAATGCCCACCCCAACTCACGCCCTGACCAACTAAACACATACAAAAATAACATAAAACAGGTCAGGAACGTGACAGGAGGACACATATTTGGCTAACAAAACTGCACATTTTGGCTTTTCACCCAATAAATATTTGATTTTATAGTTTCAAATTCTTTGTATTGAATTATAATTTTGGGAAAGAAATATTCTCTTAGGTCTGAGTATTTGTCACAGTGTAGTAGGAAATGCAGCTCTGTCTCTACCTCTCCCCTGGAGCAGAGTGAGCACAGCCTGTTCTCTTTGGGCAGCCAGGTTTGTCTGTGACGACCGGTCTCTATAGCCAGACTGTCCTCACTGAGTCTGTACCTAGTCAATGTTTCCCTCAGTTTTCTATCAGTCACAGTGGTCAGATAGTCTGACACCATGTACTGTCTGTTTAGAGCCAAATAGCATTGAAGTTTACTTTGATTTTTTTGTGGTGTCTTTCCAATAGGTGATATATTTTTCTTTTTGTTTTGTGATGATTTGGTTGGGCAAGATTTTCTGAGGGCTGTCCTGAGGCTCTATGGGGTTGGTTTGGGTTGGTGAACTGAGCCTCAGAACCAGCTGGCTGAGGGGACTCTTCTCTGGTTTCATCTCTTGACATTGTAGAGCTGTGTGATGGAATGTTTTCGGGTCACTTGTTTTTAGATGGTTGTAAAATTTGATTGCTCTTTTTTCTATTCGAATGAGGGGGGGGGGGTATTGGCCCAATTCTGCTCTACATGTGTTATTTGGAGTTTTTCTTTGTACTTGCAATACAGTCTTGCACAACTCTGCATGCAATATTTCAATTGGATGTTTGTCCCATTTAGTAAATTCATTATTAGAGAGTGGACCCCATACTTCACTGCCATATAGAGCAATTGGTTCTATAACTGATTGAAACATTTTGAGCCAGATTCTAATTGGAATTTCGATTTTGATGTTCCTTTTAAATGGCATAGAATGCTCTTCTTGCTTTGTCTCAGCTCCTTCACAGCCATGTGAAAGCTACCTGTGTTGCTGATATTTAGTCCTAGATATGTGTAGTTTTTGGTGTGTTCTAATATAACTTTGTCCAAATAGAATTTATATTTGTCACCCTTATTTCCAGACCTTTTTTGGAATATCATTATATTAGTTTTTTTTAGGTTAACGGTCAGAGCCCAGGCCTGACAGAACCTGTGAAGACGATCTAGGTGCTGCTGTAACCCCTCTTTAGTGGGAGACAGCAGCACCAGGTCATCTGTGTACAGCAGACACTTGATTTCAGTGTTGTGTAGGGTGATACCAGGTGCTGCCGATTCTTCTAATGTTTTGGCCAATTCATTCATGTAGATGTTAAACAATATTGGACTTATTGGGCAGCCCTGTTTCACTCCCCGCCCCTGAGAGAAGAAGTCTGTTTGCTTGTTGCCAATTTTAACCGCACATTTGTTTTTAGTGTACATTGATTTAATAAAATCATATGTCTTCCCTCCAATACCACTTTCTATTAGTTTATAAAAAAGACCTTTGTGCCAAATTGAATCAAATGCTTTCTTGAAATCTACAAAACACGAGTAGATTTTGCCTTTGTTTTGGTTAACTTGTTTATCAATTAGAGTGTGGAGGGTGTAAATGTGGTCTGTTGTACGAAAAAAAAATTTAAATCCAATCTGGCTTCTGCTCAGGACGTTGTGTTCGTCAAGGAAATGATGTAGTCTGCTATTTATAATACTGCAGAGAATTTTCCCCAAGTTGCTGTTAACGCAAATTCCTTTGTAATTATTTGGGTCAAATTTGTCTCCATTTTTATAGATTGGTGTGATCAATCCCTGGTTCCAAATATCGGGGAAAATACCTGCAGTGAGGATAATGTTGAAGAGTTTGAGTATAGCCAATTTGAATTTGTGGTCTGTATATTTGATCATTTCATTTAAAATACCATCAGCACCACAGGCCTTTTTGGGTTGGAGAGTGCATCGTTTTCCCAATAATTCTTCTTCTGTAATTGGGGTATCCACAGGATTCTGATAGTCTTTGACTGCTAATTCAAGGATTTGTAATTTGTCTTGTATATCTTTTTGTTCTGGGCTCTTTGTTATATTGCTGTAGAGGTTTGCAAAGTGATTTCTCCACATATCCCCATTTTGGATAGCCAATTCCTCATGATGAGGTTTGTTTAATTTATTCCAATTCTCCCAGAAGTGGTTTGATTCTATGGATTCCTCAATTCCATCCAGCTGATTTCTAATGTGCTGTTCCTTTTTATCAAACCTTTTTTCATTTTCTGTTATTTTTGATTTGCTCTCTCTCGCTCTCTCTCTCTCATTTACAAACGTGATATTATTAATCAATTGAATTACAATGCAATTTCATTTCAATTGAGTAACAGACACAGCAAATGCTGGAATCCTCATATTTATTAAATACTAAAAGGAAGTTATTAGCTAATCATTTTCTTTACAGTTTTTCTCAATTGCTAAATCACAATTTCTGAAACCTTGCTCCATTTCCTGAAAACATTAAACACAAAACCTCATCTTCAAGCACATAACCTCTGACTCCTCTCGCAAAATGAAACATTTGCCTCAAAACAGTTTTACCTGTGTTCAAAATCAAACACTGCTCTCAAATCATAAACAAAGTGATCAAAATTATATACACTCTCAAGCAGTCAGTAAACAATACACCGAAAAATAGAAAACACATTGTTCAAAACATACATTTCTCAGGGAGTACATTTTTAATCTAAAAAAAGATTCATATTTTTCCGTCATTGTCTTTTGATGAACGAAAACATGTTCTATCATAGTAGCTCACAATTGATCAGAAATTACTACTCTGCTTTGCTCTTTGGTTTTTTATTCTTCCTCCTCCTTGTACCCCTATTTTTACAGTACTGTACCCTGCATCTCACAAACTTGTCCGTTGTCTCTGTGAAAATACAGTAGTATACTGTACATGTTCTCTTCTCTGAATGTCTTTACTATGGTGGACACAGAAAATTGGCTCAAATTGGGTTGCACTCTAAGTCCTGCTTCCCTCATTGTCAGTCCATGGACAAGAACATGGTCTATAACTGTTGCTCGAATTTCATCAGATATTTCCACTCTTTGTCTTCCTCTTCGTCCTCCTCTTCCTCTTTCTTGCCCTCCTCCTCGTCGCCCACCTCGCATACGCACTCGTCCTCTCACATTGTTTCTTCTATCCATTCTCAGACTTTCTCCTTCCCACCGTCAACAACCTGTTTGCTCTCTAAACTGGCTTATATTGGTTGTGTCGCATCATTTGAAACAGGTTAAATCAATTTTGAGTGGTTGTGTTCAATCAATGACATGTGTTCTCTATTTGTATTTGATTGTTGCCACTTGTGTTTACCAGTATGGATGACATGTGCAGAATGTGTAGAGTGCAGAATGTGTTTTGAGAACGAGAATGTGTTTAGAGTTTTGCTGAAAAGTCTAAGTGAGATCTGCAAATTGTGTTTTACCATGTGAAATGGTTTAAGGTATTGACAACAGACTGCATAATTAGCTAAATGAGTCCAGGCAACTGAGAACTTTGTTCAGCCAATGGGTTTTAGTGTTTTAGCAATTGAGAGAAACTGTAATATAAACCCTCCCCCTATAACAGTTACCAATGAAGAGAATGCTCAAGGTCATTGTATATCTTTAAGGGCAAGGGTTTCATGTCCAACCTACATGGGCAAACATTGATCAATGTCCGTCCTCAGTTCACCCTCTGACATGGGCCTACTTCAACAGGTGTGGGCTATAAGTCATATATTAGATATAATAAGTAACTAACCGATAATGTCTGTCCTCAGGACTGACACTTGAGACTGAAAGGTATTGTTATGTTGCATAATTAATTATAATAATTGTTTTATATTCAGTACTATTCAAAATTTCGGACACACCTACTCTTTCAAGGGTTTTTCTTTATTTTGACTATTTCCTACATTGTACAATGATAGTAAAGACATCAAAACTATGAAATAATACATATGGAATCACGTAGTAACCAAAAAAGTGTTAAACAAATCTAAATATAATTTATATTTGAGATTCTTCAAAGTAGCCACCCTCTGCCCTGATGACAGCTTTGCACACTCTTGGCATTCTTTCAAGCAGCTTCACCTGGAATGCTTTTCCAACCGTCTTGAAGGAGTTCCCACACATGCTGAGCACCTGTTGGCTGCTTTTCCTTCACTCTGCGGTCCAACTCATCCAAAACCTGTCACACTCCCCTTCGCTTTGGCTCCCCCTCCTGTTCATCTCAGGCGTTCGGCGTCACCGGCCTTCTAGCTGCTGCCGAACGTACTGCTGGCAAACGCCCGTCACTCATCAACCCCGGACTTGTCTCGTCATCATTACACACACTTGGTTCCAATCCTGACTCTATCACTGTATATATACTCCCTCTGCCATTTGTCTTTGTCTGTCATTGCTAATGTTACTTGTTTTCCTGAGAGGAATCTCTTCTACTATTTCCCGAGTACTCCATATTTGGCCCTTTGGGTTCGCCCTGTGCCTTTTGTTTATGAAGATATATTTTGAGCACAACAGCTTTTGGGTTTCGTCCCGCTTTGATCTATGGTGCTTTAATAAACTCAGTAGTTCTAAACCTGCGAGTGCCTCCTGCCTACTCCTCTCTATACCAGTGACAGAATGACCGACCTAAGAAAACAGGAAGCAGCAGGGCATCCCGACCTCTCTGCTGTAGAAGCGAAACTCCACCACCCCGACTCGTGCCTGGAGCTCCTAGGGACTACCATGGACGAGGTGCTCCGGGCCGTATGCCAACTGCAGGCTACACCACCACCTTCCCAGCTCCCCGTGGTCGTTCCAGCCACCCCACCACCATCTACATCACCCGGCCCGATCAGCAACGTCCACCTGCCCCTCCCAGAGTGGTTTGAAGGGGGTTTCATTGTAGGGGGTTTCTCTCCTGCAGTGTTACCTCCACCTGGCCCGTCATGCGGACCACCCCTGGAACACCTGTCAAGAAGGAGAACCGGGCGAGGAAGCGACAGGCCGAAGAGCGCTCCTGCACCTTCCCAGGTAGGAGTAGACGTGCCTTGCTCCTCTCTGTCCACCCAGCCCGCCCCCCTCCCTGTCACTTTCCCTGACTATCCTGGCCCCCCACTGAGTCCTGCCCTAGTGGACTCAGGTGCTGCAGAGGCCTTATAATTACGTATTCCTCTCGTCCCTTTATAATCTCCTATCCCAGTCCTTGCCCTAGACAACCGTCCCCTAGGAACAGGACTGGTGTGCCAGACCACGATTCCTATTTCCCTCACAGTTACTCCCAACTACCATGAACGCATCACTTTCCTCATCTTAGACTGTCCTGCACACCCCGTAGTTTTAGGTTTTCCCTGGCTACAGTTGCACTTACAGTATATCGTGGACTGAGAGAAGGTTGTTGGGTTGGTTGCAGGAGTGTCAGTAGAGGGGTCTCTCTATGTCAACCTGTGCCACCTCTGTGGAAAGTCTGGATCAGGCCACCCACGTCCCTATCCCGGAGGTGTACTGGGACCTACAGACGGCCTTTTCGAAGACTCGTGCCATGTGCTTGCCCCCCCCCATCACCCATGGGACTGCACTATCAACCTACTGTCTGGTTCTACCCTCCCGCGGTGGCACATCTACCCTCTCTCGCATGCAGAGACTGAAGCCATGGAGGCCTATGTCCAGGAAGTGCTGGCCCAAAGATTCATCCGTCTGTCCACCTCTCCGGCCGCCTCCAGCTTCTTTTTCGAACACCTCTCCGCCCCTGTATCGATTACCTGACACTGAATAAGGCTACCGTTACATTCAGTTATTCCCTCCCTCTCATACCCACTGTGATCAAACAGATGCACGATGCTAAGTACTTTACTAAATTGGATTTACGCAGTGCCTACAACCTGGTGCGCTTCAGAGAGGGGGATGAATGGAAGACGGCCTTCAGCACCAGCACCAGGCACTATGAATACAGGGTAATGCCCTACGGCCTGACAAATGCACCCTCTGTGTTTCAATCATTCATTAACGAGGTGTTTAGTGATGTTGGGTCGCTGTGTGGTGGTGTAAATAGACGACATCTTGGTGTACTCCACTACATGCGAGCAATATGTCTCTCATGTCAGGTCCATTTTGGAGAGGCAAAAGGAAAAATTAAAACATGGCGGCACTGGCTGGAGGGTGCTAAACAACAAATTCCTTGTCTGGACAGACCACAGGAACTTGAAGTACATTGTGGCTCCTGACGTGTGGAATGTGCAAGCGGACATCCGTTGAGCCCTGAGACAGAAGCCCTCACCTGCCCACTGTCCCGAGGGGCATATCTACGTGCCCTCTGATGTGCGGGACCGGCTCCTCGCCTGGGCACACACAGCACCTGTGTCGGGGCACACCGGTATAGCCCTTACTATCAACTGTCATTCCGCCAAGAACTGATGGCCCACCTTGACCCGGGACGTCCGGGTTTACGTCTCTTCCTGCTCCACCTGCCCACAGAGCAAGACACCTGGACACCTCTCCTATGGCAAACTCCACCCGCTGCCGGATCCACATTGACCCTGGTCCCATCTCTCTGTGGACTTTGTCACAGACCTTCCCCCTCGGAAGGGCACACAAACCAAATGTTATGGCGTATAGCTGCAGAATGATGTGGTAACCATGCTGGTTAAGAGTGCCTTGAATTCTAAAAAAATCACAGACGTTGTCACCAGCAAAGCACCCCCACACCATCACACCTCCTCCTCCATATTTCACGGTGGTAACCACGCATGCGGAAATCATCCGTTCATTTGCTTTGCATCTCACAAATCAAAAATTTAATTTCCACCGGTCTAATGTCCATTGCTCGTGTTTCTTGGCCTAAGCAAGTCTCTTCTTCTTTTTGGTGTCCTTTAACCTGTTTGGGCTGCAAGCTGAATATTGAAAAAACTGGAAAATGTGTGCACATTTTCAAACGGCCTCCTAAGAAACTTTGTATTTTCCAATATGCATATATTTACTACTGTTGGATAGATAACAGTCTGTAGTTTCTAAAAAGGTTTGAATTGTTTCTCTAAGTCGAACAGAAATATTTTTACAGCCATTTTCCCAGCCGAATTGAGTTTTCCAAAATGCGATGTGTCTCTTTAAGACCTTCTCTATAAAAGGCCCTTTGACTTAGGACCATAGGGACACGTCACAGGCGTTTGTCAGGCTGTAATGCGGAAGTGAGAATTGAAAGGAGTCGAATATCTCGTCCATGGACTGAATAACACACCTTCTTGTGAGACCTGCGCAGTTAAAAAAAAATTCCGGGCGCGAAGGATAATTTGGTCTCGGCTTCTGGAACAAGGTAGATAACGGTGAATATGATGTGTGACTACGATATTATTTGATACATGTCACAAAATCATCCTAAAGTATGTTTTTTCAATATACTTTAATTATATTATTGCAATTTATTCTGGACTTTAGATGTGATACGACGGAAGACTTTTTTGAAGAAACGCTGTGTAGCGCCGCAATGCTATCGTGCCTGCTAACCAAAGAGGGAAATAATTCGTTCTGGAACCCAACTAAAGACTCTACTGGACATTGGACCCCGTTACAACATTCTGATGGAATATCAAGAAAGATAAGACCCAATTTGGGATGCTTTTTCATATATCTGTCGAACTGTTGTATGCTAACTCTGCTAACTGTGCTAGGCTAGCGCTTGACTAGAATCAATGCTGCCTTATGCTAGCTTATGTTGTTAGCTAATATAACGATATATTGTGTTTTCGCTGTAAAACACTTCAAAAATCGGAAATGTTGGCTTTATTCACACGATATCTGTCTTTCATTAGTTATCCACCATATGTTTTTCTGAAATGTTTTATGAGGTGTAATTAGTAGCCGACGTTGGTGTATGTATTTTCTCTGGCTACTCCCGTCTGGATTCAGACTCTAGATATGTGTTAGCATTTTTGGGTAGCATCAATGTAAAACTGATTTATAGCTAAAATATGCACTTTTTATGAACAAAACATAGATTTATTGTGTAACATGTTATATGACTGTCATCTGAGGTAGTTTTTTCTGGGCTCTTTAGGTTGGTTTTAGTTTATTTCGGTTGGCTTGTGCATGCTACTTCAATCATAATTCATACTTCATATTCATATCCATACGTGTCTGTCCACTTTTGTATTTGGTGGTGAGCTAACATAAATATATGTGGTGTTTTCTCTGTAAAACATTTAAAAAATCGGACATGTTGGCTGGATTGACAAGATGTTTATCTTTCAAATGCTGTATTGGACTTGTTAATGTGTAAAAGTTAAATATTTTTTAAAAATAGATTTTGAATTTCGCGCCCTGCAGCTGTTGTCATTTTCGTCCGATTTCGGGCTTGCAGCCCAAACAGGTTTTAAATCAAATCAAATTTTATTTGTCACATGCCCCCCGAATACAACACCTTACAGTGAAATGCTTCCTTACAAGCCCTTATCCAACAATGCAGTTTTAAGAAAATATCTTTAAAAAGTAAGAGATAAGAATAACAAATAATTAAAGAGCAGCGGTAAAATAACAATAGCTGGGTATATATACAGGGGGTACCGGTACAAAGTCAATGTGCGCGGGCACCGGTGTCGAGGTACTTGAGGTATATGTACATGTAGGTAGAGTTATTAAATGGACTATGCATAGATAATAACAGAGAGTAGCAGCAGCGTGTGGGGGGGGGGGGGGGGGCAATGCAAACAGTCTGGGTAGACATGTTCAGGAGTCTTATAGTTTGGGATTAGAAGCTGTTTAGAAGCCTCTTGGACCTAGACTTGGCGCTCCGATACCGCTTGCCGTGCTTTAGCAGAGAGAACAGTCTATGACTAGGGTGGCTGGAGTCTTTGACAATTTTTAGGGCCTTCCTCTGACACCTCCTGGTATAGAGGTCCTAGATGGCAGGTAGTAGAGCCTTGCGGTCAGAGGCCGAGCAGTTGCCATACCAGGCAGTGATGCAACCAGTCAGGATGCTCTCGATGGTACATCCGTAAAACCTTTTGAGATCTCAAAATAATACATGGGACGAGACCTGTAAAACAAGTGCACAATCACATGGAAGCCGGCCTCGGGGACAGTCAGGGCGCCGACGGTGAAAATCCCTAGTCAGCAAAGCGACCAGGATGTTCACCGCAGGAACCCAGCACTGCTCCTCTGGGCCGTACCCCTTCCAGTCGATGAGGTACTGAAGACGCCCTGCCCGACGCCTCAAATCCAGGACTTCACCGACTGAATACGCCGGACCTTCCTCGATGTCCAGAGGAGGAGGTGGGACGTTGCTTGGTCCAGCCTCTGCGAAGGGACCAGGCACCACTGGCCTTGCAAATGGTACGTTACCTCATTAACCGTCCTCGGGACTTTAAACGGCCCCACAAACCACTGGCTCAATTTCCGGCAGCGCTGGTGGAGGGGCAGGTTCCGGGTGGAGAGCAAGACCCAGTCGCCTGGAGAGAAGACAGGCGCCTCACTGCGGTGGCGGTCGGCCTATTCCTTGTTCTGACGCACGGCCCGCTGGAGACGAGTGTGCGCAGCATTCCAGGTGTCCTCACCGCGCCGAAACCACTCGTCCACCGCAGGGGCCTCAGTCTGGCTCGGCTGCCAAAGTGTCTGGGCCGGCTGATACCCCAACACTCACTGGAAATGAGTGAGGTTAGTGGAGGAGTGCTGGAGGAAATTCTGCACGTACTCAGCCCAAGGTAGAAAATCAGACTACTCCCCCGGCCGGTCCTGACAGTAACACCTCAGGAACCTGCCCACTTCCTGATTGACCCTCTGCATCTGCCCATTAGCTTGAGGACAGTACCCGGAGGTGAGGCTGACTGTGACCCCCAGGCGTTCCATGAACACTTTCCATACACGTGAGGGCCACGATCTAACACAATGTCCTCTGGGATCCCGTAGTGCTGGAAGACATGCATAAAAAGATCCTCCGCAGTTTGTATGGACGACGGGAGCCCAGGCAGAGGAAGGAGGTGACAAGCTTTGGAAAACCGGTCCACAACGACGAGAGCGGTGGTGTTCCCCTGGGAGGGGGGAAGGTCAGTGACAAAGTCCACCGGGAGGTAAGACCAGGGTCGTTGTGGAACTGGCAGGGGAAGGAGCTTTCCATAAGGGAGGTGTCTGGGTGTCTTTGACTGAGCACAGATGGAGCAGGAAGAGACGTAAACCTGGGTGTCTCTAGCCAAGGTGGGTCACCAGTACTTCTCCATCAGGCAGGCGATGGTACGGCTTATCCCAAGATGACCGGACACAGGCGCCGTGTGCGCCCAAGCAAGGAGGCTGTCCCACACACCTCGTGGGCATGTAGACGTGGTTCTCCGGGTACTGCAGGTGCGGGTTCCGTGTGCAGGGCCTGCTGTATATTGGAGTCCACATCCCACACCACTGGCACGATGATATGGGATGGAGGGAGGATGGGAGTCTCCTCTCCCTCCCTCTCCTCTGTGTCATAGAGGCGAGCCTGGCCTATAAGAAAGCATGAATTGGAACCTGGCGAAGAATAGAGCTCACCTGGCCTGCCTCGGGTTTAGCCTCTTCGCTGCCCTGATGTACTCCAGGTTGCGGTGGTCCGTCCACACCAGTAAAGGGTGGTTGGACCAGCCAGTGCCTCCACGCCTTCAGAGCCTTCTTGACCAGCAATAGTTCCCAGTCCCCTACGTCGTAGTTCCTCTTGGCGGGGCTCAGCTGCTTGGAGTAAAAGGCGCAGGGCCGCAGCTTTGGAGGGGTCTTGGTGCGCTCGACTCCTACTTCGGATGCATCCATCTTGACGATGAAGGGAAGTGAGCGGTCAAAATGTGCCAGCATGGGAGCAGTGGTGAAGCGTGCTTTCAGTGTCTCAAATGCCCTCTCCGCCTCCTCCGTCCAACTAAGCCGCAGGGGACCTCCTCTCAGCAGGGAGGTAAGAGGCACGACCACCATGCTGAAGCCATGACCTGACTGCGTTGACGGGCCATGGGGATGGGCCATGACCTGACTGCGTTGACACGTTGCTCCGCCATCTCCATTCCCTCCTTGGATATGAGGTAGACCAAAAAGGACACAGGTCGATGGAAAAACAAACACTCCTCTTGTTTAACATATAGATCATGCTCCAACAATCTTCCCAGCACAGACCTGACTAATGAGACATGCTGGGTGCGGTCAGCAGAATAGACCAAAATGTCATCAATATAAACCACCACACCCCATCCTAGCATGCCCCGAAACACTTCGTTAATAAAGGCCTGGAAGACTGAAGGAGCATTAGACAGGCCAAAAGGAATTTTCCATGGCCCGTGGTCATGGAAAAGGCCATTTCCATTCGTTGCCTTCATGAATGTGCACCAGATTGTAGGCGCTCCTCAAGTCCAGTTTCGTGAAGTAATGCGCCCCGTGCATTTGTTCGATGATGGTTGGGATGAGAAGTAAATGATAGAACTTAACGGTTGCTTTATTCAGAGTTCGATAATCTATGCAGGGACGCAGTCCCCCATCTTTCTTTTTCACAAAAAAAAAGCTTGATGAGGGTGGTGATGTAGAGGGGCGGATAAAACCCTGCTGGAGGCTCTCCTGTACATAGATCTCAATGGCCTAGGTCTCCGCATAGGAGAGGGGATAGACGTGTCCTCTCGGGGGGGCAGCGTCAGACAACAGGTCAATGGCACAGTTCCAGGGGCAATGAAGACGCAGGAATGTAGCCAGTGTCTTAGAGAACCCGGTGCAGATCCTGGTATTCCTCCGGTAACACCACTTGACGGGCGTGTTCTGTACTTTCCATCATAGTGGTGTTGACAGACACCCCGAGACCAACCCAGCAGTTCCCCCTCGGACTAGGAAATGACAGGGTTATGCCAACTCAACCAGGGGAGATCTAAAACAACGGGGTGTGTGGGGTGTCTATAATCAAAAAGGGGATATGTTCTAAATGAGTCCCAAAGGTCAGCAGAGAAACGGGAACAGTGATGTGATGTACGAGCCCTGTCCCTATTGGATGATTATCCAGGGCTCGAACCGGAATGGGTGACTGTAGGGGAACCAAAGGAACGCGTAATGCAGTGGCGCTGTCTAAAAGATTCCCGGCAGCTCCGGAATCTATCAGAGCTCACGTGAGTGAGGGGCTAGGATATTCAGGTAATTTAATGGGAAAACACACTGGTTGAGTTGACAGAAAAGGAGGGGAGATCTTGCATCCTACCTGGGTTGGAGCAGGAGAATTTATTACATTTTCCCCTGCCACGCCCTCTACTTCTCATCCTGTGTCGCCCTAACCTACCGTCACTCCCCCAGTGCTCTCTCCCTCTTCCTCTGTGTGTGTGTGTGATTGTGTTGGCGGAGACAGGTGTGCAGGAGGCAGAGCAGATCCTCACCAGGTGCAACCTGTTCCATAATCAATACCTCTACAAATACTCAGCCCTGCCACTTCCACGCTGCCAGATCGTAACCTCTGTTCAGTCAGTCTGTGTTTTTTAGCCATTTGTTCCTGCTGTGATCCTGTTTTCGTGCTATGCCTGTTTTCCCTTGAATGGCGCTGTTTCCTCTCCGTTACAGTTCTGACTTTCCGCTCTGACTTTGGCCACTGTCTCCAGTCCCAAGTCTCATCAGTCCTGCTACTCTGTCCTGGACCCCCTACTCCATTGTGTCCTTGGATTCCTCTCCGGACCTGCTTACCCAGTCCCACCCCCCCTCGCTCCATGCTCAGCCTCCACACCTGGCTTCCTGCAACCCGCCCAAGCTTCCTCCGGTCTGCACCCCATCTTCCACCTGTGTTTCAATAAATACCGTGGTTACCTCATCCCAGTCTCCTTGTCTGAGTCTGCTCTTGGGTTCACCTGTTCCGATCCACGTGACAGTATGATCTGGCCATGGTATGAACCCAGCAAACTCCACCAAACCCTCACCAGCCAAGGCCCCCCAAGGCTGGTTTTTCTTTTGTAGTCCGTGATTGACTGTAGACCCTGCCACATACCTCTTGTGTCTGAGCCATTGAATTGTGACTCTACTTTGTCTATACTGATGCTTAGCTTGTTTGATTGCTTTGCGGAGGGAATAGCTACACTGTTTGTATTCGGTCATGTTTCCGGTCACCTTGCCCTGATTAAAAGCAGTGGTTCGCGCTTTCAGTTTTGCGCGAATGCTGCCATCAATCCACGATTTCTGGTTTTAATAGACGCTGTGGGTACAACATCACCGATGCACTTGCTAATAAATTAGTTCACCGAATCAGCGTATTCATCAATGTTGTTGTTCGACACTATGCAGAACATATCCCAGTCCATGTGATCGAAGCAATCTTGAAGCGTGGAATCCGATTGGTCAGACCAGCGTTGAACAGACCTGAGCACGGGTGCTTTCTGTTTTAGTTTCTGTCTATAGGCTGGGAGCAACAAAATGGAGTCGTGGTCAGCTTTTCCGAAAGGAGGGCGTCGCGGAAGTTAGAATAACAATGATCCAGGGTTTTGCCAGCCCAGGTCGCACAATCGATATGCTGATAAAATTTAGGGAGCCTTGTTTTCAGATTAGCCTTGTTAAAATCCCCAGCTACAATAAATGCAGCCTCAGGATATGTGGTTTACAGTTTACATAGAGTCAAATGAAGTTCGTTCAGGGCCGTCGATGTGTCTGCTTGTGGGGGAATACACACGACTGTGCTTATGAACGAAGATAATTCTCTTGGTAGATAATGCGGTCGGCATTTGATTGTGAGGAATTCTAAGTCAGGTGAACAAAAGGACTTGAGTTCCTGTATGTTGTTATGATCACTCCACGTCTCGTTAATCATAAGGCACACACCCCTGCCCTTCTTCTTACCAGAGAGATGCTTGTTTCTGTAGGCGCGATGCGTGAAGAAACCAAGTGGCTGTACCTACTCCGATAGCGTATCTCGAGTGAGCCATGTTTCCGTGAAACAAAGAGCGTTAGAGTCGCTGATGTCTCTCTGGAAGGCAACCCTTGCTCCGATTCCATCTACCTTGTTGTCAAGAGACTGGACATTGGCGAGTAGTATGCTCGGGAGCGGTGCGCAATGTGCCCGTCTACAGAGCCTGACCAAAAGACCGCTCTGTCTGCCCCTTCTGCGGCGCCGTTGTTTTGGGTCGCCGGCTGGGATCCGATCCATTGTCCTGGGTGGTGCGCCAAACAGAGGATCCGCTTCAGGAAAGTCGTATTTCTGGTCATAATGTTGGTGAGTTGACGTTGCTCTTATATCCAATAGTTCCTCCCGACTGTATGTAATAAAACCTAAGATTTCCTGGGGTAACAATGTAAGAAATAACACATAAAAAAACGAAATACTGCATAGTTTCCTAGGAACGTGAAGCGAGGCGGCCATCTCTGTCGGCGCCGGATGGCTAACTGCCTCCCTTCCTAAGTCTCTTCCAGAACCTGAACCCATGCAGCTCAGCCCGTCTCTCACCTGAGGAGTGGCAGCGGCGAATCAGCACTAGGAACTGCCTATACTGTGGCCAGGTTGATCACTTCGTCTCCACTTGTTCCCTGTGGCCAGCTAAGGGAGGTGACTCGGCAGTTATACTGTTGAGCCAAATCGCTGGCCGATCTCCCCCCAGACCCTTGCTTGACGACACCCTTGTGTGGCAGAGCCAGGCTTTTCCTCCGCCTGCCCTCATCGACTCGGGCACCGACGAGAGTTTCCTGGACCGAGGTGTTGTTATCCAGTTGGGCCTGGACACTGTCCATTCGATTCACCCCTCGATGCCAACGCTCTCAATGGACAGCTCCTTGCCCGTGTCTGTGAGAGAAGTGTTCCTGTCATCCTGTGTCTCTCTGGGAATCACCAGGAAAGAATCCGTCTCCACATAATCGACTGCCTTCGCTCTGCCCTGGGCCATCCTTGGTTAATAACCTCTTTGGGCTAGGTGGGACGCGTCCCACCACGACAACATCCGGTGAAATTGCAGAGCGCGAAATTCAAAATAGAAAAATCGTAATATTAAACCTTCATGAAAATACAAGTGTCTTACATCATTTAAAAGCTTCACTTCTGGTCACGTGATGCCGCGGAGCTGAGCAGACGTTGACAAACCGGGCTCTTCAAAGTTATTCTATTATTACCTAAATAACAACGTTGAAACAATATTCTAACATCGGCTGATAAATTGTCAAGTACTTACCTTCCCAAATAGCCATGGACCGCCGAAAGAGAGGCAAGACGGACGACCAAAACGTCGTTGATTCCCAAGATAACGATAACGCTAGCAAGATTAGCATTAGCCCTCATAACTCAAACGACAGTTCCAGACTGTTGCTCTCGGCCTCTTGCGAGCCTGCCGACATGCTGGCTACTCTCCTCTGGGAAATTCAGGATGGTAACAAAGGTCTTTCTATGAAAATCGATAAGAGAACGGCCGAACTCCATTCTTCCATTGACGACCTGAAATCCTCCATGAATGATCTTCTTTTGAGAACGACTGAGGCAGAGTTGCGCATTAGCACAGTTGAAGACACCATCGCTCGACATGACCAGGTCTTGATACAACTGCAAAAGGACAATGCCTACCGTGACCCAGTCCGTTTCTTCACTCAATGGATCCCGGATGTTCTAGGCACAATCAACTTCAGCAAGCCACTGGAAATCGAACGCGCGCACAGAACATCAGCGCCGAAACCCCGGCCAGATGAGCCCCCACGGGCCGTCCTGATCAGGTTCCTCCGTTTCCAAGACAGAGAGAAGGTACTGAAACTCATAAGAGCCAAAGGGGACATAACCATTGATGGCAAGAGGGTCAGCCTTTTCCCGGATATGAGCGCGGATCTCGCAAGACGTCGCAAGCAGTTCAGACCTGCCGCCAAAGCACTGAAGGAGAAGAACATCATCGGCTACCTCATCCACCCTGCGCGGATGAAAGTTCAGTACAAAGGCCGAAGCCATCTCTTCAACACGCCGGGAGAAGTGTACACTTTTCTCAAAGAACTGAGCAACGTCTGAGCCAGGACGGTCTCTCTGGGGGATAAGATGCAGTTTGTTTGTTTTCTCTTATCCGGACTGAACCGCTGATATCCTCCGGTCGCTATAATTGATTTGTACATTTTCAACTAACCGTATCTTTCCGGGGTGAGTTCTATTACATTTACAGGAGAGTATATTTTGGTTTAGTACATATCACAGGGCGAAGCAAATAAGTGGGTTTAGGCCCACTGCTTTCCCCCTCATTTATGTTAATCTTTCGGAAAGAGACTCAAGCAGCCCTTACCGTGGGCAGTAAATATTCAGCCATAAATATCTATTCACAACATTTGTTTTCAATTTAGAGAGCTCGCAGGTTTTAGTTTACGCCAAGGTTTAGCTAGTAAGAGCAAGATGGAAAGCGAGCAGCAACGTATCTCTACAAGTGTATTCATGTTTGATTGTTGGGATTGTGGTTTTAGCCTAACAATCGGGGTGGGTGGGATTCTTTATTTTTTTCCCTTTTTTCTATGTTTATTGTTTCCTTCCTAAAGAGACACATAGGTCACTTCTGTGTTCAAACCAATGTTGAAACATTTCCTAACTATCTACATATGATAGATTTCCATTCAGTTATATATTTGAAACCCTACTATGCTTAATCCACTAAAATATGTCACATTCAACGTAAAAGGTCTTAACAGCCCGATTAAAAGGAAGAGAGTCTATACATACCTTAAGAAATTAAAGGCTGACATCGTGTTTTTACAAGAAACACATCTTACAGCCAGTGAACACAAGAAATTGAAGAGGGAATGGGTAGGACAAGTTTTTGCGTCCTCTTTTATCTCCAAAGCAAGAGGAACTGCAATTTTGATAAGTAGACACATCCCCTTCTGCGTCAGCAACACCATCTCTGATCCCTCTGGCAGGTTTGTTTTGGTGCAGGGGCATATGTTTTCAGAGTCTTGGACCATATTGAATATTTATGCTCCTAACTTCGATGACCATATGTTTATTCAGAATGTCTTCCTTCAGGTCGCTCAAGCACCACCAGGATGGCTACTGGTTGGAGGAGATTTTAATTTTTGTTTAGATACAGTTCTTGATAGGTCCTCTGATAAACCCTCACTTCTTACCAAAGCCAGCAAGCTCACCATGTCATTCATGAAAGATCTCAATTTGCTAGACATCTGGAGACAGTTGCACCCACAGGATAGGGACTACTCTTTTTATTCACACCCACACAAGACACACACACGCATAGATAACTTTTTACTGTCGACACAACTGTTTCATAGAGTGTTAGATGTCGAGTATCTCCCCAGATTGCTTAGTGACCATTCTCCCCTGGTATTATCAATCTCCATTCCTACCAAGGTAAATGGAGCATATAGATGGAGACTAAATTCTACACTCCTAAAGCAACCTGAATTTTGTGCATTCATCAAAGAGCAGATCAATATTTTCACTTTGACAAACAAACCCTCCGCTCCTGACAGTTTCATTCTTTGGGACACATTGAAGGCCTATCTGAGGGGACAGATCATTTCCTATACTAAAGGGCTGAAGAGAAAACACTGTGCGGAACTGAGTGCCCTTGAATCTGAAATCTCAGAGCTAGAGAAAACCTACCAAAGAGGCCCAACTAAAGATCTATACAGGCTTTTGGTAAATAAAAAAATGAAATATAATATTCTGAACACATATCAAGCTGAGAGGGCCATCACTAAATCAAAACAGCGTTATTACGAGCTTGGAGAGAAAGCACACAAAGTATTGGCATGGCAACTGAAAGCAGAGGAAAGTAAGAGGACAATTAATGCTATAGAAACTCTTACTAATGAGATATCTTTCGACCCTACTGAAATTAATAATACTTTTAAGAAATACTATGAAGACCTCTACACTTCCCAATCAAGCGATGATCTATCAGAGATCGACTCCTTTCTCTCCTCTCTCAGCCTCCCATGCCTGTCAGGGGAAGACAGCAAGCGCCTGAGTGAACACTTCTCAGTCCCTGAATTGTTGGACGCCATTAAATCCTTACCTTGTAATAAATCTCCTGGGGAGGATGGCTTCCCTCCAGAGTTCTATAAAGAATTTAGGGAGCTGTTGGTCCCCTACCTTATGGAGGTACTTAAAAAAGCCAGGGAAGACAACTGCTTTCCAGAGTCTTTCTCTCAAGCAGTGATTACTGTAATCCACAAGAAAGGGAAAAATCCACTGAAGTGCGCCTCATATAGACCAATCTCTCTCCTTAACACAGATTGTAAACTGGTCACCAAGATGCTATCTAAGAGACTGGAGTCATGTCTTCCCCTGTTGGTCAACCCAGATCAGACTGGCTTCATAATTAATAGATTGTCCTCCAACAATCTCAGAAGGTTCTTTGATATAATTCACCTTGCTAACAAAAACAAATACCTAGTGTCGTAGTCTCCCTCGACGCTGAAAAGGCCTTTGATAGGGTTGAATGGCCATACCTCTTTCGCGTCTTGGAAAAGTTTGGTTTAGGTACCGGGTTTGTAAATTTGATAAAATCACTCTACAAATCTCCTAAAGCTAGGATTGCTACCAACGGGATTACTTCCTCCTCTTTCCCTCTCTATAGGTGGAACAGACAAGGTTGCCCAATTAGCCCCCACCTCTTTGCCCTCGCCATCGAACCGTTGGCTGAGGCTATTAGAACGTGCCCTGACATACATGGCTTTGAGGTGGGCCCCCATACCCATAAATTATCACTCTTTGCGGACGACCTTATCTTATTTCTAACAAACCCAGAACACTCCCTCTCTCACTTGCAGATCATACTACAGTGTTATAGTTCTTTCTCTGGATATAAGGTCAATTTAGATAAAAGCGAAATCTTACCGTTGTCTGTCTTTGACCAGCATACCATCAAGCACAAGTTTCCTTTTAGATGGTCGCCTATGGGCTTCACATATTTGGGCATAATGGTGGATGGTAACCTGAACAACCTCTATAAACTCAATCTGGCCAATTTGTTGCAAAAGGTGGAGGGTGACCTTTGTAAATGGATGGACTTACCTCTCACTCTACTGGGTAGAATCAATGTAATTAAAATGAATGTCCTGCCCAGATTTCTATATCTGTTTCAATCTCTCCCTATCCCTGTTCCCGCAGCATTCTTTTCCTCTCTCGACAAGATGACCAGACGGTTTATCTGGCACGGCAAAACCCCTAGGGTTGGCCTGGATAAACTGACCCTTGATTACAGTCAAGGGGGCTTGAACCTCCACAACTTTAAAATGTACTACTGGGCAGCACAGTCTAGGTTTCTGGCTCAGAGGTTTGACAAGGGTCCCTCTCCCTCATGGTTGAACATTGAAAAGCTTGAGGTAAATGATGACACTGGGGCAGAATTGTTTTACAAATGGGACAGAAAATCTATAAAAACCATCACAGACAACCCTTTAATCATACATTCTGTCCTGGCATGGGGCAAACTACATGAGCTGTTCGGACGAGGGGGATTCCTTTCCCCTAAAACCCCTTTATGGAACAATAGATTGATTCCTATGTTTTTCCAGAATAGTAACTTTAGACCATGGTCTGATAAGGGGATCACTCTTCTGGAACATTGTTACGAGGAGGGAGTTCTTATGTCTTTTGATCAGCTGAAACAGAAATACCACTTGCCTAACAGGGACTTCTTTAGCTACCTACAACTATGAAACTTTATTAGGGTGTCTCTCAAGGGACAATGGAACCTACCTAAGATGTCACCTATTGAACAACTCTGCCACACAGACCAACCACTGTTCAAGACCATTCCCGTGTTTACGATGCTCTTATGTCAGGTCTAACACTGCCTGGGCTAGATAAACCCCGACTTAGATGGGAAAAAGATCTGGGTATTGATCTCGATGAGGGTCTATGGAGTGACCTATGCAGGGATGGTGTTACATCCACATTGAACTCCAGATACAGACTGATTCAGTTTAATTTCCTCCATCAGCTTTATATCACCCCATCTAGACTGCACAAGTTCAACCCTGATATCTCCTCCCTATGTTTTAGATGTGGCTCAGATGAAGGAACATTCCTCCATTCCACTTGGTAGTGTTCAAAACTACACGGTTTCTGGCAGGGGGTATGCGATACCATATCCTCAATTCATGGGGTTGCATTCCCTTTAGACCCGGAGGTCTGTCTACTGGGCAACTTTACTAACACCAATCTTAGGCAAAGCCATACTATAAAGCTAACAGAAATATTGCTAGCGATTGCCAAGAAATGTATCGCCTTGAAATGGAAATTGGATTCCCCCCTGCCAGTTGCAATGTGGCTATCAAAAGTTAATAGTTGTATCCCACTGGAGAAAATTACTTACCGCTTGAGGAATAGGTTAAATACATTTTACAGAATTTGGCAACCTTTTATTGACTATATGGAGAATCTCCCCCCACATCACATTGAATGAACCTCTATATTATGCTTATACACTGCTCAAAAAAATAAAGGGAACACTTAAACAACACAATGTAACTCCAAGTCAATCACACTTCTGTGAAATCAAACCGTCCACTTAGGAAGCAACACTGATTGACAATAAATTTCACATGCTGTTGTGCAAATGGAATATACAAAAGGTGGAAATTATAGGCAATTAGTAAGACACTCCCAAAAACGGAATGGTTCTGTAGGTGGTGACCACACACCAAATACCAGGAGACAGGCCAGTACATCAGGAGACGTGGAGGAGGCCGTAGGGGGGCAACAACCCAGCAGCAGGACCGCTACCTCCGCCTTTGTGCAAGGAGGAGCACTGCCAGAGCCCTGCAAAATGACCTCCAGCAGGTCACAAATGTGCATTCAAAAGTGACCAAAACATCAGCCAGGAAGCATAGGAACTGAGAAGTGGTGTGTGGTCACCACCTGCAGAACCATTCCGTTTTTGGGGGTGTCTTACTAATTGCCTATAATTTCCACCTTTTGTCTATTCCATTTGCACAACAGCATGTGAAATTTATTGTCAATCAGTGTTGCTTCCTAAGTGGACAGTTTGATTTCACAGAAGTGTGATTGACTTGGAGATACATTGTGTTGTTTAAGTGTTCCCTTTATTTTTTTGAGCAGTGTATAATGTTTTACACGTAACGTATAATATGTAGCCTACGGCAGGTGACCTTATGATCCAATGTCTCATTATTTTATTTTTTTATTGTATGTCTGTATATATAATTATAATTTGTTTTATTTTTTCTTTCTTTGTTACTGTCACAATACAGAGGCGGATGCAAGATGCAAGCAACGATGGTTTAATGAAAATAGTTTACAGTATCCACAGGACAGACAGAATATACTCAGACAGAATCCAACCCAGGGCCTAGGGCACATCCTCTGATGATAGCGTACTGAGAAATCCAAGGGAGTGAGTCCGGCTGGGTAGGAAGGAGCACAGCAGATAATCCCCACAAGGGCTGCGAGAGAATGAGCACTGACACACGACACAACCTCAGGGAAGAAACAACGATCTGACAACAAGAAACACAGGTTACAGAACATATAAAGGGGAAGATAATTAATTCCAGCTGGCGCAGACAATCAGGCCAAGATTGGGAACCACGCCCACACAAACACAGGAGAGAGAGAGAGAGAGAGCGAGAGCGAGAGCGAGAGAGAGAGAGAGAGAGAGAGAGAGAAAAGAGAGAGTGAGGCAGTGGATTCATGAACCGTGACAATACCCCCCCCCCTAGGAACGCCTCTTGGCGTTCCCAGACAAATTTACCTGTCGATTGAAATCATCGATAAGGGAGTGATCCAGAATGTCCCTAGCGGGTACCCAACTTCTCTCCTCCGGACCGCAACCCTCCCAGTCTACCAGGTACTGGAATCCGCGTCCACTCCTTCTCGAGTTCAAAATCCGATTGACAGAAAAGGTGGTCTCCCCATCAACAAGTCGTGGCAGCGGGGGAACCGGGACCGGCGGGTTAATACGTGCCTGAAACACCGGTTTTATCTTGGACACATGGAAGGTAGGATGAATTCTCCTATACGCCGGAGGAAGCTTGAGCCGGACCGCCACCGGACTAATGATCCTGGTGACCCTGAACGGCCCGATAAATTTGGGGGCAAGCTTGTTAGAAACGGATCGGAGTGGAATGTTCTTCGTGGAAAGCCACACTCTTTGTCCAACAACGTATACCGGAGGCTTCGACCGGTGGCGATCGGCCTTAGCCTTGGTGCGCGCCCCCACCCGGAGGAGAGTCTCACGGGCTCTGCTCCATACGTGACGGCACCTCTGGATGAAAGCGTGAGCGGAGGGAACAGTGACCTCGGACTCTGTACTGGGAAAGATAGGTGGCTGGTAACCTAAACTACACTCAAACGGAGAGAGACCCGTGGCTGCCACTGGCAACGAATTGTGAGCGTACTCAACCATAGAGAGTTGTTGACTCCAGGAAGAGGGGTTCTTAGAAACCAAACATCGCAACACTCTCTCCAAATCTTGGTTGGCCCTCTCCGTTTGACCGTTGCTCTGGGGATGAAACCCTGAAGAAAGACTGACACTTGCTCCCAGTAACCTACAAAACTCCTGCCAAAACTTGGACACAAATTGGGGCCCACGGTCAGAAACTACGTCCATCGGCAGGCCATGTAAGCGAAAGACATGATCCACGACCGTTACCGCTGTTTCCTTGGCAGATGGTAATTTAGGCAAGGGAATAAAATGAGCCGCCTTCGAGAACCGGTCCACCACAGTCAAAACAACCGTCTTGCCCTGGGAGGGCGGGAGACCGGTAACAAAATCTAGCGCGATGTGGGACCAGGGTCTCGAAGGGACCGACAGCGGTTGGAGTAACCCATCTGGGGGTCGATTAGAACTCTTCCCAGTGGCACAAACCGAGCAAGCCAAGACAAAACTGTGAATGTCACGAGCCATCAGCGGCCACCAAAAGCGTTGCTTCACTAAAAAGCTAGTACGGCTGACTCCTGGATGACACGCTACGTTGGAGCAATGCCCCCACCGAATAACATCGGACCGACACCCCTCCGGCACAAACAACCGATTAGGCGGACAACCGGGCGGAGGCGTTACCCCTTCTAAGGCCGTTCTGACCCTCGATTCAACCTCCCATATAAGTGTGGAGACCACTAGGGTCCTGGGTAGGATGCACTCGGGAGTGGATGGGCGTTCGGAATGGTCAAAAATACGAGAAAGGGAATCGGATTTGACATTCTTGGAACCCGGGCGATACGAGAGAGAGAAGTCAAAACGTCCGAAAAAGAGTGCCCACCGCGCCTGCCTGGAGTTGAGTCTCTTGGCTGTTCTGATATATTCCAAATTCTTGTGATCGGTCCAAACTATAAAAGGTACCCCCGAACCCTCTAACCAATGGCGCCACTCCTCCAATGCTAACTTTACTGCCAACAACTCTCTGTTGCCAATGTCGTAGTTGCATTCCGCAGGTGATAACCGATGGGAAAGGAACGCGCAAGGGTGCATCTTGTTGTCAGATGCGGCACGTTGGGAAAGTACCGCACCTACCCCCACCTCTGAAGCGTCCACCTCCACCACGAACTGACGCGAGGGATCGGGAGCTATGAGGATGGGGGCCGAAACAAAGCGGCTCTTGAGTTTGACGAATGCAGCCTCGGCTGTATCGGTCCACCTGAACGTCACTCTGGGGGAGGTTAAGGCGGTAAGGGAAGCGACTATCTGGCTAAAGTTGCGAACAAAACGCCGGTAGAAATTGGCGAATCCCAGAAACCTCTGTAGGGCCTTACGGGAATCTGGGCTTGGCCACTCCACCACAGCCTTAATCTTGTCAGGATCCATGCGAATACCTTCAGTCGAGACGATGTAACCTAGGAATGGAACGGATTGTGCATGAAAAATGCATTTCTCCGCCTTGACAAAAAGTCCATTCTCCAACAACCTCTGGAGCACTCGTCTGACGTGCTGAACGTGTTCCTGGAGAGAAGAAGAAAAAATCAGTATGTCATCCAGGTAAACATATATGAACTGATCAATCATATCTCTCAGCACGTCATTGACGAGTGCCTGGAAAACCGCTGGGGAGTTGGATAGCCCAAAAGGCATGACCAAATATTCAAAGTGCCCTCTGGGGGTGTTAAACGCGGTCTTCCATTCGTCCCCCCTCCTTATGCGAACCAAATGATATGCATTACGTAAATCCAACTTAGTGAACACGGATGCTCCCTGTAACCTTTCAAAGGCTGAGGACATCAACGGTAAGGGATAGGTATTCTTCACTGTGATGTTATTCAACCCACGGTAATCAATGCAAGGACGCAGAGATCCGTCCTTCTTCCCCACAAAGAAGAACCCCGCCCCCGCTGGAGAAGAGGAAGGACGAATGAATCCAGATGCCAGAGAATCAGAGATGTATCTCTTCATAGCCTCCCTCTCAGGAACAGAGAGTGAATATAACTTGCCTTTAGGCGGAGACTCACCTGGCAATAATTCTATTGCACAGTCATAGGGACGATGCGGAGGAAGAGAAGCAGCACGGGACTTACTGAACACCTCCTTCAGGTCGAGGTATTCAACGGGCACGTTAGACAAATCCACTGCCTCCTCTAGAAACACAGAATCAGACACAGATGAACAAGCAGACACTAAACAGGACTCAAGACACTTGTTACTCCACATGGATATAGAGTTATGACCCCAGTCAACTCTGGGGTTGTGTTGGGTGAGCCAAGGGTGGCCGAGAACTAATGGTGCAAGGGGTGAGTCCATGAGTAGAAATGATAGTGTCTCAGTGTGATTGCCAGAAGTGATGAGTGTGATAGGTTCAGTGGTGTGAGATATGTTGGGGAGTTCTTGACCATTGAGAGCGTTGACGGATATCTTGTGCGTGAGTGAGGTGATAGGAATCTGGAGCTTGTGAGCGAGCTTGAAGTCCATGAAGTTACCCTCTGCTCCTGAGTCCAGTAAAGCTTGGGTGTCGTGCGTGTGGGTGGCCCATCTTAGTCTTACCGGGAGGAGAGTAGATGATGAGGTCTTCTCTGTGGTGACACCACCCGATAGTAGCCTCATACTTACTACCGGGCCTGATCTTTTACCGGGCAGGAGTGGATAAAGTGGCCCGCTCTACCACAGTAGAGACAGAGTCCTTGTGATCTCCGCCTCTCCCTCTCCTCCCGGGAGAGGCGAGCTCTCCCCAGCTGCATGGGTTCGTGAGCGGAGGCTGAACTGACCGTGTTCCCGCCGCTGGTATGCCAGCCCTCCGTGTCGTTATACGGTCTGTTAGGGCATGCTCGGTGGCCAATACGACTCAGACGAGCATCGACCCTCAAGGCTAGTTCCACTAGTCCATTTAAACTCCTGGGAAGGTCCAGAACATAGATCTCCTTCTGGATCCGGTCCCCCAGCCCATGCAGGAACATGTCCCACTGCGCCTCCTCGTTCCACTGACACTCTGCGGCCAGAGTGCGGAATTGGATGGAGTATTCCGATACTGAACGGTCTCCTTGGCGAAGGTCAGCGAGTAGTCTGGCCGCCTCCCTACCCGCCACGGCCCGATCGAAGACCCTTCTCATCTCCTCGGAGAGTGTCTGGAAAGAGGTGCAGCATGGGTCCTGGTTCGCCCACACCGCCGTTCCCCAAAGAGCTGCTTTGCCTGATAGCAGTGTGAGTACGAATGCTACCTTAGACTGTTCACGGTTGAAGGTCCGTGGCTGCAACGAGAAATGCATTGAACATCTCGTAAGAAACGCTCTACAATAGTCCGGATCACCTGAATAACCCTCTGGTGTCGGTAGTCGTGGCTCTAGCTGAGAATCCAGCTCTGGCGGGGCGTGTGGAACTGCCGGTGTAGGTGGCGCAGCGAGACCCTTCAGATGTTGTAATTGTTGGGTCAGCTGGGATACCTGCGTCGCCATGGCTTGTACTGCCCGACCTGTGCTGGAGATGTTCTCCTCTTGTTGGTCCATTCTCGTGATACTGCGGGAAATGAATTCGGTCAGACTCGTTGAACTCGCTGCATCCATGATATGGTCAGATCGTTCTGTCACAATACAGAGGCGGATGCAAGATGCAAGCAACGATGGTTTAATGAAAATAGTTTACAGTATCCACAGGACAGACAGAATATACTCAGACAGAATCCAACCCAGGGCCTAGGGCACATCCTCTGATGATAGCGTGCTGAGAAATCCAAGGGAGTGAGTCCGGCTGGGTAGGAAGGAGCACAGCAGATAATCCCCACAAGGGCTGCGAGAGAATGAGCACTGACACACGACACAACCTCAGGGAAGAAACAACGATCTGACAACAAGAAACACAGGTTACAGAACATATAAAGGGGAAGATAATTAATTCCAGCTGGCGCAGACAATCAGGCCAAGATTGGGAACCACGCCCACACAAACACAGGAGAGAGAGAGAGAGAGAGCGAGAGAGAGAGAGAGAGAGAGAGAGAGAGAGAGAGAGAGAGAGAGAGAGAAAAGAGAGAGTGAGGCAGTGGATTCATGAACCGTGACAGTTACGCTCATCTGTTATTGTCACTTTGTCCTATTGTTGTCTAATATCTTGTCATGTTTGTCTTGAATGTTGTTAATTGGAAAATGCAAAAATAAAATATATAAAAAATAAAAAAAAACTTCACTTCTTGTTAATCCAACCGCGTTGTCAGATTTCACCCCAGTCCACCCCAGTCCAGGGCCCGTCCGGTCGGTGTCGAGATGACAGTGGCAACCTTGTCTCTCCCAGAGACAGCCTCGGCGTAGCGAGCTAGGTACAGGTCGCATTGCAGAAGGAATCCCTTACATCTCGCTGGCGTGCCGTCAAAGCCCTTTGGGAGGGACAGGTGTATTCCATGGACCGGCTCAGATGGGGTGGAGACAGATAGTGGCGGGGGGTCTGGTGCCGGTACCGGTGAAGGAGACTGGAGGGACTGCACATTCCCCTCCAAACAGAGGATGGTTGCCAGCACGCTGTCCATGGCGCTGCTGAGTCTGGAGAGACAGTCCTCTTGATGCTGGACTGTTTCTATGATGGTCGACAGCTCGGTCTTTCCTGCTGTCTCCATTTTGGAGGTTGGTTATTCTGTCATGTTGTCTAATGATTGGAGACAGGTGCAGGAATACGAAATAGGGGGGTTTATTTTCACCACCTAAACAAAAGAGCAAGGTGTAAACCTCTAAATAATACACGGGACGAGACTCGTAAAACAAGTGGACAATAACACGTAGCATGGAAGCCGATACAACAGCACAGGTACTCACAGGACCAACGGACATGGTAACAATAACCGACAAGGACAATGGGGAACAGAGGACACATATATACACATACTAATCAGGGGGAATGGGAACCAGGTGTGCGTAATGAGACAAGACAGTCCGGTGGTAATGAATCCAGTTCAGTGACGCCTGGAAGGCCGGTGACGTAGACCTCTGGAGCTGGTGAACGGAATGAGCAGCAGTACCGGGGGGATCTGTGACAATTTGTTTAACACTTTTTTGGTTACTACATGATTCCACATGTGTTATTTCATAGTTTTGATGTCTTCACTATTATTTTACAATGTAGAAAATAGTATAAATAAAGATAAACCCTTGAATGTGTAGGTGTGTCTAAACATTTGAATGGTACTGTATATATGTTTTTTAGTTGTGAAATATTGTATTCCTACAGCATGAGAATTTGATTATTCAAAAAAAAGTGATGCTTTCTTACGTGAAATGAGTTTTGATAGGTGAGAGAGCTAGTGAGAAAAAGAGAACTGCAGAATTTAAGTGAATTTATGTAAATCACGAGGCTCATTTGAATTTCCAGCGGCGTAGATTGATCAAATTAAGATACTACATGTGTAGGCCTACATGCTACCCTTGTATCCACTTTGACTTATTTTGAGATATTTGAACTGCTATAGATTTCATAACGCCAATCAAACTTGATGGCATGAAAAACGACACGTTTTCCGATGTTAGCGTCATTGTGACTTGCGCCTCAGTTTGCCAAAGGTCTATAGAGTGAATAATTAAACTTTTTAACAAGTAAAATATGGTACAGTATAACTCCAGACAAAAAGTGTAATCTGAGGAGTGACGGTGTTGTTAGGTTAAGCCTAGATTACACGTGCACACCATGCCATACCCTGCCTGAGGTGTGAGGGTTAACCCATAGATAATACAGTGTCTGTCCTATGTTGGTGAACCTATGGTGAAACGTATGTCTCTCTGGGAGTGGGGGCAGAGCAGAGTGCAGTGAACAGCAGGGATTCAGGAGAATAAGAGGCACACAGGTTTAATGATTAAGGGAATGTACATGGCTTATCTAAGCTTTGTGTGTGCGTGTGTGCGTGTGTGCGTGTGTGCGTGTGTGCGTGTGTGCGTGTGTGCGTGTGTGTGTGTGTGTGTGTGTGTGTGTGTGTGTGTGTGTGTGTGTGTGTGTGTGTGTGTGTGTGTGTGTGTGTGTGTGTGTGTGTGTGTGTGTGTGTGAAAAGCTTGTCCCATGCCCCGGCGTGCCCCACCTTCTCAATGTCCCCTAACACCCTTTTGAAGACTACAAACAAATATAACTTTTTGAAGGGTTTCACATATTACTTTCATCATAGAATGTCCTGTAAGTTTGGTTATCAATCGATTAGTCTGTTCCCAAAAAATAGTAAACAAAGGGGCCTCACGAGTGGGCCAGTGGTCTGAGGCTGCAAACCGGTAGACCCATGGGGTGGTGCACAATTGGCCCAGAGTCATCCAGGTTAAGGGAGGCTTTGGCCGGCCAGGATGCCGACTGGGAAGGAAAAGGGGTAAAAAGTACACAAAGAAAATAACAATAAACAAAGCTATCACACCACAATTACATGATGAACTAGTACACAGGACATTGTGATTAGAACACGGTCTGATATCATCACAGATTGAGAAAAAGTGTTTTGGTCAGGGCATCGACAAAATGGTGCCAGAAGAGGTTATGTCGAACAGTGGGTATGTTTTGCTGCTTAACAATGGTTGCTCAATGCTTGTACAAAAACACAAGATGTGCTCTCACGGAGGTTGATGAAGCATGGCAACTGTTCAAACAGGGTAGCCCTACCAACACAGACACACGCAAACACACCATGAAATCAAAAACACCCATAATAGGCCTATAGAAACAAATGTACAGTACTGTACTTTTGGAGTCTTTATTATCTCACTAGCCCACGAATCCACCCACCCACCCACTCACACAAGCAAACTAGTACACGCTGTGACATATACTTTTATGAGAACAATCCTAAGCTTAATAATAATAGATAATAGACCAAGACGCATACACATCCCCTGAAACGAGACACCCTTGCAAACTCTGACACATTTACAGACCTAAAGAGGAACACACACACACACACACACACACACACACACACACACACACACACACACACACACACACACACACACACACACACACACACACACACACACACACACACACACACACACATTACAGAGAGTCCAGTGGGGTATCACGACACACACTATAAAGGCTGACATTTTGGCAGCGCTTCAAGAGGAAACTCCGGTGGCATCGTTGGGCACGCTGCCCACTAATCTCACTGTCAAACCATTGCTCGATTTGTTACAAAAACACACCTCAGATGAACCATGCAGAGCTTACGACACACACACACACACACTCATTAGGAACCCGTGCTACTGTTACTCATCACACAGAGACTGATAGAAATGCAGAGGTTTGTGCATGAACGCTTATGTAGGCCCACACAATGTGGCTTTGGTTTTGCATTTAGTAGAACAACTGCTGTCTCCACTTCTTGGAATTAGTTTAGATGTGATTTTCTACTAGTTAGCCGATTAATTGCCTTTCCCATTTCTTGATTGATGCAGTTGCATAATATCTGAACCACAGCGCAAACACAAATCTCTATACAAACATGAGTCTTACATGGCTCCAAATGGGACTCATGATAGCCTGTGGTACTCTGTTGTAACTTCTCTTTCCTCTCACTTCCATGTCCCGACATGTCTTATGGAGGTGGAGCTGACTTGCAGTTAAACGGTAATGAAACGTCTTGACCATGTTCACATCTGGAATCAAATCAAATCAAATCGTATTGGTCACATGCGCCGAAAACATCAGGTGTAGACCTTACAGTGAAATGCATAACCAACAATGCAGTTTTAAGAAAATACCCCCCCCCCCCCCCCCCCCCCCAAAGTAAGAGATAAGAATAACAAGTGATTAAAGAGCAGCAGTAAATAGCAATAGCGAGGCCATATACAGGGGGTACCAGTACAGAGTCTATGTGCGGGGGCACCGGTGTCGAGGTAATTGAGGTAATATGTACATGTAGGTAGAGTTATTAAAGTGACTATGCATAGATAATAACAGAGAGTAGCAGCAGCGTAGAGAGGGGGGGGGGGGGGCATGCTGGGACTGGATTTGTTTTCCTCTTTCAAAACAGGTGTAAACAAATCAAAATGAACTTCCAACTGCGTGGTACAGGTGAGACCCACTTAATGGTACACTGCCGTTTTTTTAATAAAGTCAGTTAAGAACAAATTCTTATTTACAATGGTGGCCTAGGAACAGTGGCTTACAGTAACTGCCTTGTTCAGGGGCAGAACAACCGATTTTTACCTTGTCAGCACAACGCTCTAACCACTAGGCTACCTGCCATCCCCAGGTGAGGTCCACATCTGCTCCCTATCTCCAAAGCATTGTATTAAACCTTTCTATGTTGTCCAATCTCATCTCTGATTCAAGCACTTCACATGTGAGTTATTAAGTTCCCAACAATATTAGGTGTTTCAGTAAGGGGACTTATTTTGTATTTATTTATATTTGTATTTATTAGTAAGGTCATTTTAGACAGACACCCAGACAGCCACAACCAGATATGCAGCCAGGCAGCTCTAGATGTGCATTTACGTGCCTAACAGTGCTGTTCCGTAGAGTGGTCTGAAAAGTGGGTCAGCGAGGCATCTGTCACACTGCTTTCTTAAATAGATTACACAGGGCCTTAAGGCGTGATACAGTTTTAACTGCCAATTATCACTCAGCAATTACGGGCCCCTTACTTGAGAGGCCGACTACCAGGAACAGCTCTTTAAATGGCCCCTTGTATTCTATTCCCAGAGAGTGGGATAATCCCACGCCATTTCTCCGCCTGGCATATTTATAGTTGGAGTGGGTTATTTTCCCAGACCTGATTAAGATTATGTAGTCAGGGAGTTTTATATACAGCTACTGTCTGGGACCTGGTTCTTCTCTCATTGGGTAGCTTAAGCAACTTCCTAGAGGGATTTATCTCTCAGTTTAAGCAATGATATTACGTGCTGCTATAAGGAGTAATACTAAGTAATACTTAGTAAACTTAAGTAAGAACCGGTAAACTCAAGTAATTAACCTTTTAAAAACAGTCCTGACCAACTTACTCGTTACTCGTTATTAGCAAATAATCACAAGTTACATTCATTCGAATATATTTTCATGAGAAATACGATCAATTCTCTTACGAGACAGGGTAGGAAATGGGCTTACATATAGCCATATATATGTCAGTAGTGTTGCTACTATTAAACCTGACATGGTTGAAGGCTAGCTCTTTGTTATGGAGGCACTCCACTATATAATGTCGACATTCTTCTTACTGTCAATGGCATGGTCTCATAATCTCGGCTGAATCCCAAATGGCACCTTATTCCCTATGTAGTGCACTACTTTTGACCAGAGCCCAATAGGACCTGGTCAAAAGTAGCACACTAAATGTAACCCATCTGCTGCAAAGTCCTTATGAAGAAAATAAATCAATGTGAGAATTCCACAATGGGAAAAACATTGCTGCTGAGCAGTAAAAAACAACTTGACCCATTTTAGATGCTGGATAAACATTAGCCAGAGTGAGTGGTGTACAGAACTCTACCTCTCCTGGAAAAACAGGTGAGTTTGTATTGGATTGTATCTTAATGTTCAAATCTATCATTAGCAATGTAAGAAATTCACTGTTTTCTGTTAAGTTTATATATTAAGAATAGATTGTCTGTATAATATAATAAGAATAGATCACGTCACTTGTCTTCCTAATCGTTTGTATTTCACCCACTGCAGTATATTTCAAACAAATCTGAATATTTACAGGCGGATTTGCGTTCACACAGACGAAAGCTGCATTCACACATACATCCTATGTAAAAATCCAACGACGATCAGTCCACAAGACCCCTGTGGACGGCAGCCATCTGCCAGCTGTAAATAAGCCATAATGGACTGGAGGACCCTGGAGGCTCTGAGGACATAGTAGGAATTAAGATCAGACCTCCTCCTTGACCTGGTATGACCCCTCCTTGGATCTGGTATGACCCCTCATGGTATGACCCCTCCTTGCATCTGGTATGACCCCTCATGGTATGACCCCTCCTTGCATCTGGTATGACCCCTCATGGTATGACCCCTCCTTGCATCTGGTATGACCCCTCATGGTATGACCCCTCCTTGCATCTGGTATGACCCCTCATGGTATGACCGCTCCTTCCTTCCTCTCCTCTCTGCAGGTAGCCTAGCGGTTAAGAGTGTTGGGCCAGTAATCGAAAGGTCGCTGATTTGAATCCCAGAGGCGGCAAAAATCTGCCGTTCTGCCCTTGAACAAGGCAGTTAACCCCCAACAACAACTGCTCCCCGGGCGCAGTGGATAATGATTAAGGCAGCCCCTCTCTGATTTAGAGGGGTTGGGTTAACTGCGGAAGACATATTTCAATTGAATGCAATCAGTTGTGCAACTGACTAGATCCCTTTCCTCCCTCCCTCTCCTCTCCTTCTCATGTGTATAAACCAAAGGGCCTGCTGTCAGATTAAAAGTCTCTTTCCATGCAACTCTTGCTTTATGCTGTGTAACACATTTCCCCCCTTCACTGCTCCATGCAGCTAGGGCCCACTGAGACTCAGAGAGCGGGGTGTGGTGGGTGATTTAGAGAGAGAGAGAGAGGATGAGGGAAAGATAGGGAGGGAGGCAGGATAGGGAGAGGGTGAGAGGGAGGGAGGGAGACAGGAGAGAGAGGGAGCAACCGAGCGAAAGAGAGAACACTCTGCTCGTCCTCATTTAATCTCTTTCAGTTATTTTCTTTCTTTCAGCAGCCGGGAACATGAATCAATCATTCGTTCATTGAAACATTGATGAGTAATTCCTCTTAACCCATTCCCTGCTGACTGAAATATACCAAGTCAGGTCTAATGCTGCTGTGATGAAAACATCAACACAATATCTATCTGTCTTCACTGAAATGACACATTTATGACAATGAATCAAACTGATTTGTTAACAGATAACAACAGATCCTTATTTGAAACAGATTCTGAGGACCTGGAAGGGATTGAGTCTTAAAGGTTGTTTAAATCTCTCCCGAAAACTCGGAGCTCCCTATTCTTTCATCCTCACAAAGATGAATTTTAAAACTTTATTACATAAAGGAGAATGGAGAGGCTCGTCTCTATGGTAACAGCGATATAAACACCCCTAGAGCCGGCATCGTGGGGAGCGAGGCTGTCAGGTTTGTTTCAAGTATCTTCCTTTCTTTCTCTCTTTCTTTTAGACTCTCTTTCTCTCGTCTCTCTCTCCCTCTCTCTCTCTGACCTGTCAAAAAGAAACTAAGAGGGTTTTAAAAACAAAGGGAACAGAACACACATTTTGTAAATACAGAGAGAGTGTAAGATGCCGGCTTTGCCTCTGTGATGTTTATTTGCTCTGGCAGAACATTGCTGTGATGAAGGAGAATAGTTCTGGAACTGCTCAGCGCAAATAAACATTATTGAATAGGAAGCCGTCTTCCAGAAGTCAGCGTAATTTTTTTGACCTACTTTAGAGTTTTATTCTATGAGAAAGGTGAAATCTTGTGGCTACTACTTTCTGATTCCATATAACAGAAACACTATAGCATGAAGAGGCTATATTCTCTTTAACAAGCTAAACTTAACTTGACTGGGGCAAAACTGGAAAGCATTTTAACGAGACACACTGCAGCTCATAGTCTGAGAACAGGATAAATGATACATGGAAAGGCCATTCAACATGTTTTTTTTTTTACTGTGACACTACTGCCCTTGAATCCTCATTCCCTGGTCAATGAAGGAACTACAAGCCTCTTGCAACAAACTGACCGCAGATGGTGGTCAGTTTCCCAACGCACTACCATATATATTGTCCCACAGAATGACTTCTTGGATATCAAACCAGTTCCCCATGTCACTAACAAACATAATTGAGGTCAGTCCCTGTTAGGACCACCCCCTTTCCAGGTCAGGTTGAATATTTTGGGCATTACAAGGTAAAGCCTTAATTTTGACAAAACATTTACTTTGGCACCACTTTTCAGTAGCAACCAGATTGATCTTCCACCATTTAAACATCTCTTCAACCACAGCAACATTCTATTTCCACTCCTCACCACACTAGAGGTGGCCAAACTTTCTGCGCTGTGACCCACCTAGAGATGTATTAGTTTCCTTGTTGTGACCCGCCAAGCGGAAATAAGCAAAGTCTCTAGCCAACAAGATCGTAGTCAATTCCACTTAATTTCAGAGTCAATTCAGAAAGTGCACTATATAGAAAATAGGTTGTCATTTGAGACACAGGCAGTTGAACTACCATCCTAACACTATGGAGGGGATGGGCCCTAGGCCCAGTCTCCAGTCTTCTCAGGCTGTTCCAGGCCTAGTGTCTAAGCCCCTTCTCTGGGATCCTGCCCTGGGCTCCCTGCCTGGCCTAGTCCTGCTTGTTTTTGTTGCGTTTCTCCGTGAAACATTCCAGTCAGTCCCATCAACATGTTTACCACAAAGTGTGAGTGTGTGTCTCAGAGCACATGTCTGAATGCACGAGAGAGAGAGAGAGAGGGAGAGAGAGAGAGAGAGAGAGAGAGAGAGAGAGAGAGAGAGAGAGAGAGAGAGAGAGAGAGAGAGAGAGAGAGAGAGAGAGAGAGAGAGTGCCCTAAAAGTAGAGTGCTGAGTTCGGCCTCTAATTATTTTATTACCTTAAACGGCTCCTTATTTTAAGAGCTCAGTAAGCAGCAGTGCAGCTGGGTCGGAGAGACGGCCGGTTCCTCAAGTCTCTTCACTCTACAGCCCATACAGCAGCCTGCTGCTGCTACTGACCCAGTCCAGACTGCCCCATTCATCCAGAGTTCATCCAGAGATACACTGTGGAAACTGTGTCATATTCATAGCACAGACACTATGATCAGTGCACATTTTACATTTGCACATTATCACTGACAGATGACACATCTGTCTGATGTCAGTAGCTTGCAGGCAGAAGTCACATGACAAGAGGTGACCTTTGACCCCAGCTAGTTTGACGTCACCAGGACATGTGACTGAAATTGCTTGTCATATGACATTTGAGGCCTCTATCGAAGATAATCTATTATATTGACAAGATGGTTGACTGACCGCTCTTACAATGGAAATACATGTCTGCAAAGGCGAAAGGCAGGCGGGAGAAGGCGAGATCAGGTGGGAACATTCAAGCCAATGATCTTTTGTAGAAAACATATTAGTACACTCGTAGTAACCTAAGCATTATGAAACCTCTATTCGTCAAATAAGCCTCACCTATCAAAACAGCAGTTCACTTTTATCTTGACCAAATACAACAGTGTCTCATTGCCCCCCATACAAAAACTCCTCACTTGGTCTGCTTAATGCTATAAGCAGACCAAGTGTGCTTAATCTGCGCAGACAGATTTTTGGTGGAGACCCTCTCTGCCTTTACCCACTCCATGCAAAAAAGTCCATAGACACGGATCTAAAATCTGTTTGCTCTAGCCAGTCTTAACCATAAACCCAACATAGATCAGTGTCTAAGAGCAACTTCGTCCTACTTTGTGACTCTGTCACAGGAACGAAGATAGAAGAGTAACAGAAACAGAATGTGACATAGGAGAAATAAATGGGTATTGAACAGTAGCATAAGATACCAGTGAGTGGAGTCCAGCATTGTCAGTGTGTCTTCACTCTGGAGCAGCATAATAATAGAGCCAAAACAAATACGCCTGAGCAATTGCTGGATCCGCTTCCCTTTTTGATTACTGAGAAAGAGCCAGACTCAAACTGGAACCTTGAATAACAACATAGACCTTATCTACCCATTAATTGAAAATAAACACTGAATTGGGTCAGTAAGCAAGGTTATATGTTGTTGTTGGAAGTGCAGGTAATGGAATGTGTATCTCACCAACATCTGACCAATCATAGACATGGTTCCACTGATACAAGCATCTGACAAGCCAATCAGTTCAAAATACAGGATATAACCGAATAGGAACCAAATAGCTGATTGGCTAACAAAAAACACAATTGGTTGACAAAAAAATACAAAGCGAGGGCATCCAGCAGACAAATAAAAATATTTATTCCAAATGCCTGTGGGAAATGAAAGTTAAATTACACGTAACATGTATAAGATATCTTATATTGTAACTTAAGTATATACATGCTTCGCCCCCCAAATTGAAGAAGTGCCTGTAGGACACACTGTAAGTTCAGCTTTTCTTTGTTATTGTAAAGATAAAAAAATATACTTCCATGTTTTTTTTTCAGATGGTTTTGATAACAGCATGAATTACAATCAAATCGAAGTCGATTGGTCGCATACACAGATTTACAGATGTTATTGCAGGTGCAGCAAAACGCTTGTGATTTTAGCTCTAACAGTGCAGTAATACCTAGCAATAATAATGAAGAAAAATGTATGTAGGCTATTGAGAAACCTAACCAATGCTGCATAATGAACCATGTGTGTGGCCACACATTAATGAATACATAGTGTATTCAGAAAGTATTCAGACCCCTTCCCTTTTTTCCACAATTTGTTATGTTACATCCTTGTTCTAAAATGGATTAAATAAACAAAAATCCTCATCTACACACAATACCCCATAATGACAATGTGAACTATTTTTTTTAAACCCATAAATGCCTTATTTACATAAGTATTCAGACCCTTTGCTATGAGACTCAAAATAGAGCTCAGGTGCATCTATCACGGCTCAGGCTAAGACCCAGATGCAGACACAGGAGGTGGATAGTACAAGTCTCAGAGTTTATTATAGTACAAGCGGCAGGCAAAGAGTCGTAATCCAAATCAGAGTCAGGCAGGTACAGGACGGCAGGCAGGATCAGGACGGGCAGAAAAGTCAGAACTGGGAAGACTAGGAAAAACTCAAACTAGAGCACAGGAAACACGGGAACATGCTGGTAGGACTTGACGGGAGAAGACGAACTGGCAACAGACAAACAGAGAAAGCAGGTATAAATACACAGGAGAAAATGGGGACAAATGGGAGACACCTGGTGAGGGGTGGAGACAAGCACAATACAGGTGAAACAGATTAGTGTGTGACAGCATCTTGCTTTCATTGATCATCCTTGAGATGTTTCTACAACTTGATTAGAGTCCACCTGTGGTAGATTAAATTGATAGGACCTGATTTGGAAAGGCACACACCTGTCTATATAAGGTCCCACAGTTGACAGTGCATGTCAGAGCAAAAACCAAGCCATGAGGTTGAAGGAATTGTCCGTAGAGCGCCGAGACAGGATTGTGACAGGGCACATCTGGGGAGGGTACCAAAGCATTTCTGCAGCATAGAAGGTCCCAAATGACACAGTGGCCTCCATCATTCTTAAATGGAAGAAGTTTGGAACCACCAAGACTCTTCCTAGATCTGGCTGCCCGGCCAAACTGAGCAAACGGGGGAGAAGGGCCTTGGTCAGGGAGGTAACCAAGAACCTGATGGTCACTCTGACAGTGCTCCAGAGTTCCTCTATGGAGATGGGAGAACCTTCCAGAAGGACAACCATCTCTGCAGCACTCCACCAATAAGGCCTTTATGGTAGGGTGGCCAGACGGAAGCCACTCCTGAGTAAAAGGCACATGACAGCCCGCTTGGAGTTTGCCAAAAGACACCTAAACGACTCTCAGACCATGAGAAACTATATTCTCTGGTCTGATGAAACCAAGATTGAACTCTTTGGCCTGAATGCCAAACGTCACGTCTGGAGGAAACCTGGCACCATCCCTACAGTGACGCATGGTGGTGGCAGCATCATGATGTGGGGATGTTTTTCAGAGGGACTGAGAAACTAGTCAGGATCAAGGCATAGATGAACGGAGAAAAGAACAGAGAGATCCTTGTTGAAAACCTGCTCCAGAGCACTCAGGACCTCCGACTGGGGTCGAAGGTTCACCTTCCAACAGGACAACGGCTCTAAGCACACAGCCAAGACAACGCAAGAGAGGATTCGGGACAAGACTCTGAAAGTCCTTGAGTGGCCAAGCCAGAGCCCGGACTTGAACCCGATCGAACAAATCTGGAGAGACCTGAAAATAGCTGTGCTGCAATGCTCCCCATCCAACCTGACAGAGCTTGAGAGGATCTGCAGAGAAGAATGGGAGAAACTCCCCAAATACGAGTTTGCCAAGCTTGCAACGTCATACCCAAGAAGACCCGAGACTGAAATTGCTGCCTAAGGTGCTTCAACAAAGTACTGAGTAAAGGGTCTGAATACTTACTGTATGTAAGTGATATTTCTCTTTTTAATTTTTTTAAATTAAATTAGCAAACCTTTCTAAACCTGTTTTCGCTTTGTCATTATTGGGTATTGTGTGTAGATTGATGAGGGAAAAAAATATTTAATTACTTTAGAATAAGGCTGTAACCTAACAAAATGTGGAAAATGTCAAGGGGTCTGAATACTTTCCGAAGGCACTGTACGTGCACTACTGAACACATCTCTGGCCCATTTATAATACATTTAATGTCTACATTTCTATCTGTCAGTTCTTCTTGAAATAACTCCCTTCATTAAAATTATATTATCCCATAATGTTAAGTGCACTCACACGTTCACACAAAGGATACATATTACATTGGCTCACAGTAAACATTGTTCCGTATCTCTCAATCACTACTGATACAGGAGCGCTGTAAGGTGAAGGCAGCTCTAGCAGGGATCTGGCTTGTGAATAATTCAATAAAACATTGCTCACTCCATCCTTTTAAAAGTAATAGCAAATGTACTTTCTAAACTCCAGGCTTCTGAGGGCGTTATCTCAGTGTCACCCAATCAAAACCACATCTCCAACTTACTATTAGGCATGTTACTGTCTGTATATGACTGCAGAGGGAATGTGGCAGCCAGCCAACGTATTATGTGTGTGTAGTAGGAGTGTTTTTTTTTTTAAAGTGAAGATGATGCAAGAGGAGAAAAGCTGGGAGCAAAGTCGCTGAGGAGAAACATCCCTGTGTGGTGACAGGGCTCTATCACATGAAGCATATCTGGATCATCTCTACTATACACTGTCATCGCCTTGTCAGTGGCATAGCTTGAACAAATGCTATCACCTGTAGGCCTACAGTACTGTAGTCTACTGTCAGTGGTGTAAAGAACTTAAGTAAAAAAGACTTTAATGTACTACTTAAGTCATTTTTTTGTGCATCTGTAATTTACTTTCATATTTTTTACAACTTTTACTCAATCATTCCTAAAGAAATTAATGTACTTTTTACTCCGTACATTTTCCCTGATACCCAAAAAGTACTCGATACATTTTGAATGTTTAGCAGGACAGGAACATTTTCCAATTGACACACTTATCAAGAGAAAATCCCTGGTCATCCCTACTGCCTCTGATCTGGTGGACTAACTAAACACAAATGCTTTGTTTGTAAATGATTAGTGTTGGAGTATGCCCCTGCCTATCAGTAAAAAAACAAACATAAATCGTGCCATATGGTTTGCTTAATATAAGGAATTTAAAATGTATAAGTATTTATACTTTTACTTTGACACTTAAGTATATTTGAGCAATTACATTTACTTTTGATACTTAAGTACAGTTGAAGTCGGAAGTTTACATACACTTAGGTTGTCATTAAAACTCATTTTTCAACCACTCCACACATTTCTTGTTAAACTATAGTTTTGGCAAGTCGGTTAGGACATCTACTTTGTACATGACACAAGTCATTTTTCCAAACAATTGTTTACAGACAGATTATGTAACTTATAATTCACTGTATCACAATTCCAGTGGGTCAGAAGTTTACACAAACTAAGTTGACTGTGCATTTAAACAGCTTGGAAAATTCCAGAAAATGATGTCATGGCTTTAGAAGCTTCTGATAGACTTATTGACATCATTTGAGTCAATTGGAGGTGTACCTGTGTATGTATTTCAAGGCCTACCTTCAAACTCAGTGCCTCTTTGCTTGATATCATGGGAAAATCAAAAGAAATCAGCCAAGACCTCAGAAAAATAAATTGTAGACCCCCACAAGTCTGGTTCATCCTTGGGAGCAATTTCCAAACGCCTGAAGGTACCACGTTCATCTGTACAAACAATAGTACGCAAGTATAAACACCATGGGACCACGCAGCAGTCATACCGCTCAGGAAGGAGACGCGTTCTGTCTCCTAGAGACGAACGTACTTTGGTGCGAAAAGTGCAAATCAATCCCAGAAAATGACCTTTTTTAAATTTATTCATAATTTTACCAGGTAAGTTGACTGAGAACACGTTCTCATTTACAGCAACAACCTGGGGAATAGTTACAGGACGGGGATGAATGAGCCAATTGTAAACTAGGGATTATTAGGTGACCATGATGGTTTGAGGGCCAGATTGGGAATTTAGCCTGGACACCAGGGTTAACAACCCTACTCTTACAATAAGTGACATGGGGACTTTAATTACCTCAGCGAGTCAGGACACCTGTTTAACATCTCATCCGAAAGACAGCATCCTACACAGGGTAGTGTCCCCAATCACTGCCCTGGGGCATAGGGATATTTATTTTAGACCAGAGGAAAGAGTGCCTCCTACTGGCCCTCCAACACCACTTCCAGCAGCATCTCATCTCCCATCCAGGGACTGACCAGGACCAACCCTACTTAGGTTCAGAAGCAAGCCAGCAGTGGTATGCAGGGTGGTATGCTGCTGGATGGGAATCTGCTGGAGAAAACAGGTATAAAAGTATCTATATCCACAGTAAAACGGGTCCTACATCGACATAACCTGAAAGGCAGCTCAGCAAGGAAGAAGCCACTGCTCCAAAACCGCCATAAAAAGCAAGACTACGCTTTGCAACTGCACATGGGGACAAAGATCGTACTTTTTGGAGAAATATCCTCTGGTCTGAAGAAAAAACAATAGAACTGTTTGGCCATAATGACCATCGTTATGTTTGGAGGAAAAAGGGGAAGGCACAAGCCGAAGAACACCATCCCAAACGTGAATCACAAGGGTGGCAGCATCATGTTGTGGGGGTGCTTTGCTGCAGAATGGACTGGTGCACTTCACAAAATAGATGGCATCATGGGGCAGGAAAATGATGTGTATATATTGAAGCAAAATCTCAAGACATCAGTCAGGAAGTTAAATCTTGGTCGCAAATGGGTCTTCCAAATGGACAATGACCCCAAGCATACTTCCAAAGTTGTGGCAAAATCGCTTAAGGACAACAAAGTCAAGGTAATGGAGTGGCCATCACAAAGCCCTGACCTCAATCCTATAGAAAATTTGTGGGCAGAACTGAAAAAGCGTGTGCGAGCAAGGAGGCCTACAAAACTGTCTCAGTTACACCAGCTCTGTCAGGAGGAATGGGCCAAAATTTACCCAACTTATTGTGGGAAGCTTGAGGAAGGCTACCCGAAATGTTTGACCCAAGTTAAACAATTTAAAGGCAATTCTACCAAGTACTAATTGAGTGTATGTAAACTTCTGACACACTGGGAATGTGATGAAAGAAATAAAAGCTGAAAAAAATAATTCTCTCTACTATTATTTTGACATGTCACATTCTTCAAATAAAGTGGTGATCCTAACTGACATAAGACAGGGAATTTCTTACTCAGATTAAATGTCAGGAATTGTGAAAAACTGAGTTTAAATATATTTGGCTAAGGTGTATGTAACTATATTTAAAACCAAATACTTTTAGTCTTTTACTCAGGTAGTATTTTACTGGGTGACTTTCACTTTTACTTGAGTCATTTTCTATTAAGGTATCTTTATTTTTTGCTCACGTATGACAATTGGGTACTTTTTCCACCACTGTCTACTGTACTGCAATCTAATGCCCTTTCTAAACACCAAGCTCAATACCGTCTACTGTACACGGCGGTTAGCGTTTGAGGTTATCTATGTAGTACTCGTCAGGTTTTAACAGCCTCTTTCCAAGCTAACGACAGCACTGTTATCACCATTTTAGTGTCTTCAACGCCAATCTCATTAGCATTTATTGTACACTCAGCATTTATTGTGCAAATAGATGATCAGGTTCAGCAAAATACTATCATATACCTGCTGTAATGTAGTCAATTGCTATGATTTTAGGTGGCCTTCAGTAACATACATAAGACAGTATCTATTAGCAGCTCTGTCCTTGTGGACAAACGAGAGAGGGACGGGTGGAGGGAGAGAGGGAGGGTGGCGTTACGTAACCTATCAGCTGTCTGCGAGGCTCCAGTCAAGGCGAGATCCTGGCCTTGAGAGCTGGATTAGCCTGAGTGGGACTTGATGATGGTTGCTTAGTAACCACAAACCTTCTCAACTGCTCATGAAAGCTGAGGGACAGAGTAGCATGTTGATGTGGCTAAGGGGAGTGAATCGCAGGATTTTATCATTCAGCCCAAAGGGAGAAAACATACACATACACTGCAGGCTACATCAAATGTATATACAGTGCATTCAGAACTCTTGACTTTTTACACATTTTGTTACGTTACAGCCTTATTCTGAATTGTATTAAATTATTTCCCCCCCTCATCAATCTACACACAATACCCCATAACAACAAAGGCAAAAGAGGTTTTTAGAATTTTGTACAAATTAATGAAAATAATAAAAAAACAGAAATACCTTAATACCTTACTTACATAAGTATTTCAGACTCTTTGCTATGAGACTTGAAATTGAGCTCAGGTGCATCCTGGTTCCATTGATCATCCTTGAGATGTTTGTACAACTTGATTGAAGTCCACCTGTGGTAAATTCAGTTGATTGGACATGATTTGGAAAAGCACACACCTGTCTATATAAGGTCCCACCGTTGACAGTGCACGTCAGAGCAAAATCCAAGCCATGAGGTTGAAGGAATTGTCTATAGAGCTCAAAGAAAGGATTGTGCCGAAGTACAGATCTGGGGAGGGTATCAACATTTTTGCAGCATTGAAGGTCCCAAAGAACACAGTGGCCTCCATCATTCTTAAATGAAAGAAGTTTGGAACCACCAAGACTCTTCCTAGAGCTGGCCAACCGGCCAAACTGAGCAATTGGGGGAGGAGGGTCTTGGTCAGGGAGGTGACCAAGAACCCGATGGTCACTCTGACAGAGCTCCAGAGTTCCTCTGTGGAGATGGGAGAACCATTCAGAAGGACAACCATCTCTACAGCACTCCACCAATCAGGCCTTTATGGTAGTGGCCAGATGGAAACCACTCCTCAGTAAAAGGCACATGACATCCCGCTTGGAATTTTCCAAAAGGCACCTAAAGGACTCTCAGACCATGAGAAACAAGATTCTCTGGTCTGATGAAACCAAGTTTGAACTCTTTGGCCTGAATGCCAAGCATCACTTCTGGAGGAAACCTGGCACCATCCCTACAGTGAAGTATGGTGGTGGCAGCATTATGCTGTGGGGATATTTTTCAGTGGCAGGGACTGGGAGACTAGTCAGGATCGAGGGAAAGATGAACGGAACAAAGTACAGAGAGATCCTTGTTGAAAAGCTGCTCCAGAGTGCTCAGGCCCTCAGACTGGGGGTGAAGGTTCACCTTCCAACAGGACAATGACCCTAAGCACACAGCCTAGACAACGCAGGAGTAGCTTTGGGACAAGTCTCTGAATGTCCTTGAGTGGCCCAGCCAGAGCCCGGACTTGAACCCAATCTAGCATCTTTGATGGAGCTTGAGAGGATCTGCAGAGAAGAATGGGAGAAACTCCCCAAATACAGCTTGTAGCTTAGCACACCTGAAGAAGACTCGAGACCATAATCACTGACAAAGGTGATTCGACAAAGTACTGAGTATAGGGTCAGAATAGTTATTTAAATGAAATGTTTAATTTTAAATGTTTATACATTTGCAAAACATTTCTAAAAACCTGTTTTAGCTTTGTCATTATGGGGTATTGTGTGTGGATTGATGAGAAAAGAAACAGTTTTATATTTTACCCCCCTTTATCAATCTTGTCTCATTGCTGCAATTCCCCAACGGGCTCGGGAGAAGCTAAGGTGTAGTCCTGCGTCCTCCGAAACATGATCCGCCTAACCGCGCTACTTAACACCCGTCAGCTTAACACGGAAGCCAGACTCACCAATGTGTCTGAGGAAACACCATTCAACTGGCATCCGGGATCAGCCTGCAGGCACCCGGCCCGCCACAAGGAGTCGCTAGAGAGTGTTGAGTCAAGTAAAGCCCCACCGGCCAAACCCTCCTCTAACCCGGACGACGCTGGGCCAATTGTGTGCTGCACTATGGGACTCCCAGCCGCAGCCGGTTACGGCACAGCCCTGGAATGAACCCGGGTCTGTAGTAATACCTCTAGCACTGTGATGTAGTGCCTTAGACCGCTGCGCCACTCAGGAGGCCGAAAAAATAATAATTCATACATTTTAGAATAAGGCTGTAAAGTAACTAACCGTGGAAATGTCAAGAGGTCTGAATACTTTCCGAATGCACTGTAACTGTGCCATGTATGGTGCTTATCACATATCTGGCTCTGGTGGTAGGCCTATAGTGTATAGTAGTTGAAGTGTGTGTTTCTCTGCCCAGTGGTTCCTTGTTAAATGGCCTTGGGATTGTTCTCTCTCTCTCTGGCTGATGTACTAACAGTAGTTGGTGCTGCTGGATTTCTGCCACTCTTATAGCTTGGCTGCAGGCTGCAGGCTCTGGCTGGGCTGTTTTTCCTATTCTGGTCTGTCCTTGTGTGACCTGGGTTCCCTTGCCAAGTGCCGAGCGGGGCCTAATAAAGGTAACTGAGGAGCCAGCACTGTATTTCAGCAACAAATTATTTGATGATAGAGAATAATCGACAGAGCCTGCCGGCTCATAGTGATCGTAGTACGTAAGCAGAATCATGACATAGTCCATTCCCTCGGTTCAAGTGAAGCAGCCTGACTGATGTGCAGATAACAGGAATGATCATAATAAACAACAAATTCTTTACTAGAAAAGGGCATTTACTGAAGTGAATGCGTGTGCTTGCTAGTATTTATGGTTGTGAAATAGTAGTGGTTGCGGTAGTGGCAGTGGCAGGGATGGCAGTAGTAATGGTAGATGTAGCAGAGGTGGGTAGAGTATTGAAAAAATGTACTTAAGTAAAGTGCTGTTACTTAGATTGTAATTTACTCAAGTAAAAGTAAAAGAAGCCCTCTTCAAAAGCGACTTAATTACTAGTTTCAAATTAAGCTTGGTAATGTTTTACAACTTATAGCAAACAAAAATAACAACAAATTGGATAATTGATATGACATTCATTTAGAATTGAGATCTGCCAGCATCATCTTGCAGATGTCTTCCAGCACAGGTAGTCTCCAACAAAGACTGCCATCAAACAAAGGTCGTAAGCGGTACAGTTTCTATTATGGTATTAATCAACGTTGACTTAATATCTGTCAGTGTGCTCAATTTCATAAAAAGGTAAATGGTACCCGAGACATTGGAATCATTTTATAGTTTCAATAGCGTTAATGAACATTTATTTTACAATATAATTTCAAAGACATTTGATGGTGAATGCGTACTAAAAAGATTTACACCAAGTGTGATGTTTCCTATTTGATGAAATATCAAGGAGGATGAGGTACTGTAAAAGTGTTACAACAGTCAAAAAACAATCCATCAACATCAAAATGTTCCATATCAGACACATGCACAGAACCATGTACTGAACTCAGCATTCGCCACCCGGAACTAAATGTGCTTGCTATTGTGACATGATAGTAATTTGTTCTATAGATGGAGTAAAGAGGTCAATTGAACTCAACCAAAACAATGTAATTGCCATGGAAATGCGTGGAGGAAAGATCTGAATTACCTTATTGTCCCCCAGCAGAATTACCCTACATTCAGGCTATTCTTAATATGTGTATTTCACACTATGTTGAGATAAATATCTGAGTATAATGCTTGTATGGATGTCAACCACAACACATGTTCATGTCATTGTTACTAATCAACTGCATTACAGTTAGAAAAGACTTTGACTAACACCACTGATTTATCTATGCTAGCTATGCAAACCAGCTTAAACAAACGAGAGTTAGCATTTAGCAGTCACTTCTTCTAAACCTGAAAAGGGACTACTTTTACATGTTATGCAGTGAAAACAGACAAATATATCCAAATCAGACTTAAGTAACCACATTGTGGGCCTGTTACAATACATAAATCATAACAGATTTGACGGATATCCACTTTGTTATATCAGATTTGTTGAATGTGTGCCAATCTGGTCAATGCATCGTCTGCGTTCCATTGATGCCTTTACCGCATCTATAGTGGGCTAGTATAGTAGGCTAGAGTGAGTACTATTTAACAATAAGGCATGAGAACCCAGGAATTATTGTTTGAATAACTCCTGGCTAAGGGTTGTTTTTAGGCCCGACATGAAGCGAAGGCCCTGGGAAACAGCCCTTAGGAGGGTGTTTTTTGCGATAATTCCCGGGTTCGAGTGCCTTATTGCTTATATAAAATGGTTGCCAAAATATTTAAAAAAAGACTAACGATATGTTTTCATTAAAAACGTTATTTTAATAAGTACATTTGTTTTGTTTCATCTTTCCAGCAAACAATATAGTCCAGGCAAAATACATTTATTAGTTGTGAGATTCTGAAGTTGCTAGCCAAACGGGCTGGTTGTCCCTTCCAAACGTTCCAAGCAAAAAAGGTTGTTATGCAGGCTAGCTACTTCTCCTCCGCTAGCTAGCCAACTAAAGCTTACACACAATCACATTAAAGCTGAAATGACAGCAAACTATGTACATTTTTGTTTGCTTTACCTTTGTTTCTATTGCCATTTCTTTGAATATATCCATTATAATCATCCTGATAAATGAATTCGCCTGGCTCAGAGAATCTGTTAGTTCTGCGCGTTCAGTCTCTCTATGGCACGGGTGGAGATTGCAAATTGCAATATTGTTGCACAGGGTGGAGAGGCAGACAGCAAGATTTAGACAAATCGAACTTGTTGCAAACCAAATGCTAGCCTAGTAGCATGGGGAAATAATGTCTAGACAATTTTTCCATGGGAGATGAAGTATGGATTGCCTGGCTGCGCTGTGGGACAGTGGATGCACATTGACAATACAAATGGAAATGTTAAGATGCATTACCCAGGGATTGTGGTGAATAACTCCCTGCTATCAACAAATCAGCGTACAGGATCCAAACAACCCGTTTTATAAATCATCATAAACCATAGGATGCGTTTTAAAGCTTTCAAAATGTTTTAGTTTGAACATTCGGAAAGTTTTGTGAAAAGGATTTCAGGTCAGAATGTTGAAGCCTGCATTCCCCCATTGAAATGAATGGGAATACAACAAGCGTTATAGTTTATGAAGTATGAATGCTAGTAAAAAGCTGTGTTGAAGCCATCTAAGTTGAGTCAGCCTGTATATTTCAACGTCAGGTTGGTGTTAGAAGCTGAAATGGATCAAGAGCAATGACAAATCCAAATTTTGCCTCAGAAGTCTTTGGACCTTTTGTGCAAATTGAAAACGGTTATAGTTCAAAAAGTACATATAGCAATCTAAAATGAGTTAGTCTTTACATATCAACATTGGTTTGGTATTTGTAGCTTTAACGGTTCAAGAGAAGTGGCAAATCCAAATGCTTCCCATTCAAGCCCATGGTTACAGTTCAAAAAGATTAGATGCTTCAAAAAGCTGTATACAAGCAACCTATTCCAGACCAGTCTGCACGTTTGAAAGTTTGAATGACCCTTCCAGCTTAAACGGTTGAAGATTAGTTACGGTGCCAAATTTTACCATTCAAGTGTATGGCCATTGAAATGTATTGGGATTTATGCAAAACTGGTTGCAGTGTTAAAAGTATACTTACTTAGTTAGACCCATGGCTTCCTAGAGAGCATATGCCATTGACAACTCCTCTCCATCATACTCAGTTCTGGGCTGTCTTCTCAATCTAGTTCCACCCCATGCAGGATATTTTGGTGTCTGCCTAGAGCTCCCGCCTCCAGGTGTTTCTTGGGTGACCTCTCTTCCGTTTCCCTCGCTGGTTCCAGGATAGGGTTTGCCTGGTGATGTTGGAAGGGGCTTCAGAGGGTGTTGTCGATCCATCCCCATCTTCTCCTTCGGATGTCCTCCTCCACAGGAACCTGGCTGGTGCCCTCCTACAGGTTGATGTCGGTGACCTTGTCTGACCAACTGATGTGCAGGATCTGTCATAGGCACTTATGTATGAACATTTGGGTTGACTTTATTGTTTGTTTTTTTTGTCCTCCATGTTTCTGATCACTAGAGCAGTACTGATTTGACATTACATTAAAAAGCCCGATTTTTGTGTGGGTTGTTATTTTGAATCTCCAGATGTTTCTCAGAGAGACAAAGGCTAATCTGGCATTTTGAGCCTTTAAAAGTAGTAAAAAAACGTTTTTTGGTGTTGGTAGCTTCACAGTTATGGCGTTTAATAAGGTGGCTGCAGAAGGCTAAAAAGAAAAAGTATGACAATTCCCAGAGATGTGCTTGCCGTTCAGCAAGCACACCTAATGAAAAAGAGGGTGTTATTTGACCACAGAGATAGGATGTACTTTGAAACCAATCTGCCATTTAAACATGTTGAGTGGGTGATTATAATTGCTGTGTGAAAAATGTAGTAGAGTTAGCAGAGTTTAAGAGGCTACAGGATCATTTTTTACACCACTTGTCCGTGTCAGCACGTTTACAGTCTGATCCCCCTCTTACCTGCGCTTTCCACGGACTCTGCCTTTCAAAAGTATCCAGGCCCCTTGGATGTCTTGTCATTTTATTGTGTTACAAAGTGGGATTTAAATAAAAAATGAATAACTACAATGTAGTTATTGCAAAATGTAGTAATTGCAAGTAGTTAGCCCCTTTGTTTAGGCAAGCCTAAATTAGTTCAGGAGTAAAAATTGGCTTAACAAATCACATAATAAGTTACATGGACTCACTCTGTGTGAAATAATAGGTGTTGACATGATTTCTTTTTTATAACTACCCCTTCCTCTGTCCCCCATAAATACAACATCTGTAAGGTCCCTCAGTCAAGTATTGAATTTCAAGCACATATTCAACTACAAAGACCAGGGAGCTTTTCTAAAGCCTCATAAAGAAGGGCAGTGACTGGTAGATGGGTAACAATTACGAATCAGACATTTGAAAATATCTTGAAGCATGGTCAAGTTAATAATGACTCGGTGGATTATACACTGAGTGTATAGAACATTAGGAACACCTGCTCTTACCATGACATAGACTGACCAGGTGAATCCAGATGAAACCTATGATCCCTTATTGATGTCACCTGTTAAATCCACTACAATCAGTGTAGATGAAGGGGAGGAGACAGGTTAAATAAAGATTTTTATGCCTTGAGACAATTGAGACATGGATTGTGTGTGTGTGCCATTCAGAGTGTGATTGGGAAAGACAAAATATTTAAGGGCCTTTGAACGGGGTATGCCAGGCGTACCGGCATGAGTGTGTCAAGAACTGCAACGCTGCTGGGTTTTTTATACTCAACAGTTTCCCTTGTGTATCAAGAATGGTCCACCACCCAAAGGACATACAGCCAACTTGACACAACTGTGGGAAGCATTGGAGTCAACATGGGCCAGCATACCTGTGGAACCTTTTTGACACCTTGTAGTCCATGACCTGGTAAATTGAGGCTGTTCTGTGGGCAAAAGGTGTTTTGCACACTCAGTGTATATTAAACAACACAGACACGTCAACGCTTCAGGCGTCCTTCTGAACTGATCTGCAGGAATTAAACTGCTCAGGGATGTTACAATGAGGCCATTGGGGATTTTAAAACAGCTACAGAGTTCAATGTCTGTGATGGTAGAAAACTAAAGATGGATCAACAACATTGTAGTGACTCCACAATAATGACCCAAATGACAGAGTGAAATGAAGAATGCAAATACACAGAATACTTGCATTTTTTATGCAACAAGGCACTAAAGTAATAATGTTTGTGTGTGTGTGTGTGACTTTGTCACTTCCCCTGCTCACCTCCCAGGTTTCAAGGTTACATAGTTCAAGGAAATACCTCCTCCTTCTCTCTCAGCAGTAAACCTAGCAGCTGTTTGACATACATCACTGTGTAATCCGGGTCACGGGTGCCAATGTAGCAGACTGGTACATGGAAGCCAGGTCATCTTCAAAAGTCAAGACTGCATTAGCCTAAGCTACACAAAGTCTCATGTGATCGGTCAGGCAACTAAGTGTTGTTTGGCAAAGCACATCTGCTACATGAGATCAATTAACAAGATCAATTAACAGATCAATCACAAGAGGGGGGGCTGAGAATATTTTGTGAAGGGGGTTGTAGAATTATTTTTTTAAATCCGTGCTACAGGCGGTTATATCTGTCCGCTAATACAGGACTAGTAAAGGCCCAGTGCACTGCTTTTGTGAGAATTTTTTTTTAAATTCTAAAATATATAACTTTTGATATAATATTTTTTTTATTATTAGCATTCTTGCCCTTTCTGCTGTTGTCTTTGTCCAATAATGTTTGTACCATGTTTTGTGCTACTACCATGTTGTGCTGCCGCCATGTTGTATTGCGACCATGTTGTTGTCATGTTGTCTTGCTACTATGCTGTGTTGTTGTCATGCTGTGTTGTTGTCTTAGGTTTCTGTTTATGTAGTGTTGTGGTGTCTCTCTTGTCGTGATGTGTGTTTTGTCCTATATTTTTATTTTATTTTTAATCCCAGCCCCCGTCCCCGCAGGAGGCCTTTTGCCTTTTGGTAGGCCGTCATTGGAAATTAGAATTTGTTCTTAACTGACTTGCCTAGTTAAATAAAGGTGAAATAAAATACAATTACAATTAAACATCTCAGGGGGTGCTGCAGCACCCTCAATACCCCTACTTCCTGCGGCTATGTGCATAGGCCTACAAAGAGTGCATACCAAAATAGACCAGCATAGCCTATTATTGGAGAATGGAAAGCGCAACATGGAGATGGGTATACATATATTACAGATACATATATACAGATATTCGACACTGACACTACTGCATTATTTTAACAGGTTCATTATATTGGCATGAATTATTCTGGGGCTGAAAACAATGGGGTGTTGAACTAATTCTTATACTTATCTATGTTAAGATATGTCGAATTTTGTTTGAATTGAAAACAGCACTGAAATCGAGATCCATTGAAACAGATATCCTGATTCCCCACAATTTAATATGATCTAAATAGAGATTGTTATATAGGCCTACGTCTGGCCGGTGTATGCGCATCCAGCTCGTAATGACGCATGCACGGTCAAGGCCGCACTGTCCAAAGCAGCAACATATTTCTATTTCACCAATTTACATCTAATCAAAATGTCATGACATCATAATCAATCTCTAAGTGAAAATGCTGAGAAGCCGGTGTTTGGATATATTGGCATGGGTGTTGTTAGGCTTAGCCGAAGTTGAAGCAAACCGTGCCAATATATCCTCCAAACACCGGCTTCGAGGGCATTATCCCTGTTATACAACGGGTTACCAACATATTAAAATAATGATTGACATATCTTCATAAAAAAAAATCATTTTATGAATTTATTCATACTATTTCATCCTTCCACAAGATATAGTCCCGACACAAATCTAGAGTTGCTACCCAAGCCGGCTGTTAATTCCTTCTAACGGTTCGGTTGCCAGAGACGCGACCCAGTCGTTCAGTCTAAATGTTCCATTGCCATACTGGCTGGCAACGTTCTTGTCCCTTGCTTGCTAGCTAACCTGCAGCTAGTGGGGATCCCTAATAAAATACAAAATAAAAACTATGGCTAACTTACAGTCACGTCAAGTGCAGCCAGAATAACAGCAAAGTAGCTGGATTTGCATTTGTTTAAGCTGTTTTCTAGTGACATTTATTTGGATACATCCATAACAATGAGTGAGCATAAAAATTGTGCTCATTCGTCAGGACACTGTTGTTCAGAGGAGCTAGCCAACAACACAGCTAACACAATCAGTCAACCAATCAAATGTATTTATAAAGCCCTTTTTACATCAGCCGATGTCACAAAGTGATATACAGAAACCCAGCATAAAACCCCAATCAGCAAGCAATGCAGATGTAGAAGCATGTTGGCTAGGAAAAACTCTCTAGAAAGGCAGGATCCTAGGAAGAAACCTAGAGAGGAACCAGGCTCTGAGGGGTGGCCAGTCCTCTTCTGGCTGTGGCGGGTGGAGACTATAACAGTACATGGCCAAGATGTTCAAATGTTCTTAGATGACCAGCAGGGTCAAATAATAATAATCACAGTGGTTGTAGAGGGTGCAACAGAGGGTGCAACAGGTCAGCACCTCAGGAGTAAATGTCAGTTGGCTTTTCATAAACGAGCATTCAGAGTTGAGTTAGCAGGTGCGGTAGAGAGAGAGAGTAAAAAAACAGCAGGTCCGGGAGTCATCAAGCCAGGTAGTCCTGAGGCTTAGTCCCAGGGCTCAGGTCATCTGGGAGGGGAGGGAGAGGGAAAGAGAGAGAGGGCGCATACTTAAATTCACACAGGACACCAGATAAGACAGAATAATTACACCAGATATAACAGACTGACCCTAGCCCCCCAACACATAAACTATTGCAGCATAGATACTGGAGGCTGAGACAGGAGGGGTCGGGAGACACACCCCAGACAGGGCCAACCAGGCAGGATATGACCCCACCCACTTTGCCAAAGCACAGCCTCCACACCACTAGAGGGATAACCGCAAACCACCAACTTACTACCCTGAGACAAGGCTGAGTTTAGCACACAAAGATCTCCCCCACGGCACGAACCCGAGGGGTCGCCAACCCGGACAGGAAGATCACGTCAGTAACTCAACCCCCTCAAGTGACGCGCTCCTCCTATTGACGGCATGGAAGAGCACTAGTAAGCCAGTGACTCAGCCCCCGTAATAGGGTCAGAGGCAGAGAATCCCAGTGGAGAGAGGGGAACCGGCCAGGCAGAGACAGCAAGGGCGGTTCATCGCTCCAGTGCCTTTCTGTTCACCTTCGCACCCCTGGGCCAGACTACACTTCAGAATGAAGCTGGATAGACTGCAAACTAGCTGCACTTCGTTCCGTTTTACCTTTTTCAATTGACATTTCTTTGTATATATCCATAAAATGATGCCAGTTGATTCATGATTTCGACTGGCTGAAAAAATGCTGCCTGCCTGTCTGCCTCGTCCCGACTCCCGACACGTTCGTTACTATGGGACAGCTGGAGATCGAATTTGAACATAGAAACAATGTTGCAAATGTCGGAGAGACAGACAGCAAGGTTTATACAAATCTCCACTGTTGAAAGCTAAATGTTAATCTAAAAGAATGTGAGATAATGTCTAGTTGTGTCACGTTCCTGACCTATTTCTGTTAGTTTGTTGTATGTGTTAGTTGGTTAGGACGTGAGTTTGGGTGGGCATTCTATGTTTTCTGTTTCTATGTTGGTTTATGGTTTCCTGGTATGGCTCTTAATTAGAGGCAGGTGTTTGGCGTTCCTCTAATTAAGAGTCATATTTAGGTAGGTTGTTTCACAGTGTTCGTGGTGGGTGGTTGTCTCCTGTGTCTGTGTTTGTCGCACCATACGGGACTGTTCGGTTTGTTTTGTTCATCGTCATTTTTATGTGTAGGCTATTTTCCCTGTTTGTGCGTTCTTCGTGTTTATGTGAGTCCGTCGTCCAGGTCTGTCTACACCGTTTGTTGTTTTTGTCAGTTTAGTCAAGTTCGTGTTTTCGTGTTTTTCTTTAATAAATCATGTCTTCAAACTCCGCTGCATTTTGGGTCAATCCCTGCTCCTCCTCATCGGATGAAGAGGAGGAGGAAAACCGTTACAAGTTGTTTCTTATACTGGAGATCAAGTTTATAAATTGCCTGGCTGGGCTGATGAGACAGTGGTTTGCACAGTCAGATGGAACAGAGTAAATAGGCATTTTACCGTAATAGATTTAGCCGGTGGTAACTTGTGGAATAGACACTGGCTGGAATGCGGTTTTAACTAATCAGCATTCAGGATTAGACCCATCTGTTGTTTAACAACCATTGTGATTAGCAATAAAGCATGTTATCCTGCTTTATTCCATTTTACATCGACACGAATCAGCACATTCTTGCCTATTTGGATTAGTTATTTCACCACAATATAAGTAAGTCTGAATCAGTTCATGGGAAATAAAAAGATCAAAGTATTTGATCCATTTATTTATCATATTTTGTGACTAGACACGTATGATTGATTAGTTCCTCAGCGCAATAACTGGATTATGGTGTTATTATGATGGATTGTGGTGTGCTTTCTGGCGCCTCGTGACTGCTGTAGCATCACTCAGGTGTGTGCTGTACTTTGATAGTAGTGAAGAGTAGCTAGCTAGATTCTAATCCAGTGGTTAGTACGGTAGTATGCGGCCCCTTGGGGTAAGACATCACCCCTGCAATTATCACAAAAAACATGAGATGTCCCCACAAAAAATACAAATTCAACAGTTCCTCTGGCTGCCACTACAAATTTCCTGTTTCAAAAAACATTTTGAAGTCATTCCATCAAAACAATTTTGAGGTAAATTGATCAAAGTTTTGGTAATTTACAAAAAGTTGTAGATATAATCCAATGAAGTCAGATCCATACTTTTTTTTCCAATTAAATATACATGTAGGGAAGCGATAAATCCACTTGTTTAGAGAATTGTTTTGTATTGTTTTTGAGTAAAGTAGTAATATGTTAGGTTAGTATCAGTGGAGGCTGCTGAGGGGAGGAAACTCATAATAATGGCTGGAATGGAGTCAATGGAATGGTATCAAACACATCAAACAAGTGGTTCCCATGTGTTTTATACCACTCCATTCTAGCAATTATTATGAGCCGTCCTCCCCTCAGCCTAACCAGTGAAGGCAGCTGTTGGGGGCACAATGATACAATGATGGTTGATCATTTGTTTCTAGCTGTAGGTTAGGCACTGGCTAGCCCAATTAGCTAACTAGCATCCTCACTAGCAGAAAGTCTGAGGTCAAATAAATGCTAGCCAACTAGTTAGCATAAGCTAACATCTGCTAGCATAGCTAGCTAACCCCCAGTTAGCTAGCTAGAAACCTCAATAGTAGAAAGTCCGAGGTAAAATAAATGATAGCCAGCGAGTTAGCATAAGATAATGTTTGCTAGCATAGCTAGCTATCCCCCAGTTAGCAGGATAGGGTTAGGGGTCTGAGTTAGAATAAGGGTTAGGGTCAGAATAGGGGTTGGGTTTAGAATAGGGGTTAGGGTCAAATTAGGGTCAAATTAGGGGTTACGGTTTAGGGTTAGGTTAGGGTCAGAATAGGATTATTATATACAATGGGTAGAACAAGTACTTCACACACTGTCGATTTTGCAGATTTTCCTACTTACAAAGCATGTAGAGGTCTGTAATTTGTATCATGGGTACACTTCAACTGTGAGAGACAGAATCTGAAACAAAAATCCAGAAAATCACATTGTATGATTTTTAAGTAATTAATTTGCATTTTATTGCATGACATAAGTATTTGATCACCTACCAACCAGTAAGAATTCCGGCTCTCACAGAACTGCACCTGTTTGAACTCGTTACCTGTATAAAAGACACCTGTACACACACTCAATCAAACAGACTCCAACCTCTCCACAATGGCCAAGACCAGAGAGCTGTGTAAGGACATCAGGGGTAAAATTGTAGACCTGCACAAGGCTGGGATGGGCTACAGGACAATAGGCACGCAGCTTGGTGAGAAGGCAACAACTGTTGGCGCAATTATTAGAAAATGAAGTTCAAGATGACGGTCAAAGTTCATTGGCAAACTTATTTTTTACATTTTATTGAATGTTTAAAACATACAATATACTTGCAGTGAAGATGCTCAACACCTACATCACATTAGTCATCTAACAGACTCCCATCCAGAGCGACACACAGAAGCAACCAGGGTCAATGCCCTGCTCAAGGGCACGTTGACAGATCTCCCACAAGGTCAAAAAACAGGGACCTGAACCAGCGATCCATCAGCACCCGGCCCAAGCTCCCAACCGCCAGCCCTCCAAGATCCCCCCCACAGTTCCCCAAGAGCTGCCCCTCAACCATCCGAGAAGCCCCCCCCCACACACAGCCCCCCCCCTCGGAAAATAATAACATATTTTTTTAAATAACTACACCCCCCCCAATGCACCAACAACCAACAAAATGAACAGAAGACAAAAAAAGAGAAAAACAAAGGAAAACAGAAAACAACAACTGAATATGTTTAGGTTTAGAATAGGAGTTAGGCTTAGGGTTAGATTAGGGGTCAGTTCTCCACGTTCCTAAAATACTTTTCTTGTTTTTCTTTTCAGATGAAAGTTTACAAGAAAATATCTGATTGGGGTGGCTATGGCGAAGAGGTACTTTGTTGTGCCCTGAATGCTATTGAAAATGTGTGTTTAATCAATATTTAATTAGTTATATTCTATTAAATGTGTTTTGCTCTTGAATTTCATTTTAAAGACTGCTGGGATTGAAAAACCTTGCCTTATTCAAGTGATCGTGAGTTTAGATGAACTGTACATAATGTGTGTAAGGAAAAGGTCAAAGAAAAAAGAGAATGTATGTGCAAGTGAGGTAAAAATAGGGACACATCTGTGAAACCCTATGGCACAATCCTCTATTGGGGTAAATTGACACCGATAGAGGAGTGGAGGTGGGGTGGTGGCATCTTCCTACCCTGGTAGCTGTTTAAAATGCCCCTTTCTTTAAAAAAAGTAATGTTATTAAACAAAAAAACAGTCAGATGTAGCCATGTATTTTCCTTTATAGTTTGTTACCCTAAGCATGGCCATCATCCACCCCCCCCAAAATTCTCTCAATTTAGGTTTTGTTGTCAGCAATTAGACGTTACTCTAACTTCATCTGATCTGACTGAGTTCTACTAAGAAGCCACAGACGGCGTGGATGGCTAGACACCACGATGACAACGTGCTACCGGCCTGCTACCGACTCTCCCGTTTGACCACCTCCTCTGTCCGCTGACCTCAATCAAGCCATTAACTGTCTCAACCTTCAGTCTCTTGACCGTCGACAACTCATGATTAATTACGTTGTTGTTTTAAGTTGCTTGTTTCCTGTTGTTGCTGCTTACTGCTTAGCTTTACAGCGCTTGGAGATGTTTTGATGTAGTGAATAGCTAGCTTCACATAAGTAAAATATAATATTTATTATGGTTATTATTAATAATAATAGTAGTAGTATTATTATCCTTTCCCTTGTCTGTAACACCACCTGTCATACCGGATATCATTTCATAACTCCGTTTTATAGGGGTGAGTAATCTCTCTCATTGCTCTGAGAAGGAATCAGGTACGTAACAGTCGCATTGGGAAAGTTGCGAGAGAGGGGAGGATACTGACCTCAGGTAACCGAGGCTTTTTTGGAGGTGCCCAATGCGCACTGCACATCATTGGTATGCGAGAGCGCCGTCTAGTGTGAAAAGATTTTGTGAACGTTAAACCCCTTATCTGAAATACACAAAGAATAATAAGCGTTCAAGCCTTTTCGTGTTCTTTCAATTCACCCCGGTTCGTGAAACAAGTAATCAAAGGGCATGTAACGATTGGCCATACATTAAAATGAATCAACAAAAAGAATGAATTGCTCTAGACCTATTTCATTCCTATAAGTTTATATTCAATATGTCACCGATTCAACAGCATGAACATGGAATATGTATTTCTCCTCAAACGGATCACAACAGTCTAATTTGTTTTAATCACAAAAATTACAGATTCTGTCTTTATCATCGTGTTTGATTTGAAGAGGTGGGTATGTTTTTTTAACCCTAAATGTGTGAGTTTTGATCACATTTATGTCAAGTTTAAATTCACCATAGGCTAATGTTCATTTGACGTCACTTTCTGACCCACAAACGGGTGTTGTTGTAAATCATGCTATTTCTTCATTTGGAGTTCATTTACCGGTAACCACAATGATTCACCCCAAAAGAAGTGCCAGATATCGACGTGACAGGTTTGAGTCTGCAAAAAAACGGACCCATGGCCGTGATTCCCCCTCTCTCTCTCTCTCTCCCTCTCCCTCACACACACACACACTCTCTCTCTCTCTATCTCTATGTCTCTCTCCCTTCCTCTATCCATCTCTCTCTCTCAGTTGACGGGAGGTAATCCCCGCCATGTGAGAGGGCGGCACGAGCTGTGGAGGTGGGTTGTTTTTCATTCAAATCCTGCTGCACCTATAAAAAGCACAACTCTGTGAGACAGAGGCTGAAAACAGATGGGGAAAGGTGACTGATACGATTGTCTATATCTGCCTGCTTACATTGCCGGCCAGACATCATCGGCAGGGCGAGATGCAGAAGTCTGCAGGTGTCCTGACGGTGCTGGCCCTGAAACACACAGCTCTATGTCTGGTTCTGCTGCCCCGGTTCCTGCTGGCAGCGCTGATGCTGTGTCTCCTGGACGTCCTGTGCATCAGGAGGAAAGTGCTGCTGAAGATGGAGGGCAGCAGCCCCGAAGACCCGCCTGTCTGCGTCTCCGACTCCAACAAGATGTGCACCCTGGAGTCGCTCAGGGCCGTGTGGTACGGGCAGAAATTAGACTTTTTCAAATCGGCGCACATTGGATTTATCGCGCCCAACACTGAGGTTGTGCAGCTGCAGGAGCGGCGCACGGCCAGGGTCCTAGACTATGTGAAAGGGAGGAGACCTCTCATCCTCAACTTCGGCAGTTGCTCCTGACCACCGTTCATGACGCGCCTGGCTGCGTTTCAGCGCGTCGCGAGCCAGTATGCGGACATCGCCGACTCCCTGCTTGTATATATCGAGGAGGCGCATCCCTCGGACGGCTGGGTGAGCTCCGACGCGCCATACCAGATCCCCAAGCACTGCTGTCTGGAGGACAGACTGAAAGCCGCTCAGCTGATGCACTCGGAGGTTCCCTGCAGCAATGTGGTAGTGGATACTATGGACAACTCGTCCAACGCAGCTTACGGAGCCTATTTTGAGAGACTTTATATCCTGAGGGATGAGCGGGTCGTGTATCAGGGGGGCAGGGGACCGGAGGGCTACCGGATATCAGAGCTGAGGAACTGGCTCGAGCAATACCGAAATGATTTGGAGAATTCCAGCAGAACAGTGGTGATCCACGTTTAACTTAAAGAAAACCATTAGGCGCGTGAAGTGTCCACACGGTGAAGAAGTATTCAGATGCTGCTACAAACTCTTTACACACTGCACATATAACTAGGCCTATACATGTTGTTTTGGTTCAGAAGCATTATAGCATTATTACACATATCAGTAATGTATATTATGATGTAAAACGCACGATAGGCTTAGTTGTTCAGTTGTGCTCGTCTTGACACTCATTATTTGTTTGGTTGTTTGTTTTTGTAAGGAGCTGTCTTTGATTTGAACCTGTGCAAAAGTTTTGCTTATTTCAGTTTGACCTTCATTTGATTGTTTATTTTTATACTATATGGTCTCTACTTTGTGTGTGTGTGTGTGTGTGTGTGTGTGTGTGTGTGTGTGTGTGTGTGTGTGTGTGTGTGTGTGTGTGTGTGTGTGTGTGTGTGTGTGTGTGTGTGTGTGTGTGTGTGTGTGTCTAAATGGCTAATACCTTTTACTCTAGTGTTGTTGTGAAGTTCGGTTTTTAAAGGGTTTTAAACCAGAAAACTGATACTGATGTTGTTTGATACTAGAGTACTTGGCGACTAGCGATGTCTTCAACGAACAAATTGCCAAACGTTCTGTAAATTGTTTATATTTTATTGAACAAATATTTGTAATAAATGTTAGAACACATTGATCTTATGACTCCTGAAAGCATCTTACTGGCAAGTAGGTCTAGGCCTATTTGTTAATTATCATACATTCTGTCATCCTTATCTTTTCAGTGCAAATATTCCACTTCACGTGCACATTCAGAGAGAGAGAAAGACAGCTAATAGCTCTGATGTGTCTCTGGTTCTCATTGAGTAGGTGGCAATGATTAAGTAGGTGTATGTTTACCATTAAATTCCTTTTTAATTCAACCAAATCAAGAATTCAGTTCAAATTCAAGTGAAAATTGTTGATGTTTTGTGTATTAATGTATTCATTTTATTTTAGCTTTATTTATACCAGGTTAGTCTCATTGATATAAAAAAAAAAATCGAAAGAGACCTGACTAAAATAGCAGCACACAAAGTTTTAGACCCATCTACAACATAAAACACAGAGCAGTACATTTTAAAACATTTTGCAGCGGAGATCTTAGTCATGCAATTTTACATCTAACTAATATGTTTGGTCCAGTATTTCTCAAGTGAAAAAAATGTGCATGTAAACGAGTTGTCTATTGTTGAATGACAACAGACATTTCATTGAAGAATCCCTACTGTTGACCAATGACCATCGAAGGGACAAAGACTTTGTGTGCACGACCACCCGAAAAAACCCTTGCCGAAGACCAAAACGAACATAAACATCACAAAATGTCTTCATGATATATGCACAAACTGTTCCAAACTGTTTCGGATGGGAAGCATGAGGATGCCAATAAGGCACTAATTATTTGGGGAGGTGTGATGCTTCTAGGGGTCAAAACATTGACAGCCCCAGACTTCATTGTCCCTAGCTTTAAACCAATTTAAGGAGGCGAGCTCCTGCAATTTAATGTCTCTTAATAGCTAATTGGAAGAGGAAGGGCCAGAGAATGCTTTTTTGCCCAGCTCTGTACGGTGATTTTGTGACAAATTGTTCGTCATATCTAGTTCATGTCCCGAATTCAAGTGCTCCTTCATCCCCATAATCACCTGTACAACTCACTCCATCTCCACACCATTCACACAGTGTTTATATTCAACTAATGTCCTTTGTGTGTATACCTTATTTGACCTGAACCTTGACCCCCATGGCCAGACCTCATCCTATACTCCTGGGGCTTGTTAACCCTTTCAAAAGGTGAATCTGCTTGACCCATGCAGTTGTAAGAACAGAGCTGTGCTTTGTGTTACCGTGAAGACATCACAACCAATCAAAGAGAGGCGTACCAACAGTAGCTGTCATTAAGGAATTCAGAAGAACAGTGGGCTTCTTGGCCCTGGATCTGCCAATACAGATAGAGAACCAGGAATGACAAAACCAGGAACGACATACCAGGAACAGATAAAAGGAAATGAAAGGGTAGTGTGTCCACCCACTCTGCCTGGAATGGGTGAAAACGCACTTTCCTTATGTTATAAAATGCATTTTATCTGCTAGGATCATGAGGAAGCATTGTATCTACCCTAAAACTACCAGCTATACTGATGAGGTAAAGTTTTATTTGATTTAAAACAGGTATTGGCAAACTGGGGTACGTGCAATGCTGTAAGGGGAAACGCCAAATAAAAATGTGATTAAAAAACAGTACATTTATATTTTCCAACGGGGCTATATATTTGGGTGAGTTTTTTTCCTCGCTTAAGTAGCCTCGTTTCACTGCCAAAAATGAAATTAAACCATCTAGTTTAAGGAAGCCTAGTCAAATAATTTACATTCAATCACATTAACCGTTACTCTCTCGCAGGAACCCTTCACTCTTGCGCAGATATTTAGAAACTAAACATGACAATTTGAAAAACAAGCCACAGGAGTTTTTTGAGCGATAATAAAGACGACTTTCGAGTATTAAGACATGTATAAAAGCAACAGATACCATTAATAAGAAGGGGCTAGAAGCGTCTTATATGGTGAGCAACCGAGTGGCTAGGACAGGCAAGCCCCATACTATTGTGGAGGACTTAATTCTTCCTGCTGCTGCAGATATGGCTGGGACAATGCTGGGGGGGGAAAGGCCAAAAAAAACTATACAGACAATGCCTTCATCAAACTACATTGTTTCACGACGCATCAGTGACAAGGCAGGAGATGTTTTGAAACAATTACTGCTTTGCATTCTGTAACATTAATGCTAGTTTGAACTCGAATGAAGGGATGACGCTTTTGGTCTTTAGCAGAGCGCTGAGACAGAACTGCACCCACGCCAACGTCAGAGGCATCCACCTCTACCACGAAGGGAAGAGAAGGATCCGCATGAACTGGAATGTGTGTAGAAGAAAACCGACGTTTCAGGTCCTGGAACGCCTTCTCAGCAGCAGGGGTCCAGCTTACATGCCCAGCCGAGCCCTTGGTGAGCGCTGTCAATGGCGCAGCCACCAAACTAAGGTCTCTCACAAATCTCCGGTAGAAATGAGCAAAACCCCAAAAACGCTGGACTTGCTTGACTGTCCTAGTTTTTTTTGACCAGTTGACCACGGCTTCTACCTTTTGGGAGTCCATCTGTACACAGCCCCGAGACACCCCATGAAGGAGATCTGAGGAATGTGAAACTCTCCCTTTTCAGCCTTCACGAACAAGTGGTGAGAGAGGAGTCTTTGAAGAACCTGGCGAACATGTTGAATGTGTTCAACCATGGACCTGGAGAAGATGAGGATGTCATCCAGGTACACAAACACAAACTGGTGAAGGAAGTCGCGCAGCACATCATTAACCAGGATCTGGAAAATGGCTGGAGCATTTGTAAGTCCAAAGGGCATGACGCAGTACTCATAATATCAATTTGGGGTGTTGAACGCTGTCTCCCACTCGTCTCCCTGTCTGATGCGCACCAGATTGTAGGCGTTCCGTAAATCCAATTTTGAGAAAACCGTAGCTTCCTGACGTCTCTCAAAGGCTGACGACATAAGAGGAAGAGGGTAGTGGCTCTTAATGGTAATGTTATTTATCCCCGTTAATCGATACAGGGACATAATCCACCATCCCTCATTCCAACAAAGAGAAATCCCGCTCCTGCAGGTGAAGTGGACGGCCGAATAAAACCAGCCGCCAGCACCTGCGTAATATAACTGTTTATGGCTGTAGTCTGAGAGAGAATACAGCCCTCCTCTCGGAGGAGTGGTGCCGGGCAGAAGGTCCATGGCACAATCGTAGGACCTGTGAGTAGGCAGTGCGCTGGCCCTTCGTTTGCTGAAGACATGAACCAGATCCCAGTAATCCCGAGGTATGTGGGAAAGATAAGGCTTGTCATCCCCAGCCAGGGGAACAGGAGAATCGGAAGCCTCCAGATGAGCAGGGCCGGAAAGGTGTGGAGAGAGTTGCTGGCAGGTGGACTGGCATGAAGGATTCCATCCGAGAACTCTTCCCAAGGGCCAATCAATTTAGGATTATAGATAGAAAGCCACGGATGTCCAAGAACCAGGGGAAGCTCAGGAGAGTCCACCATATGTAACTGGATAAACTCCACATGGTAATCCAGAACTCGTATCTGAATAGGCATGGTGAGTTGTTTCACCATCCCAGACCCTAGGGGTTGACCATCCAGTACAGTGACCAACAATAGAATGTCCAACTTAGTGAGAGGCAGCCCCTGTTGGCAAGCTAATATGCGATCCAGAAAACAGCCGGTAGCCCCAGAGTCTATGAAAGCAGGAATGTCCAACTGCCCAAGTCAATGGTGTAATCAGCTACGCTCCGGCGGCCCTGCTGAAGCGCAATGAGTCTTTGAGCAGCATTCCTGTCACTGATGGAGTGATCAAAAACCCTCTTCATCTCCTGGGTGAAGCTTTGCCAATTAAAACAAATGTCTGTTTGCTGCTCCCATATGGCCGTGGCCCAGGCCAGAGCTTGTCCTGAGAGCAAGGAGATGACGTATACCACTCTGGAACGCTCAGGGGGAAACATTGATGCCTACAGCTCAAAGGCCAGCGAGCATTGGAGCAGGAACCCACAGCACCTCCCAGGATGCCCCTCGTAGCGCTCCAGTGCCGTGAGATGAGGCTCCTGCAGGGAGGAAGCCGTTGCTCCCGCCTGTTCTGTCTGCAGAGTGGACACGAGTTCTTAAATCATTCGACAATGTCTGCAGCCGCGCCTCATGGCGACCAATCACAGTTCCATGGTGGGTGAGAGCCGACCGTAAATGTTGGAGTTTGTAACGTTCCTCCTAAATAACAAGGCAAACAGCTGAACAGAGAAGTTAATAAAACCCAGGTGAATCCAATAAGTAATAATCAGGGTAACCTGGAACCTAGAAAACAGGGTAAGGGTGCCCTCCAGTGGTAACCTAAGGAAACAACAATCAAATAACATCGAAACTGTGACACATACAAGCCAGAGAATTATATGCGTTACAGCTGGATGAGTCAACAGACGTGTTGGGCCTGGCACAGCTCCTGGTACATGTCCGTTACGTTTATGGGGGGTCAATTAAGGAAGACATCCTATTCTGCAAACCATTGGAAACCAAGACATCATGAGGGGATATTTTTCAAGTACAGGATAGCTTTGTGACACCAAATGGACTTTGGTGGTCAAGATGTGTTGGTATCTATACTGATGGTGCAAAAGCCATGACAGGGAGACATAGTGGAGTGGTAACGCGCGTTCAAGCAGTAGCTCCCGACGCCACTTGGGTACACTGCAGCATCCACCGAGAGGCTCTAGCTGCCAAGGGAATGCCTGACAGCTTGAAAGATGTTTTGGACACGACAGTGAAAATGGTTAACTTTGTTCTAGCAAGGCCCCTGAACTCCCGTGTATTTTCTGCATTATGCAATGATATGGGTAGCGGCCATGTAAAGCTTTTACAACATACAGAAGTGCGCTGGTTGTCAAGGGGCAAAGATTTGACATTTTTTTTTAAATTGAGAGACGAGCTTAAAGTTTTCTTTACTGACCATAATTTTCCCTTGTCTGACCGCTTGCATGATGACGAGTTTCTATCTGGGTGATGGGTGATGCTATTTTTCGCCTGAACGATCTGAATCTAGGATTACAGGGACTCTCCGCAACTATATTCAAAGTGCGAGACAAAATTGAGGCTATGATTAAGAAGTTGGAGCTCTTCTCTGTCTGCATTAACAAGGACAACACACAGGTCTTTCCATCGTATGATTTTTGTGTGCAAATGAACTCAAGCTTACGGACAATGTAAAATGTGATATAACGAAGCACCTGAGTGAGCTGGGAGTGCAATTACGCAGGTACATTCCCAAAATGGACGACACAAGCAACTGGATTCGTTATCCCTTTCATGCCCTGCCTCCAGTCCACTTACCGATATCTGAACAAGAGAGCCTCATCAAAATTGCAACAAGCGGTTCTGTGAAATTTTAATTTAATCAGAAGTCCCTGCCAGATTTCTGGATAGGGTTTCTTGCCTTGGCAAATCGCGCTGTGAAGACACTGATGCATTCTGAAACCACGTAGCTATGTGAGAGTGGATTCTCAGCCCTCGCTAGCATGAAAATTAAATACAGGCACAGAAAATGCTTTAAGACTGAGACTCTCTCCAATACAACCGAACATTGCAGAGTTATGTGCATCCTTTCAAGCACACCCTTCTCATTAACCTGTGGTGAATTATTCACAATTTTTGATGAACAAATAAGGTTTTATATGTAAGATGGCTAAATAAAGAGCAAAATTATTGATTATTATTATATTATTATGTGTGCCCTGGTCCTATAAGAGCTCTTTGTCACTTCCCACGAGCCGGATGGTGACAAAAACTCACACTCATTCTTATGTTTAATAAACATATCGTATTGTGTGTTTGTGGCAGTCTTACAATGATGGCAAATAACAACATTTGAGAGTGTGCTGACCCTGGTGCTGGAGGGGGTACGCAGCTGGAGGTTGAGTGTTTGAAGGGGTACGGGACGATAAGAAGTTTGGGAACCACTGGTTTAAAACATAAAGTCAAAACAAGAAAACAATAGCAGTACTTTGGTTGTTTATTCGTTTATTAATCACGCAGTACTTTTGCAGGTTCTTAAAAAAACAAGGAATAATGTCAAACAAAAAAAAGATATGATTAGGTATATTGATGTTAAGCAAATATTAATTTATATGAAATTCTATTGATAGAGGGGTACATTTTATTGATAAAAAAATCATTCATTTGATAGAAAATGATTCTACATCGTGGACCAGAGTACTATAACAGAGCAGAGACTAAGGAGGACAGTTAATACAATGGGAACCACAGTAGGCTGCATCCCTTTAATAAACTCTGAGCAGATTTCCAGGCTATGTTGGGTTCACTCTTCTTCTCTGGTGCCAGGAAGAACATGTCTGCCTGCTGTACTATACCCAACAGACAGATACCTTCAAAGTATTTAGGCATGTGTTAGATGCACTCTTGTTGCTGTTTCATTTAGCGCGTGATTACCCCATAATAAGTGTCCTCACACAGCATCAAAAGTTATGGTCATTGGTTATGGTAAACGTATAAACTCACTTGATGAACATTACATTTAGCTGACTGGTTAATGGGGTTTTCCAGAAGAATCCTTTTTAGTGGAGCCCACTGAAAATCTGGCGTGAACCATACAAATACTGTACACACACACGCACACGCACACACACATCTAATTCAGATCAAAACATCTAAATCAGATCATTGACGTCGTAAAATGTGTTTAAAACCTTCGTCACGGCTCCTCCTGCTGAACAGTGGCTCCTTTGACATATCTGTCTCTGAGTTCCTAGAAAACCACATTCCCATGGTCTCAGCTGAGAGGGTGAACTGAAATCAACTCCCTTCAACTCTCCCAACCCCCCCAGCCGCTTATTAAGCCAATCAGTGGAGAGGATTCTGGTGCTAAAGGGCCACTGCGCAGTGTGCATCACGCAGGTGGTTGTTACACACTAACCACCTGCGTCATATAAAGCCATTTGAGTTTGAGAAACAGTGCTCTGTACCTGTATATGCAAATCTTTGTCATTTGGAGAAGCAGGGGATATAAAATGTTCCCCACACCCTGAACCAACAAAGGCAGTGACAGCGTCACCATCTGTGGGTAGAACAGAACCAGGTGACTGGAGTCATAAGAGAGTGTTGGTCACAGATCTGGGACATCTCAGGGCACGCCAGGCAGTGTGCACGGGACAGTGCGCACGAGACATCTGTGCTGGAATGAGCACAAACCAACTGAGTGCAAACCAACTGATTTAACCCCTTTTCCCCAAAAAATATTACATCACAATCATTTAAAAAAATGTTATTACGTTTTTACAATATAATGATCCGTCCCTATTTGAGAGGATGGACAAACAAGAAATTGGACAGAACTAGAACCTATACACCAGCAGTATATGTCCCAGAGTAGGATGGAATCAGAAAGCCATAACAACGGTCTTATCTGTGTGTGTGTGTGTGTGTGTGTGTGTGTGTGTGTGTGTGTGTGTGTGTGTGTGTGTGTGTGTGTGTGTGTGTGTGTGTGTGTGTGTGTGTGTGTGTGTGTGTGTGTGTGTGTGTGTCATGCGTGTAATTCTCCGGCCCCATGCGGACCACTGTGAACTTACACTGACATTGTGTGAGTGGTCTGTACATTGCTTGTCGTCTCCGGCATAAATTGGATCTTATGAAACAGCTTCACATGGAACATGCTCCAATTAAGTGACGCACAGTAGAGGTTTGCTGAATTGTGTAACTCAGAGTTAGTGATTGTTAAGTTTGTTTTTACGATTACATACTGAATATCTATTTATTTCTTATTTGATCAGCTTCAATGTTGCAGATAGATTTTGAGTTCTATCAAACTAATTGTTTGGATCATTTTATTACATACAGTACCAGTCAGAAGTTTGGACACACCTACTCATTCAAGGGATTTTCTTCATTTTAACTATTTTCTACATATACAAAAAGGCACTCGCACATCTGAGCAATCTTATTTGCAGGTGCATGGCATCAATTGAACAAGATGAAGGAAAAGGAAACCGCACACTGCTCTTGATAGTATCACCGATATTTTCTAAATTGCAGAATAATAGTGAAGACATCAAAACTACGAAATTACACATGGAATCATGTAGTAACCCAAAAAGTGTTAAACAAATCAAAATATATTTTCTATTTTAGATTCTTCAAAGTAGCCAGCCTTTGCTTTGATGACAGTTTTGCACACTCTTGGCATTGTCTCAAGCAGCTTCGCCTGTAATGCGTTTCCAACAGTCTTGAAGGAGCTCCTACATATGGTGAGCACTTGTTGGCTGCTTTTCCTTCGCTTTGCAGTCCAACTCATCCCAAACCATTTCAATTGGGATGAAGTCGGGTGATTGTGGAAGCCAGGTCATCTGATGCAGCACCACATCACTCTCCTTCTTGGTCAAATAGGCCTTACACAGCCTGGAGGTGTGTTGGGTCATTGTCCTGTTGAAAAACAAATGATAGTCCTACTAAGCGCAAACCAGATGGGATGGCGTATTGCTGCAGAATGCGATTGTATCCACACTGGTTAAGTGTGCCTTGAATTCTAAATAAATCACAGACAGTGTCACCAGCATAGCACCCCCACACCATCACACCTCCTCCTCCATGCTTCACGGTGGGAACCACACATGTGGAGATCATCCGTTCACCTACTCTGCGTCTCACATGGCGGTTGGAACCAAAAATCACAAATTTGGACTCAACAGACCAAAGGAGATATTTCCACCAGTCTAATGTCCATTGCTCATGTTTCTTGGCCCAAGAAAGTCTCTTCTTAATATTGATGTCCTTTAATAGTGGTTTCTTTGCAGCAATTCAACCATGAAGGCCTGATTCACATAGTCTCCTCTGAACAGTTGATGTTGAGATGTGCCTGTTACTTGAACTCTGTGATGCATTTATTTGGGCTGTAATTTCTGAGGCTGGTAACTCTAATGAACTTATCCTCTGCAGTAGAGGTAACTCTGGGTCTTCCTTTCCTGTGGAGGTCTTCAAGTGAGCCTCATTATAGTGTGTGATGGTTTTTGTGACTGCACTTGAAGAAACGTTCTTGAAATTTTCCTGATTGACTGACCTTCATATCTTAAAGTGATGATGGACTGTCATTTCTCTTTGCTTATTTGAGCCGTTCTTAATATGGACTTGTTCTTTTACCAAATATGGGTATCTTCAGTATACCTACCTTGTCACAACACAACTGATTGCATGAAATGCATTAAGAAGGAAAGAAATTCCACAAATAAACTTTTAATAAGACAAACCTGAAATGCATTCCAGGTGACTACCTCATGAAGCTGGTTGAGAGAATGCCAAGAGTACGCAAAGCTGTCATCAAGACAAAGGGTGGCTACTTTGATTTGTTTAACACTTTTTGGGTTACTACATGATTCCACATGTGTTATTTAATAGTTTTGATGTCTTCACTGTTATACTACAATGTAGAAAATAGTAAAAATAAAGAAAAACCCTGGAATGAGTAGGTGTGTCCAACATTTTGACTGGTAGTGTACAGCGGTTGCTCAACTAAAAGTTTTGAGATTATGCCGCAGGATTTAGAGGTAATTTGTGTTTTAGTACATTACCCTGCATCATTGCTTCATTGCTCCAGACCAGCGCAGACCGGCGGTCAAACGGAGGTGGTTCCAATTGTTTTTCCACCATACACTTTAGAAACACTTAAAATAAGGGCTGTGTTTTGTTTAGGCTTACACTGGCGATGTTTTGATAACCATGTGGATATCTCTCAGACAAGGTGACTTATTAATTCTTTAGAACACTGATTATGCTTTTGGGTCCCAAGGCACTAATGTGTCTCTAACTGACAATGAATGGGCGGCATAAACCAAATATAAACTGATAATTGTGCATGACTTCAAAATTGAATTTCAATCAACTGAATGAGGAGGATGAAGAAGGTGGTTGAATTTAGAACAATAGTGTAAGAATTGCTTGTCCTCTGTCCTGCACGTGCACACCCAGAAAAGACACTGATTTGTTTTCTTTCTACTCATCAGTATTACTTACTTAAACTGTCGTTACACTAAGGTTTTTATTCTAAGAGAAACGAAATTGTTCCATTATATTCCATAATATTCTTAAGATATACAGTATGTGTTTACTGAACATAAGCAAGTGATGTCTGCTAAATTATCAAGTTGTTGGCGCAGTCATATGGCCTCGGCACCTACATAAAGCTGAGAGACTCACTCATTCATGGCTTTGAATCAAAATAAATAAGTACCAACATTCTTTCTGATAGCATGACAATAGACTCTTACCAAGAACAAACAGCCGTGATTGGGAGTCCCATAGGGCGGTGCACAATTGTCCCAGCGTCGTCCGGGTTTGGCCAGAGTCTGCCGTCATATAATGGTGCTGTGCAACGTGACCGGTCAGGTAGCACCATAGAAAGAAGCTGGCTTGATGTCCATTTAGTCTGTTCTCTTTGGTTGCAATGTCATTTTTTTTTAGATAAACAGCTCGTTTTTGAATGGTAACTATGTTAAGGGTGGAGTTTGAGTTTGGGGCGGGGTGAGGAGTACTGGAAAGGTGTGACTTTCAGGTTACAATAGGCCATAAGTATACAGCAGATTGCCTGTAACGTGTGTGCTGGGAGTCGGGAAGCAAGTTCAGGGAGTGAATCATTTAATAAATGAACTAAACATAATACGAAACAAGAAACACGAACCAAACAGAGACATGAAACAGAAACAATAACGCCTGGGGAAGGAACCAAAGGGAGTGACATATATAGGGCAGGTAATCAAGGAGGTGATGGAGTTCAGGTGAGTGTCATTAGGCGCTGATGCGCGAGCCGATGGTGACAGGTGCGCAATAATAAGCAGCCTGGTGGCCGGAGAGGGAGCACACATGACATCGCCGATTGTCCTCACTTTGATTATGCTGTATCAACATACTGTAGCACCATAACCAGGGTCTCTATTCATTTAAGTGAGTACATTAGGGCTTTCAGAAGGAACAGAAAATTAACTGGAATTTTTTTTTTAAATACTGGTAGACTTGGGGATTTTGGTCATGGATAGTGCTATTCGCCTACCACTGTTGTGTCATCGGCAAACTTAATGATGGTGTTGGAGTTGTGCCTGGCCATGCAGTCATGAGTGAACAGGGAGTACAGGAGGGGACTTAGCACGCACCCCTGAGGGGCCCCTGTGTTGAGGATCAGCGTGGTGGATGTGTTGTTACCTACCCTTACCACCTGCGGGCGGCCCGTCAAGTAGTCCACGATCCAGTTGCAGAGGGAGGTGTTTAGTCCCAGCTTAGCTTAGTGATGAGCTTTGAGGGCACTATGGTGTTGAATACTGTAGTATATAGCTGTAGTCAATGAATAACATTCTCAAATGGATGTTCCTTTTATCCAGATGTGAAAGGGCAGTGTGGAGTGCAATAGAGATTGTATCATCTGTGGATCTGTTGGGGTGGTATGCTTATTGGAGTGGGTCTGGGGTTCCTGGGATAATGGTGTTGATGTGAGCCATGACCAGCCTTTCAAAGCACTTCATGGCTACAGATGTGAGTGCTACGGGTCGGTAGTCATTTAGGCAGTTTACCTTAGTGTTCTTGGGCACAGGGACTATGGTGGTCTGCTTGAAACATGTTGGTATTACAGACTCAGACAGGGAGAGGTTAAAAATGTCAGTGAAGACACTTGCTAGTTGGTCGGAGTAAACGTCCTGGTAGTCCGTCTGGCTCTGCAGCTTTGTGAATGTTGACCTGTTTAACGGTCTTACTCAATTTATGCTTTGGCTACAAACACCAGTATAGGATGTGTCAACAACATTATTTGGGTATGAGTTAACAGGATATGAACTTTAAAAGTGAGAATTTCACTGGTCAATTACTTACAAATATGGCTTTGTATCTACCTGGTTGAATACATGTTATGTATCAAAATGGTAACACGTATGTGCATGTTACAGAACAGGACCGAACATGAGTATACAGGACATGTTCAGAACTTGTTGCTCATCCACTCCGCTTGTGGCACAAAGGTATGTACTATATGGCATTCAAACGAATCAGTCAGAACCAGTACATACACACACACACGGCAGACAACCTATGGAGGAGAGAGAGAGCGAGAGAGCGAGAGAGCGAGAGAGGAGCAGATTTCTGGTGGGATGACATTTCCCTCGATAATGTGTTGACCTTTTATGATAATATTTCATTTGATCAAACACTCCTCTCCTCCAGGGTGACTTAAAGATAGATGAAAGCCTGGGTGGAAGACACATGGACAGGAGAGGTGGCTGGTTGTTCCAGCCAGTCCCTCAGACACTGTCTGTAAAACACAGGACCAGTGTTCTGATTGGATACAGGAACTTATGCTGTTATGAAAGCCGTAACTCACCTTTAAGTGGATATCTATTCTCTAACCAATCTGGTGAATATAGAATGGTGCGAAAAATATGTCTAAGACAGTTAATGTAAGACACAAGTTGAAGTTTAGGTAATTGCACACATGACAATTACACAACAGTCTAAAGTGGATGTAATCTAATGATAGCCTATTAGAGAACTGTCAGGGGATGGTATGAATGTTGAGATGGAGAACAGAAGAGAAGAAGGAAGCGAAAAGAAGACGAGACGATGTCGTCAGTTTTTTGGGTTATGTAGCATCCAATCACTCGTCAGGTCACCTCAGCGTGGAATCTGTATCCCGGATTGCCATGGCGACGCGGTTGCTATGAGATCAATCCATCTTTAGATCACACAGTGTCTTGCGGATGCCTTTCCTCTCCTCTCCACTCAAAACGGACTCAGTTACATACAGTTAAAACTCTACCTCCTAGCTTTTACACTCTGGCTTGTCACTGAAACAGAATCATATCACTTATTACATGTACAATATATATATACAGTGGGGCACAAAGTATTTAGTCAGCCACCAATTGTGCAAGTTCTTCCACTTAAAAAGATGAGAGAGGCCTGTAATTTTCATCATAGGTACACTTCAACTATGACAGACAAAATTAGAAAAAAAAAATCAGAAAATCACATTGTAGGATTTTTAATGAATTTATTTGCAAATTATGGTGGAAAATAAGTATTTGGTCACCTACAAACAAGCAAGATTTCTGGCTCTCACAGACCTGTAACTTCTTCTTTAAGAGGCTCCTCTGTCCTCCACTCGTTACCTGTATTAATGGCACCTGTTTGAACTTGTTATCAGTATAAAAGACACCTGTCCACAACCTCAAACAGTCACACTCCAAACTCCACTATGGCCAAGACCAAAGAGCTGTCAAAGGACACCAGAAACAAAATTGTAGACCTGCACCAGGCTGGGAAGACTGAATCTGCAATAGGTAAGCAGCTTGGTTTGAAGAAATCAACTGTGGGAGCAATTATTAGGAAATGGAAGACATACAAGACCACTGATAATATCCCTCGATCTGGGGTTCCACGCAAGATCTCACCCCGTGGGGTCAAAATGATCACAAGAACGGTGAGCAAAAATCCCAGAACCACACGTGGGGACCTAGTGAATGACCTGCAGAGAGCTGGGACCAAAGTAACAAAGCCTACCATCAGTAACACACTACTCCGCCAGGGACTCAAATCCTGCAGTGCCAGACATGTCCCCCTGCTTAAGCCAGTACATGTCCAGGCCTGTCTGAAGTTTGCTAGAGAGCATTTGGATGATCCAGAAGAAGATTGGGAGTATGTCATATGGTCAGATGAAACCAAAATAGAACTTTTTGGTAAAAACTCAACTCGTCGTGTTTGGAGGACAAAGAATGCTGAGTTGCATCCAAAGAACACCATACCTACTATGAAGCATGGGGGTGGAAACATCATGCTTTGGGGCTTTTTTTCTGCAAAGGGACCAGGACGACTGATCCGTGTAAAGGAAAGAATGAATGGGGCCATGTATCGTGAGATTTTGAGTGAAAACCTCCTTCCATCAGCAAGGGCATTGAAGATGAAACGTGGCTGGGTCTTTCAGCATGACAATGATCCCAAACACACCACCCGGGCAACGAAGGAGTGGCTTTGTAAGAAGCATTTCAAGGTCCTGGAGTGGCCTAGCCAGTCTCCAGATCTCAACCCCATAGAAAATCTTTGGAGGGAGTTGAAAGTCCGTGTTGCCCAGCAACAGCCCCAAAACATCACTGCTCTAGAGGAGATCTGCATGGAGGAATGGGCCAAAATACCAGCAACAGTGTGTGAAAACCTTGTGAAGACTTACAGAAAACGTTTGACCTCTGTCATTGCCAACAAAGGGTATATAACAAAGTATTGAGAGAAACTTTTGTTTTTGACCAAATACTTTTTTCCCACCATAATTTGCAAATAAATTCATTAAAAATCCTACAATGTGATTTTCTGGATTTTTTTTTCTCATTTTGTCTGTCATAGTTGAAGTGTACCTATGATGAAAATTACAGGCCTCTCTCATCTTTTTAAGTGGGAGAACTTGCACAATTGGTGGCTGACTAAATACTTTTTTGCCCCACTGTATATATATATATATATATATATTTCTAAAGGAAGAATAATCTATAGCCTTAATGGTAATGCTCATGCAGGAAAGAGAAAGAAGGAATGACTGATTGATTGATTCTCCATAAGCATTTATCTTAATGAAGCATCATTTTAGAGTGTGTTAAATCTAACATGGACTTTTATAGATCTCCTAACCACTGTTTCTCCCCTCATCCTCTGGTTCATAATGAGTGAGGTCAGTGACTAACTGCAATATAGAATAGGGCCTACGCTCCACAGTTTCCAGCTAAAAACAACTGGTAGGACTTGTCTTGACAACAGCATCAGTCATACCAAAATAAACAGTCAGACTGCGATGCGTAGCTAGTTATGATTAGCAGTCATCTACTACACAACCAAGACCTGTCTGTCTGGCCATCTGCAAGTGCCCATTGAGAATAGCATTCCACCCAACACAGAATGTCCCCTTCCCCCGTTTCCTTACCTCTCTTCCCCCTTCCCTGCGTATCCCGGGGACTCTCCTGCGAATCATGGTGTCCCCGTATGACGCTTGGCCTAGTACCTCTGACGTGGGGTGGTGTTAGAACCCTGGCTAGCTGTCAACACACAGTACACTCAACTACCTACAGTTGAAGTCGGATTTAGTTTTTATCTCATATAAAGTCGAAAGTGATGGATTATAGTATATTAAAAATACACAAAAGCACCTATGAAATGTCAATGGATGTGGAGGAGGTATTCAAAATAAACAAAAGGCCTATATCTACCAGTGGAAGGATAGTTAAGATATTTCAAGGATTTTTCACACTTGAGTACAGGTTCAGATCAAGGAAAGCATAAACATTCAGATTTTGTATTTTTCGACACTACACTAAATTAAAAAATATATCTGTTCGAAGTACATATATTAGTTTCGGAAAGCTTAAGTATACAAGTTGTGTTAACGCAAACTATAAAATCAGTTGTGATCACTTTATACCTTAGCCAAATACATTTAAACTCAGTTTTTCACAATTCCTGACATTTAATCCTAGTAAAAATTCCCTCTATTAGGTCAGTCAGTCACCACTATATTTTAAGAATGTGACATGTCAGAATAATAGTAGAGAGAATGATTTATTTCAGCTTTTATTTCTTTCATCATATTCCCAGTGGGTCAGAAGTTTACATACACTCAATTAGTATTTGGTAGCATTGCCTTTAATTGTTTAACTTGGGTCAAACATTTCGGGTAGCCTTCCACAAGCTTCCCTCAATAAGTTGGGTGAATTTTAGCCCATTCCTCCTGACAGAGCTGGTGTATCTGAGTCAGGTTTGTAGGCCTCCTTGCTTCTAAAGAAATGCCATAATTTTGGGGAATATTCTAAGCTGTTTAAAGGCACAGTCAACTTAGTGTATGTTGACTTCTGACCCACTGAAATTGTGATACAGTGAATTATAAGTGAAATAATCTGTCTGTAAACAATTGTTGGAAAAATGACTTAGAGTGACTTAAAGTAGATGTCCTAACCGACTTGCCAAAACTATAGTTTGTTAACAAGAAATGTGTGGAGTGGTTTAAAAACAAGTTTTAATGACTCCAACCTAAGTGTATATAAACTTCCGACTTCAACTGTAATACCACCAATCAGCTTGTGTGTGTGTCAGCTTGTGTCTGTGGACGTGTTTAACTATGTGTGTGTGTGTGTGTGTGTGTGTGTGTGTGTGTGTGTGTGTGTGTGTGTGTGTGTGTGTGTGTGTGTGTGTGTGTGTGTGTGTGTGTGTGTGTGTGTGTGTGTGTGTGTGTGTGTGTGTGTGTGTGTGTGTGTCAAGGCTTTGTGCTACGCGTGGGCCTGGCCTCGAGATAGTCTCATGTTACATGAATGTTAGAGCCTCTGGCCTCATACGACTGACCCTATGTAGTACTAGGAGATATAAATCACAGCCACAGCTGTTGGCAGAGTCTACAATACAATACAATTCAATATAATGTAATTGTCCACTTGTCACATTTGAAAATTGGTCTTCACACAACGGAAATTGGACACACAATGGAAATTTAACGCACACACACACACACACACACACACCACACACGCACACACACACACACACGCACACGCACACGCACACGCACACGCACACGCACACGCACACGCACACGCACACGCACACGCACACACATATTTAAGAAGACCTCAGGGTTAGGGTCATGGGTCAAAGTTCAGGGTCAGACACAGAAAGTGCCTCTGGTCCTGGTTATCAACCAAACTCTGGAGGGAAATGGGGAGCACACAAACTGTTTGACTTTTACAGTAAAGTGACTGAAGTCTTCTACGTAGCATAATTCAGCCTGTACCATCCCACCTGAATCTGAAGAAAGTTGTTGTCAGAAGTTGGATTGTGAGTGGAATACGGAGGCATAGGATCCAGGTCTTCAAGACATTATGCAGGAACTCTGAGTCTCTGGTCGGCTTTTTTGTTTCGAGTTTAAGCCACAGGGAAGTGATAACACGTCACAACAGAATCAATCTGAAAGTTACAGTCTCTGTTCCAATAGCCCGCCATGGACCCTAAACTTCTCCTGTCTGGTGTTATTAATGACATTCAGTGCCTTCAAAAAGTATACATACCCCTATACATACACCCCCACATTTTGTTGTGTTACAGCCTGAACTAAACATTTATTCAATATTTTTCTCTCACCCATCTACACACCCCATCATTATATTTTATGTATTTATTTTATTTAACCTTTATTTAGCTAGGCAAATCAGTTAAGAACAAATTCTTATTTACAATTATGACCTACTTAATGACAAAATGATCTTAGAAATGTTAGCAAACGTATTGAAAATCAAATAAATAAATATCTCATATACATAAGTTGTCACGTTCCTGACCTGTTTTCCCTTGTTTTGTATTGATTTAATATGGTCAGGGCGTGAGTTGGGTGGGTTGTCTATGTGTGATTTTCTATGTTGGGATTTTGTGTTCGGCCTGGTATGATTCTCAATCAGAGGCAGCTGTCAATCGTTGTCCCTGATTGAGAATCATACTTAGGCAGCCTGGGTTTCACGTGTGTTTTGTGGGTGTTTGTCTACCGTGTTAGTGTTTTAACCACACAGTACTGTTTCGGTTTTCTGCACTTCGTTTATTGTTTTGTATTTCAGTGTTCAGTTTCGGTTTTACTAAATCATCATGAGCACGAACCACTCTGCATATTGGTCCGATCCTTCTCGCCTCTCCTCGTCCGATGAGGAGGACGAAATAGACAATCGTTACATAAGTATTCACACCCCTGAGTTAGTACATGTTAGAATCCCATTTGGCAGCAACTACAGCTGTGAGTCTTTCTGGGAAAAGAACTTAGCACACCCGGATTGTACAATATTTGTACATTACTCTTTTTAAATTTCTCCAAGCCCTGTCAATTTGGTTATTGATCATTGCTAGACAGCCATTTTCAGGTCTCGCCATATATTTTCAAGCTGATTCAAGAAGTCAAAACTGTAACTAGGCCACTCAGGAACATTGAAGCTCCATTGTATATTCGGCCTTGTGTTTAAGGTTATTGTCTTGCTGAAAGGTGAATTTGTCTCCCAGCGTCTGTTGGAAAGCAGACTGAACCAGGTTTTCCTCTCGGATTTTGCCTGTCCTTATCTGTATTCCGTTTCTTTTTTATTAAAAAAAGAACTCCCTAGTTCTTACCGATAACATACCCTTAACATGATGCAGCCACCACCATGCCTGAAAATATGAAGAATGTTACTCAGTGATGTGTTGGATTTTCCCCAAACATAACGCTTTGTATTCAGGACATAAAGTGAATTTCTTTGCCATATTTTTTGCAGTTTTACTTGAGTGCCTTATTGCAAACAGGATGCTTGTTTTGGAATATTTGTATTCTGTACAGGCTTTCTTCTTTTCATTCAGTCATTTAGTTAGTATTGTGGAGAAACTACAATGTTGTTGATCCCTCCTCAGTTTTCTCCTATCGCAGCCATTAAACCCAGTGACACGCCATCTCAATTGAATCCATTTTAAATTCAGGCTGTAACACAACAACACAAAACAAGTCAAGGAGTGTGAAAACTTTCTGAAGGAACTGTAACCATGGCTCACAGCTGAACATCTGAACCTGTCGCCAGAGGTTACACCCCTGATGTCATGTGGCCACTCAATCTTTTGACTGCATCCCCCCAGGAGAAATTGAGAGAGTGAGATGGAGAGATAGCTTGTTGCAATATTAATCAGGCGAATATGTTCTGTTCTGTTCAACACGGAAGAAACACCCTGGGATTGACAGATTATTGCAAATCTGAGGCATCTTGAATTTCATCTGCATTTAATAAATTGCTAAATTAACTGACAGAGGGAAGACCAAAATTAATTGCATTAAAGTAGTTTCACTGTGAGCCTGGCAAAAGGGTCATTTATCCATTATTCCCCTTATTTAACACATCAAAGACATTCATTAGGGAAGATCTGTCAAGTTCATTGTCTGCTCAAACAGCTTAACAATGAAGCACGTTTACCAATAGTGTGATCATCTTGATCAATTGGATGGTAAAAACTGTGATAAAATGCCTTACTTACTTAATACGTAGGCTCATAGGGACCATAGGCAATCAATCAACTCCTCTCCATCGCTCCCTGTTCTGGGCTGTCTTCTCAATCTCGTTCCACCCCAATGCCGGATCTTTTGGTGTCTGAAATAAAATGTCATTTTATCAAATTGATAATTAGTTCATCATCATGCTGGAAATATCATGTATTTGTCAATGCACCTTAGAGATGTTGCACTTGGCTGTTACAAATACTCTACGTGTAATTCTTCTTACTGAAATTTACAAATGCTTCGATCCAAGCAGACACACACCGGATTCTTCAAATCAACTTATCATAGTCTTTAATCAAGGCTTTGAGTAATATAATCAGGTGTGTTACAGCTTGGCTGGAACAAAAGCCTGGACCCACACACACACACACTGGCAGAGTAAGATTGCCCACTCCTGTTCCTGACAGTCAGAGTGTGGTCTTGGCTACCTGTGGTTTTCCAGTGTGGTCTGAATGTACCTTTGGCCCTTATACAGTACAGCTGCAGGGGCAGCAAGACACACACTTACCTGTCCCTCAGACTCTCACACAAAGAGGGTGTTGTTGTTGTTCCCATTTGACTCTGGTGGACAATAGCATAGTCCCTGGGTGTGGGTGTGTGTTATAAAAACATTATCTGAAGATGGCATTTCCTCACTACAGGAACAATAAGTACTGAGGAGAGAGCCTCATTCTGGTCCATTATCAATTTTTTGCAGTGTCTAAAATAATAACTTTTTTTCTTGTCACAAGCAAACAAATTTTGGCAGGTAAAATGTATTGGAACTCACATGTCACAATCTGACATAAGGGTAGACAATCTTTCATGCTTTACATTAGAAATTTGCTATTTTTCATGATTTTTCATCCGTTTTAACCCCATTGAGCTTTTTTAGGAGCCAAATTAACGGCTCATTTTGGTGAACAATTTGTAAGTCGCTCTGGATAAGAGCGTCTGCTAAATGACTTAAATGTAAATGTAAATGAACGGAGCCAAAAGATCTGGCTCACCAAAAATACCTGGAATGCCCATCACTCATTAACCCAGTCATCTCTGATCAGTAAACATTTCCGATTCAACATTTTGTGTGTGTGTGTGTGTGTGTGTGTGTGTGTGTGTGTGTGTGTGTGTGTGTGTGTGTGTGTGTGTGTGTGTGTGTGTGTGTGTGTGTGTGTGTGTGTGTGTGTGTGTGTGTGTGTGTGTGTGTGTGTGTGCTTGTGCATGTGCATGTGCATGTGTGTTCTGCTACTGCGGGTGACAGCAGCAGAGTGTCCTGTTGTAACTCTGTCATATCCTGACAGACAGCGGTCCCAGCATCCCTGTTGATTGGATTACGGCTGAGGATACCAACACAGCTTTATCCACTTCACAAACACACACGCAAAATGCACTGCCTGTCCCGCCTTATCAGTTCAACTCAGATCACGGCGTCTCCCCTCCTCTCACCTCGCCTTACCTCAGATGAACTCTCAGCACTCAACTTTTAAACATACTCCCCCCACCCTCCTGGCTCCCACTCCAGCACAAAATACAGCTCTTGGAACAAATCTTTAAGACAGTTCCTGGGCAAGAGTTCAGCAAGAAAATATCCACCATTCACAGAAGACCTCTCTGCTCCTAGAAGACATGAGTTCGTGGAAGTCACATCTTCTCTTATTAAGAAGCAAGAGATTTCCTAACAAAAACAGCATAGTCGCTAATAACTGTACTTTGTCAAAGTTGTATGCCTTATTACTTTGTAATTTCAATGTACAAAGTCAACATCCAATGGGTATTACAGAGCAGTTTTAGACAATGAGCCTGTTCTAATACTATAGACATGCTTCTCCCTTCCTTTCTTGGATAGTTAGAGAACACAATTAGATAGCCAAGATGCCACGACATTTCATTACCCAGTCAGCTCTGATCAGTAAACATTTCCAAGTAATCACTTCCAAGACTGTGGGGAGGAAAAGATGCCTTCTATTATTTTCAAGAACTAGACTAGAACATTGTCGAGCTGTCTTTTTTTCTTTTCAGAGCCAAGTATCACTCTTATTCTGTAGGGAAAGGGGAGGTGTGAACTGCAAGTCTAGCCTGTCACCGGCCAATTTCTATTATTATGACTAGAGTGAACTCTGAGTGAGTTCAAACCAAGTTCATAGAGAACCATCATAACACTTAACAGCAGATTCATAAACCAATGAACTGTGCTGGCCTCTCAGAGACCCCAACCCCATGGACTCTCTGCTTTCCATCTATTGTCCTTTCTCTGTGTGGCCTTCACAATGACCTCATTCGCGACGTATTAATAGCAATGTAACCCTCCGTTCAGGACAGAACAAAACATCCCCAACTATCTGTTCCTAGTATAAAAACCTGTCAGGAGTAACTACACCCACTTTAACATACTGAATTGATACTGTAGCTCACCAAAATGTTTGTTTCTGTATAACACTGCTGAAAAAACCCATCATAGACCAGCATAGGCTTTCTCTGTTTTGGACACTAGTGACCAGCCTTTGCAGTTTTTTTTGCTGGTGTCTTCACTGTGTTTTTGCAGGTGACCAGCCTTCACTGTGTTTTGGACACTGGTCACCAGCATACAAACATATGCTCGCCACCAGCAAAACCAGCATCGAAGTGCTTAATTATTTAGGACAACACATTACATACAGCCTTACTTTAAAGGCCTAGTTTTTCCCTAATACAGTGGCCACATCTGGCCTGCAAGTCACATTATAATAAGAAATCATTTAGAGTGCTTATGTTTGTCCTATTTTATGTACAAGTGTGTATTATACGCATGTGTGAATTGAAAATGTGTTTTTTTGAGGCCCCCTCTGAGAGTGAGGTCACGGCCAGGGTCAGCCATTATCAACAGCTACCCAGGAACAATTAGGGTTAAGTGCCTTGCTCAAGGGCACATCAACAGATTTTTCACCTTGTCGGCTCAGGGATTTCAGTTACTGGCCCAACACTCTATCTGCTAGGGTACCTTCCACTGGCTTGCAAAGTTATGTTTACTTCCTATAGGAATCCAGCCAGAGTGGGGATATCCAACAACTGGAACTTTTAGTCACCCACAATCTGCATTCAGAATGACTGCCAGGGTCATTTACTTCCTAAACCATCTAAACTGGAACAACCATTTCAGTAACAGGTGCAATAAGTCCAACGAACAGATTGGATTAGTTTATAAAAATGTATGGTATTCATCTTTGTGTATGATAAGATTAACGAATCAATCAATGTACATGCAAAAACAAACAAAACAGACGTTGAAACAAACAATTGTAAATCAAACAGCAATAGAGCATGCTGGGAAATATTATGGGTGTGGTTTTGCCAGACCATCTTGACCAGCTAGACCAGCATGGTCTAGCATACCAAGCATCACCAGCATACCAGCATGAGCTAGTCACCAGCATCACTAGCTTGAACAGCTGGTCGGCCAGCCTAACCAGCTAGACCAGCTTGAAATGTAGGTTGGTCTATACTGGGGGTTTCAGCAGGAAATGCATTTATTTGTTGAAGGCATAGTTCATTGAAATAGGCTACTGAAGTCTCAGTCTGAATAACCCTTTGAAGCCTATTTCTGAATTTACAGCCTCTTTTATTCAACACGGAGACAAAGAAGGAGACTTTGAAGCTATGATAAGGCGTGACTGACTTCAGAGGCTTCAGCAGACATCTTGTGTAATGTTATCTACATGTAGACTGGACCAAAAGCCAGTCTCGAGGTTGCTGTCCTGTTGTGGCCTCGGACAGGGTGAGAGAGGGACGTTGGCTCGACTCCACCCACTCTGTTGAAGCTCATATTAAGTCGATGCTGCCGCTCACTCTCTCTCATTCGCTCCACCTCGCTCCCTCTTTCTTTTCATTGTTTTCTTCAGGGTCAATTAAAAGTGTGTTTCATGAAGTGGAGGCTACAAATATAACCCCTCAGCTGAGAGACACGCAGGACCTTGCTCCTGCACCAGTAAGGATGGTTATTATTAAAGCAAGAGCACCACAGGTAGCAAATCCTAAACTAGATATGCCCCTTGAGCCACTCATTTACACTCTCCCTCTCCTTATATCTTTCTATTGCTCTACCCCCCCTTCCTCTCTGAGTCGATCAATTCACGCCCCTGTCAGTGTCATAACTGTTCACCTCTCGAAGACGTGCATGTTGATTTAGGCAGCCCTCCACACCTCTCAGATTCAGAGGGGTTGGGTTAAATGTGGAAGACACATTTCAGTTGAATCTATTCAGTTGTACAACTGACTAGATATCCCCCTTTCCCTCACTTTATCTCCTTCTTATTCTTCCCTTGTCCATCCCTCTCTTCCTCCCCCTTTCCTTCCATCTGTGTGCCCATCTCTCACCCTCCCTGCTCCATGCCACACCACTCCAGTCAGTGTGCTGACCACAGAGAGAGCTGTTTTGGTGGTGAATGGATCGCATGGTCCCATGATGACTGTGGGAACAGACAGAAAGTAAGGGAAAACAAGCACATCCCTCTCTAAGAAGCAGCACAGCTGAAGACAGAGAATTAAACAAGAGGGAGTCACATCACTACCGTTCCAGACCTACAGGGCAGTGTGAGTCAGTTTCCTGATTCTCAGTAGCTCCTTCCTTGGTAGCTGGCCCCCTCCGCCCCCCTTCCCTATCCCATTCATCCACAGACTGCTGGAGAGGGGTGCTGAGTCATGGAGATGCGGGGGAGTAACACACACACACACACACACACACAGAGCAATTGCAACGAATGTAATGCTCACTGTCAAATGCTCTTCCTAAAATATGATTGGACGCAATCACAATGGAGTCGACGCTTAAAAGTTCCAAGCCATGTTTCCATGGCAATAGGAGCTGACACCATCCCGTCGTGACAAAATGTCTTTGTATACAGAGACCTGGGTTAGCGCCGCAGCCGTAAGATCTAACACTGGAGGTAGAGGGAGGTATACAGGAGAACAGACACATAACTAGTACATGATCCTTTCTGAAAATCTCTGGTAGCCTAAACAAAACGTTACAGCTGTCGGCAAAAAAATCCAGCGTCTTAAACGACCTCGTCTGAGAGACAGAGATGAAGAAAGAAAGAGAGAGCGAGGGAGGAAAGAGGGAGGGTACCTACAGGGGGAGAGAGCGAGAGAGGAAAGAGAGAGGGTAACCACGGGGGAGGGAGAGAGAGAGAGAGAGAACCATTAGACAACCAGTTTATTTAGTTATTTTCTACATCTCAGTTTCCTCAAAGCACATATGTTTTGGGATAAATGGGAAGCAATGTGTTGATGATAAAGCGAATTATTTGTTCATAATAAACACCTCAAATAAGGGTCAAAACGGGGACACAATTCACTTACATAAATGAATGATTATGACACAGATGAATAGTTCTTAGAAGTTGACCACCGATTCCTTTTTCCCTGCTAACCTACAACTATTTGTTTGCCTATGCCTAAGGTTGTTCTTACTGGGAGTGATCCACACTGTCTTTCGACGACGACGGCTCACACACACACACACACACACACACACACACACACACACACACACACACACACACACACACACACACACACACACACACACACACACACACACACACACACACACACACGAGGCATCACCTCCACAATACCAAGGCCAGAACACAAAAATGACTATGTCAATCACAACCATCACTATTATTATTATCATCCTGATAATGATCATGGGTTTGAATGAGCATAATAATTATATACATGATTCCCTGAGTGGCTGAGTGTGTTGGTCTGTTGGATGGCTGGATGGTGTGGGAGCAGAGCAGGGCTCAGCAGATGTGCTCGACACAGTGTGCGTAGAGGTAGCGTCCGCCACACGACAGTCAGCCCTGTCTGCTCTCTAAGGGGCTGGGGAACTGCATGACCCTAGAACAACCAATTAAGTCAGGTGCTGGCACCGTGTAGCCAATTGTCTCACTGCACCACTACTGAGAGTGCACAGGGACAACACAGCACAGAAATAGCCTACACTTACCTCATCTTTGAGGTTACATTGGTCAATAACAGCTAAGAGTTAGAGGTTTTGCCTCAAGGTTATGGTGTTCTGAGGTTCTGGTCACATAGCCACACTAGCCCGAAGGCTAAGGAGGCAGACCTGTAGGCAAAAGGTCGCCGGTACAAATATTGGGCTGGGTGACAAATGTCCATTGTTCACTGTGTATCAAATACACAATACGTGGTATGCTATGGACAATGGAAGGGAGCCTGATTGACCACATCCTACATAATCTCGTGAACAGAGACCTCTTACCCAATGTGAGTGAACTCTTTAATCTGGACTAATCTCGAGAGTATTTGGTTGTACCCAGGTCTTATTCAGTTGTGTAGCCCCCAGACTTTGACTAAGTCCTCTAACAGTCAATAGGTCCCGTGTGGCTCAGTTGGTAGAGCATGGCGCTTGCAAAGCCAGGGTTGTGGGTTCAATTCCCACGGGGGGACCAGGATGAATATGTATGAACTTTCCAATTTGTAAGTCGCTCTGGATAAGAGCGTCTGCTAAATGACGTAAATGTAGGTCATCCCATTTACGCTAACTGAAATTAGTCTAGTATGTCAATACAATAACAAGGCCCTCCCTGTCTGCTCCACTGAATCAGTTTTATGCAACTGGCCCCTTGTCTAGTACACCAAATGGCAGACTAGCAAATCGCTTCAGAATGTCACTGGTTCAGTGAGTTCACTATGATCTAAAGCTTAAGTATTTGAATTCCCGGAGCTCAGTGTTAAAGTGACCGTTTTAAACCACAAGATGGTAGCAGAGGGTTACAGTAGGAATCTCTAGTCTAGCAGCTTGATCCTGGGCCCCGTTTCAAAGATAGGAAAATGCTTGCTTGCTTCCAGGAAATTGTAGGTGGTGTAACAAATGTATATATATTTTTAACGTGAGAATAATTGCCTACATTCCAATATCCTTGTACAGAATACACGCCCATGCATTTGATTATAAGACACTAAGGCTGTCAAACACTAATAACTGTTGCTGCCATGCTATGTTGTCATCTTAGGTCTCTACGTAGTGTTGTCTCCCTTGTCGTGATATGTGCTATGTCCTATATTATTTATTTAATACATTTTTAATCCCAGCAAGAGGCCATTTGCCAGGCCGTCATTGTATATAAGAATTTGTTCTCAACTGACTTTGCCTACCTAAATAAAGGTTAAATGAAATAAAATCTCTCATACAACGCATCATGACTGCAGGCTGAAATCCTACCCATGGGCTCATTCTAAATGATAGGTTTGGGACAGAGCCAATAAAAACAAGTCTGGTGTTTGACTTGTAAATATTCTCTCAGGGTTAATGTGCTGTGGTATAGAGATGTATTAAAAATGGTCATCTCCAGATTCTGAGTGATGGAGATTTGAGACTGAAACCTTGTTAAGTGATCCGTGTCCACGGATACAGAACTAAATAAGAGTCTCTCGGGCCATCCTTTCTGATCTCAACTCGTCGGCTTCCAAGGCTAGTCAAGGAAGAATGAGGCAAATCATGAAAGCACTCAATGGCTGTTGTTGGATGAAAATATAAAAAAACACATTCTTTATTTACCATATATATGTTGATGTACACAGCTGTTTTTTTTTTTATAAAAGCGCTCACAAAATGCTAATGTAGGATCTATTCACATTTTTTAAATGCTGTAAAACAAAATGTTTAATTACAAAGCGATAAAAAAATATTATAATTCAAATTCTTAACTGCTCTAAATGCAAAATAGTCACGTGTTGTAGTCTGTGCCACATCCAAACTGTCTGCAGTAGCTAATAACCTTTGTTTCCTGTATGTACACAGGGGCATCTACCATTTAATAATACACAGAACATCAAATAAAGTACATTATATGTACAATAGTAGATTAAGCCATTTAGTACAGGATGTCTACTAAAAGGACACTTGTAGTATTATTCTTTTGAAATAAAAAAATTGCTTGTGTAAAATAAGAGGGCTGCAAAGAGACTATAATATTAAAGCCATTTGATGAAGAACAGTCACCAAAGTGAAGTCCTCTGTTCTCAGAACATTGGAACAGGCAGGGTTGGGATCCATTCTAATTTGTCAATTCAGGAAGTCAACTGAGGAGCCAATTCTCCTCTTTGAGAAGCAATGAATTGGAATTTAAGTTTACTTACTTAATCTATGAAATTGTAAGTAAATTGATCACAACCCTGGAGCCATCCAGTTGTTTGTGCCATCTTTAAAGCACTCTAGACTTCCTTTTAGTAATTTAGTAATACAGCAAAATAGTTGGGAGTGGAAGGGGATGGCATAAATTGGTGAATGTTATTCCTTAAAAAAGAAACGAAAAAGAAACCGCAAAACGTGATCATGGTAGTAATTGTAGTATATTTTACAATTTGCACATTCAATTTGAACATCAGAGTTTTTGCAGGCAAAGGAATAGACCTTGCAAGCATCCCGAAGCAGTGTCTCACACACACAAACATACACAGCAGCACCACCTGGATGGTGAGCTTCTCTTCAGGGATACAGCCAGTCCTTGTCTGACTGGGGGCGCAAACAAAGGTACTGCAACAGACACATCAATACTCTTGATAGAATCTCAAATGGCACACTATTTCCTATATAGTGCACTACTTTTGATCAAGGTCTATAGGGCTCTAGGGGAATAAGTTGCCATTTGGGATAGATCCTAAATGGAACGGGGAATGAGAGGTTAATTGGGAAGCATCCTTCTATACAGGTTATTTACCAGGCACACAGAGGGACTGACAGAACCGAGCAGACCACACAGCATGACTGACTCATTTTGGATATTTTTATTGTTCATGTTTTAAAAAAATCAGGAAGTCCTTCCATGTAAAGTCATTGGGGCTACTCCACTCCTCTCTAGCTTGACAACCACCCTCATCATCATCAGCTTTGTAGATTTAACAAGGCATGTAACTGACGCTAAACAGCTCGTATGCGTTTTACACTCGACACGGATGTAAATAAATATAGAATACTCTGGGGCAGTGTGTGTTTCGACGTCTCTCTCTCTGGTCTGTTTAGAAGCTAATGATAAATTTAACATGGTTTGCCCTTCAATTAACGTTACTCTTCTAATCTTTCCCAGTTTAGCCGATGTCCCCCATGTACAATAAAGGCACTATGAAAAGAAAGGCTTGTGTTCAAATTCAACTCGGTTTCTCCAGACAGAATGGTCTTTATATGACTGAACTAGCCTACTACTTGCTAACACATAACAGCAACATCAGAAAGAAAGGGGTTTTGGTTATGAAGAGTAGAAAAACCAGCGATGACTCTTCCTCTGTGTGTAGCCCAGTTCAGTTCCTCTTGTCCCACTCACACACACTAAAACTCAAAATGGTAGTCTAAACACAGAACTACAAAATTAGACCTTGGAGTTTTCACATCAATAACATGACAGGAGTTGGATAACATTGATCAATATTAATGAAGACTGAAAGACTGATGGGGATCGTGAAGTGCACAGACGGAGTATGTGTCTGTTTTTACACGGACACTAAACTCCAATGGATAACCATTGACCATTGTGTGAACAATCCAAACACACGGCAACCTGGGTCAACTTATTGCCTATAATATCATTCAGATAAAAAAAAGAAAGTGAAGTTGGCACCAAACTATGTTCGTACAGACCAGCATATGTCCAGTGGAGGACAGAAGAACCCCTTCCTGTCCCTCAGCATTCAACCTTCCTCAGGCAAGCACATTTAAATCCCCACAACTTCATTACAACAACGTCTGTTAACCAACAGACAGTCCGCCGACTGTCCCCCTTGCTTCTCCTCCTATCAAATCATAGCAGAACAAAGAAAAATGCACACAGAGAGAGAAGGGTAAAGCTCATGACAAAAGCAGCTGTAATGGGGCTCTGAGGAAGAAGTACGGCGCTTTCCTTTCTATGCTCAAGTAGAGAGATAGGAAGAAAATAAAAAGTGGTCCTCAACCAAGCTGCTTCTTCCTCCGCCCATTACGTACAGCATGCGCCTGTAATACATGTCTGTTCGCCAGTCCGATTGCCAAAGCACATGACATCATTAATGAGAGAAAAAGAACAGAAACAAACCAACAAATAAAAACAAGAAAAGAAAACCTGAGAGAAATTACCAGAAGGGGGCACCACTGCACCCTAAAGCGCTTTTACAAGACAGCGAGAGCAGGACAGAGGGATAGGGAGGTGAGGCGAGGGAAACAATGTCATGTTTGGTCATGCCATAACGTCCTGTGCCATTGACATCTGTTGCGCAGGGCTGGAGTGGACTGGGCTGGGGATCAATTGTCATAGTTGGACTGGGCTAAGTAGAGTTGTGCTGATTTGGTTTGAGCTCCAGATTTTTTCAGCCAGGTCATTCTGTTCTCTTCTGTGCTGGTCCGTCCGTCGTGTCCTTCCGTCCGTATCGGACTGTCAGTGTGAATCGGACTGTACTGTGTGTGGTCTCTAGTGGCCGTCGTGTGGTGTGACCATGTCCTCGGCCCTCCGGTGCGTCTCCAGGGCATTGACGGTGGAAATGTCTTGAGGCAGCTCAGACTTCCTCCTGACCAGCGGACGCTCCTTACGCTCATTCCTCTGGAGCTATCAGGGACAGGCAGGAACAGAGAGAGAACAGTTAAGCATAGTCCAGTCATACCAAAAGTTACAAAATAGTAAGAAATTGCCAAGCGCTCCCATTTTTGGGTGTATTTTCCAAATAGCATGCACAACTTCACGTTGGCTGTTGGCCTATCCAGCACAGTGCGGAAGCTAGCTAACGAGACCCTCCCCCGATTGGTTATTGGTTGCTGCTAATTTGCATAAACATGGGAGTCATAGTCGTCAACCGTTAAGTTGCTGAATGTATCCTTGTGTCTCCCAGCATTGAAAAACAAATTATCTCCAGCAGTTTATCGTTAGAGATGGTGCCTGGTGTAATCAAAGCATTGGACTGGTCACACAACCATACTGGTTCCTCTGCACCAAGAGACAAGGGAACGGTTACACAGAGAGTGAGTTCACCCCCTCAAAACAAACATTCTCTAGTCCTTAACTCTTCAGTGGCGCTAAAACTCTAATAGCACGTTTCACTAGGTCCATCACGTCTTGACGAGATCTCAACTCAGTGATTCATACTGTATCACCAACTCAGCCCAATCCATCAGTGATCACTAAACCCTCCTAGACATGTAGTAGTCTAGTAGGAAGTGTACACTATGCTGTGCGTTGTAGGGCAGCGGTTCTCAACCTTTTACGGAGACCACAAAATCACTGTCAAAAGCTCTCGAGGACAATCATTTGACGAGTCAACATATATATATATTTTTTTTTTACATGAAATGTCTTGGCAGGCATATTTTGTAAATATTTGCATTGAATGTAACAAATTAAAGGCCTATTATTTTTATAATAAACAAATGTGCATTGTGATAAGTTATGTAAAAAAGCTTATAATATTATTAATACTCCAAACATATTTTTTGGAAGAAAAACCTTTATTATTATTATTTTTTAAATATAATAATTTGTATACCACTTGCAGTACCCCTGCGGAACACAGGTTGAAAACAACTGCTGTAGGGTGTACACTACAGTACGGTGTTTATTAATTAATGTCAGCTCTCCGCTGCCTTTGAAATGTGAGTCTGCCTATATCTGATCCTGTCAATAAGTGCGGCACTCACCGCCCTCTCCCTGAATCTGTTCTTCAGCTACAACCTAGACTACATCCCAAATTGCACATTATTCCCCAAGTGGTGAAATACTTTGACCAGGGCACATGCTACCCTGCTCCTGTTCATACACACGTCTGTTTCTCCACCTATTTAAAAACTGCAACAAGATGTGAGAGGACCCACAAGATTAGTTCTACTAATGTCACACTGGTGCTACATTTCACACAGTGAGGAAGACACTGCTCTGGACGTTCACGTGAACACACGACAGCATGGAGGTGGTCAGCGGAAAGGAACACACACACAGTCCCACACCCACAGTACCTGTGTGGCCTCTACCTCTATAGTCTTCTTCAGCATGTTGAAGTCCTCTATCATTGGTCCGTCTGTCTCCATGGGACTACCCAGGCCTGACGGGTCCACGTACACCAGGAACTAAACATGGAGAGAGAAGGGGGGAGGATTATAATGAGACACCAGGAAGTAAACCCAGCAAGAGAAAGAGGTGAAGGACTCCCAGAACCAAAAATAATAAATATAGCTTTTTAGATAATTTGGTCAAAATATATGATGGCTGTGTGTCCAGTTCTGCTAGGTTGTTGTTGGGCTCTGAGCAATACACAGTACAGCCATAGCGTACATCCATTTATCTGTTGCTGCCTGGGCTGTTCTGTCCTGAGATGGGGGACTAGGTGCTGTACTACTGGGTTGAGAGGGGAAGAGACACCGGGGCTGGAGTAACACGCCCGCACAGAGACGAATAGTGACGATGCGTGCTCACCTGAGGGTTGGACTTGGCCAGATTCTCGATCTTCACCCACGCTTCTTCTCGCTCTTTCCACTTGGCCTTCTCTCTGCGCTCACACGACGACAGGGGAACAGTCATTTCAGAGTCATGGGCAACACGTGGGTGAACGTTGTAAGTTTAAGGCTTCTTACTTGTTCTTCTCTGCTCGGAACTGCTGTGTGCAGTCGTCGAATAGCTTCTGGTTCATCTCCATGAAGAGCTTCAGGGCGTTGTAGATCAGACCGTGGATCGTCCTGTACACACAGACATGCAGAGAGACACGCACACACAAATTCATATGAACCCAGGAATGCATAACAATAAAACATACGGTTGTTAACTTCCTTATAATAGGGCGGAAAACCGATAAGCAAAAAGAGGCAGCTCCATAGTGGTAGTTAGTTGTTAGCGGAGTGACTCACTTGTTCCAGTGGGTCTTGGAGTTGCGGTAGAGCGAGGGGAACATGATAGGGAGGATTCTGGCGGCATTGTCACTGATCAGACTCATGATGTACTCGTTGTTCCAGTAGTACAGCGCTCTCTCTGCCACCTGACACACGAGGAATGCTTGGTCAGGTAACGTCTTTGCACACACACACACACACAAGCACGCAACACACAACACAAACTACCTGAGCAAACAACATAACACACCTGGAAGTGTGGGCTGGACACACACTTGGCCAGCTGTCTGAAGAGGGGCTCCATGACCTTGACAAACTCAGAGGGTTCGATGACGTCCAAAATCTCCTCCAGCTCGTTGAGGAACATCACCTCCTTTGGACTGTGGGTCTTTGGCCAGTACTTCAACAGAGCCATCACTGTCTGTAGGAGAGAAGAGTAGAGCCATACTTTAACACTGTACTAACTAGTCACACACAGAGCTGTTGGTCTTTGGCCAGTACTTTAACAGAGCCATCACTGCCTATGGAGATGATTTGCACATGAACACTGAACCAGCACTGGTGTTTTTTGCCCAGCGAACTGGAAGATGTCTTACCGGTTCTGTGAGGGTGCTGTCCTTCTCTAGAAACTGCACCACGCAGTATGCCAGCTAGAAAGAGACAGACAAAAAAGAGCATATTAGCTACAACTATTATGTTAACAACGCTAACTACAACTGGACTGAACGTGTATTCCAACCTATAACACTGTCGGCCTATATCAAAAGGGTTTGTTCTAAAGTAGGCCTACGGCTTCTTTAACAGAAATGGGTCTAGATGCTATACCTGTGGGTGATAGACACTAAGGGACTTGACTTTGTGTAAAGGCAGCAACACCTTCAACAGGAACATCTTGTGCTCCTCTTTCAACGGTAAGGCAAACCCATTGATTATGCTGCAAACAAAGACAAAAAGGTTGTGATCAGCAAATCTAATACAGGGAGATCGGCAAAACAACGTAGGCACAAAAACTATTTGAAATAATTACAATTTGACATACCTTCCTAATATTTCCAATAACTCCGCTATTCCGTTATGATGTTCCGTTTCATAAATGAAGCTGCAAAGAAATGACAGTTCTATCAATTAAAATGACCAAAGACCCAAGCGAAACAGACTAGTGAAATAAATGGTAATTTAAAAACATTGCCACTCATGTCAAGTGTTTCCGATGATGATGCGACTCAACATATAACTAATCTCACAGTGCTGTATTAGGGCTATTTACTCACCTATAAAATATGTTATTTATCTGTTTCCTGATGTACGCTCTCAGGCCCAGGAACTTGCCATAGATGCGATGCAGAGTGGTCTTTAGAAAGTCCCTTTCCCTAGGGTCTTCACTGTCAAACAGGTCCAATAGCTGTGGAGACATCACAGTGACCTTACAACACCTGTTCACAACACACACACAGCCAGTCCCACACAGACAACCTCACATCCCATGTTGCTTTACTTCCAGTGAGAAAGGACCAGTGCTTACCTGCATCACAAATTTCTGGTCGATATACTTCTTGGCTACATTTGGTTGAAAGTCTGGAGACTCTAGAAACCGGAGGAAGAACTCGTAAACGAGCTGGAGAAAGAGGAGCAGAGGTGTACACATCAGCGGTATGAAACAGTGTGTGTTCATTCACGTGTGTGTGTGTGTGTGTGTGTGTGTGTGTGTGTGTGTGTGTGTGTGTGTGTGTGTGTGTGTGTACCTGTAGGTGTGGCCACGCTGCCTCTAGCGTGGGCTCATCCTCCTCCGGGTCAAACTCCGCCCCTGTGGGGTTGGACGATGGAGGCAACGTCCTGAACATGTTCACTGCAAACTGACGGACAGAGACAGACAGACAAGTCACCACACAGAACGCCACACATTACCACCATCAGAGCTATTGAAAAAACGAATCACGACAGGGGTCAAAGATTAGCTTTCAAACCAACGCAGGCACTTTCACACAAACGTGAAAACGGATATTTTGGTTAATGTGTATCAAACTAAATAGAAGATAACGGTACAGACATTCATCGGACCTCTTTACCCATCAGCCTGTTTCTCCCTGTTCATTTATGTGCTCATTTTTAGATTTCAAAACATTTTCTGTCAACGCAGCCAAAAGATGAAGCACAAACCACTACTGCTGCACACTAGAGAGGAGTAAGGAATGACACGACCGTCAAGATGACATTTACCTAGGCCTCTCTCTCTCCAGCCCTGTCAAAAAAAAAACAAGTAGCCTAGATAGTTGCTTTCTTTTCACCAGTCTCTCCATCTCCCACAACGAATAAGCAGCAGACATCTCTCATCACTCCGTCTGTCAGAGTAGACGCAGGCTTCTCTTTATCTCACAGCCTTTTCTCACCTCTCAGAGAAGACTACATCCTGCCACACTCCTTGCAGGCCTGAGGTTAGCGTGCACTCACTTGTCAATGTTTACGTTCTAAGATCCCCTTTTATTTTCCCCGAGTGTGTCACTGTCAGTCTAATGGACCACCAAGTCACATGAACATGGAGCGCTTTACCAATCTGAAGCTGATACGTCTGTAACAACAGCGCACTTATCAAAGAGCCGTCCGTTGTGGCCTATTATAACCATAAAGAATACCTTTTACAGTGCGCTTCGTCCATCTCTCTCCATACTTTGATGTTAAAAGCAGTGAACACTTCAAAGTGAAGGGGCAAGAAGGGGAGAACTAAAGTAAACCAAGAACATTGTTATGTCGATTTGGCAGCAGCCTTGCATTTTCTACTGCACTGATCAAATAGAGACAGGATCAGGAGAATAGGGGGTAATTTGCACCTCGATCATCCTCGGTTTCCTGCGTAGCATTAAGGCCTGCTTTGATAAACATCAAAGGCTTTAATTCAGACCTGGCTGGCTGACAGGCACACAGGCAGCACTTAACACCTGCAGCCATGTCCACACTGGACTAATTTACATTTAGACTACCCCAAAGACCCAGTATTTCATTCACTCAGCTACAGCTAGTAGGCGGCCTGGCCTGCTAACCAGGGCTGAACTGAAGGCACAACGAGGAAGCTATATCTGTTAGAGGTAGGTGAACCCATGATGACGAAAACCAATTCGAATTTGTGTCAACTATGTGGACTGAAACAGATTGAGCTCACAGTGGTAGCCCGTGGCTGATAACAGCTAGCAAGTTAATACTGGTTGATAAAAGGCCTAGTGCTAACCGATAAGATTTAAGTCCAGTCAGTGTAAAGGCGTCAGTATGCTTCAATTCAGCTGGCGGCTAGCCGAAGTCGGCTGGGCAAACGGAACGGGTGTGCTCACATACTCCCTTAAAAGACCTTGGCTTGAGAAACTAGAAAAAAAGCAGTAGGTACTGTTTGTCCATTCTGAGACGCCGTAGCCAGTATACACTTCCTTAAAATAGTCATTAATCTATGACAACTCAAAAAATGTCATTCATTTTGACGTTTTTTGCCAAGTAGATCTTAAATCGAGCAATTTTACATCTGACTAATGTTACATGGTGCAGTATTTCTCAATGAAAAAATGTGCATGAGAACGAGGTCGTTTCTCGTTGAATGACAACAAAGACTGAAGAATCCCTACTGTTGACCAAATCACAGACGAAAAAGCGTAGGATGTCGGCACCAAACTTCACCGAAGTCCAAAACGTCACCATAATATATGAACGCACTCTTCTGAACGGTTTGGGCTGGGAAGCATGCAGATGCCTTAAAGCAATTGTATTTTTTCATACCCTGGGTTCACATAGTTCATCTGATAGGCACATCCCATTCCCTATGCCTCAGGAACCAAAATACAATATCTAACTAGAACTGAAATAACCTGCCACAGGCAACCTCAACAATACATTTTTATAATAAGTAAGTTGGAAACTTTGTGGGATTTGAAAGCTTTTGACAGTTGAATTGATTGAAATGGTTTATAGCTTTTGTGATTGTTTGAGGATGGCAGGGTTATGACGTCAATAAAAGCCAGAGAAACAGAACCATGCACAACATATTTGTTTGTATGAGGGGCTTATAGGTCTACCTACACCCGACAAGACCTCTAGGGGAAACACTGGGTTGTCTCTGGTGACCATTAATAGCAAGTTTATGAGGACAGAATCAATGTCGTTGTGACTAGTCCTATGTTCACCACACAATCAGCATGGAAGGGAAACAGCATGATAGGCATTTGTAAGTGCATGAGGCAAGGCCTTGTCCACTGTGTGTCTACTGACCACGTGCACCACCTCTGGGTAGATGGGCTCTGTGATGACGTTCCCGTTGTGGGTGATGTACTCCACCATCTCGCTGAGCGCAGCCCGCTTCACTTCCTTCCATTTCAGGTCGCTCAGAGGATCCGACAAAAAGTCAAAGAGAACACAGCACTGACGCAGCTTCTGGACAAACAGCTTCTCCTGCTCCGCCGCAGGGACATCTAAGAGAGAGAGCGAGAGAGTCAGATTCATACGTTGTTACCTCACGAGGGAAATTCCTTTTCACTGCTTGACAAAATACGCAGAACAAACAAATTTGCAGCACAGGCTGTAGGCAAAATAATGAAATGGAGAGGCTGGGGATCCAACTTTTCCTTGGACCCTTCTTCCCGATATAGTGATTATGTTTTTTCAGGAGGGAGTACTATTTAGGCAAGCTAAAAGCAGCATATCAAACACAAGCAAGACAGACCCGTAGTCTAAGTAGCTATGTTATTTTTCCATTGCAAACATGGTCAAAGCAGGGGGGCAGACAAGCAGTCAAAGTAAGTGTTATTTTTCAGCAACTAAGGCTACGATATGGCAGCATAACTGTACACCTTTTAATTGCTTTGAGGAGCAGCAGAAGTGATTCCTGGAACACCAAGGAACTTCCGGTGTGTAAACAACTGTTCCATCACGGCCATGACCAGCTAGCTAACTTAGTGTAGTTGTTTTCAAGGTCAAAATGTGCATTTGACCATATTATTCACGGATAGGATCATCCTTACGACCGGGAAGGAATCCATTTTTCGAAATTAAAAAGTTAGATTTACCAAATAAGAATGGCAGCGGAATGCAGTGCCTGCACGGATAGTAACGTTAGCAGCAGGAGGTGGCGGTGCAAAGACACACGGTAAGTTTTTCTAAATGTTTTTTTTATTTTAGAATATTTAAAACATACTTGCAATGAAGCCGCTCAACAACTACATGACTCTAACAGACTCACATCCAGAGGGACACACAGAACCAACCAGGGTCAACGCCCTGCTCAAGGTCACGCAGACAGATCTCCCACAATGTCAAAAACGAGGACCCGAACCATCAGCCACCGGTCAAAGCTCCCAACCACCAGCCCTCGCCAGGCCAATATCCCCCCCACAGTTCAAGAGCTGCCCACTTTTTCTTGTTAATAAATACAAATAAATAATTTCCCCATCAATCTACACACAATACCCCACAATGCGAAAGCAAAAAAAGGTTTAGAAATGTTTGCAAATGAATAAACTGAAATTTCACATTTCAGTATCAGTAATATCTGCATAATATCAGTATTCAGACCCTTTACTCAGTACTTTGTTGAAGCACCTTGGGCAACGATTAGTCTTGAGTCTTCTTGGGTATTACGCTACAAGCTTGGCACACTTGTAATTGGGGACTTCCTACCATTCTTCTCTGCAGATCCTCAGGTTAGATAGGGAGCGTTGCTGCACAGCTATTTCCTGGTCTCTCCAGAGATGTTTGATCAGGTTCAAGTCCGGGCTCTGGCTGGGCCACTGAAGAACATTCAGAGACTAGTCTCGAAGCCCCTCCTGTGTTGTCTTGGATGGGTGCTTAGAATCGTTGTCCTGTTGGAAAGTGAACCTTCGCTCCCAGTCTAAGGTCCTGAGCGCTCAGGAGCAGGTGTATCAAGGATCTCTCCCTACTTGCTCCGTTCATCTTGATCCTGACTAGTCTCCCAGTCCCTGCCCTGAAAAACATTCCCACTGTGTTCTTGGGGACCTTCAATGCTGCAGAAGTGTCCTGGTACCCTTCCCCAAATCTGTCGACACAATCCTGTCTCGGTGCTCTACGGACAATTCCTTAGATCTCATGGCTTGGTTTTTGCTCTGACATCCACTGTGGGACCTTATGTAGGCAGGTGTGTGCCTTTCCAAATTATATGTCCAATAAATTGAATTACGGACGCCAAGTTGTAGAAACATCAAGGATGATCAAAGGAAACAGGATGCACCTGAGCTCAATTTCTAGGGTCTGAGTACTTACGTAAATAAGGTGTTTTTTATTATGTGTAATACATTTGTTAAACATTATAAAAACCTGTTTTCGCTTTGTCATTATGGGGTAGTGTGTAGATTGATGAGGAAATAGTCTTATTCTTCTAAAGTTAATTAAATAAAACAAACGTAACAAAATGTGGAAAAATTCAAGGGGTCCGAACACTGTAGGTGGTGATATAATATGAAAGTGTTGATTCTTTGACTTAAGATAAGTGAATTTTATGGTCATTTAACTGATGGATTAGTATTGACCTTGTGGGCATGTGCAATGCACGTGCCTTGTCATTTTTATACTGAAACAGGACATCTCACATTTCTCAACTAAATGTAAACAGTTTTCTCCATTTAAAATGATATTAGACATAGTAAAAGCACTCACATCTGAGGTAACGTGTGTGGGAATCATTTGATGATAACTTAATAAAAAAAAGAAAAAGGCTGATACTGGAAAGATAAGTGTGGGTTTTTCATTTTATGAGGCTAACTGTGTGGAAGAATAACAGATTTGACTTCGCCAGCTGCTACAGATTGTAACACCAGATTATGTGATTTAACCCAAAAATGTTGGTATTCATTATACTGGGAGTTACAGGTTTGCCTATACAAAACGTCAGATTTTTCAACTAACCTGGTATTGGCGATATTATCTTTCTCAATTCTCGGAAACAGGAGTCTCAATGTCCATGTCCAGTTGCAGGGGGCACATTTTAACTTAGAAAATGCTCTGTTACTAAAATAAATACATATTTGCCCCATGAAGTAAACACCACCATCTTGTCTATTTCAAATATTCTCATTGTACGAGACAGGTGAGTGTCATGAAATGCAGCACTTTCATTGAGACCGGTGGGTCCACCCTAGAGAGAATTTGAAAGAGACACGATTGCGGCGTATACATTGTTGGATTACTTCATGGAGCAAAAACAAATTTAATAACGGGGGCAACCGGACACTAACATTAAGAATCCCGTTTTGGTTAAATCACATTATTTGGTGTGAAATCTGTAGCTAGCCTTACCCTCATAATGAAAGTAGGACTTAAGGATGACAAAGGAGACATTATTAGCAAATACCACAATCATGAGGGTGTGTAGAAAGGAATATTTTAAGGTTAATTTGATTTAATGGCAAAATACAAAAGTCGCCAAATGCTGCTTGAAATAAAGTTAATATTATGTACCATCCTTGTGTGCAGTTCAAAAAAATTACCACAAGGTGTCAGGGCTAGCATCTATAATCTAGCTTTACTGTAAATAAACCACTGGCTAGATCTTGTAAAGTGGTATGTTTTTTTAACACTATGAAGGCCAAAGGGCTCATTTTGACCCAATATTAATGTAACATTTATGATTTCTTTTTTTTTTGTCCCCACCATCCTTGAGTCTATTTAACACACGCATGTTAGAATTTCGATATCACAAACAGAATGTGTTATAAGCAGTTAAGAGGACATGCCAATCGAAACATCACATGCAGGTAAAACGGTTACATTTATATATAGTATCAGAAAGAGTATATTCTGGAGATTTCCAAAACACTTACCATTGCCAAATAACTCAATATGTTCCATGCGCTCCACAAGTGAGCACACGGCAACAAACAGCATACAGTAAAACTAATGAAAATGGTAGTTTAGATTTATTTATTTTTTCTTATGTTACCCAAGACCTTCATAAACACAAGCAAAATATTATTCTCCCCGTAGCATACATGAAATGTATTTATTACTATTAGAATGTTGAGTAAAAATGACTCCTCATTGGCCTCAAGAGAGGGTACAAAGAGACCAGACTTTTCTAGTGTTAATAGAAACTAAGTGGGAAATACACCTGGGCAAAATATAGTTGCATTTTGGAGGAAGCAGACGAAGAGCTGAGTGACAGATTGACGAGGTGTGGATAGCAAGCAGCAGTAAATACCCCACTAACTTTTGATGGAAACAATGTGGCCGTCACACTAGCTCTGTGGTGTTATTTGCTGTGCTAATCAATTAAAAACACTATCGCAACACATCACACCCAAGTATCATGATAATATCGTATCGTGAGGCCCCTGGCATTTCCCAGCCCTAAAGTACAACACGTGTGCTTAAAACACAGATTGTTTTGCCACAATGCAATATGTAGACTTCACCTTTCTTGTGCTACTGCAATATCCTTAGTTACAACAGAGAAGGTTGTAGCCTAAATCCCCCTACAAAACATATTTATTTTTGGAAGGTCAAATCAAATAGCCGCTGGGTTTTTATTTTTGCTGTTCAGAAATATGAGGCAGAAACATAGGCTACATCATGTTGATCAAATTGGTTGAAGGTTCAGAAGACGGTGAGTAAAGAGAGAAACGTGAAGGGGGAGGTTGAGCAGCAGATACATAAGAAATGTGGAGGGGGAGGGTGGGCAGCAGTTAAGTTAAAAAAAAGTGTAAAATAACATGCACAGAACGGGAATGAGCAAATGATTGATACTCTAATAGTAACGCAGTCTCAGACCCTGAGGCATTCCTGACAACAGTGCTTGCGGAACGAATACAAAATGTAAAACTTTTTCAATCATGCTCCAGGAGAACAGAGCGTGACAGCCACCACAAAACCATTAACTCACAAATAGCCACTCGTTATCAGTCTCCTTTTTATGGATGAAGGCTCACCTCACGTAGATAGATAGCTATTGCACACTCATCATTGCCGAGCAGCAGCCTTCTGTGCACTTTGCATGTGATGACCGACCACAAAAAACAGCCGGACAGAAATCAAGGTTTAGAACAAAGCAGCCTCATACACTACACAGCCATTCCAATCTGCAGAGGACACGGATGCAGTCTGACATGGGTCTCCCATGCCCTCAGACAGTGCATTCTGGTAAACCACTCAGAATGTTGCTTTTAACCTGTTCATGTACACAAATGTTTTTTTCTTTATGAAATGTCTGCCATTCATTTTTTTGCAACTTGTCAGCGTGGGTTAGTGCTTTACTGACCCACCTGTATCCGACTACTTCTATCTGTGCATCACCATCACCACTGAGACAGGCAAGAGACCAGGAGTGCTGCTCTAGGATCAGTTGTGCCTTTTAGATCATAAATGTATGGACAGTGGGACCCGATGATAGATCAGCACTTGATACATACGGCCGCAGAGGACAATTCTAATCCAATAGATAGCAATACCCAGGGAAGTTGTTGTTTTTGGCCAAACTACACTCGCATGATGTGTAGCCTAACCATGCCTGGCTAGCTTAGACTTGAAGATTCATTTAAGTACCCAGAACTAAAACGCCTTGGCTTTAGCTCATAGTAATGCGGTCTTGAGTTCGATACAATGCCATGACAGTTATCCAAGATGGAACCCTGTTCTGTTCATTAGGCTACACACACACCAGTTAATGGATATCAAGGCATCTACACTACCCTACCTATGTATTTGGAGAGTGACACTAATATTTAAATATGGCTCTAAACTCCAGAATTTCGGACTTTCATACATCAGTGCTTTACTGTTTAAAAATGAAAGCACTTTATACATCTAGTCCCCCATTTGAAAATGTTGTAAGTATTTATTAAAGAAGACAAAAGTGTATTATTTGGTCCCATATTCCTTGCACACAATGACTATCAAGCGTGTGACTCTACAAACTTGTTTGGTGCATTTAAAGCTTGTTTTGGTTGTGTTTCAGATTATATTTTGTCCAATAGGAAGTGAACGATAAATAATGGTGTCATTTTAATTGTATGTAAGCCTGAATGTGGTTCGTACCATGAATACGGATAACAATGACAATCGTGAATGGTGATGAGTGAGAAGGTTACAGCGGGACCCTGGAGGCAGGTAGCCTAGCGGTTAAGAGCATTGGGCCAGTAACCTAAAAGGGCAGTACTTATTGCGCAAAACAGAATTAAAACAAACTGCGAATGTATCCAACGAGTTTGTGGAGTCACAAGCTTGATGTAGTCATTGCGTGCTAGGAATATGGTACACTAACATGCTGACCAGACTGTGTGCCATTGCACCCATGTTGATTTTGCCCACCCCGAACAGACGCGATCAGGACACGCAGGTTGAAATATCAAAACAAACTCTGAACCAACAATATAAATTTGGGGACAGGTCGAAACACATTTAACATTTTGTAAGTCGCTCTGGATAAGAGCGTCTGCTAAATGACTTAAATGTAAATGTAACATTCATGGAAATTTAGCTAGCTAGCTTCTTATGGCTGCAAGCCCTAAGTCGGGCTCAATATGACAACAGCCAGTCCAAGTGCAGGGCGCGAAATTCAAAAGATATTTTTTAGAAATATTTAACAAGTCCAATACAGCAAATGAAAGAAACATCTTGTGAATCCAGTCAACATGTCCGATTTTTTAAATGTTTTACAGCGAAAACACCACGTATATTTATGTTAGCTCACCACCATATACAAAAAAGCACAGACATTTCTTTCACAGCACAGGTAGCTTGCACAAAACCAACCAAACTAACCAAGAACCAACCAAACTAACCAAGAAACAACATCAGATGACAGTCTTATAACATGTTACACAATAAATCTATGTTTTGTTTGAAAAATGTGCATATTTCAGGTATAAATCATAGTTTTACATTGCAGCTACCATCACAAATAGCACCGAAGCAGCCAGAGTAATTATAGAGACCAACGTGAAATACCTAAATACTCATCATAAAACATTTATGAAAAATACATGGTGTACAGCAAATGAAAGACAAACATCTTGTGAATCCCGACAATATTTCAGATTTTTTAAGTGTTTTACAGCATTATATTAGCTTCCTACAATAGCCACACAACAGCATTAATTCAAGGCAACAGTAGCGATAGCGACAAAACCAGCAAAAGATTAATTATTTCACTAACCTTCATAAACTTCATCAGATGACAGTCCTATAACATCATATTACACAATACATATATGGTTTGTTCGAAAATGTGCATATTTAGAGCTGAAATCCGTGGTTATACATTGTGAAAACGTAGCAACTATTTTCCAGAATCTCCGGATATATTTCTGACACTCACGTATTCTGACCAAATAACTAATCATAAACTTTACTAAAAAATACTTGCACAGCAAATGATAGATACACTAGTTCTTAATGCAATCGCCGTGTTAGAATTCTAAAAATAACTTTAGTACGACATGCAGCTTACGTTATAGCGAGACAGCGCCCAAAATAAGAGCGGAATATACGTCTAAACATTTGACAGAAATACGAAATAACCTCATAAATGGGTCCTACTTTTGTTGAGCCTCCATCAGAATCTTGCACAAGGGGCCCTTTGTCCAGAACAATCGTTGTTTGGTTTTAGAATGTCCTTTTTCCCTCTCGAATTAGCAACCAAAGCTAGCTAAGTGGAGCGAAGCTGTCCATCGTCACCAACACGCCAAAACTCCCGAAAAAATGTCAATAATCTGATAAAACTATATTGAAAAAACATACTTTACGATGATATTATCACATTTATCAAATAAAATCAAAGCCGGAGATATTAGACGTCTATAACGAAAGCTTTTCAGAAGCCAATACTGATGTCCTTCCTGCGCCTTCCTGAACAAAGGAAATTGGGGTCATGTCATTCCAAGACCTCTCTTTTGACCATAGATATAGCTAGACACCCCATTTCACAGCCTATTGACATCTGTGGAAGGCGTATGAAGTGCATGTATACTAATAGATTTCAAGCAAATGAATAGGGAGGCCCTGGAACAGAGCCTCGATTTCAGATTTTTCACTTTCTGACAGGAAGTTTGCTGCAAAATGAGTTCTGTTTTACTCAGATATAATTCAAACGGTTTTAGAAACTTGAGTGTTTTCTATCCAATAGTAATAATAATATGCATATTGTACGAGCAAGAATTGAGTACGAGGCCATTTGAAATGGGCACCTTTCATCCAAGCTACTGCCCCTGCAGCCATAAGAAGCTAGCTTGCTATTGCTAGCAAATTTGTCCTGGGATATAAACATTGGGTTGTTATTTTACCTGAAATGCACAAGGTCCTCTACTCCGACAATTAATACACTGATAAAAGGGTACACAGTTTTAAGTAATCTATCCTCCTTCTTCTTTGGCCTTTATATGGCAGTTGGAAACCAACTATAAGGTGCATTACCACAACCAACTGGACTGGAGTGTGGAACTCAGTTCATCTTTCAATCACCCACGTGGGTATATGCTCCTAAAAACCAATTAGGAGATGAGTGGTGGGGACTTGCAGCGCATCAAGCTTCACATATTGAACCAAGTTATATTTTAGCGCGTGGCTATGCAGACGCACACGAGCAGTGTGGGTGCAATGATTGAATAACATGTACAGTACCAGTCAAAAGGTTTGGAAAAGCATTGAGGTGAAGCTGGTTGAGAGAATGGCTACTTTGAATTCTCAAATATATTTTGATTTACACTTTTTTGGTTACTACATGATTCCATGTTATTTCATCGTTTTGATGTCTTCACTATTATTCTACAATGTAGAATATAGTAAAGATAAATAAAAAACCCTGAAATGAGTAGATGTCCAAACTTTTGACTGGTGTACATTTATTTTGCAACACTCGCGGTGTGGTCCGTATGTGAAATTTGTCCAAACACTTACGACTTCTTTAAAATGGGGCACTAGATATATAAATTGCTGTCAGATATTTATGACAATACCATTAAATAAAAAGGTGACAATCTGTACAGTCACCTCATGAAACATTTAATGTCAATTCCTAAATGCTGGAATAGAGAATAGCATCACTGTCCAAACACATATGTAGGGGAGTGAATAGAGATATGCTGGATATAGGCTAAGCCCTAACACTAAAACAAATGAGAGATACTGAGGAGGGAGACTGAACATCCAACAATAATGTCACACCAAGCACACAAATTTATCACAGAGGGGAAGAAGAAAAAACTTCCTGGCAATCTCAGATTTTCCCAGTTCGCAACAGCATGACCAAGAGGCTGTGACCGAAATGGTAGCCGTTTCCCTATGGAATTGGATACTTTTTTACTAGAACCCATTTTTCTGACGCAACCCCATAGAAAATCCCGAAGAAAAGGTTGCGCAAACTGGGACGGGAGCTGTTGATCAAAAAGCACAGCAAATCTCGAGCATTCCACTCAAAATGTAATAATTTGCATATGAAATGTGAGTAGTGCACCAACCCTAGTGATTGGCCAAACTGGAAAATTCCATAACATAACTAGGCCTAAACCTGTGTTTGTGTTTTCACAAAGTAAAAATACACTACCTGACAGCCCTGTTCTAACATGTCCCTGTAGATCTCCTGTTTCCCAACACTGCTCCTGCTATGGTACATGCTGTTTCAGGTGTGTTGAGGCACATGTTACTCTAACACGCGTGTCCCATGATCCTCCATGCCTACCGTACCCCTGCTTCCCTCACAACAGCACTAGGGTTTCTCAACACGCCTAAAACATTAAAGGACGCGCTGTGGCATGCGCCACACACAGCGTGCGCCACACACAGCGTGCAAGCACGGGCGCATGACCTTTATGCCCACACAGGCATTTACAGTTTAAGAGAAAGCATCTGAACATTTGACGGGTGTAAAAGGCAAGAGATCTAGGACCCGCCAAAATGTCAGTGTCACTGCTGCAGTGTCTCACTAAACTACTCGCAACAGTGCCAGTGGCCATTAGCTTCTATGGATATTTGAACGAGTGCTGATGCTTAATGTATTAACCCCCCAAAAACGTCATGACATCTGGAGGCAGCAGGTCACATGTGTCTTAGCATAATCTACAGTACTAGTCAAAAGTCTGGACATACCTACTCATGCAAGGGTTTTTATCTTTTTATATATTCTACATTGTAGAACAATGACAAAGACATTAAAATTATGAAATAACATATGGAATTATGTAGCAACCAAAAACAGGTTAAACAAATCAAAATAATGTTCAATTTTAGAATCTTCGAAGTAGCCACCTGTTGCCTTGATAACAGTTTGCACTCTTGGCATTCTCTCAAGCAGCTTCACCTGGAATGCTTTTCCAACAGTCTTGAAGGAGCTCCCACCTATGTTGAGCACTTGTTGGCTGCTTTTTCGTCACTTTGCGGTCCAACTCATCCCAAACCATCTCAATTAGGTTGAGATCGCGTGATTGTGACAGCCAGGTCATCTGATGCAGCACTACATCACTCTCCTTCTTGGTCAAATAGCCCTTACAAAGCCTGGAGATGTGTTGGTCATTCTCCTGTTGAAAAACAAATGATAGTCCCACTAAGCGCAAACCAGGTGGCATGGCGAATCGCTGCAGAATGCTGTGGTAGCCGTGGTGGTTAAGTGTACCTTGAATTCTAAATAAATCGCAGACAGTACCACTAGCAAAGCCCCCTCACACCTCCATGCTGCACCGTTGTAACCACACATGCCAAGAATATCCGTTCACCTACTCACAAAGACACAGCGGTTGGAACCAAAAATCACTAATTTGCACTCAAAACAAAGGACAGATTTCCAACAGTCTAATGTCCATTGCTCGTGTTTCTTGGCCCAAGCAAGTCTCTTATTATTGGTGTCCTTTAGTAGTGGTTTCTTTGCAGCAATGCGACCACGAAGGCCTGATTCACGCAATCGCCTCTGAACAGTTGATGTTGAGATGTGTCTGTTAATTGAACTCTAAAGCATTTATTTGGGCTGCAATTCCTCAGGCTGGCAAATCTAATGAACTTATCCTCTGCAGCAGAGGTAACTCTGGATCTTCCTTTCATGTGGCGGTTCTCATGAGACCAGTTTCATCGTAGCGCTTGATCGTTTTTGCAGACACACTTGAAGAAACTTTTAAAGTCTGAAATTTTCCAGATTGACTGACCAGGTCTTAAAGTAATGGACTGTCATTTCTCTTTGCTTATTTGAGCTGTTCTTGACATAATATGGACTTGGTATTTTACCAAATAGGGATATCTTCTGTATACACCCCTGAAAGAAATTCCACAAATTAACAAGGCACACATGTTAATTGAATTGCTTTCCAGGAGACAACCTCATGAAGCTGGATGAGAGAATGTCAAGTGTGCAAAGCTGTTATCAAGGCAAAGGGTGGCTATTTGAAGAATCCCAAATATATATTTTGGTTTTAACACTTTGATTACTACATGATTCCAAATGTTATGTCATAGTTTTGATGGTCTTTGCTATTATTTTACAATGTAGAAAACAGTAAAAGTAAAGAAGAACCCTTAAATGAGTAGGTGTCCAAACGTTTTACTGGTACTGTATGTGCATAATAAAACGAGATTAGTGTAGTGTCCACATCAGCACATTGTTTATACATGCCATACTTTTACTCATACTGCAACGAGGAAACTGTTGTTTCTTCAAAACAGAAAACCAAACAGGATTATTACAGGAGACAATGACAGCAGATACACACTGACTTGAAGTGTTCATCTCTGTTTATGTGTAGCCTACATTTAACAGGGGGCAATTTATGTTGATATCTATGGTGTTCCGATACATTCAACCCAGCAGCAAAATGACATCAATTAATTAATCTCAAAAGTCACGCACACAATAGTCTGCGTCTGCTACGGTTGTACTCATTTTCCCCTTCAACGCTACAGTGTAACACTGAGGGGACGTATGAAAAATTAAGAAACCATTTCCACTGCGAGGGGAGGACTGCAAGACAGAACACAGCCAAAGGGCCCTGCCGCTTTAGGGTAACACCAAACGGCTGTGACCTCACTTCCTTTGACGTCAGCAGTCTTGGTGGGGGATGGGAGAGGCTAAAAACTAGACCCCTTCCCATCGCTGTCTCTCACTAAGCGATCCTAGTTTTCATAGGACAAACACGCACAACCTTTTCCTGCTCCAAATACACCCCAGTTACGCAGACAAAGATAAGACACCCTTCCCTGTCTCCTAAAGCAGGCTTTACTCTCATAACTGTTTAACTCCAAAGTACACAAAAAAGCGACAGATGGTAAATCGCAACATTCTTGTCCACCTCCCCCTAACACACACACACAGACACAGACACACAGAGAGAGAAAAAGCCAGCCAGCTAGCGTTGCTCACCTCTAAAATGCATGAGGGCCACGGGCTGGAAAGGCCCATTTGAGTTTGGTGCATCCAGAATCATCGCACTGGCAGCTCTAGTACATGTCAACATCTAGGGGCTGGGGTAGAAGAGAGGATAGCGATAGCCCAGGCTAAGTCGAGGAGCCAGCCTCCATTTTAGCATCAAACACTCAGAGCAGAAAATAAAGCTCAGCCCTGCTGCTGGAGGGAACAGGCTAGTTAGTGATGTCATCCCTCTAGGAAGGAGCCCGATTGGCCAACCTGGGTCACATGGGAAGGCTGTCAGAATGCATAACAATGAGGCAGGGGATTGGCTAGTGGGGTGAGGCAGGGGATTGGCTGGTGGGCTGGGGCAGGACCTTGCTGTGATTGGAGCAGAGGCAGGAGGTCTGGCTAAGTGAGGCACACCTAACCTTTCCCCTCATTTATTTTTTATTTCCCTCTCAGGCTCACACACACACACACTAACTAGTCTACCCTACAATAAATGACATTCCCAACAAGAAGAGTTTTTGGCTTATCCTAATACATATCACCTCCCTTATCTTCACTCTAGGAAAAGCACAAAGAGTCCATTTATACATCATAGAAAGTAGGTCAGTTCTATACACAGACATTTTTAGGCTCTCTTTTCTGTAGCCACAACACCTGGATTTCCCCTCAAACAACATAACACAATGACACAGTGAACGATTAGAGATGTGAAAAATAACCAACACTTGAAGGGAAGCATTGATTATCATTCAGTAAAAGGCTGTTATAAACACAGAATTCACTGCTGACGTGTGTGTGTGTGGACAGATGGCCCAGGTGTGAGAGAAACAGGAAGGCACGATTATACAAAAAACAGGAAGCCAGTGAGCGAGTGGGCTCTGCCTCAGCTGCTCTCCCAGAGTGAGTGAGCAGTTACAGTGCTTAACACCAACGCAATGTCCCCATCTGCACCACATAGTGCACACACAGCAATGGCTCACATCCGTCTATTGTTCTTAGTTGTGTGTGTGTGCCAGACTTTTCTGCTTTATAAGACTTTGACACAAGTGTAGACTGACTAACCACGTTCATTGTAAGAGCCAAGTTTCACGTTTTTAATGTCACATGCACAATTACAGCGAATTGCCTTTCTTGCTCGTGCTTTCCCAACAATTAAGTAATCAATATCTGTAGTACTATAAAAAATAAAATAAAAAGTAAAACAAAAACATGAGAAATAGAAATAAAAGCTTGACAAAGTAAGCTACAGTATATACAGGTTCAGTTCCAATACCATATTTACAATGTGCAGGGACACTGGAGTGATAGAGGTTGATACTGTATGTATGTATGTATGTATGTATGTATGTATGTATAGGGCTAAGGTGACTACGCATCAGGATATGATAAACAGAGTAGCATCAGTGTATATGATGACTGCATGCGAGTGTGTGAGCAAATTGAGTGTGTTGGAGCGTCAGTGTGACTATGTGCGAGTGTGTGTAGTGTGCGCGTATGGAGTGAGTGTGCATAGAGAAAATAAAATAGAAGAGTCGATGTATTCCTCCTACTGCGGTTGATGACCTAAATCCTTTAGGTGAAGTTAGTCATAGTGCATCCAGTGAACAGAAAACACCCCAACTCTAAGCGGGACTCCTTGGCTTTGTTTGTAGCAGGTAAAACAGAACTTGACCAGTCAGGTTAGCTGCTGAATGATTTCAGTCTGAACTTTGTAGGTCCTGGGCTGGGTGGCTACAGGAAGGTGTGAGGAAGCATTGATGTTGCTATTGACTCATTTCTCAAGTTATTGATAGAGACCTGCAGCCTTGTCCTTTGTTAACTACATTTGGAGCTCCATCTGTTCTGCCCAGTCTCACCAAATATAAAGCAGATGTTGTAGCACTCGCATATCATGGACAGATTTGAATCAATTGGAAATCCTCCAAACCAGTCCACTCACTGTATCATCCCACTGTCTAGTCATTCTCCTGTCTGAAGAGCTGTTGTTCTTCTGATACAGACCAAATAAGCGCACGCCTGCGTGAACGAACACACTTTCTCTCCATCGGTCTGCAGTTATCCTGTAAACTCTACTTTGGCACACGCAACCGGGCTCCAGTTATTTATAAACTCACGCTAGCCTCTACATCTGTGCAGAACGACGGGGTTGATCTTGTGACTCACTCTGGCTATTAACGTTAACAATGTCTGTTTTGTAGCAATTTCAAAGAGGAGTCAACGACAGGAATTGAAGACTGAGACCGCTGACCCTCGAGGTTCTATTGACCTCGATTACTGAACTTGAAGCTATTTATCATCCAGCCAAGTCATAGTGGATAAAGTTCACTGTGAGACCACAGTTCCCATTCCCCCCAACAGAGGGAGACAGAGCGTGAGAAACTGTATCCCTCCCAGGACAGTTCCTCTTTTCACACTATCACCAGCTGTTTGTTCATTCACTACCTTTTGGCAAACACTTGCAGCTGTTGAGTTGAGGTGATTTTTTAATATATATTTTTTTAAAGGCACCTATCTGAAACGCTGTGGTGTTGCTGTCCCCGAAAATAGCCTGTTTGTCTTGCTTATCAATTATCCTGCGACCGTGGCATAGTTCTTTTCAAGCATTAAATCAGCACATGAACACAGTGCATACTGCATCTTCCACTCAGCAATAATGTGAGGTGGTATCAGGCATCTTCTCCTGCCTATAGACTGCTGTCCAAAAGAGGCACTTACTAAAATAAATAACTTTCCAAATGCAGCACTCTACTACTTCAATGCCTGTCAGGGCAGGACCACTGATAACATCCATGGCCCATGGGACAATACTTGGAGAAGCCCTCTTGTTGCTGGGCCGCTGGACGTGCCCAGCTGTTATCACGAATCAAAGCTTATGGAATGTGTTGTAAAGACCATAGTAAAACCAAGATAAAAGGTCTCGCATGATCAGAGAGAACAGTCCTTTGTGTCTGACAATGTAGGCTGTCCAGTGTTTCCCCTGTATTAAAATTTAGCAGCGGTGGCTCTAAAGAGACAAGCTTTTAAATGGATACTCGTTAGCTCAAATGACTTGAAGTCTTTAAGAACAGCTAGCATGTCAATGCGCTGACGCTAGAAGCAATTCACTAACCCTAGTAGCCATGCACCCCTCATACCATTGCCACCGTTGCTGAAAAAAATCCCAGGGGGAAGCACTGCGGTCTGACAGAAGACATAGGGAAGAATGAGAGGTGAATACAGGTCATGACACCATATCACTGCTGAGGTAGCTGGCTTGGTTGGTAACTGTAACAAGGCAAATGTGCTGTGTGTTCGGCTGGATTGTCGCCAAAGCGCCAGTCTAGACTGAGTTGAAGCCAGATAGCAGCTCTCCACTTTGCCCTAAAGAGGTTTGGTGGTTCAGGTCATGGTAGATTAGCATGGAGAGGATCCACTCAGTGGTCCAAACACAGCTACATTAAAACTCTAGAAGCTCCTAAACACTAACATTATTATGGACTCTGCAAGACTGCATCATCTCTCCTGTAAAATCCGCTGGATTTGCACACTGTGCACTTTCCACATCTTTAAAAGTTTGGCCATGGAGAGCCAACTTAATGCCAGTCACTCAAAGAAGTAACATGATAGCATAGCATTGGATATGCATCTGCCAGTGCTGACATTTTCCATGAGGAGCAGGGGATGAGAGGTGGGTTGCAGTTTTACACTGTAGCTCCCTGCCAGCCACCCGCTTATCTAGGCACTGGCAGCATCCTGAAACACAAGGACCCGCAGCATTAAAGCCTTATCTCTGGATTTTCCCTAAATATAGACACTTGGCACAGTCAGTCACTTACATTCAATGTTACCATGGCTTGCGCAACACCGTGGTGGTGCGTTTTATAGCAGGGCAGTGTGGATGTTCAGACACACACACACAGAGAGAGAGAGAGAGAAGAGAGGGAGAGACACGGTGTGATTTACGTCAGATAAGAACGCAAGCAGACTTTTGGAGATGGCAGGCAGCTATGCTATGGCTGAACTTAAATGCTAAGCCAAGGCCAGGGGACATGCATCAGTAGGGTGGGCTGGGAAACCAAACCTATACATGGTTCTGTCCTGAGAGACTAGTTGACTAGAGTCAATCAAAAGTGGTTCAAAAGGGTTGGGCAATCTTATGTTAGTATCGGATATTGAAGATGGTCACGACATCGTGATGTGACAGACGATGTATAGCCCATTTCAACTTGACCAGCACCACGCAGTAAGGAGCTGACCGGGCAGCGCACAGCAGGGCCATGCCAAGTGGCCTATTCCTTTGCTACAGCCTGCATAACCTATTATTTCAAGATGTTAAACAATTTACAGAATGCAAGAGAACAATGTAAACAGATGTAAGATTTATACCAAGCAGTGCAAAAATTCCAGTCAGAAAGAAAAAATTTGGTATTTTCTCTCCATTAGATATGAATATGACTTCGGTTTTTATGCATGCTGGCTTTCTACCGCTGCGCTACCTCATGATCAAACAATGAATTATCTAACAGAGTTCTAGGCTATATAAGAAAGTTAAGTTGTTTTTGAATAACATAAAAACATGATAGGCCTAAGGTAATGAGAGGTAGAACAAACAAGAGCAAGATAGACAAATCAAAACAGTTTCAACAAACCTTACAGTTGAAAGCCTAGTCTATTATAAAATAAATTATTCATGCACCCCTCATTGCTGTTGTGAACCAAATGGCCAAAAGCCAAATCCTACTAATTAAAAACAGCCTATCAAAAGCATTAAGTTAGTTATGAAAAGTAATTCTCAAATAAGCTATTCTAATAAAGTGTTTAATGTCCTAAAGTTGCAGCTTTCAAAATGGGAACAATTGTGAAAGTCAGAGTCTACAGGTGATTCTCTCTCACAGCTTTATTTTGAATGACAAATATTACAGGCAACAAGAAGTGAAATTGAGCAAACAAGATCAAGATGGAAAAATCTAATGAGAAGTCAAAAGATACAGCTGAGTAAAGCTTAAGAAAAGACATATGTAGAGTAGACCTATTTCCATTGCCTATTGTTAGCAATGTAGGCTACAACGTATAGAAGCCCAGGCCTAATAAGAATGTAAAATTAGTCAGTGATGTGAATTATTTAATAATTATCCAGTTCTGGGGACAGCAGAGTTGCTTGCTCTGCAGCCGGGAACCTTGATGATTTTAGCTGCCCCCCCCCCCCTCTCTAATTAATAAATAAATAAAATATACACAAACCTATTAAAAAGATTTTAGTGAGTTACAATTCATAAAAGGACATTCATTAGGCCCTCATCTGTGGATGTCACAAGATTGGGAACACAGATATGCATCAGTTGGTCACAAAAAAAATAAAAAGTAGGTGCGTGGATCAGAAACCAGTCAGTATCTGGTGTGTCCATCATTTGCCTCATGCAGCGTGAAACATCTCCTTCAGAGTTGATCAAGCTGTTGATTGTGGCCTGTGGAATGTTGTCCCACTCCTCTTCAAAAAGGCTGTGCGAAGTTGCTGGATATGGGCAGGAACTGGAACACACTGTCGTACACGTCAATCCAGAGCACCCCAAACATGCTCAATGTGTGAAATGTCTGGTAAGTGTGCAGGCCATGGAAGAACAGGGACATTTTCAGCTTATAGGAATTGTGTACAGATCCTTGTGACATGGGGCTGTGCATTATTATGCTGAAACTTGCAATGCCGGTGGTTGAATGGCACGACAATGGGCCCTCAGGATCTCATCACAGTATCTCTGTGCATTCAAACTGCCATCGATAAAATGCAATTGTGTTCGTTGTTCTTAACTTATTGCCTGCCCATAACCCCACCATGGGCCACGCTGTTCACAATAGCAAACCTCTCGCACACACAACACCATACAAGTGGTCTGCAGTTGAGAGGCCGGTTGGACATACTACCAAATTCTCTAAAACGAATGGAGGCAGCATATGGTAGAGGAATGAACATACCATTCTCTGGCAACATCTCTGGTGGACATTCTTGCAGTCAGCATACCAATTGCATGCTCATTCAAAACTTGAGATATCTGTGGCATTGTGTTGTGTGACAACAGTACATTTTAGAATGGCCTTTTATTGTCCCCATCACAAGGTGCACCTGTGTAATGATCATTCTGTTTAAATCAGCTATGCCACAACTGTCAGGTGGATGGATTACCTTGGCAAAGGAGAAATGCTCACTAACAGGGACGTAAACAAATTTGTGCACAACTTGAGAAATAAGCTTATGTGCGTATGTAACATTTCAGCAAACTTGTATTTCAGCTCATAAAACATGGAACCAACACTTTACATGTTGCCTTTATATTTTTGTTCAGTGCAGATAATCTGCTTTTACCTATAGAGTGAACAGTGACACAAAATAGGTCTTTGAAAAAACTGTTTAGAGCTAGGCGATATGGCCTAAAAATAATCTAGATTTTTTTTCAACCTTCGAACGATTCACAATATCTTGACTTTAATGTTCTCTAAATAAGCTTTGCTGTACAATTAAAATGTAAAATACACTGCATTTCAAACAGTCAACAATAATCTAAAGTAATTCAGGGCCTGTGAAATGATACCCAACCTAAATATAAGCCTTCCAGAACCATAATACCTTGGAATAAATTTAATCAAAATAGTTTAACCTGTCTTTTTTGCAATAGTCACTGATCTGGCTTTCAAGTCAGTCTATGAAAATGCCATTTGTTACAAATTTAACCAAAACTATGCATAACGCACATTCACTAATAATGACTAACTTCTTGTTGCAGGTGTTTTAGAAAAGTAACACAGGTCTCAAACAATCTTAAAGCTCATGTGCTAGTGAGTAGCCAGCTAATCTGTATATGTCAAGTTTAGCCAATCATTTTCATCTATTTGCTAGCTAACAAGGCAGAGCATTTGAATTTTTATGAACTCACTTCTGTGTCTCCCCAACTGTTTAAACAGCATATTAGCCTGTCCACTTTGTTCAGATGTTGAAATTAAAAGCTTATTTCTAAGAACGAGTTGCCAATTCCTTACATAAAATTGTGTTTTATGTTTATTGCACATTTATTAAACAGAATAGACAGCTAGTATAACAGTCATTGGCTAAAATGCAGCTAGTGGTACCACAACGCTGCACGCAACAAACCACGCATTCATTTTCCAGAAGCAATGTTCATTGATGCTCCCATTTGAGTAGTTTCTGAGTAGTTTCTGCTGAGCGCGATTTCAGTAGTTGAAAAATAAAAAGGGTCTGTTTGGTTTCGGTGTCTATTTGACCAATTATGTTGGACCAAACCTCAAATAGCAAGTTGAAACCGCTTGTCAGAGGAAGAAGTGATCTTTGTTGCTGTGAGTGGCAGGTTAGAGGCTTGGTGTGTGTGTGTGTGTGTGTGTGTGTGTGTGTGTGTGTGTGTGTGTGTGTGTGTGTGTGTGTGTGTGTGTGTGTGTGTGTGTGTGTAAACAAAGAGGAAGAGGTAAAACGAGAGGTTTCAATCTCACCAAAATCTGCACAAAATAAGCCCAATGCATTTCTATGGGCTTATTTTGGACCTAAGCTTGCCGCCACCCTTCCCGCCTTTGGGACAACAACTTCCATTGTTAGGGCGGAGACATGAGCATCTCGTCATTATATACAGATCTCTGGCGTAAATGGGAAGGTGCATGCCACAGAAGGAACGAAGCGAGACCAAAAACATGTGAACAACATGTGAACAAGCGGCTCATAAAAAAATATAAAAATAAACTTGATTCTTGCAATACAGGCATTTGAAATATCATCAAAAACTCATTATTTATTTAACTCGATATATCCCCCAGCCCCAAATAGCCTAGGCTAGTAGTGGCGTATTACGCAGTCATACTTTTGAAGGCAAAAGAATGGGCTGCATTACAGCAAGGCAAGGAATAGACTAGATTAGGTCCAGTCATACCTTTGAAGGCAGGCAGCTTTTGCAGCTCTCTGTTGTTGCTGAGGCTGAAGCGGGACGAGCTCTGCCTCTTGTCCTTCTTGACAGGCATCTGGGAACCCAGCTGCTTGCCCTTCAGCAGCTGAGTGGTAGGAGGGACACTGTTACTGCCTTTTCTGTTGGAGCCCTGCTGTATGAAGGGAGGGAAAGAATAGAGGGGTGGATCAGAGCATGCACCTGGGTTTGTTCAGGAGACAGCAAACAAAATTTAAAAAAGGACCAACAGGGAGGGACTATTCATTTCAAAAGGTTTTAGCACAACCCAGTGTTGTCCCCAATCTCCCCTAGGTTGGATATGTAATTTGGTGAATGTGGCCAGTTTCTCCTGTCTTGTCCAATCTGCCTGCTGGGATCCATTCATCACCACACACACACCACAAGGGCGGTGGGAATTGTCAAATTAACTTAGAAACTCAACTAATTTTGCCCTTCACACTACAAGACAGGGGTTTAGGGTTTTAGGCCTTCTTAGTGAGCCGCCGGCTGGCTGACTGTCTGTCTGGGAGACTAAAGCTGCTGGACCCCGTGATGGGCCTGGATTACTGACGCATGTGACCCAACTGAAGGTCTTTTCTCCCGCTGATTCATTTACCCAATGTGTGCCAGCTTCTTACTGTGCCAGCTTCTTATTAGCTTCATATAACAGCTATAGCTTCATATACTGTATTCACCTCATACTGAGGCTCGTCAGGCCCTTGGGTTAGAGACCGAGAGAGGTGTGGTTCATACATCCAAAACACACGAGATGGATAGAAAATAGGTTTAGCTATATCAACCAGAGGCAGAAATGTCTGTTCAGAAAAAAGCAGACTACATATTAACAGACCTCTCTGCTTACATTTAGTGCCCTTTTAAACCTTGCTCAAACAATGAGAAAATCATGCCAGCTCATAGACCATTGGCAATTAAACAAATGAAATTACCAAGCCTGAACCAGCCTGTCTTAATATGACTCCCATGTTTTTGTCGTTGTCCCATTGACGTCGAAACCTTAGAGCCCTAGTGCTCACAAGCATCCGTGAAGAGAGTGGAGCCTGGCTGTACGCAAGGAAGGGGTGGGGGAGTAATACAGCAACAGCTTGTTGTCCTTCGATTTAAATTTGACACAAGGTTGGCGCATTAGCAGATCTGCCTCATGCCTGATGACACACAACAGATAGATAACCCCGGATTTAGCCCCAGAAAGGGGCAGACAACACAGAATAAAGAAATGCATTACTGGGTGTTAACAAGGGACATCTTCCATTCTATGAGATTTTTTCATTACTGATTGGTGTGTTTCTGTGGGTTCAAGGCCACATCTTCGTTTTGGGTCTTCATTATATTTTCTGATTTGAACTGACATAGCTAACCATCTCAAGTGGTCTCAGAGCGAAAAAAAAAATTGGGGATAAAAATGGGACGGGAAAAAATACATGTATTTTATCAAATAAAAAAAGGTTAGTTATTGCATCTTAAACTTTAGGTTTCGTACACCAGCTTCAAACAATATTTTGGTTATGGAAAATATATTTAGAAAGTACATTGACTATACATGCTTGTTTTGTCACAAACTGAAATTAGGCAAACTATTCAAATTTTTGCAACCATGAAATGGCAAAGAATTTTCTGCATAATCCATCTTTAATTCTTGCACAGAACCCAGCCTAGCTGACAAAGCAATTTTCCTGATTTTGTACCACTTTTTTCCTCTGGCCTACATTAGTCACCCTAATGATGGCCATCCTACAAGAGTAAACACATGCATAACTTTTGAACAAATTGTCAGAGACAAAGTTTGGACCATTGGTTTTCTTAGGGGAGAATCTACACAATAAACATTTTACCTATTGGACAAAATAGATGCATTTTTGATTGGACACCCTAAAATATGAGACAAAATATCCACAGGAAAGTATTGTAGTGGCTACCATGTTTTTGAAACTGACTTCAACACTTACAACTAGTGTCATCTCCATGTGATTCAGGTTGAAAACAGCTACCTGGATAGACCAAATGGCATCCAAATGGAAACGCTTGCATTCAAAACCAAAGTTCATTCATATTTAGTTGGTGATATAACGTTAGCTAACATGCTGACGTTATAGCACATGCCGCGAGCGCTGCAAATAAATGTACACATACATGTTATTCAATCATTGCGTGCATCAACGAGCATCTGCATAGCCAGGCCCTAAAATCGAACTTGGTTCTATTTGTGACGCATGATGCACTCCAAGTCCTGCCTCTCCCATCTCCTTCTTGGTTTTTAGGAGGATATACCCACATGGGTGATTGAAAGATGAACTGAGGTCCACACTCCAGTTGGTGGTGGTAATGCAGCTTAAAGTTGTTTGCCAACCGCCATATAAAGTCAGAAGAAGCCTGTAGGAAGAAAGATCACTAAAAACAAACTGTTCACCCTTTTATCTGTGGATTAATTGTCTGAGTAGAGGACCTTGTGCATTTCAGGTAAAATAACAACCCAATGTTTATATCACAGGACAAATTAGCTAGCAATAGCAAGCTAGCTAGCTTTCCATAAATGTTTAATGCTTTTTGACCTGTCCCCAAATGAAGTTGGTTCAGTTTGTATCACAGATCCAGCTGTGATTGGGAGTCCCACAGGGCAGCGCACAATTGGCCAAACGTCGTTTGGATTTGGCCGGTGTAGGCCATTGTAAATAATACATTTCTTCTTACCCGACTTGCCTAGTTAAATAAAGGTTAAATTAAACGTTTTATTTTTAAGTCGAGTGCTGGTGGACAAAATCAACATGCGAGTGTTGGCGCACGCAAGCAGTGTGGGCAGCATGCACGTGTTATAACGTTACCTCAATGTCCGAGTTCTCTTGTCCTCCAGTTTTGCCAACTTTTCCATATTTAGGAGAGTCCTGTAAAAAAAATTGAGATGCATTATTCACCAGTCAGCTAATGTGAACGGACAGAGGCAAGTTTTGACTAACGTTAAATTAGCTAGCACTTCGTTAACTTTTCCGCTAACTAATGTTTGACAGTTGTGGTTAGTTAAACAAGTTGTGACTTTAAAAGGTGAACTTTGTAGCAAACGTTAACTAGCGTTTATGTACCACAAAACGTACATACGGTAACGTTAGGTATTAACGTTACTCGTTAAACTATAGCTAGCTTCACTACAACACTCAGGTAACTAGCAAGCCTAGTTAGCTAGCTGATGATGCGTTGATGGGACATTGCAAATATCGCGTCAAAGGGTGTCTGTTCGTAGTTTTAAAACATACAAAACTTGCTAGTTTTGTTAGTACACTGCACTAGTATCAACTGTTTTGCAAGCAAACTCCTAACTCACCTTCTCTTTTTTCGCTTTATTCGGCATTGCACAAAAATAACCGCCGTCGTTCCCGTTTTGACACACTGAAGCTAAATCCTGACAACTCCACTGTACTAGCCGTTCGCCTATCCTCTCGGATATGATAGGCTGATATCTGTCAGGTGACTCAACGTGCTCTGAAAGAGTGCATTGGATGGAGTTCTTTATACCTTGGTGATGGAAGCACCCTGCCAGCGAGACAAATTACAGCATAAGTAAAGTATACAGTCATTGGGTGGGTCTTTCTTGTTCCCTCTCCAAAGTAGCAGTTTTTATTTTAATGTGTGGGGCTAACTTTTTTTAAATGAATCTGCTGGAGACCATTCAGAATTATAATGTCAGTTATCTATAAATTATTATTTGTATTTGTGTCAGATGCTCTGACTACGACACATATCTATTTCACAAAGAAATAACGATGCACATGAGCAAATATGTGTATGTAGCTATTACTAATAGCTACTGCAGTTAGTGCCTTAAACATCATGTTCAATATGCCGAACTCTTTCAGTCACTGTGTGGGGTAGTCAGACGCAGATGCCATCTGGTGGCCAAACTCTTTGACGCAAGACTGTAGGTTTCGCTGACTGCTGTGCATATTTATTCAGATTATGGAGTTCTTCCTCTTCCATTCGTGGTGTGCATGCACAGGATATGCAATTGTAATTATGTACTGTGCAATTGTTCTAGACTCAATTATTGTAATGCAAAGTATTTCTCAGCACAGTAAGTGACCAAATAAGCTGTATCTCATCACCTCAAACTTTAGTATTTCTACAGTATCTAACTAAACCTCTAAAAGAGCTAATTTCATTCAACAACATAAATAGCGAAGATAAAGCAATGGAATTGGTTAACATGGTCAACTTTATTTTGGGGTCCCACCATTTCAAGTTACAGTATCAATTTCAGAAAATATTTACAGTCAAGTCAACACACAAAAGAAAGTAGGAATGTCAATAACAAAATCATTGATACAACTCAAGATACAAAAAAAGTGTCAACAGGCTCTTGTTTTCCTTCAAAAGAAAAAGGTAAACACTAACACTTATGGGAATGAATCTAAACTGCATGTGATCAATGCGGGTCAAGGGATTTTGGATCGAGAAGGAGGGCAAGGGGGGAAATTCCAGGTTCATGAACAAACATCAAAGTCATCCTGTCTTAATTTACAACACTACTAGTGTCAAAGCAAACTGCTGTAGTTACAGTAACACTGCAGCTGAGTCAGTTGGTCTAGTCAACCTCCTCCATCCTGGAAGTGTCCTCGTCTCCCTCCAGGGGAGGCATGTCCTCCACAGGGGCTGAGGTTGGCTCCTCGGGGGTCAGGTCATCCTCGTCAATACCTGGACAGGGGAATGGAGGAAGTCACACTCAGTTACTGAAGAGGCTCAGTCAGTTACTGAAGCTTAAACAATGTTCTCTCATATCTAGACCACTTAGTGAGGTCTGCACAACGCATCACCGGGGGCAAACTACCTGCCCTCCAGGACACCTACACCACCCCATGTCACAGGAAGGCCATAAAGATCATCAAGGACAACAACCACCCGAGCCACTGCTTGTTCACCCCGCTATCATCCAGAAGGCGAGGTCAGTACAGGTGCATCAAAGCGGGGACCGAGAGACTGAAAAACAGCTTCTATCTCAAGGCCACCAGACTGTTAAACAGCCACCACTAACATTTAGTGGCCGCTGCCAACATACTGACTCAACTCCAGCCACTTTAATAATGGGAATTGATGGAAATTATGTAAAAATGTATCACCAGCCACTTTAAACAATGCCACTTAATATAATGTTTACATATCCTACATTACTCATCGTATATGTATATACTGTACTCTATATCATCTACTGCATCTTGCCATCTTTATGTAGTACATGTATCACTAGCCACTTTAAGTTTACATACCCTACATTACTCATCTCATATGTATAGACTGTACACTATACCATCTACTGCATCTTGCCTATGCCGTTCTGTACCATCACTCATTCATATATCTTTATGTACATATTCTTTATCCCTTTACACTTGTGTGTATAAGGTAGTAGTTGTGGAATTGTTAGGTTAGATTACTTGTTGGTTATTACTGCATTGTCGGAACTAGAAGCACAAGCATTTCGCTACACTCACATTAACATCTGCTAACCATGTGTATGTGACAAATAAAATTTGATTTGATAATGCTGAGAAAATTAAGGAGGGCTAGATGGAGCCATTATGACATTGATTACACCAACATGGGTCCTTCAGATCAGCAAACACAAAAGGAGTAGAGAAAAGGGGCTAGCATTGATCATATATTGACAGCAAACATGGTCCTTGTTTAGACAAACTAACTCACCCAGTCCTAGCTTGATCATTCTGTAGATGCGGTTGGAGTGTGTCTGAGGGTCATCCAAGGTGAACCCAGAGGACAACAGAGCCGTCTCAAACAGCAGAAGGACTAGGTCCTTCACTGACTTATCATTCTTATCAGCCTCTGCCTTCTGCCTCAGGGTCTCCACAATGGGGTGGTCTGGGTTGATCTCCAGGTGCTTCTTGGCAGCCATGTAGCCCATGGTGGAATTGTCCCTCAGGGCCTGGGCCTTCATGATCCTCTCCATGTTGGCAGTCCAGCCATAGGTGCTTGTCACGATGCAGCAGGGAGAGGAGACCAGGCGGTTGGACACTGTCACCTATAAAGGGGGGAGGGGAAAATAGGAGAGGTTGGTTATTAGGGGGATGATCAGAACAACATTGAATCAGGCAATCGTTGTACTGGCAGTGAGCATGTAAATACAGTGGGAAATATTGGTGGCATTTTTAAGGTAATGTCAAGCCTCCTGACATTTGTCTTAACATAAAGGACCCCTTCAGCAACATGATATATATAAGCAATGTGATTAAGCGTTCTTACCTTCTCCACTTTCTTCTCCAAGATGTCCTTCATGATCTTGCAGAGGTTCTCAAACTGAGACTTCTGCTCCTCATGCCTCTTCTTCATGTCCTCGTCCTCAGGCAGCTCCAGACCCTCCTTGGTCACAGAGACAAGGGTCTTGCCATCATACTCCTTCAGCTGCTGGACACAGTACTCATCAATGGGCTCAATCATGTAGATTACTTCCAGGCCGGCCTTTCGAAGGCGTTCCACGAATGCAGAGTTAGCCACCTGGTCTTTGGTCTCGCCTGAAACATGCAGTAGATAAAGCAACTTGAGAAACCAGGTTCTTATCATGTGACAACCTATGAACTGGGCTGTACCGAGAGGAGTGTGTTTCCTCACCAGTGATGTAGTATATATGTTTCTGGGTTTCCTTCATCCGTGTGACGTAGTCTTTGAGGGATACCATCTCGTCCCCTGAGGCTGAGGTGTAGTAGCGCAGCATGTCTGACAGCCTCTTACGGTTCTGAGAGTCCTCATGGATCCCCAGCTGGGCGAGAGAAAACACAGGAGAGGTTATGTAGCCCTTTCCTGCAGTCAATGACAAAAACCACCCTCTTTTGCCTCATGGGTGGAATTTTATTAATATTTTTCATAATTAATAAAGATTATGAAACTATGAAAATCTGGTGTTTCTATGTCAAACAGTTATGTTATATTTCAGTCTTCTGTGATGTATAAAAGTGTAATTTTGGGACGATTTAATGTGTACGCTAGGAGTCTGGAAGCAAGTACAGGTAAATATTTAATATATAAACAAATATGGACCAATACAAGCAACACGAGTAGTGTACAGACATAGAACACAGAGTCAATAACGCCTGGGGAAAGAACCAAAGGAAATGACAGATAAAGGGAAGGTAATCAGGAAGGTGATGGAGTCCAGGTGAGTCTCATGAAGCGCAGTTGCGTGTAACGATGGTGACAGGTGTGGGTAGTAATGAATAAACTGGCGACAAGGAGCGCCAGAGAGGGGGAGTGGGAGTAGATGTGACAGTACCCCCTCCCTGATGCGTGGCTCCATCCACAGCACGTCGACGAGAGGGACGGTCCCAGGGACACGCCTCGGGGAACCTGTAGAACCAGCTGAGGTGCGGGAGCCCAACTAGCCGGCTGAGGCGCGGGAGCCCAACGCGTCAGGGAGGGGGTACTCTCACATATACTCCCTCTCCAGTGCTCGAGGTCGCCAGTCTGCTTATTATTACGCACACCTGTAACATTGTTAGGCGCACCAGCGTCTCAGACTCAGATTAGACTACTTTCCGGCTACCTGGGTAAAGCACTAAATAAACTTCAGTTAGTGCTAAACACGGCTGCTAGCATCTTGACTAGAACCAACACAGTTGATCGCATGTCGCCAGTGCTAGCCTCTCTATACTGGCTTCCTGTTAAGGCTAAGGCTGACTTTCAAGGTTTTACTGCTAACCTACAAAGCATTACATGGGCTTGCTCCTACCTATCTCTCCGATTTGATCCTGCCGTACATACCTACACGTACGCTACGGTCACAAGACGTAGACCTGCTTATAGTTCCTAGAATTTCGAAGCAAACAGCTGGAGGCAGGGCTTTCTCCTATAGAGCTTCATTTTTATGGAATGGTCTGCCTATCCATGTGAGAGACGCAGACTCTCTGGTTCTACAAAAAAAACCTAGACAATACAAACACACTAGACGAGACAAAAACACACAAACATCCCCCATGTCACACCCTGACCTAACTAAAATAATAAAGAAAACAAAGATAACTAAGGCCAGGGCGTGACACCATGAACCGCCCTTGCTGTCTCTGCCTGGCCGGTTCCACTCTCTCCACTGGGATTCTCTGCATCCAACGCTATTACGGGGGCTGATTCACTGGCGCTCTTCCATGCCGTCCCTAGGAGGGGTGCATCACTTGAGTGAGTTGAGTCACTGACGTGATCTTCCTGTCCGGGTTGGCGCCCCACTCGAGTTTGTGCCATGGGGGAGATCTTCATGGGCTATACTCAGCCTTGTCTCAGGTTAGTAAGTTGGTGGTTTGAAGATATCCCTCTAGTGGTGTGGGGACTGTGCTTTGGCAAAGTGGGTGAAGGTTATATCCTGCCTGGTTGGTCCTATCCGGGGATATCGTAAGGAGGGTCCACAGTGTCTCCCGACCACCCCTGTCTCAGCCTCCAGTATTTATGCTGCAATAGTTTGTGTTTTATATCGGAAATATTTTTCCTGTCTTATCCAGTGTCCTGTATGAATTTAAATATGCTCCCTCTAATTCTCCCTCTCCCTCCCGGAGTACCTGAGCCCTAGGACCATGCCTCAGGACTATCTGGCCTGATGACGCCTTGCTGTCCCCAGACACCTGGTCGTGCTGCTGGTCCAGTTTCAACTAGCCTGCGGCTATGGAACCATGACCTGTACACTGGACATTCTCACTCTCACTCTCACTGTCACTCTGAATGCTTGGCTATGAAAAGCCAACTACCACTGAAAAGCCAACTACAACTGTGATTATTAATATTTGAACCTGCTGGTCATTTATGAACGTTTGAACATCTTGGCCATGTACTGTTATAATCTCCACCCAGCACAGCCAGAAGATGACTGGCCACCCCTCAGAGCCTGGTTCCTCTCTAGGTTTCTTCCTAGGTTCCTGCCTTTCTAGGGAGTTGTTCCTAGCCACCGTACTTCTCTACATCTGCATTGCTTGCTGTTTGGGGGTTTAGGCTGGGTTTCTGTATAGCACTTTGTGACATCGGCTGATGTAAAAAGGGCTTTATAAATACATTTGATTGACCTGGACTCCATCACCTTCCTGATTACCTTCCCTATATCTGTCACGCCCTTTGGTTCTTTCCCTAGGCGTTACTGACTCTGTGTTCCATATATGTACTGTACTTGTGTTTCTTGTTTTGTTCTATGTTCATTTATTTATTAAATACACTCCTTATACTTGCTTCCTGACTCCCAGCATACACATTACAGATGCAAACTCAAAACTGAATACATTTCAACTCTAAATTTGACATGGTACAGATGTCTTCTTTTTTTAAGCCCATAACCATGTGTGTGATGTTTATACTCTTGTTTCAAAGTAGATTTGTTTAAGACTACCAATAATCAATCTGTATGACCATGATTTATCCCACTGCAGTAAAAGGTTAAATAACAACTCTCCCCAAAAATATCTTGATGTGTTACAAGACTGACATTTTCCAGGAAGTAACCCAAGTTCAGTAAATATGATACCAACAAGGGTCGTGTTGTTGACATGTCAGTAAGGTTTTTCTGACTATGTAATTAGTGTACTTATGCAAAAAATATATAAAGGGGTAAATGTCCCCTTTAAGATTAAAACCAGACAGATTTCACATAATTTCAGCAGACATGACAAAGGTGCACCCCCTGCAGATTGTTTCCACATGGAATCCAAGGTTTACCTTAAGACATACACAATAACTGTAACGATATGCCATAGAGTCTGTCTAGTCATTTAAACACACTCCAGAAAGCTAGAATATGGTGGTAAGGAGCTCTGTGAAGGACTGGGCCCTAAGCCGCTTATATCAGGTTTAGAGGAGACAAGATGGTGAGGGGATCAGGCGGGTGCTGACCAGTTAAAGGTTAGTGGAACATTCAACAACTACACCATTCAGAATGTTCCCCAAGGATTTTTAAAATAACAGGTGGTGATAAGGGTCATCATAGTATCCACCTAGATCATGTCTACCACTAAATTCAATGCATCCTAAGTTCAGTTTAGGTTAACCTTTAAGTCAATGTTCATAATGATGACAGCTGACGTGTGGTGAGCCTGCTAGCACAAAATGGCTGCCCTGTATCACCCATGTGGTGGGTGCTGCTGCAACATCAATTGTCAGAAAGAACTAGTGAGAATCTCTGTATAAATAATGCAATCCATTATTACTATGTTCTATACTGTTACGTTAAAAAGTATGAAACTGACCTTGATGTTCTTGGAGAACTGCTCGTAGTACTTCTTGTAGTTTTCTTTGTCCTCTGAGAGCTCAGTGAAGAGCTCTATACACTTCTTGACCAGGTTCTTGCGGATCACCTTGAGGATCTTGCTCTGCTGCAGCATCTCTCTGGAGATGTTCAGGGGGAGATCCTCAGAGTCCACCACACCCTTGATGAAGTCTGGAGAAAATGACAGAGACAATTGGTCAGACACCTTCTCAATTAGATTATAGCTCATTCCCAGATCTACGTGAGCATCTACTTCAGTTCTGTCTGACTTACTGAGGTACTCAGGGATAAGATCATCACAGTTGTCCATGATGAAGACCCTCCTGACGTACAGCTTGATATTGTTCTTCTTCTTCTTGTTTTCAAAGAGGTCAAAGGGTGCACGGCGAGGCACAAAGAGCAGGGCACGGAACTCCAGCTGGCCCTCCACTGAGAAGTGCTGTGTAAGTAAACAAACAGAAGGCCAACTGCTGAAACCTTAATGTACATGTATATTTGTCGTTATGAAATTACCTCACCCATTATCAACTGATACTGGTACTATCTATGACTTCACACATCAGAGAGGGAAACTTAAATAAACAGTGTGGGAACTTATTCTGTTGGCCAATATGAATAGAATATCCTCACCTTGACAGCCAGGTGTTCCTCCCAGTCGTTGGTCAGACTCTTGTAGAACTCTCCATACTCCTCGTTGGTGATGTCATCGGGGTTACGGGTCCACAGGGGCTTGGTCTTGTTCAGCTCCTCCTGGTCAATGTATTTCTCCTTGATCTTCTTCTTCTTCTTCTTCTTGTCACCGCATGCGCTGTCGTGGTCATGGTCATGGTGATCCTCCTCGTCTGAGCCTACGTCCTCGATCTCGGGTTTGTCATCCTCTCTCTTCTCTCCTTCTTCCCCATCCTTCTTCTCCTTCTCCTCTTCCTCCTCTGCCTCATCGTCACTCACTTCCTTGTCACGCTCCTTCTCTACCTGATCAGAGATGATCATGAGAATGTTAGGGGACACATTCATTGTGTTGATGTACTGTAGCTGACTTTAAGTGGGTAGTTGTCTGAAATATTTAATTCACTGTGCCTGTTTTTCATTCAATATAAAAATGCTAAAAGTGAGGTATCTGCATCAATTTATCATCCAGTCATTTACTTGTCCAATCTGAAATCAACTCCTAGCCCCTCCCTTGACACATCTTTTATGCAAACCTGAAAGGAAGTTTCAGATGTAGTACAACAATTTGGTAATCACTCAGTGGAGTTCCCACTATCTCATGCCTGCTAGCTCTTACAAAGAGTGTGATGGGGTATCCGATGAACTGGGAGTGCTTCTTCACGATCTCTTTGACCCGTTTCTCCTCACAGTATTCTGTCTGGTCATCCTTCAGGTACAGAATCACCTTGGTCCCACGACCAATAGACTCAGCTATAGTAGAGTGACATGGGTGTTTAGTGAGTGTTAAGAACAGACCACACCAGGAAAACAACAATCTAACTGTAGGCCTACATACCTCTTCAGTTCACACAATTTATATAATAACATGTAAGCTCTGGTTAAGTAACGTGTAAAACTATAATCTGTCCTTACCTGACGTGTCGACTTTGACGGTGAAGGATCCGCCAGCGGATGATTCCCAGATGTACTGCTCATCATCGTTGTGCTTGGTGATGACGGTCACCCTCTCTGCCACCAGGTAGGCAGAGTAGAAACCCACACCGAACTGCCCGATCATGGAGATATCGGCTCCAGCCTGCAGGGCCTCCATGAAGGCCTTGGTGCCAGACTTAGCGATGGTTCCCAGGTTGTTGATTAGGTCGGCCTTGGTCATGCCGATGCCGGTGTCAACCAGGGTCAGGGTGCGCTCCTCCTTGTTGGGAATGACCTCGATCTTCAGGTCCTTGCCAGAGTCCATCTTGGATGGGTCTGTGAGGCTCTCATAGCGGATTTTGTCTAGAGCCTAGTTGAATGAAAATACATAGGTCTAAATAAATCTGTTTTTTGACATCACTAGATTAACAAAACTCTTAATTATATGTAAATGTATTCTGCAGGCTACGTCAATATTTTATGCAATAAAATATGAATAAATTATCTATAGATATGTAATAAAATATGAATAGTGGTGTAATAAACAAGTATTTAAAGTAATATGCCTGTGTGTGTGTAAATCATCAAATAATACTAAACTACCAAGTAGTCTAAACGCCTGTGGTGCCTGAAGTACTCACATCTGAGGAGTTGGAGATGAGCTCCCTAAGGAAAATCTCTTTGTTGGAGTAGAAAGTGTTGATGATCAGGGACATCAGCTGGGCGATCTCAGCCTGGAAGGCAAAGGTCTCTGCCTCTTCCTCCATTGGGGTGTCATGGGCTTCCGGCATCTGTGGAGACACAACACACACACTGAATGAATATACTGTAAACACACTGTGGAGACAAGGCGGCCCAAGGTGGCTTACAGCCAGTCCCCGTCTTAGGTTCTCAGCTGATGGTATGGAGGACAGCTGGTTCCATGTGAACTACAATCCCAATGCTTTGTTTTAACATTTAAAAACGAATAATCCTTGCTTTTGGTACAGTTTTGGAAACATTTGGAACTTAACTTTCATAACAGCAATCAATAATATTTCAAAAACAAAAGATGCACTTACTGTACGCAGTTCAGCAAAGTTGCATCCTGGTTGCACCCTGCACAATTGTTTAAAACACAGCCCCAAGCAGAGATACTAAACTTCCTCCCCAGATACACTCCATAGGAGAAGTTTGAAGCAAAAAATGGAGGGGAGGCAGTGTATTCTCGGTTGGAGGCAGAGTTCTTGAAAATATAGCCAGGTGCAACTTAACTAAATTGCGTACAGTAAGTGTATATTTTGTATTTTTAAAATGATTTCTCACTTAATGAAAGTTAAGTTCCAAATGTATCGTGTGCAAGGCATTGGAGCAGCGTCAGAGCATTTCTCTCACAAGGCTAACAGATCGTTTTAACTAGTACTTATATTCCGCCTCGCCACACTAGCAAAGACAGTACAGCATGGATATAGGCAAAAACTGCTTCTCCAATCGAAATCCCAGATCATACTTGTAGGCATTGTCATGGTGACGTTGGCTCGCAAAGCTCATGCGCAAAATATGTAATCGGGTCCTCAAATCAAAGGTACTCCTTCAATATAAAGTTGTTTTTAACGAAAAGGAAACGTGTCAGTTTGTCACTTTCACAGATTGCGTGGAGTAAAAACATGTTCAACTACTTAAGATATTGGTTCGAATCCACGTTGTGCCTTTTGATTTCGAGACAATTAACAACTGAAGAAGAATTTTACGCTTCTCTCATTGATTTCCCAAACCTCGGCCTAGTCTGTTTGGTCTGTTTCGCAAGCGTTCCTGGAAGTCTTGCGATGTTGCACCTCTGGGTTAAGAAACGAGCGTGCCACAATGTCGTGGAGTATTTGCATAAAGTTCAGCTCTCCCCAACTTTGGTGCCGCTCAGTTCACGTCCCTCGCCCATGCTCGCATCGCCCCAAAGGTCCTCCACCCACTTTGCTTCTCTTCCATTTGAAATTAATGGCTTTCCGTAGTTTTATCGCTCACATCTTCAGTTAAGAGCCACTGTAAAGGGGGCATCCAATAGGTCAATGTAATACAATGGAATTGGAGTCATGAATAAGGGTTAAGTGTAAGCACATACTGAGAAGGAGGCACAACACTACAAAACGCCCTGGCACTGCATTGTCTTCTGACAGCTTGCATCACTCGTGAGGGTACTTCTGAAAGGGAACTTCTGCTGTCCCCATATGAGAACCCTTGATGGTTCCAGGTGGAACCTTTTTGGTTCCACGTAGAAGCCTTTCCACAGAGGGTTCTACTTGGAACCCAAAAGGGTTCTACCTGGAACCAGAAAGGGTTCTACCTGGAACCAGAAAGGGTTCTTCAAAGGGCTCTCCTATAGGGGCAGTGGAAAAACCCGTTTAGGTTCTAGATAGCACCTTTTTTTCTAAGAGTGTAGTAGAGATGTCACCGGCCCAATAATAGTTTTCTCAAAATCATTAGACAATGCTGGAACTGCCATTCGGACAGTGAGTTTCAGTCTTAAAGCTATGACAAACAGGTGGTGTAACAGACTGTCCTCATTATCACTGCTGAATTTACTTCATTACTGTAATCCACCCAGTGCAAACCAACAGCAGAGAAGCCACAGGTCCTTGGATGTGGTGAGCTTACTGCTTCTATTTTTTTAGGAACATTTTCTCCAATAAACTGAAATAAATTCCTTGTAAGGAAAAAAAATGATTTATATTTACATCATAAATTGATCATTTTGTACTCTGGACAGGCACACTGGAATAGAATAAAATTGAATCAAATATTCTACATTCCACATTGCTGGTAGACTATGTAAGTACCAGCCATAATGATGATGCACAGTTTTTGGAGGGACGGATATATTTTATTGGCTTTCATTCATTATTCCATATCTCAGTGTAAACTGACCAAGCGCAACGGCAAAACATACTCCCCCTGCCGGTTCGCGCAGCTAATAACATGATTCTAGAAACTACCAGAACGATCGATCATACGTTTCCATCCTTTCTCAATCTCGCGACCGGGTACCATAACGAGTTTGAATGTGAATTTTGATGAATTTTATATTTGAATAAATATTAGCCAAATCGTTATGGATAGTTGTCATGTCGACAGTGAAGTGACGTGAATTAAAATAATTTTCTGAAAAAGATTATCAAAGCATGTGTGGCAGTCAAGACCCACATTTGGATGTATTGGCTTAGGTTTTATAGGTCAACTTTAATAGAGAATGTGGTAGCCTATTCTGAAATAGCGGACCAAGTTAATTCTGAAATAACGTCGTTAGACCTACAAATTAGGAAATGTACAATGCAATTCATTGCAACAAAATTTAAAATACTGTTTTGGGTGGATTATTCTGATAGTAAAAACGATATTTGATCATATTATATTGATATTCTAAACTTCCATTGACTATATTAATTGGATAATGACACTCGCATCATCGTGTTGGAACATAAATGTTATTTCATGTCTTACCTTGCTGTGGAAATATCCCTGAATTCTTCTTCAGAAGTTGGTCGCCAACGAAACGAAACCTAGCCAGCTATCGGAGTAGATGGGGAGATGATAACTGGATAGGTTTTATAGACGCTGAGAGTGTTCGAGAAATCAGCTTCCAGAACCGTCTGGAATCTTCCTAACGCTTCTACTGTGTGTAGGATGAGCATGTACACTGAGAGGAGCGATGGAATATCAATCAAACCCTACAGTTTCTCTGTCCACGCCCCTCCTTCATTTAACTCATGGTGAAGGCGGGTCTATGGGCGTGGCGATATCAAATCTGTACAGTGGGTACATGGTGTACCTGGGATATTCATCATCATTCAGGATCCTCACAAGATTTCATGATTAAAATAAACTTTTTACCTAAAAGTCTACTCTTAAAAAGATCTGAAATACAGGGAGCTCTTATGGGGGTAAGGTGATTGCAAAAGTATGAATGAAGATGCAAAATAGATAGTCCAGTATTGAATTATAAACATGCCATCACAATAATCCAGAGTATTTGATAAAGAGAAAACATGTCAAATATGTTTCAAAATATTTTTTTATTATAAACCTTATCGTTTTTCATAGAAAATAGCTTACAGGAATAGAAAAAGACACAAGTCAAATCCCTGTTGACTTTTACAGTTGAATAAGGTTGAAAGCAGCAGATATACTGTATAATTATGGTATTCATTAATTATGATGAATTAATTACAATACTTACCCCACGACTCAACAGTCATGTAAAATGTAAAGTATATTTGGGACACAATGAAATAACTTAAAAAATGTAATGTTAAAAAGGGAAAAAATTATGTACTTCTGATATATCTTTAGTCAACTTCCTCCATTCTTGATGTGTCATCATCTCCCTCCAAGACAGGCATGTCATCCTCACTGGGCTGGAGGATTTCCTCCACTGCAGAGTCATCACCATCGATGCCTGTAGAGGGGAAGAAATAGCCCACATTAGAAAAACATATTCACATCGTGTACAATCTGCTATTCAGACAGCCAAAGTATGGGAAAAACAAAAGCCATATTCCTTACCATTGTACTACCATGATAGTCCTGTAAGTTACTTGGTGTTTGCAGACCTGTACTGTAAATTGCTCTAGGATGAGCCTTTAAACCCCATCAACCAAGACAAAAGTTGAGGGCATATAATGCATTAAGGCAAAGCAACTCACCCAGGCCAAGCTTAATCATCCTGTAAATGCGGTTTGCGTGGGTCTGAGGGTCGTCCAGCGTGAACCCAGATGACAATAGAGCAGTCTCGAACAGCAAGATGACCAAGTCCTTTACGGCTTTGTCGTTCTTGTCAGCCTCAGCTTTCTCTCTCAAAGTCTCGACGATAGGGTGGGTTGGGTTGATCTCCAGGTGCTTCTTGGCTGTCATGTAGCCCATGGTGGAGTTGTCTCTGAGAGCTTGAGATTTCATGATTCTCTCCATGTTGGCCGTCCAGCCATATGTACTGGTGACGATGCAGCAGGGGGAGGAGACCAGGCGGTTGGAAACTGAAACCTGTGATTAGTAGACATATTGACAGTTGTGTATGAAGTGGTATGTTATAAAAAGGCGTAGACACATTGCAGAGGGATTGGGTTCAGGTAAGTTGTGCTTGTACCTTCTCAATCTTCTTGTCCAGGATGTCCTTCATGGCCTTGCAGAGGTTCTCGAATTTAGTGTTCAGCTCCTCCTGCTTCTTCTTCTCATCCTCATCCTCAGGCAGCTCCAGACCCTCCTTGGTCACGGAGACCAGGTTCTTGCCATCATACTCCTTCAGCTGCTGGACACAGTACTCATCAATGGGTTCAATCATGTAGATCACTTCCAAGCCGGCCTTGCGGAGGCGCTCCACAAAGGAAGAGTTGGCAACCTGTTCCTTGGTCTCACCTAGAAGAGGATACACAGTTATTAACAGTCAGATTACCCTGGTTTTATGATGTCTTTTTATGTCACATGGATTTAACAAAGGAAGGATAATGGAGAGTGAAAATGGATAGCAGCTCACCAGTTATGTAGTAGATGTGTTTCTGGGTGTCCTTCATGCGAGAAACATACTCCTTCAGAGAGACCATTTCGTCACCGGAGTTGGAGGTGTAGTAGCGCAGCATGTCTGACAGCTTCTTGCGGTTCTGAGCGTCTTCATGGATTCCCAGCTAATGGAAAGATGGAACATGTTCAAGCTAAAGGTCCCTCAAAAAGAGAATGAGAAGTTCTGGTTGAAGAGTTGCAGGAACTTGGAAAATCCATTTCAAAGGGAGGAAGACCTTACCTTGATGTTCTTGGAGAACTGCTCATAGAACTTCTTGTAGTTGTCCTTGTCTTCTGAGAGCTCGACGAAAAGATCCATACACTTTTTGACCAGGTTCTTGCGGATCACCTTGAGGATCTTGCTCTGCTGCAGCATCTCTCTGGAGATGTTCAGGGGGAGATCCTCAGAGTCCACCACACCCTTGATGAAGTCTGGAGATAAGACAATGGCAACTGGTCAGACATCTTACTTACAGCTTTACTCAATATCATGCTTGAGTGAGGTGCTGAGGAGGTATCCATGAAAGGCTAAAGGTTCAAGGTACAGTACTCACTGAGATACTCTGGCATCAGCTCGTCACAGTTGTCCATGATGAACACCCTGCGCACGTACAGCTTGATGTTGTTCTTCTTCTTCTTGTTCTCGAAGAGGTCGAAGGAAGCCCTCCTGGGCACAAAAAGCAGAGCGCGGAACTCCAGCTGGCCCTCCACTGAGAAGTGCTGTGGGAATAATGAGATACATGTTGACTCATACAGTCATACTAATATATTAATTCATAGGTTGGATCAAGACAAACCCATAAGGCTTGAGTTTTGATTTTCAATTTGCCATCATAGAGACTCGCCTTGATAGCCAGGTGGTCCTCCCAGTCGTTGGTCAGACTCTTGTAGAACTCTCCGTACTCCTCATTGGTGATGTCATCAGGGTTACGGGTCCAGATAGGCTTGGTCTTGTTCAGCTCCTCTGCGTCAATGTACTTCTCCTTGACCTTCTTCTTCCTCTTGTTCTTGGAGTCCTTGGTGTCCTCATCCTCATCAGAACCGACATCTTCGATCTTGGGCTTGTCTTGGTCCTCAGCTGCAGAATCTTTATCAGCCTCTTCATCCTTTTCTCCCTCCTCAAGGTCCACCTCCTTCTCTCTAGACTTCTCCACCTGGACAAAAATGTTTGTTATTAAAAAGTTGTAGGATTTGTCCAGTATGGGGAGCAATGTTTGGATCCACTTTTATTAACAGGTTACTTTCCTAGTTTATACAGCAGATTTCAGTCAATCTCCCCATTATGTTGTTACATTGTTACAACCAAAGAAATATAAAGTTATATTTGAACTTACAAAGAGTGTGATGGGATAGCCAATGAACTGGGAGTGCTTCTTCACAACCTCCTTGACGCGCTTCTCCTCACAGTATTCAAACTGGTCCTCCTTCATGTGCAGGATCACTCTGGTGCCACGGCCAATGGACTCACCTTCAGATCAGAAAAATCAGACTCAGTCATTGGATCTAAGCTTACTTCCTTTTGAATGACATTGTTGAAAAGAAGATTCAACTGATCCAGGATCTAGGTTGATGGTGTTGTATTGGAGAAAAGTAATTGTAGCAGCATATTAATCAATACTGTTGAAGAGGCTTACCAGTGTCAACTTTGACAGTGAAAGAGCCACCAGCTGCAGATTCCCAGATGTACTGCTCATCATCGTTGTGCTTGGTGATCACAGTCACCCTCTCTGCCACCAGGTAGGCAGAGTAGAAACCCACACCGAACTGCCCGATCATGGAGATATCGGCTCCAGCCTGCAGGGCCTCCATGAAGGCCTTGGTGCCAGATTTTGCAATGGTTCCCAGGTTGTTGATTAGGTCGGCCTTGGTCATGCCGATGCCGGTGTCAACCAGGGTCAGGGTACGAGTGCGCAGGTCAGGGGTGACCTCGATCTTCAGCTCTTTGCAGGAATCCAATTTGGTGGGGTCTGTCAAGCTCTCGTATCTGATCTTGTCCAAGGCCTGTCAGATCATGGCAAAAAGAGGTCACAAGGGTAAAAGAAAAGTGTCATGGTTGATACCTTGAGCGAATTTAACAAAGTGGTTAGCAGACTAACTCTGGGATATAGCTTGTTTTACTATACTGGCTCAGAGAGCAGTGTATAAGTGGCTGCTTATTAAGGTAAAATGTTACATGGGTCAATTTAGCATTATGATTAATCTACTCACATCTGAAGAGTTGGAGATGAGCTCCCTAAGGAATATCTCTTTGTTGGAATAGAAGGTGTTGATGATCAGAGACATCAGCTGGGCGATCTCAGCCTGGAAGGCAAAGGTCTCCACTTCCTCCTCCATGGTGTGGCCGGTTTTCTCTGGCATCTGGAAGGAGAAACAAAATAGCAGAGTTAGTACTTCAGCCTGATGGAGACTTTGATGCCTCAACACTTAGATTTTAATTGTTCTTCAATTATCCTAACAGTGGATGAATATTGTATTAATAAGTCTATTCAGAAGACATATTTTTGAAAAGCACATAATGCTTTTTTCTGCATTTTGCAATAAGACTTGCTTCAGCGATATAAAAAATAATACAACTTATAGTAGCTTGCAAATGGTCATTGTCTGAAATGTGGACTTTTATATTTTACAGCTTTTTTGTAGACAGCCTCTAGTCTAGTCAGACCACATGACAATGAGGCAATAAGGGATTGAAGTATTGAGGAATAGAGGCACCTGTTACAGCCCTCCGTCAGAGGATCCTATTGCACAGGCCACATCTGTCAATCAAGGCCTCTGCCATTTGAAAAACTGTCGAAGTTTCCAGACCTTTTCACACCCCCTTGCCAACAGCTGCAGTCATGCCATGTGATACCCTTTCTTTGAAATGGAGGATTAAGATTAAGCAATACTTTTGGCTTGAATAGAGTAATGTAGAGTTGTATTAATAGAGCTTCTTCACACTACACTACTTAAATGACACAAACTAGGTCCAGGAGACAAACTTGTCTAGTGTAAAGAGACAGATCTATATTCAAATCTCTCTTTTTAAGAGATTTCTCCCACGTTACCTCTGCAGGCAGTGTGCAAGACATCTACACAACATATCCTCCTCTGAGTTGTACAGTGTAAAGACAATGGCTCCCCCACACCACATATCACTGCAAGAATGACCTTAATACCAGTAGAGAGCACTTTTGCTCTGTTAGCCAAATTGAAAATGAAAGGCTTTTAAAGTATCTGCACATTTGTGAATCATTGCATTAATAAAGTGTGCAATATGTACACTGTGCAATATGGTTTAGATGAGAAGCTCCTGTATAGTTTGAATTGCTACCCTTATTTTGTTTGTCTATATACAAGGGTTTTTACGGTATGTTAATTAATAGCTGCAGTCACACTTTAAGCAAGAATGTGGATTTGGCCACACCACATCCAAGGCTAGTGTAAACAGAACAGTTGCAAATCTAGTGTGGAAGAGAGATAGATCTCACTAGACATATTTTACTAATGTAAATCCACCCATAGGGTGTCTTCAGCATTGCATTTTTCTCTCAAGTATAGGGTTTTATATGTTATTCACTTTCAGCAAAAATATTAAAGTTGCTCTTAAAAGTTATGATTGTTTAAAAGCACTGACATACTGAGAAGTATTCATCAAATGCCATGAACACTCTTCCCCATGAAAGATACTTTTTCCTAAAGCAGCTGCTTATCAATAAAAAACATCAGATGGCTTGAACATAAAGCACATTTTTCCAGTTCAATGAATGAATAAAGGAATCCATCCTTGTCCTTGACTTCAAATTGATTTCTGGTCTGAGACACTTTCAGGTCTGATAATTGCATTATTTAATAACTTGGTATCGATAACTTGATTGTAATAATTATTTGTGCTGACTGCCAGGCCTCTCTTCTCTTCCTTCTCTTCAACTGCCATGTCCCTCACTCCTTCTAACCAGGGTCATATTCCATGCCATGTGCTCCTCTCTTGCCATGCACTCACAAAGGGTTTTACCAGATCCAGGGTAACTGTCTATTAAAGTCTCCTCACTGATGTAATGCCATTTCAGATTAATACAGTGCAATTCATCCCCATGATACATTATTCAATTTAGAGTACCAATATACTGTAGGCTGCTTACTTCCTGCTGGTGTTTCACCTTTGTAATATCAATGCATAATGTATTTCCAGAATATTGTCTATTGATCTTCCTTGTGCCCCTGAATTGCAAGTAGCTACATATTTGGTTTACCTTTCTCCCCGATACTCTCTCTCTCTTACCTTGAATAGATAAGAATGAGCTCCAGTGCTTCACTTCTCGTTTGCTGGTCGCTGTAGATTGAATCTCTGAGCGTCTCTTCTGTTCCTCTGCAGATTAATGTAGTCTTTAAATCTCTGTATTTCACTGCTCCTAATCCTCTATGGCTTCAGGTGAATGTCTTCTCACTTTCTGTATCTGAGGACCCCTGGGCCTACTCCATTCTTTTTATACAAGGGGCAGCTTTCTCGAAGCCCCCATTCAGAAGCTTCCAGAAGGAATGCCCAGTCCCACTACAGTACAGGCTAAGAGAGAAATGACCAGTAGGGTGGGGGTGATAGTGAAAGCTGTGAGTGGTCCGTGCCATAAACCACATGTGTCCTTATAGGGCAGCACAGTCATAAGGGGTGACTGCCACTCGGGGGCCGAGGCATCCTGATAGTGTGTCAGGCCTGGCCCACTAGGCCCCACCATACACCCCCATGGCCTGTCAGCAATGTCACAGCTGTGCACAGCCTTTCCAACCACCTGCTCCCATTGAACCATCCGGACAGACAGACGCAGGGCAGAAGGCCTCTGAAAAGATAACAGGCCGGCCACAAGTATTTTTGGGGGCCTGTGAGATTGGGAAAGAATAGATGTGTTAAAATAATGGTTCAGTTCTAGGCCTCAGAAACTGTGTTGACAAATTGGATAAAGAGTTTACTTCTACATTCTTTAATCCCGCCAAGCCATAATACACATGTAGGCCTATAGAAATACACTCTTTTGTGTGATTTTATCCCAACAAGAGGGTATGTTTTGTGTCCTAATGGTGACACTACTGCTCATTTAGTTATAATGATGATATTAACATGATTTGGAATATGTTGATTTTGTGTGAGGAGTTTAACATGAGTAGGCTAACACATATACAATACACATCTTGATTATAAACAAGAAATTAGAAAATCTTTAATGTCAAATCATAGAAAATACCAGAATTCTCAGGCATGGGTATACTGCACAGTGCTTGACCGCAGACTGACCAGAGGATGGCACTATTAGCAACAGACGAGTTATTAAAACATATCTAGTTGTTTCGAGAAGTTACTGTTTCTCCCCTAGTTGATGTAAACATCGAGGAGACAGAATAATTCGATTTTGACTTTGGTCATACTACAGAAAACATCTGGACAGAACAAATAATGAACAAGAAGGAATACATTGAATTGCTTGCAACTATGATGATTGGACTGGATGACTAGAGTATGCAATTTCAATGTCATACATGTATGTAATTAATCAATCAAATATTCATATTCACAACATTAGTATAAATGTCATGTAAAGGGATTGTATTCAAATTGAAATCTTTTTTTTTTCTTTACGACATTCTCGAGCGTGTTCAGGATGATATTATATTCCAAAGGTCCACCGTGATTCAAGGACCCACAGAGACCGCATTCTCCACAATAAGAAATGACTCATCCATGCAATTCCACAAGAGCGTTTAAACTAGATTAAACTATGAAATGTATTTTGTCGAGGGTTTAGAAGTTAATTTCGTTTTATCAAATACCTCACTACTTTCGCTAAACTGGAGCGTCACTTCTCACTTCATTGATGCTTTTAGCGCATGGGTTCTAGAATCAATTGCCGAGCGCATGCTCTGTGGGTAAGATCCGGGTTTTGGACAGGATGAACGCCAATTTCCAAGATGGCGGCGGAGGGAGGAGGGAAGGAGATGAACGAAATTAAAACTCAATTCACCACTCGGGAAGGTGTCTATAAACTCCTCACTCACTCCGAATATAGCCGCCCTAACAGGGTGCCTTTCAATTCACAGGGCTCGAATCCGGTGAAAGTCTCCTTCGTGAACGTCAACGACCAGTCCGGCAACGGCGACAGAATCTGCTTCAATGTGGGCCGGGAACTGTATTTTTATATCTACAAAGGCGTAAGAAAGGTACATAGCACTCAGGTGACAATGCCTGTATTATCAAGAAGTGAATGTGTGTGTTCAAACGCATAGCAATTTGCTGTCCAGTATGGTATTTTCACTGACGTGCGCAGATAGCCAGACTAGGCCACTTAGCTATGGTGGCTAGCTAGCTAGCATCGCCACAGTTTGTTTTGCCCGCACCTTGTGGAGATATGCTGGTGTACATGTCACCCACCCACCTACTTAGCTATCTAGCTGGCCAGTTAACCAGTTCAATTCAAGTGAAGGGCCCCCCTTCTGTTATGGTGGACTGTTTACGCATAGGCATGAGATTACTCTTGTGTGATGCCTATTTGCTCTATATGAATATGTACGATTTAACCTTGGAGTGTGGGCAAAGGCTCGTGCCCGTCTTCAGTTCTGACATGTTGATTGACATCTGCAGTTTCAGAATATGTTAAATAAGACACGTTTCCTCGTTGACAGCGTATTTTGACGTTAGTGATGATTAACTAGTTGTGTTTTTAGTGCTCTTGTTTAATTGATTCTGCACCGTTTTTTTGCAATCATAGAATAGTTGACCATTGTATAGCAAGCTAGTTATGTGTGCTATGGTGCTGGTACTTCAAGGCCCCAAAGCCAGCGTTGTACAGTATTGTGGATGTGTGTTAGGTTGGAAGTAAGCTGTGTTTGTTGATTCGGAATGATGATGTCATGCAAGTGATCTGTCTGGTTCTGACAGTGGTGGTGATGCAACATTTGGGGATGTCACTGCATCGAGCTGTATGCTTGTTTACGGTATCTAGTGACGATGATGATGATCATATGTCTGATCCACACATTTCTAAACTTGTTCAAAACATAAAATAAGTTCAACTTAGACCATTATCAGACACCAGTAAATAATCAATTGGCTGCTAGGGGCTTTCTAGTGTTATGATGAGGAAGATGTTTTACCACTTCCAGGACTTACTGTGTTGGCCTAGTTGGTTTTAAAGGTCCAATGCAGCTGTTTTATCACAATATCAAATGATTTCTGGCTAACAATTATGTTTCTTACTGTGATTGTTTTTAATTAAAATTGTCAAAAAGAAACAAGTGAGGGACCTAATTGGAGGAGCTGAATGGGAGGGATATGTAACTAGAAAATTAGCTGTCATTGGGAACTCTTTGTTATTGGTCTATTAACTTTAACTGCCTGGTGATGTTGCCAGGCAGACCAAAACAATAATAAATTCCCCCTCCCTCGAGCATCCCATTGGTTCCTGCATGAACGCCCCCCTTTCGAGCACGGCATCTTCATGCTTGTGTGACACTAATGGCATTCTGTATTTTCCCTAATTGTCCTTGCTGCTAAAATGTGGCTTAAAAGGAAAATAAAAGTATCTGCTGTGTACCAGAGTCTTCCTAGCTAGCAAAGTGTCTGTCCTGCTAGCAAAGTCTCCAGCCTGCTGAACACCTGCCCCTTGCCGTCGTTAACAGAACTGCAGGAAAGCAGTGCCTGACAGGTGGGGGCGAAGGACACTGTCTACCATTGTCCTAGCTAGCCTCTTCTGTGGGGTTTATGGGCTGTTGGCATCCAACGTTATAGTGCATTACCGCCACCTACTGTACTGGATGCACCCCCCAAGTATTATTCCAACCTCCTAGTGTGCAAATATACACTGAACAAAAATATAAATGCAACATGTAAAGTGTTGGTTTCATGAGATTAAATAAAATATAACAGAAATGTATCATATGCACAAAAAGCTTATTTTTCTGCACAAATTTGTTTACAACCTTGCTAGTAAGCATTTCTCCATTGCCATGATAATCCTCCCACCTGAGGAATATGATTTTATTTAATTACCATTATTTAACTAGGCAAGTCACTTAAGAACAAATTCTAATTTCCAATGACAGCCTAGGAACAGTGGGTTAACTGCCTTGTTCAGGGGCAGAACGACAGATTTTTACCTTGTCAGCTCGGGGATTCAATCTAGCAACCTTTCATTTACTGGCCCAACGCTCTAACCACTAGGCTACCTGCCGCCCCATGAAGAAGCTGATTAAACGGCATGATCATTACACTGGTGTATCTTATGCTGGGGACAATAAAGACCACTCTAAAATGTGCTGTTTTGTCACACAACACACAATGCCACAGATGTCTCAAGTTGAGGGAGTGTGAAAATTACATGCTGACTGCAGGAATGTCCACCAGAGCTGTTGCCAGATGATTGAATGTTCATTTCACTACCCCTAAGTTGCCTCCAATGTTATTTTAGAGAATTTGGCAGTATGTCCAACTGGCCTTACCACCGCAGACCATGTGTATGGCTTCGTGTGGGAAAGTGGTTTGCTGATGTCAACATTGTGATCAGAGTGCCCCATGGTGGCAGTGGGATTATGGTAAGGGCAGGCAGAAGCTACGGACAACGAACACAATTGCCTCAGAGATCCTGAGGCCCGTTGTCGTGCCATTCCACCACCATTACCTCATGTTTAATCCCCATATCGCAAGGATTTCTACACAATTCCTGAAAGCTGAAAATTTCCCAGTTCTGCCATGGCTTCCATACGCAAACATGTCACCCACTGAGCATGTTTGGTATGCTCTGGATCGACCTGTACGACAGCGTGTTCCAGTTCCCGCCAATATCCAGCAAGTTCGCACAGCCATTGAAGATGAGTGGGACAACATTCTACAGGCCACAATCAACAGCCTGACCATCTCGATGCAAAGGAGATGTTTCATGCAGCAAGAAGCAAAAGGTAGTCACACCAGATACTGACTGGTTTTCTGATCCATGCCTCTACTTTTTAAACTTAAAAAAAAAGGTATCTGTGACCAACAAATGCATATCTGCATTCCCAGTTATGCGAAATCCATAGATAAGGGCCTAATACATTTTTCTACATTTGTAAAAACTATGAAATAACACATGGAATCATGTAGTAACCAAAAAACAGTTAAACAAATCAAAATGTTATTTTAGATTCTTCAAAGTAGCCACCCTTTGCCTTTGACAGCTTTGCACACTCTTGCCATACTCTCAACCAACTTCACCTGGAACTTCCCACATATGTTGAGCACTTGTTGGCTTCTTTTTCTTCACTCTGCAGTTCAACTCATCCCAAACCCTCTCAATTAGGTTGAGGTCAGGTGATTGTGGAGGCCAGGTCATCTGATGCATCACTACACCACTCTCCTTCTTGGTCAAGGAGGTGTGTTGGGTAATTTTTTTAAATTAACTAGGCAAGTCCGTTAACAATTTCTTATTTCCGGTGACGGCCTAGGAACAGTGGGTTAACTGCCTTGTTCAGGGGCAGAACGACAGATTTTTACCTCGTCAACTCAGGGATTTGATCTGGCAACCTTTCGGTTACTGACCCACCGTTCTAACCACTAGGCTACCTGCCACCCCTCATTGTCCTGTTGAATAACAAATTATAGTCCCACTAAGTGCAACCCAGAAGGCATGGCATATCGCTGCAGAATGCTGTGGTAGTCATGCTGTTTAAGTGTGCCTTGAATTCTAAATAAATCGCAGACAATGTCACCAGCAAAGCACCATCACACCTCCGCCATTCTTCACGGTGGAAACCACACATGCTGAGATCATCCATTCACCTAGTCTGCGTCTCACAAAGACACTGCGGTTGGAACCAAAAATCTCACATTTGGACTCATCAGACCATAGGACAGGTTTCCATCAGTCTAATGTCCATCGCTTGTGTTTCTTGGCCCAAGCAAGTCTCTTCCTCTTATTGGTGTCCTTTTAGTAGTGGTTTCTTTGTAGCAATTGGACCATGAAGGCCTGATTTCACGCAGTCTCCTCTGAACAGTTGATGTAGAGATGTGTCTGTTACTTGAACTCTCTGAAGCATTTATTTGGGCTGCAATTTCTGAGGCTGGGAACTCCTAATGAACTTATCCTCTGCAGCAGAAGTAACTCTGGGTCTTCCTTTCCTGTGGCTGTCCTCATGAGAGGCAGTTTCATCATAGCGCTTGATGGCTTTTGCACATTTTTATTTATTTAACTAGGCAAGTCAGTTAAGATCAAATTCTTATTTACAATGACGGCCTACCAAATGGCAAAAGGCCTTCTGCAGGGCTGGGATTAAAAATAAATAAAATATAGGACAAAACACACATCACGACAAGAAAGAACACAACACTACATAAGAGAGACCTAAAACGACAACATAGAATGGCAGCAACACATGACAACAGCATGGTAGCAACTAGAGGTCGACCGATTATGATTTTTCATACCAATTATTGGAGGACCAAAAAAAGCCGATACCGATATTAATTTATTGGTAATATAATATTTTAACATGAGTCTTCAATATTCCCAGGTAAGAAGTTTTAGGTTGTAGTTATTATAGGAATTATAGGACTATTTCTCTCTATTCCATTTTGTATTTCATATACCTTTGACTATTGGATGTTCTTATAGGCACTTTAGTATTGCCAGTGTAACAGTATAGCTTCCATCCCTCTCCTTGCCGCTACCTGGGCTCGATACAGGAACACATCGACAACAGCCACCCTCGAAGCAGCGTTACCCATGCAGAACAACTACTCCAAGTCTCAGAGCGAGTGACGTTTGAAACGCTATTAGCGCGCACCCGCTAACTAGCTAGCCATTTCACATCGGTTACACCAGCCTAATCTCGGGAGTTGATAGGCTTGAAGTCATAAACAGCGCAATGCTTCAAGCATTGCGAAGAGCTGCTGGCAAAACGCACGAAAGTGCTGTTTGAATCAATGCTTACGAGCCTGCTGGTGCCTACCATCGCTCAGACTGCTCTATCAAATCATAGACTTAATTATAACATAATAACACACAGAAATACGAGCCTTAGGTCATTAATATGGTCGAATCCGGAAACTATCATCTCAAACAAAACGTTTATTCTTTCAGTGAAATACGGAACCGTTCCGTATTTTATCGAACGGGTGGCATCCATAAGTCTAAATATTCCTGTTACATTGCACAACCTTCAATGTTATGTCATAATTTGAGCCAGGCGGCCCAAACTGTTGCATGCTGACTCTGCGTGCAATGAACGCAAGAGAAGTGACACAATTTCACCTGGTTAATTTTGCCTGCTCACCTGGATTTCTTTTAGCTAAATATGCAGGTTTAAAAATATATACTTCTGTCTATTGATTTTAAGAAAGGCAATGATGTTTATGGTTAGGTACACGTTGGAGCAAAGACAGTCCTTTTTCGCGAATGCGCAACGCATCGATTATATGCAACGCAGGACACGCTAAATAAACTAGTAATATCATCAACCATGTGTAGTTATAACTAGTGATTATGATTGATTGATTGTTTTTTATAAGATAAGTTTAATGCTAGCTAGCAACTTACCTTGGCTTCTTACTGCATTCGCGTAACAGGCAGGCTCCTCGTGAGGCAGGTGGTTAGAGCGTTGAACTAGTTAACCGTAAGCTTGCAAGATTGAATCCCTGAGCTGACAAGGTAAAAATCTGTCGTTTTGCCCCTGAACAAGGCAGTTAACCCACCGTTCCTAGGCCGTCATTGAAAATAAGAATGTGTTCTTAACTGACTTGCCCAGTTAAATAAAGGTGTAAAAATAAAATAAAACGGCAAAATCGGCATACAAAAATACCGATTTCCGATTGTTATGAAAACTTGAAATCGGCCCTAATTAATCGGTCGACCTCTAGTAGCAACACAACATGGCAACTCACAACATGTTAGCAGCGCAAAACAGGATAAAAACATTGTTGGGCACAGACAACAGCACAAAGAGCAAGAAGGTAGAGACAACAATACATCACGCAAAGCAGCCACAACTGTCAGTAAGAGTGTTCGTGATTTAAGTCTTTTTGAATGAAGAGATTGAGATAAAACCGTCCAGTTTGAGTGTTTGTTGCAGCTAGCTGAGGCGAACTGAAACGCCGAGTGACCCAGGGATGAGTGTGCTTTGGGAACATTTAACAGAATGTGACTGGCAGAATGGGTGTTGTATGTGGAGGATGAGGGCTGCAGTAGATATCTCAGATAGGGGGGAGTGAGACCTAAGAGGGTTTCGTAAATAAGCAACAACCAGTGGCAGGGCTCTACGCTGAGATTTTTTTTGAGGAGCACATGTGCACCTCAGTTGAAAAATGTAGGAGCACATGAAAAAATCTCCTGAAGAGGCTATCCCTTTTCATTTATTTTTGTTGCACTAAATGTCATCCAAGTACTGTAGGGGCACTGGCGCTCCCAAATAAAATTGTCAGGTAGCACAGCAAAATATTTAGGAGCAGATGTGACCAAAATGGTAGCACCATAGAGCCCTGAGTGGGTCTTGAGACGGGTATACAGAGATGACTTGTTTACAGAAGAGTATAGGCTTTTGCGAATGCATTTGAAGAAACTTTCAAAGTTGTTAATTTTCCGCATTGACTGACCTTGACGTCTTAAAGTAATGATGGACTGTCATTTCTCTTCGCTTATTTGAGCTGTTCTTGCAATAATATGGACTTGGTGTTATACCAAAGAGGGCTATCTTCGGTATACCACACCTACCTTGTCACAGCACAAATTATTGGCTCAAATTCATTAGAGAAATTCCACAAATTCACTTTTAACAAGGCACACCTGTTAACTGAAATGGGTTCCAGGGGACTACATCATGAAGCTGGTTGAGAGAATGCCATGAGTGTGCAAAGCTCTCAAGGCAAAGGGTGGCTACTTTGAAGAATCTCAAATATAACATATATTTTGATTTGTTTAACAGTTTTTTTTTGGTTACTACATGATTCTGTAAATTGGAGGGGGAAAAAACTATCAATTTTAGAATAAGGCTGTAACATAACAAAATGTGGAAAAAGTCAGGGGGTCTGAATACTTTCCAAAGGCACTGTAAAACACAGAAAAATCATGTTTTTGACTGCACTGCCCATTTAACATGGGGGACTTGTGGGCCACTTCTTGGATGGAGTAGATCTGTGTGGGAGATAGTAAGATATTTTAACACTTGTCACCAAGTTTTGTAAGTGTTCCTGACAAATAAATGGTCTACTGACCTTGTCACAATTGGCACAAAACCTTTTGTATAAGAGGGTCTGGATGTTGCTTTGGAGGCCTCTGTGCCCTGTCTGGAAAATAATTGAAGGGACAGACTGGTTTAATGCATCATAAAGGTCTACTTCTTCACTGAGTTCACTCCTGTCACCTTGTAATTTCCTGTAAACAGTGCTCTCTTAGCCCAGGTTGGTAAGATTGGCAAACCTGCACTCCCCAGGACTGGACTCAGCAGGTCTCTATGTAGTCTTTCCTGTAGTCAGTGAAGCATACCAGAAGGGTATACCACAAGCCAGCTAACTTGCTTAAATCTTCTGATATAACTTTTTATTTTTGAGAGAGAAGCTTGAAATGTGCATGGTCTAAATGATGAAAGAAACTATAATACATCTAAGTTTAGCTTTTTTTAATTAAGAAAATCAATAGTTATTTCTGCAGTCTTATTGGAGTTAGCCACCTAACTCATTGATCTTGTTTTGTAGAACACCCCTAGGTATAGGGATGCAGAGCTACTGCCTGTTGATTAGTTTTGAGGGTGCTGTTTGGTTTTATCACAAATTGTGCGTTTTATATATATATATATATATATATATATATATATATATATATATATATATATACACTGCTCAAAAAAATAAAGGGAACACTTAAACAACACAATGTAACTCCAAGTCAATCACACTTCTGTGAAATCAAACTGTCCACTTAGGAAGCAACACTGATTGACAATAAATTTCACATGCTGTTGTACAAATGGAATAGACAAAAGGTGGAAATTATAGGCAATTAGCAAGACACGCCCAAAAAAGGAGTGATTCTGCAGGTGCTGACCACAGACCACTTCTCAGTTCCTATGCTTCCTGGCTGATATTTTGGTCACTTTTGAATGCTGGCGGTGCTCTCACTCTAGTGGTAGCATGAGACGGAGTCTACAACCCACACAAGTGGCTCAGGTAGTGCAGTTCATCCAGGATGGCACATCAATGCGAGCTGTGGCAAAAAGGTTTGCTGTGTCTGTCAGCGTAGTGTCCAGAGCATGGAGGCGCTACCAGGAGACAGGCCAGTACATCAGGAGACGTGGAGGAGGCCGTAGGAGGGCAACAACCAAGCAGCAGGACCGCTACCTCCGCCTTTGTGCAAGGAGGTGCACTGCCAGAGCCCTGCAAAATGACCTCCAGCGGGCCACAAATGTGCATGTGTCTGCTCAAACGGTCAGAAACAGACTCCATGAGGGTGGTATGAGGGCCCGACGTCCACAGGTGGGGGTTGTGCTTACAGCCCAACACTGTGCAGGACGTTTGGCATTTGCCAGAGAACACCAAGATTGGCAAATTCGCCACTGGCGCCCTGTGCTCTTCACAGATGAAAGCAGGTTCACACTGAGCACATGTGACAGACGTGACAGAGTCTGGAGACGCCGTGGAGAACGTTCTGCTGCCTGCAACATCCTCCAGCATGACCGGTTTGGCAATGGGTCAGTCATGGTGTGGGGTGGCATTTCTTTGTGGGGCCGCACAGCCCTCCATGTGCTCGCCAGAGGTAGCCTGACTGCCAATAGGTACCGAGATGAGATCCTCAGACCCCTTGTGAGACCATATGCTGACACATGCACATTTGTGGCCTGCTGGAGGTCATTTTGCAGGGCTCTGGCAGTGCACCTCCTTGCACAAAGGCGGAGGTAGCGGTCCTGCTGCTGGGTTGTTGCCCTCCTACGGCCTCCTCCACGTCTCCTGATGTACTGGCCTGTCTCCTGGTAGCGCCTCCATGCTCTGGACACTACGCTGACAGACACAGCAAACCTTTTTGCCACAGCTCGCATTGATGTGCCATCCTGGATGAACTGCACTACCTGAGCCACTTGTGTGGGTTGTAGACTCCGTCTCATGCTACCACTAGAGTGAGAGCACCGCCAGCATTCAAAAGTGACCAAAACATCAGCCAGGAAGCATAGGAACTGAGAAGTGGTCTGTGGTCACCACCTGCAGAATCACTCCTTTTTTGGGGGTGTCTTGCTAATTGCCTATAATTTCCACCTTTTGTCTATTCCATTTGCACAACAGCATGTGAAATTTATTGTCAATCAGTGTTGCTTCCTAAGTGGACAGTTTGATTTCACAGAAGTGTGATTGACTTGGAGTTACATTGTGTTGTTTAAGTGTTCCCTTTATTTTTTTGAGCAGTGTATATATATATATAGTGAATGTTCCCACTCTGGTCTTGCCATGTGCGCTCTAGCCAACCGCTCGCAGACAGTGCGATATAGCCTAGGCCTACATGATTAGATTATTTACATTTACATGGGAGTCCCTCACGACGCCAGGTCAGCGGAGTCAATCACCACCTTCCGGAGACACCTGAAACCCCACCTCTTTAAGGAATACCTAGGATAGGATAAAGTAATCCTTCTAACCCCCCCCCCCCCCCCCCCTTAAAAGGGTTAGATGCACTATTGTAAAGTGGTTGTTCCACTGGATATCATAAGGTGAATGCACCAATTTGTAAGTCACTCTGGATAAGAGCGTCTGCTAAATGACTTAAATGTAAATGTAAATTAGATTATTATGGACAAAAGAGCGAGATTCTTTTTATTTGTCAAATGCCAGCCAAGCATTGATTATCATGTCACCAGAATAAGACCCTTGATATTTATTGGAAAGGAGCATGAAGCTCATCACCGTGCATTTTTACTACCCTGTGAAGTTCATAATTTATTTCAGCTGTAGCGTAATAAACTGCATCTATTCCCAAGTCGTAGTGGGAGGACCACACAACACATCGTGTGACTCCAAGTTTACTTCGATATGATGGTTATTATATCAATATTTGCCCAAAAAGGCATTTCTACTACCATTTCTCACATTATTCAGTTTACAAAGATCCCACCTTGTCTAGTGTGTTTTTTGTTTTGTCGACGTTTGAAAAGTTTACTGACTCATTTTCTGTTTCCGTCAGGCCTGTCGTGACTTTTTTTTGATCCAACATGTACTTTTACTTTACTTGCATAAAAAGGTTGGATGGAAACTAGGGATATGACAAAAATATATATTTTTCTTAACGTTTTAAGCGGCAATTTTTTTTTCTTTGATTTTCATTAAAACAATAACATTTTCTAAAATTCACACTAATTCACAATGCAGCTGCGCTGCTGCCAACAACGGGGTGGGTCTCACGGTGCGGTCCCTTTCAAATGCAACTGTACTACCATCACTGTACCTCAGTTCCATCTCGCAAAGTTAGCATTTCCTTCTCATTTAACTTCTGAAAGCCATACAGGAATTCGCTGCTGTCGCTTGCCTCTCTCTGCCATTTGACCAACTGTTAACGACGGTGACGTAGTGGTAGAAAGTCGACTCCAATCATTTATTCCTCTACTCATTGCACGTCTACTCCCATTTCTGAGTGTCAGGATTCGATTCCGCTACGAATCGACTCTTACGATTTAAGTATTTTTGGAAAGGAGGAGACTGATTAGTTGCTGTACTTCCGAGAACACAAACACTCACAGCTTTCATAGCGAGCAATGAGGGACTGACATTCTGACCACACCGCTCGCGTCGCAAAGTAAATGTACACGTTATTCAATCACTGCACCCACACTGCTCGCGCGCGCAAACAAAGCATCTGCGTTGCCAAATGCTAAAATAGTAGTCAGTTCTATTTGTGACGCTGAACATGGTGCAAGTCCTGCCTCTCCCATCTACTCATTGGTTCATAGAAGCATATACACGTGCCATCTCCTCATTAGTTATACCCACGTGGGTGATTGAAAAATGAACTGAGGTCGGTTGTGGTAATACACCTATTATGAAAGTTAGATGCCAATCGCCATATAAACTCCAAAGAAGGAAAAATCCTGGAAGGTGGAGAGATGACTAGAAACAAATCGGTTGACTGTTTTATTTGTGGATTAATTGTCGGAGTAGAGGACCTTGTGCATTTTCAGGTAAAATAACTCAACGTTTATATCCCAGGACAAATTAGTTAGCAACTGCAAGCTAGCTAGCTAAATTGACATAAATGTTTAATACTTTTGACCTGTCCCCAAATTAAGATAATTGGTTCAGAGTTTGTTTTGATATTTCAATCTGCCTGCTGTGATCGCAGTTGGTGTGGGGTGTGGGGGGGGGGGCAAAATCTATTTGCGCACTATGGTGGACGCGTTTGGGCATGGTGTGAGAGTAAGGGGAGGGGCACAACAGGCAGGTCGGCCACCAGGCAGGCAGACAAAACCGTGCACTAGGCCTATATATCAGCAATCGAAGCTGTATCTCGCAATGGAATGAAGTATCTCACAATTTCTTGGCTTGCAATTTCAGTAAAGCAGGGCCTATCAATGAATAGGCTACGATATTCTACACGCAACAGACCGAAGACTGAACACACACTCGCATCATTAGCGAAGAGAAAGAGCAGGGGTGTAATTATTAGTCCAAACCAGTGGTCACCAATCAGTCAATCGCCAAACATTTCTATAATTATTATTTTTTTAAACAGATTAAGTATTATTAGTTTTGCGGTAGGTGTACTGAATTCAGCTGCCCTGCGTGCTAGGTAGTAAAATTGTTCCCATTTTGAGCTATTTAATCTGTCTGAATGTAGAAACTCCTACCCGGAAAGGCCGGGAGAGCAAATCAAGTGCCCCTATAGGCCTACTGCTGGCTAATCAGATCACCATGTCTGCAGCCTCCACGAGCCCATAGCAAAGTTGATACTGACATTTCTAAACTTTTAAAAACATGACTAGAGACTGTCAACTAATACCGCAAAGAACAGCTGTTTTTCTGAGTGACTGAATGTTTAAAAAATAATTCAGCACTGTCAACACTTATATAAGCCAGAAAATGCGCTTCTCCCTATCCACTCCCGCTACAATGTATCGATTGGCTTATGTTATTAGCGGCTTGTCTTTTTTATTATTGAGGAATATTTCATGTTCTCTGGTGATAGGAGTAAGAACATGAATTCAGGCATGAGGCAGAAATAATGAAATGTGGTGCAAGACAGTGGCCCCTTTTTGGTCAGTGGAGGAAACGAGAGCTGAGGAACAGTGAGGCTGACCATCAGATGCAGGCACAATCAGTCCAGTAAAATTAAAAGGAATTATTTCAGTTTTTGCTCACTCAGCTGGGCCTCACAAGTAATACAACAAATTACCAGTGTATTCATATACCTCAAGTTTTGAAATATAATTTTTAAATGGTCTGAGAATAACAACACTGGCAGGGCAATTCAAGCATAGCCAAAATGCAGTGATAATGTACTGGGCCTATAGCCTGCACAAACCTAATTGCTACAGAAGGTTTTTAATAGGTTATTAAAGGTACAATATACAGAATTTGCGCTGCCATTTCCTGGTGCTAAAATTCTAATGTTTACCTAATTTCGGTTTGTGAAAAAACAAGCAGTGTGTAGTGTAGATAATCATTGTACCATCTAAACCCATGTGAAATATTTTTTTCAATAATCCGCTTTTTGTGAAGCTGGTACACAAAACCGAAAGTAAAATACGCAAAAACCAAACTTAAGAACCTGAATCATAGAAAGTGCACATAGAACATATTTTCCGCTTCTTAGACTAGCTATTAATGAGTGACAGATCTATAGCTCACATTTATATGTGAATTTGGTTGGGTCGCCCAAAAAGTTACTTATTGAGCGGTAGATCTCGGCCTCCATTTTGGAAAGTGATCTCGGCTCAAAACATTTTGCAACTAAAAGGAGAATATCTATTGGATAAATGCTGGTAGGTTGCTCCCTGTTTGCTTCCGTTTAAGAAACGGTTTGCAACAGAATCGGCATAGGCGAGCCGGTGCGAGGAAGGGGCAGGCAGAAAAGGCTGTGATGTGAATATGTCTTGATAATCTGTCTAGCATGCCTTTCAAATTTACCACAGTAGCCTAAAGTTATATTTAAATTACACAATTTTGCCCAGGCCTTATAGGCTATCGTCTAGTTAGGCTATAACACGGAAAATCATGTTTTGTGATAACTGCACTATTTACATATTTTTTTATGTTAAAGATCACACTTTTGTTTAAGTTTTTAACTTTAAAATGTTCACAACCATAATAGAAACCTGGTTATTGACATTCATTTTCAATCACTCACTGTCATCACTCATGCAGGAGCTCGGAGTTAGCAGGTCTGACAGAGCATTTATGTGCTCCCTGTTGTGGCTCTTGGTGTGTGTGATTGAATTTGTCATGGTGTCTTTCATCTGAGGGTACACAGATCAGCAAGATCTGATCCTGAGTGGAACTCTGAATTTTCCTCTCAGACGTAGGCTTGGCCTAATCAATTGCCTGTCTTTTGTGTGTTTTGAATGAGATTCACATGACACGAGTTAAAGTTTAAAGTGCCATGGATAGAATAGGCCTATAGTCATTGGTTTGTCGAGGGCTTTGGAGCATCATGGATTCTTGGCATATCAAAGTGTGCTGGCCGTGCTCTGACAGATCTGTCAGCAGTCTTATGACAGCCATATAATCTCCCTCGCTGCCTCTGATGATCCTCCACTCAGTTGCATCACCAGGGTCTCAGACTGATTCCTACAGTATCGTCCCTTGGGCCAGGAGTTTTTCTGAATTTCCTCAGAGAAGCTTTAGGTAAAACTATGGCCAGGTGTTTTTCCTGGTCAGTTCACGTGGCCTAATATTGGTGGCCTAATCGTCACCAATATAGCTACTTTTCTTACAAGTGATAACCTAGCCTATACTTTCGGGGGGCCTCAAATCCAGCTGCAGTGACCTACTGTACCACTCACTGCCTAGTACCGACCAGCTGTCCACAAACCCTTACTCTTAGATGTTTTACATACATGAATTTGACATCCGCTGTTAAATTACCGACATTACAAATTACCCCTCTTATAGTGTTTATACGGCAGCATCTCTCTGATTAGTCAAGTTGTCACCCCAGAGGTGCGTCTCTGCCCTAGCCACCTGTTGGTAGACATTGGCACTGCAGCTCTCTTTCGCTCTTTCTGTCTCTGTTTCTGCCTCTCTCTGTCTCTGGGCTAATGATTGGTCGGGCAGTAGGACCAGCGTCTTGTGCCTCTGGAGATAGCCTAATAATGAATTTACAGACATGCGATACCTCAAATGCCCTTGATATGATTGTCCTTGGGCAGGTTCGACAATGTTGCTACTTGCTAGGTTATGATTTTTTTAAACCGTGTATGAGGGATGGTGGATCTGACTGCATCCACATACCAGTATGTATTGTAAAAATACCGTCTATAATGATATGTGATAAAGAAATGAAAAATTGGAATACTTAAAAAAATTCAGCTTATCACGCTATACCGCAATAAACGTAAGTTCAAATGCTGAGACCATTGATTGCTTTTGACCAAGAAGTGATAGGTTGGCTCTCTGTCAGCACCATGTACAGCACCCTACACACTAAAGCAAGGCTGTTGAAAACTTAGGCTGGCTAAGGAAGTCATTTTATCATTCCATACCCCAGGTTTTTGCTGAAATGACACCGCTGGCTATACCCCAAAGATTTTTTGAAAAATCAAACAGCTAGATTGTTTACCTTTTCAAAAGATTCTCTGGAACTTCCTGAATAATCGATCATTCCATTCTCAATCTTCTTGTAAGATCCCCCTCAAATGCCAGTTGGGTTAGTTTTAGTTTTCCTTGGGTGTAGCATGCTTCTTCTGTGCTGACTGAACCCATTTGTCAAAATGGAAAAGGAGTTCTCGCATGAAGCTGTGGATGCCCCAAAAGTCAATCAATGTGCAGTAAGCACGGTTGGCATAGCGGAGAGAGGCCCAGAGATTTGTTTGCAGGATATCAAGTGGGTCCATTTGTCCTCATTGGCGCAAGAACTGGCAAGTGACACTAAACTCAGCTTCCACCAAATCTGTTTTGCTTAGATCCAGCAGTGGTTTCATCTTTTTCACATCTGGAAAGTCATGGCTCTCTAGGTCAAGGGCACACAGGGCCTCCACCAGTTGGCTGTTGCGTTCGCTGAATCATTCTGACATTTCACCAATGAACGCGTCCAAGAACAGTCTTTTTACACTCAGTCTTTTCTCTGTCCTCATGGCCTGCTGTACTGTCCACCATGTATTGCTGGAGATTTGTACTTACATAACGTTGTCGTTTGCTTGGAGCTGGTGGTGAGTCAGTGCCACTGGCACGGAACTGTGCCCAAATGGTTTCGAACTCGCTGTCACACCTCAGCTTCTCAACACACTCCAACGCACTGCGGACCACTTTGACTCCAGTGTAAAGATCTGTTGCTTTTGCATGAAGTAATTTGTTTGGAGGATTGAGAAGACTGATTCTGTAGCATGGTGGCTGTAAATTTAAAGCCAGGGTCCGTCACTGCCTTCAGCAGCCCTGTAGCCTCGAGGCTTATTTCTGTGTTGTACAAACATGGGCATTCGATGTCACAGAGGACCTTCACAATGCGGTCAACTTTTAACAACCACTGACACAGTTGCCATGTGTCCCCTTCTCCTTTGGCTTTGTTTGAGTACTTTAGCGAAGCCAATTTCTAATATCCACTGTGGCAGATTAGCTGGTTCGAGCTAGCTAAATAGGCTAAGGCTAACACTAACACTTCTTTTTTTTTTTTTTTTTTTACAGCTAGCTAAGAAGCTAACAACTCTAGTGGTGGGGCATCAGGCAGAGTTGAGAGAAGCAGCTTCAATAGTGAACTTGACCCCCCGCCTTTTATAAATCGAAATAAAATATTACAGGTGGAGGCGTGTCATGTTATTCACTTAGCCTACCACAGATGAGAAGTGTTTTTTGCCCCGCTTTTTATGGAAACCCAAAGGAGTCATACCTAACCCACCCCAGTGGCTTTCCATAGTCCCCCTATACATACACACCGCGGCGCGCGCTGTCCAAGTGGCTGACACAGCGGAGTTACAGATTCTGTGCCAACTTGTCACTCAATCATTAGAACTTTTTAGCTTTTTTTTATATTGGTATATAAAACTTCACTGAGGGGCTAAGTCCCCGTTTGCCCCCTCGTGGATCCACGCCAGCATATATACTGATTGTTTCAAGCAAAACTACCAAACCTATTGGTGATGGAAAATCTGAGCAATCAAATCTAATGTAAGCCCTGATCAGCGTGTAACCTACATATAGTCAGATGAGTTGTCACCGGTGGTAGCTTAGGCTATTTTTATTCCGGTAAAACACAATTTAACACACATTTGATAAAAAATAACCTATCAAATGACATTGGGTTGTCACCCGACTAATAAAGCCTTATGTTCCCCAAGCCATTTTACAAACATTTTAATGCTGAAGGTGACGCGCAGATGTGCCAGATCAGGAATAGGCCTACCTCCTCATTGGTCAGCTCTCGACGCAGTGCATTTTGACTAGGCTACTGATATTGCCTGGGGTTGTTCGACATGAAAAATTATTTGTAGATCAATGACTGTCAACATAATGACATACTTAAGCTCGACACTGAAAGAGCGGACGCAGGCCGATGCAGTCGTATCTTAAACATTTGAACTGAGGACGTTGCTTATCGGTGGTGAATTGTTGCATCTCTACTAATATTTTTGCTATAGGGCAATTCCACGATATGGGAATTGTGCTGAGACTCAGATTTTTCACTTAAAATGTATGCCAAACAAAAAACATTGATTTCAAAGTTTAACAAACCATACAACTATGCACAAGGAATGCTTTTAACAATTTACACAAGCATTTTTACACAATCATTTACTGGAAGAACTGTGCAGATGCTAAGTTTGGTAACAGAATTTTGGTAAAATCGCCTTCTTTATGTGTCTTGCACAAACCAATAACCATAGGCCTATTCTATTCATGGTACCCCCAAACGAGATCAAATGTGTTTTGTCCGGACCGCACCAAATCTTCACCAATCATAGATGTCTGTTTCACAAGTTTGGACATCAAAGTACAGCACAGTAGAGTACAGTACATTATAGTATACTCTAGTGTGTGCTGTGTACTTTAGTGAGCTGTACTCTACTTTCTTTTACTGTGCTGTACTGTCCAAACTTGTGAACCCTACTGTGGTCTGTGACTACTATGATTTACCATTGTAGCCAATTCAATTGCAGAAATTCTGTTACCGATTGTTTGTTTAGAGAATTACATTACTGATTTTGTAATGGAATTTCGTTTTAATCGCTTAACAATTTAATAAACACATTTGCTATCAGTAAAAACACTTAACTAATTGAAAGGTCTACCTTGTTACTTCTGTGAACTTTCATTAATCTCCCTCATGAAGGAGAGCGATATGAAAATATCTTAAAGATATGTGGGTTTTTGGTAATGGAATTAAGGCTCAAGGCAATGTTTCTTAAATGCTGGAGAATTTGTATTTTTTTTTCTAATACCTTTTTAAGACTTTTTCTGCTAGATGTTTTCTAAGACCCGCTTTCCATCTGTTTGACCAGAAACCCATGCCTTTGATTATTCCAAGTTTTTAAGATGGAAAATGGTTGAACAATTTATATGTACCTTAATTCCTCAACATTATTGACTCTTCGCTTTCATTTGACACCCAATTTGACATTCTCCTATGAACTTCACATGTTGGTGATCATTGGTCCTTTTACATGGAAATGATACCATTTCTCATTAGGTCAATGATTATCTGCAAGTGTTATATAGACAGGAGGAATGGTTTTGTAAAATAACTGAGGTGTATGTTCAAGATAGTTGCTGTACCTGTGAGTCAGACTTTGTGTCCTGTGTTTCTCCACGTTTGTAGGCGGCTGACCTGAGCAAGCCCATAGACAAGAGGATATACAAAGGAACGCAGCCCACGTGTCATGACTTCAACCCCCTCACAGCCACAGCGGAGAGCGTCTCCCTGCTCGTGGGTTTCTCGGCCGGCCAGGTGCAGCTCATTGACCCAATCAAGAAGGAGACCAGCAAGCTCTTCAATGAGGAGGTAGGTTTAACAGAGTTTACTTTAGCCAAGCTGGCTAAGATGGGTGTCCTGTGGTTGAATATCAATTTATGCTGTTGACTGCCTATTTGGAGGAAACGGTTTTCTAATGCAAAATGAGAGTAAAGGTTCTGTTCCAATATCCAATATATTAGGCATGCATTTAAGTGTAACGCAAGTGTTGATATCTTGTTTGAATGCATGTCTGACACTTGAGTTATTTGTCTCTTGCTGACAAGCCACTGTCTCCCCCTCTCTCCCTCAGAGACTGATAGACAAGTCTCGTGTGACATGTGTACGGTGGGTTCCGGGCTCAGAGAGCCTCTTCCTAGTGGCCCACTCCAGCGGCAGCCTGTACCTGTACAACGTAGAGCACACCTGTGGTACCACGCCACCCCACTACCAGCTCCTCAAACAGGGTGATGGCTACGCCGTGCACACCTGCAAGAGCAAGTCGGCCCGCAACCCCCTACTGCGCTGGACAGTAGGTGAGGGGGCGCTGAACGAGTTTGCATTCTCCCCCGATGGGAAGTTCCTTGCGTGCGCCAGCCAGGACGGCTTCCTGCGCGTGTTTGGTTTCGACGCAGCCGAGCTGCACGGCACAATGAAGAGCTACTTCGGCGGGTTGTTGTGCGTGTGCTGGAGCCCAGACGGACGATACATAGTGGCCGGGGGGGAGGACGACCTAGTGACCGTCTGGTCCTTCTCAGACTGCAGGGTGATCGCCAGGGGCCACGGCCACAAGTCGTGGGTGAGCGTGGTGGCGTTTGATCACTGTACTACCAGCGTGGAGGACAGCGACCCACCTGCCGAGTTCAGTGGGAGCGACGAGGAGTTCCACGAGCAGATCCACTTTGGAGGGGGGCGGGACCGGGCCAATAGCTCCCAATCACATCTCTCCAAGAGGAACTCTACAGACGGCAGGCCAGTCAGCGTGACCTATCGCTTCGGCTCGGTGGGCCAGGACACCCAGCTGTGTCTGTGGGACCTGACTGAGGACATCCTTTTTCCCCACCTGCCCCTGTCACGTACCAGAACTCACACTAACGTCATGAGTTCCACCAGCCCCCCGGCTACTGGGGCGGCCACTACTAATACTACTACTACTACTGCTGCTGCTGCTACTACCACCACTACTACTACTGCTACTACTACTACTACTACTACTCCTACTAACCCACCCGGTACCAATGGCAACAACACAGTGAGCAGTAGTAGTGGTAACAGTGGCGGCCCCGCTAACTCGCTCCCCGCCCCCCTGCCACGCTCCAACAGCCTGCCACACTCCTCCGGCCCCGCAGGGGGCAGCACCACGCCTAACTGCCACACGAGCAGCAGCAAAGGAAGCAGCATCATCGACAGCACCTTCATCGCCACGGGCGTCAGCAAGTTCGCTACACTGTCGCTGCACGACACACGCAAGGAGCGCCACGAGAAGGACCACAAACGCAACCACAGCATGGGGCACATCAGCAGCAAGAGCAGCGACAAGCTCAACCAACTGAGCTCTGCGGCGCGGACGGCCAAGGCAGATGCCGCTAAGACTCTGGGCACGCTGCTGTGCCCGCGCATGGAGGAGGTTCCTCTGCTGGAGCCGCTGGTGTGTAAGAAGATCGCTCACGAAAGACTCACTGTGTTAATCTTCCTGGAGGACTGTCTGGTCACAGCCTGCCAGGAGGGCTTCATTTGCACATGGGCCAGGCCCGGTAAAGTGGTGAGTCTGTTACAACCCCAAACCCTAACCACTAGACATATGGGCCAGGCCTTGGAAAGTGGTGAGTCTTAACCCCAAGCCACTTTCAACCCCAGACACTTCAGTTTGACATCTAACACCTAGACTAGACACTTCTCATAAATCTCTGAAAATTATTGAGTGAGTTGGGGTTTGCGACCCAGCATCCTCTTTTGCCCACTGTGATTCGCTTACAAGGGTGATTATCAATCCAGGATCTTAATTAGATTTTCTTTATGATGATGAAAACGTACCGTTTCCCCTCAATTACCAAAGTTTGAATTCAAATTGTTTTACCGTTCTGAGTGTCCAAAAACCATCTCCTCTAACTCATTCCCCTCTGCTCTCTTCCTCCACAGGGTTTACTATCATCTCAGAACCCGGCCAACTCTCCTAGTGGGACTGTTGTATAGCCCTGGTGCTGGTGCTGCTAAACTAAACCGAGCTCCAACAGACCACAGACAAGACGGGACAGGATGACCTGGCCACACCTCGCCACAGCCCTGCAGCGCTGTTCTCTCTCTCACACACCTTCATCACAATCACCACTACTGAAGCTCTTTTTGTTCTGTTAATCTTTAGATAGAAAGATGGATAGCTAACGTGGGCCATTGAGGGTAGATGGGTTGGCCCACAGTCTGAAAAGAGTGTAAAGGATCATGTGAAAGGTGCAGAATGCTTGAAATCGTCCAGGAGGATTTAAAGCGTTGTTCAGAGAAGGAGGCTGGCTGCGATGTGTTTACTTTGTTTTCACCTCCCTCCCTCTCTCAACATTCTCTTTCCCGGTCCAAAAACAACCCCTGTAAAAAGCTACAGCTTGTTTTCAGACTGTGCTTGTCTCTAATAGCGTGGCCTCCTCCAGAAACCACCCCTAGCCACTACTACCCCCTAGGCACTTCATGTAGATCTGAAAGACCTTGGATAGGTTTAATCAATATGGTAGTAGGCACATTTCTCTACTATTCAGTCCTCTCAGATCTAGCCTAGGTATTAGGGGCTAGGTGTTGTCTTGGGACAGGTGCTATCTCGTTTAGCTAGTTCCTCATCCATGACTAACCCTGGTGGAGTTGGATCACATGTTCATAGCAAAGGGAGACCGGAGCAGTTTGCTTCCTATAACTACAATAAAAAAATATTTTTTAATTTAAATCAGAATATCACAGCTTGAGTACGTTGCACTGATTTTATTGTTTATGTTAATTTTTATTCATAATTATGATCGGACAAAAACAAGATGGTTCAAGACAGCCTTTGGATGCACTTGGGTTGTGGCGAGTAATCTCTGTCTGGACGCTGAAATCATAGTTGTTGTTTTTTGAAAGAAGAAAAAGAGTTGTTTGCACTTAATAGTTTGTTAGAAGAGAATGGCTTTACAATTTTGGAGTGTGCAAGGACTCCCCCGACAAGGTTGTTAAAAATATAAATAGAATTAAAAACCTTTATCTATTGAACATTTATTTTAATATTGTTTCAGATTTTAAAAATGGGCTCTGTATTATATGTAAATATTGTACTTCAATGATTTGGTGAAATTATCATTGTTACACTAGTTTGAAGTTCTTCATTTCAGAAAATAGTGATATTTCTAATTCAGAAAATATACATAATAATATTAAAAATGAATCTTGAATATGCAGGTTCATGTTTTTTCCTTTCTGTTGTACATAAAGAGAATTCAGGTGTATTTTTCATAATTAAATGTTTGTTATAGGAGATGTCTCTATGGAATCCTCTTTATCTAGTAGGTAGTGCTGAAAGCTGGTTTTCCCAGTCCCAAACTCGCTCCTGCACCCTATGCACTTGTGAAGTCCTGAGAGCATGGCCGCAGGAAGATGTTTTGGGTTGGGGGTGCTGTCGACGAGGTTCCGAGTAATATTTTTCTCTGCTATGCTGAGAGGATTATATAGGTATAGGAAATGTGGAATTTGAAAGACTAGATATAATCTTTACCATATTGCTCATATACCTATCCAATCTTCTTAGATCTCCACAAGTGTCACAGGGCTTAGGTGCTAGTGGTTGTTTTGGGACTGGGCCGTAGGCTAAGGTAGGAGCCGTCTAATTCAGCCATCACTCAGAGCTCAGGTAAACCACGGAAGACTAACGCTAACATAATTCTCTTACCCATTATTAGGCCCCAGTACATAAAACATCTGTGAATTCACTTACCTACCTAGTATAAAAATATGACTAAACCGGTGTTATAGGTGTGTGTGGACTATGGCCGCTACATGAGTAATGACAATGGGACTGTGTCAGCCAGAAATGTATTGAACCACATTTCTGGTCAACTGACACTGTTGATAAACGTCGCTACTTGATGGCGGTATGAGTGCTGGGCCTTGTTTACGGGGGTGCAACATTATGAAACGTTCACAAAGAAATGTATTGTCTAGAAAAGATATGGGAATATCTGTCGTGTAGATGGGGACTAGAGTTAGCTCTATTCATGACATTTCTAGGTGCCCATTTCAGCTGAGCGTTATCCGAAAGCTTCATAGCACTGAGATCATCTTACAACCATTGCCTACAATGGACTTCTATAACGATTATTTTAGCGCTGTGAAGCGTCCGGGAAACTCGCACCCGAGTGTTTCACCTCCCTGAACCCACCCCAGGAGATGAGGGAGTTTTGTGAAGCACCCAGGTAGGCAGTGTGAGGATTCTCCAAGGTCTAACAGTGGCAGTATTTTTATTTTCTCCTCCATGTGACACCTATTAAAAAACTTTGACAGACCTCGTTGTCTCCGACCTCCAGTCTTTACTAGTAGGCCTACGGGCTGAATGAGTATGAATGGACAGTCAGTCAAGAGTTTCCTCTCAATTCTATTTTATTCACACTTGAATTAAACAAATCTGATTGTAGCTGTAACACTCTGTTTTGGTAGTATTGAGTGGACAAATGACACTTCAATTTCATTTGAACAGACTGTCTCAAATCACTAAACATAATGTTTTGTTTGACCAACTGTTCAATAGCGTTATGACTAAAAGACCGGAAACGGTTTCTTGGAACATAGATTAAACCACCACATTGTGTCTCCACCTACCCCACCTTAAACATTATGGGCCTAGGAGTAGTGAAGCTATTAGTGTTTTGGGTCTTTGTGGACCCCTCCACAGGTGCAGCCCAGGGGGGCGATGGGACTCCTCTCTGGGCTAGAGGGACAAGTAGACAGCCTATAATCATCTTTATCGGAGTAGGGTAGAATATAACTTGTCCGTACAGAGATGGAAATGTACTGTTTGTGTCATGGCATTCTTAGTGCCACCATGGTGGATGCAATGGAGTTCTCTGCTAAACTCAATAGATCTATGTCTGAGGGAGTCTGTCTCACCTTGATCAGAATGTTCTATGGTTTCACATCCTGGTGGAAGAGCCCACGACTGTGAGGAGAGAATCTACATGTCACAGAAATCAACTGAAATTACCCTTGACACAGTATCAGAAGTGAGCCTGCTCTCCTACGCTCATCTGTGCTTACCAGTACATGTGGTCCAGAGACTTGCAGAGCCGGTACATGTAGTTGTGGAGCCTGCTCTCTGGCATGGAGTACTGTCGGGCTAACTCAGAGGTCAGGGGTTATGGTAGAAATGAAGCACAGTTTTTACACCTCACCCCTGATAAAATCACCAGTTTACTGCTGAAAGCGTTTTAAATTCCAACAAAGGCAAAGGCTTTGTTTCATTCCCGACAGTTGTGAATGTTCCTTCCATTTTGCCCTCTTTCATTCTGATGGGGTTGGATATGTGGAAGAAATATGGCAGGAAACTAGATGGAAAAACTGGTTATGACCACCAGTCAGATCTATGAAGAGGAATGAATGAGGGAAGAAGGAAGGGAACAATGTTTTGAAATGAAATGCAGCCATATACTAAGTGTAGACTAAGACTACATAAACCTTCACTGACCTTTAATCAGCTCATAGACGTTCATCTCCATCAGCTCACATACAGTTGTGCATGACACAAGTAATTTTTCAAACAATTGTTTACAGACAGATTATTTCACTTATAATTCACTGTATCACAATTCCAGTGGGTCAGAAGTTTGCATACACTAAGTTGACTGTGCCTTTAAACAGCTTGGAAAATTTCAGAAAATTATGTCATGGCTTTAGAAGCTTCTGATAGGCTAATTGACATAATTTGAGTCAATTGGAGGTGTACCTGTGTATGTATTTCAAGGCCTACCTTCAAACTCAGTGCCTCTTTGCTTGACATCATGGTATAATCAAAAGAAATCAGCCAGGACCTCAGAAAACGAATGGTAGACCTCCACAAGTCTGGTTCATCCTTAGGAGCAATTTCCAAACGCCTGAAGGTACCACGTTCATCTGTACAAACAATAGTACGCAAGTATAAACACCATGGGACCACGCAGCCGTCATACCGCTCAGGAAGGAGACGCGTTCTGTCTCCTAGAGATGAATGTACTTTGGTGCGAAAAGTGCAAATCAATCCCAAAACAACAGCAAAGGACCTTGTGAAGATGCTGGAGGAAACCGGTACAAAACTATCTATATCCACAGTAAAACGAGTCCTATATCGACAAAACCTGAGAGGCCGCTCAGCAAGGAAGAAGCCACTGCTCCAAAACCGCCATAAAAAAGCCAGACAGTTATTTTTGTAGAAATGTCCTTTGGTGTGTCCTCTGGCCAAAATTCACCCAACTTATTGTGGGAAGCTTGTGGAAGACTACCCGAAACGTTTGACCCAAATTATACAATTTAAATGCAATGCTACCAAATACTAATTGAGTGTATGTAAACTTCTGACCCACTGGGAATGTAATGAAAGCAATAAAAGCTGAAATAAATCATTCTCTCTACAATTATTCTGACATTTCACATTCTTAAAATAAAGTGGTGATCCTAACTGACCTAAGACAGGGAATTTTTACTAGGATTAAATGTCAGGAATTGTGAAAAACTGAGTTTAAATGTATTTGGCTAAGGTGTATGTAAACTTCCGACTTCAACTGTATCTCTATGGCACCACTGTTCTCAATCACTGACAGGACACGTCAGACAGAAGAAGAAGAGTGTGGCAATGGGAAAGAAACTAGCATGTGTGCCTTGATATTAAATGTTTATCCTCAGTGTGATGACTTCAGAAAGAAATTCTTGGTAAGTAGTACAGAAGAGTGATTCTGGTTAAGAACAGAACATAACTAGTCAAACTGATGCTTATTTGAAGGTATATGCATTCAAAATAGAAGCTGAGACAACCATGTAGAATTAACGTAACTAAACCTCTATCCAAAAATAAAACGTTAGTAACAATTCCCAACGCCTGTGACTGATGCTTGTCCCCTCAGATGGCCTATGGAATGGACAGACACATTCAGTGTTACTCACAAGATGATCTGATGTAGCTGCAGGATGTTGAGATGAGAACTCAGTCTCCTGTTAGCCTGGACCTCCCTCAGGTTACAGACATGCCCTGAGCTGAACCACAACACAGTCACTAACAAACATCTACATACACTATATATTACAAAAGTATGTGGACACCCCCTCAAATTAGTGTATTCGGCTATTTCAGCCACACCTGTTGCTGACAGGTGAATAAAATCGAACACACAGCCATGCAATCTCCATAGACAAAAATTGGCAGTACAATGGCCTTACTGAAGGCCTCAGTGACTTTCAAAGTGGCACCGTCATAGGATGCCACCTTTCCAACAAGTCCATTCGTCACATTTTTTGCCCTGCTAGAGCTGCCCCGCTCAACTGTAAGTGCTGTTATTGTGAAGTGGAAACGTCTAGGAGGAACAACGGCTCAGCCGCGAAGTGGAAGGTCTCACAGAACGGGACGGCCAAGTGCTGAAACGTGTAGCGTTTGCAACCGTCTGTCCTCGGTTGCAACACTCACTATCAAGTTACAAACTGCCTCTGAAAGCAATGTTTCCATGGCTGAGCAGCCGCACACAAGCCTAAGATCACCATGTGCAATGCCAAGCGTCGGCTGGAGTGGTGTAAAGCTCCCCGCCATTGGACTCGGGAGCAGTGTAAACACGTTCTCTGGAGTGATGAAACACGCTTCACCATTTGGCAGTCCGATGGATGAATCTGGGTTTGGCGGATTCCAGGAGAACTCTACCTGCCCCAATGCATAGTGCCAACTGTAAAGTTTGGTGGAGGAGGAATAATGGTCTGGGGCTGTTTTTCAAGGTTTGGGCTAGGCCCTTAGTTCCAATGAAGAGAAATCTTAACACTATAGCATACAATGGCTTCTAGACAATTCTGCGCTTCCAACTTTGTGGCAAAACTTTGGGGAAGGTCCTTTCCTGTTTCAACATGACAATGTCCCTGTGCACAAAGCGAGGTCCATACAGAAATGGTTTGTCGAGATCTGTGTGGAAGAACATGACTGGCCTGCACAGAGCTCTGACCTCAACCCCATCGAACACCTTTGGGATGAATTGGAACGACGACTGCGAGCCAGGCCTAATCACCCAACATCAGTGGCCGACCTCACTAATGCTCTTGTGGCTGAATGTAAGCAAGTCCCCGCAGCAATATTTCCAACATCTAGTAGAAAGCCCTCCCTGAAGAGTGGAGGCTGTTATAGCAGCAAAGGGGTGACCAAGTCCATATTAATGCCCTTGATTTTGGAATTAGATGTTTGACGAACAGCTTTCAATCACTTTTAACTTTTAAATCACAATGTAAAATAATGTTGTGTGTGAGAGTGTGTATACATATCTGTATTACAAGGTGCACATCTCTGCTGATCTGTGAACTGAATTACCGTTCTAAAGGATACTTTATTGTCTTACAGGCATAGTAGTCCTACTTTCCATCCATTAGACATTTGGTCTTTACAACATCTGCAAATGTCCCTTTTCCAATTTTCTTGATGATCCTGTATTTTACCAAAAAAAAAGCAAAGACAAGAAAAATGTAAGACATGAAACTCAACGTTTGTTGACAAATGATTGTTGAATAGACATTTTCGAAAAAAACTTATGTGATTATTAATTTAAAAGTCAAAAAAAGGTTATATCCCATCCATATATAAGGTATTGGATTTCAGAAATAGTTATCTAGATTAGAATATGAACCACAAAACCATACTATCCATCCTCCTCCCGACTGCATCATAAAGTCTGACTAACTATTTCATCATCGTGAGTGTGTGTTGCTATGTCTATGCGATGTGAGCAGACAGTAGCAGACAGTAGCCTAAACAAACAATCGCTTGGAAATCGGGGATTCAGTACAATGGACAGCTGTGATAGCAATCCCCACGATCTGACGTTCAGTATGTGGTCAATGTCACGCCATATGTATTGAATTCAAAATAAAATACATCGTGAACATGAAAAATAAAGTTGACAATGTAAATATGTTTTCGAGGACGGGTGAAATAATGGATGTTGAAATCGAAAAACATACATTTGAAAATCTCGATTATCAGAAGGTACAACGGTAATTGTTTTTGGAAAGCTGCAAAAAAGTGTCGACTTTTCATGGTCTGATAAACATTTCGAAGTGGCAATTCGTGAAGCAGATAAAAATATGTTTTTGAAAACTGAAAAGATTAGGTCTCGATGTCTTGCCAAGGCTGCACTGCAGCATCTACTCACGGGCATTATCCCACTACTGGACAGCACGGGGGATTTGACCTGCTTCGTTTCCGACCTGGGCCGGTTCACCCCTCCTTAGACAACCTGGTGGTCCCGGGCTCCCCCAGGAACACCATATCGATACCGAACTTAACATGGACACCCGTTCAACATAGCATGCTGCAGCCCAGAGCTCCTCAGCTCACTTGATCCACCAACCTCAGCCTCCCAGTGACTTGGATTACAGGCACATGCCACCGTGCCCGGCGAGAAACTCAGCTGCAGGTTAAGGTGATAGAGGTAGGAGTCTGGGACGTAAATACGAAGGACGGCTGTAGGCTATAGTCCTTTGCATGGGAAAAACTAAGAAGTGCTGCTGACTAGATTGTAAGAAATAAAATACGGATCATGCTTTACCATACATTGTGGAAGTGTAGGCTTACAGTAAAAAAAAGAGAAAACACACCTGCGACTGACAATGAGTCTGACATATTATATTTTGATTAATATATTTAAAAACAGTTTCAGAAATTCTATCAAATGTTTAGAAAATCATTGTGCTAATTTGAAAATCTGATTAGGCCAAACGAAAATTATGATAAACAAATCCCCCCAAAATAATGATAAACAAAACCAGAAAAATTATCTATGCTGACTTCATTCACAATGGACAGCGAAGAAAAACATACAGTATCATTCACACCTCAACAGCATTTGCTTAATTGATGTCTAAACCCCTACTGCATGCAAGAACAAAACAAAAAGGTGTGTAAAAAGATGCTAAAAGATTCTGCTAAAATATGAGAATACTCATGAATCAATACATCTTCCAGTGCCCTAGGCACTATTATCAACATTTTAAAACATTGTAAAACATTTATAATCCTCCCTTACTCAAACAGTAAAGCTACAGACAATTCAATGTCTTGTTCCAGCACAGGGAAAATGAGAGAGGAACAAGGGGTCATTTCTCCAGGACCTGAAGCTCAATACCAGAGCCATCTTCTTCTATACAGAGAACAAAACAACAACATACACATCAGACATGTCAGACCATTCATTCTACAGCAGACCGTAAAGATGGAATAGTTAATATGCTGTTGCTGTGGTAAAATTAAAAGACAACCCATGACCATGACAGCTTTCTCTCGCTCTCTCTGCTCAACCTCAGGAAAATGGAAGTGTTCCCATCTTAAGGACAACCACCGAGAAAAGGACTAGTTGCAGTCATAGACATACCTATTTCTTCTTCTTCTTTTTATATTCATCTATCCCCATTTTAGCTACAAACACAGTTAAATGTGCTGCTTCTATAAGCTAGTGCATACACTGTCATTGGATGTCCAGTTGGGCCCTTGATAGGTTTAGGTGGATTTGAAGATATTGGTACATATGCAGAAACACACATGAAATGTGATGTCATGTATGTCATGTGTGTCATGAAAATTGTGTTCTCTAAGTGTCACTGAGTATACTGATACTCAATTTCATGGGTTCACATTTCATAGTTGGATGGCAGGTAGCCTAGTGGTTAGAGTGTTGAACTAGTAACTGAATGGTTGCAAGTTCACATCTCTAAGCTGACACAATAAAAAATCTGTCATTCTACCCCTGAATAAGGACCAACCACTGATCCTAGGCTGTCATTGAAATTAATTTTTTTTTAAATCTTAACTGACCTTCCTAGTTAAATAAAAGTTTTAAAAAATAGTTAAGGCTGTACAGTGCATACAAGTATGCCCAAGGCAATTATGCAGTCTAAAATATCCACAGTGTGATTTCAATTGTTTTCTGATTATTGTCAAATATATTAATTATTGTATTTTAAATTATGTAACAACATTCCAACCTTGTATAACTTAATCTAGTACAAACATATGACATGATTCCACTTTTTGTATTCGTTTGCATCACCTTCAATAAGGGACTTTTAATTTGAAGGTGAATCTCAAATTCCAACGATTGGCTAATCATTATTGTGGCTCATTTCACACAGGTAAATGAACCAATCCGAACTGTCTGTCTGTCGAGGGTGATGGGAGAGCTGGTCTCAGTTTCATGCTAAGCATCGCGCTAGCACTTACTACTCCCTCAACGGTCCGTGCTGCATTATGTTACCGGTATTCACACATTTCGTCACTAGTAATTAGTATAATTCTCGATTATCAGAAGGTATAACGGTAATTGTTTTTGGAAAGCTGCAAAAAAGTGTCGACTTTTCATTGTCTGATAAACATTTCGAAGTGGCAATTCGTGAAGCAGATAAAAATACGTTTTTGAAAAATGAAAAAATTAGGTCTCGATGTCTTGCCAAGGCTGCACTGCAGCATCTACTCACGGGCATTATCCCGCTACTGGACAGCACGGGGGATTTGACCTGCTTCGTTTCCGACCTGGGCCGGTTCACCCCTCCTTAGACAACCTGGTGGTCCCGGGCTCCCCCAGGAACACCATATCGATACCGAACTTAGCATGGACACCCGTTCAACATAGCATGCTGCAGCCCAGAGCTCCTCAGCTCACTTGATCCACCAACCTCAGCCTCCCAGTGACTTGGATTACAGGCACATGCCACCGTGCCCGGCGAGAAACTCAGCTGCAGGTTAAGGTGATAGAGGTAGGAGTCTGGGACGTAAATACGAAGGACGGCTGTAGGCTGTAGTCCTTTGCATGGGAAAAACTAAGAAGTGCTGCTGACTAGATTGTAAGAAATAAAACACGGATCATGCTTTACCATACATTGTGGAAGTGTAGGCTTACAGTAGAAAAAAGAGAAAACACACCTGCGACTGACAATGAGTCTGACATATTATATTTTGATTAATATATTTAAAAACAGTTTCAGAAATTCTATCAAATGTTTAGAAAATCATTGTGCTAATTTGAAAATCTGATTAGGCCAAACGAAAATTATGATAAACAAATCCCCCCAAAATAATGATAAACAAAACCAGAAAAATGATCTATGCTGACTTCATTCACAATGGACAGCGAAGAAAAACATACAGTATCATTCACACCTCAACAGCATTTGCTTAATTGATGTCTAAACCCCTACTGCATGCAAGAACAAAACAAAGAGGTGTGTAAAAAGATGCTAAAAGATTCTGCTAAAATATGAGAATACTCATGAATCAATACATCTTCCAGTGCCCTAGGCACTATTATCAACATTTTAAAACATTGTAAAACATTTATAATCCTCCCTTACTCAAACAGTAAAGCTACAGACAATTCAATGTCTTGTTCCAGCACAGGGAAAATGAGAGAGGAACAAGGGGTCATTTCTCCAGGACCTGAAGCTCAATACCAGAGCCATCTTCTTCTATACAGAGAACAAAACAACAACATACACATCAGACATGTCAGACCATTCATTCTACAGCAGACCGTAAAGATGGAATAGTTAATATGCTGTTGCTGTGGTAAAATTAAAAGACAACCCATGACCATGACAGCTTTCTCTCGCTCTCTCTGCTCAACCTCAGGAAAATGGAAGTGTTCCCATCTTAAGGACAACCACCGAGAAAAGGACTAGTTGCAGTCATAGACATACCTATTTCTTCTTCTTCTTTTTATATTCATCTATCCCCATTTTAGCTACAAACACAGTTAAATGTGCTGCTTCTATAAGCTAGTGCATACACTGTCATTGGATGTCCAGTTGGGCCCTTGATAGGTTTAGGTGGATTTGAAGATATTGGTACATATGCAGAAACACACATGAAATGTGATGTCATGTATGTCATGTGTGTCATGAAAATTGTGTTCTCTAAGTGTCACTGAGTATACTGATACTCAATTTCATGGGTTCACATTTCAAAGTTGGATGGCAGGTAGCCTAGTGGTTAGAGTGTTGAACTAGTAACTGAATGGTTGCAAGTTCACATCTCTAAGCTGACACAATAAAAAATCTGTCATTCTACCCCTGAATAAGGACCAACCACTGATCCTAGGCTGTCATTGAAATTAATTTTTTTTTAAATCTTAACTGACCTTCCTAGTTAAATAAAAGTTTTAAAAAATAGTTAAGGCTGTACAGTGCATACAAGTATGCCCAAGGCAATTATGCAGTCTAAAATATCCACAGTGTGATTTCAATTGTTTTCTGATTATTGTCAAATATATTAATTATTGTATTTTAAATTATGTAACAACATTCCAACCTTGTATAACTTAATCTAGTACAAACATATGACATGATTCCACTTTTTGTATTCGTTTGCATCACCTTCAATAAGGGACTTTTAATTTGAAGGTGAATCTCAAATTCCAACGATTGGCTAATCATTATTGTGGCTCATTTCACACAGGTAAATGAACCAATCCGAACTGTCTGTCTGTCGAGGGTGATGGGAGAGCTGGTCTCAGTTTCATGCTAAGCATCGCGCTAGCACTTACTACTCCCTCAACGGTCCGTGCTGCATTATGTTACCGGTATTCACACATTTCGTCACTAGTAATTAGTATAATTCTCGATTATCAGAAGGTATAACGGTAATTGTTTTTGGAAAGCTGCAAAAAAGTGTCGACTTTTCATTGTCTGATAAACATTTCGAAGTGGCAATTCGTGAAGCAGATAAAAATACGTTTTTGAAAAATGAAAAAATTAGGTCTCGATGTCTTGCCAAGGCTGCACTGCAGCATCTACTCACGGGCATTATCCCACTACTGGACAGCACGGGGGATTTGACCTGCTTCGTTTCCGACCTGGGCCGGTTCACCCCTCCTTAGACAACCTGGTGGTCCCGGGCTCCCCCAGGAACACCATATCGATACCGAACTTAGCATGGACACCCGTTCAACATAGCATGCTGCAGCCCAGAGCTCCTCAGCTCACTTGATCCACCAACCTCAGCCTCCCAGTGACTTGGATTACAGGCACATGCCACCGTGCCCGGCGAGAAACCCAGCTGCAGGTTAAGGTGATAGAGGTAGGAGTCTGGGACGTAAATACGAAGGACGGCTGTAGGCTATAGTCCTTTGCATGGGAAAAACTAAGAAGTGCTGCTGACTAGATTGTAAGAAATAAAATACGGATCATGCTTTACCATACATTGTGGAAGTGTAGGCTTACAGTAGAAAAAAGAGAAAACACACCTGCGACTGACAATGAGTCTGACATATTATATTTTGATTAATATATTTAAAAACAGTTTCAGAAATTCTATCAAATGTTTAGAAAATCATTGTGCTAATTTGAAAATCTGATTAGGCCAAACGAAAATTATGATAAACAAATCCCCCCAAAATAATGATAAACAAAACCAGAAAAATTATCTATGCTGACTTCATTCACAATGGACAGCGAAGAAAAACATACAGTATCATTCACACCTCAACAGCATTTGCTTAATTAATGTCTAAACCCCTACTGCATGCAAGAACAAAACAAAAAGGTGTGTAAAAAGATGCTAAAAGATTCTGCTAAAATATGAGAATACTCATGAATCAATACATCTTCCAGTGCCCTAGGCACTATTATCAACATTTTAAAACATTGTAAAACATTTATAATCCTCCCTTACTCAAACAGTAAAGCTACAGACAATTCAATGTCTTGTTCCAGCACAGGGAAAATGAGAGAGGAACAAGGGGTCATTTCTCCAGGACCTGAAGCTCAATACCAGAGCCATCTTCTTCTATACAGAGAACAAAACAACAACATACACATCAGACATGTCAGACCATTCATTCTACAGCAGACCGTAAAGATGGAATAGTTAATATGCTGTTGCTGTGGTAAAATTAAAAGACAACCCATGACCATGACAGCTTTCTCTCGCTCTCTCTGCTCAACCTCAGGAAAATGGAAGTGTTCCCATCTTAAGGACAACCACCGAGAAAAGGACTAGTTGCAGTCATAGACATACCTATTTCTTCTTCTTCTTTTTATATTCATCTATCCCCATTTTAGCTACAAACACAGTTAAATGTGCTGCTTCTATAAGCTAGTGCATACACTGTCATTGGATGTCCAGTTGGGCCCTTGATAGGTTTAGGTGGATTTGAAGATATTGGTACATATGCAGAAACACACATGAAATGTGATGTCATGTATGTCATGTGTGTCATGAAAATTGTGTTCTCTAAGTGTCACTGAGTATACTGATACTCAATTTCATGGGTTCACATTTCATAGTTGGATGGCAGGTAGCCTAGTGGTTAGAGTGTTGAACTAGTAACTGAATGGTTGCAAGTTCACATCTCTAAGCTGACACAATAAAAAATCTGTCATTCTACCCCTGAATAAGGACCAACCACTGATCCTAGGCTGTCATTGAAATTATTATTTTTTTTAAATCTTAACTGACCTTCCTAGTTAAATAAAAGTTTAAAAAAATAGTTAAGGCTGTACAGTGCATACAAGTATGCCCAAGGCAATTATGCAGTCTAAAATATCCACAGTGTGATTTCAATTGTTTTCTGATTATTGTCAAATATATTAATTATTGTATTTTAAATTATGTAACAACATTCCAACCTTGTATAACTTAATCTAGTACAAACATATGACATGATTCCACTTTTTGTATTCGTTTGCATCACCTTCAATAAGGGACTTTTAATTTGAAGGTGAATCTCAAATTCCAACGATTGGCTAATCATTATTGTGGCTCATTTCACACAGGTAAATGAACCAATCCGAACTGTCTGTCTGTCGAGGGTGATGGGAGAGCTGGTCTCAGTTTCATGCTAAGCATCGCGCTAGCACTTACTACTCCCTCAACGGTCCGTGCTGCATTATGTTACCGGTATTCACACATTTCGTCACTAGTAATTAGTATAATTCTCGATTATCAGAAGGTATAACGGTAATTGTTTTTGGAAAGCTGCAAAAAAGTGTCGACTTTTCATGGTCTGATAAACATTTCGAAGTGGCAATTCGTGAAGCAGATAAAAATACGTTTTTGAAAACTGAAAAGATTAGGTCTCGATGTCTTGCCAAGGCTGCACTGCAGCATCTACTCACGGGCATTATCCCTCTACTGGACAGCACGGGGGATTTGACCTGCTTCGTTTCCGACCTGGGCCGGTTCACCCCTCCTTAGACAACCTGGTGGTCCCGGGCTCCCCCAGGAACACCATATCGATACCGAACTTAGCATGGACACCCGTTCAACATAGCATGCTGCAGCCCAGAGCTCCTCAGCTCACTTGATCCACCAACCTCAGCCTCCCAGTGACTTGGATTACAGGCACATGCCACCGTGCCCGGCGAGAAACCCAGCTGCAGGTTAAGGTGATAGAGGTAGGAGTCTGGGACGTAAATACGAAGGACGGCTGTAGGCTATAGTCCTTTGCATGGGAAAAACTAAGAAGTGCTGCTGACTAGATTGTAAGAAATAAAATACGGATCATGCTTTACCATACATTGTGGAAGTGTAGGCTTACAGTAGAAAAAAGAGAAAACACACCTGCGACTGACAATGAGTCTGACATATTATATTTTGATTAATATATTTAAAAACAGTTTCAGAAATTCTATCAAATGTTTAGAAAATCATTGTGCTAATTTGAAAATCTGATTAGGCCAAACGAAAATTATGATAAACAAATCCCCCCAAAATAATGATAAACAAAACCAGAAAAATTATCTATGCTGACTTCATTCACAATGGACAGCGAAGAAAAACATACAGTATCATTCACACCTCAACAGCATTTGCTTAATTAATGTCTAAACCCCTACTGCATGCAAGAACAAAACAAAAAGGTGTGTAAAAAGATGCTAAAAGATTCTGCTAAAATATGAGAATACTCATGAATCAATACATCTTCCAGTGCCCTAGGCACTATTATCAACATTTTAAAACATTGTAAAACATTTATAATCCTCCCTTACTCAAACAGTAAAGCTACAGACAATTCAATGTCTTGTTCCAGCACAGGGAAAATGAGAGAGGAACAAGGGGTCATTTCTCCAGGACCTGAAGCTCAATACCAGAGCCATCTTCTTCTATACAGAGAACAAAACAACAACATACACATCAGACATGTCAGACCATTCATTCTACAGCAGACCGTAAAGATGGAATAGTTAATATGCTGTTGCTGTGGTAAAATTAAAAGACAACCCATGACCATGACAGCTTTCTCTCGCTCTCTCTGCTCAACCTCAGGAAAATGGAAGTGTTCCCATCTTAAGGACAACCACCGAGAAAAGGACTAGTTGCAGTCATAGACATACCTATTTCTTCTTCTTCTTTTTATATTCATCTATCCCCATTTTAGCTACAAACACAGTTAAATGTGCTGCTTCTATAAGCTAGTGCATACACTGTCATTGGATGTCCAGTTGGGCCCTTGATAGGTTTAGGTGGATTTGAAGATATTGGTACATATGCAGAAACACACATGAAATGTGATGTCATGTATGTCATGTGTGTCATGAAAATTGTGTTCTCTAAGTGTCACTGAGTATACTGATACTCAATTTCATGGGTTCACATTTCATAGTTGGATGGCAGGTAGCCTAGTGGTTAGAGTGTTGAACTAGTAACTGAATGGTTGCAAGTTCACATCTCTAAGCTGACACAATAAAAAATCTGTCATTCTACCCCTGAATAAGGACCAACCACTGATCCTAGGCTGTCATTGAAATTATTATTTTTTTAAATCTTAACTGACCTTCCTAGTTAAATAAAAGTTTAAAAAAATAGTTAAGGCTGTACAGTGCATACAAGTATGCCCAAGGCAATTATGCAGTCTAAAATATCCACAGTGTGATTTCAATTGTTTTCTGATTATTGTCAAATATATTAATTATTGTATTTTAAATTATGTAACAACATTCCAACCTTGTATAACTTAATCTAGTACAAACATATGACATGATTCCACTTTTTGTATTCGTTTGCATCACCTTCAATAAGGGACTTTTAATTTGAAGGTGAATCTCAAATTCCAACGATTGGCTAATCATTATTGTGGCTCATTTCACACAGGTAAATGAACCAATCCGAACTGTCTGTCTGTCGAGGGTGATGGGAGAGCTGGTCTCAGTTTCATGCTAAGCATCGCGCTAGCACTTACTACTCCCTCAACGGTCCGTGCTGCATTATGTTACCGGTATTCACACATTTCGTCACTAGTAATTAGTATAATTCTCGATTATCAGAAGGTATAACGGTAATTGTTTTTGGAAAGCTGCAAAAAAGTGTCGACTTTTCATGGTCTGATAAACATTTCGAAGTGGCAATTCGTGAAGCAGATAAAAATACGTTTTTGAAAACTGAAAAGATTAGGTCTCGATGTCTTGCCAAGGCTGCACTGCAGCATCTACTCACGGGCATTATCCCACTACTGGACAGCACGGGGGATTTGACCTGCTTCGTTTCCGACCTGGGCCGGTTCACCCCTCCTTAGACAACCTGGTGGTCCCGGGCTCCCCCAGGAACACCATATCGATACCGAACTTAGCATGGACACCCGTTCAACATAGCATGCTGCAGCCCAGAGCTCCTCAGCTCACTTGATCCACCAACCTCAGCCTCCCAGTGACTTGGATTACAGGCACATGCCACCGTGCCCGGCGAGAAACCCAGCTGCAGGTTAAGGTGATAGAGGTAGGAGTCTGGGACGTAAATACGAAGGACGGCTGTAGGCTGTAGTCCTTTGCATGGGAAAAACTAAGAAGTGCTGCTGACTAGATTGTAAGAAATAAAATACGGATCATGCTTTACCATACATTGTGGAAGTGTAGGCTTACAGTAGAAAAAAGAGAAAACACACCTGCGACTGACAATGAGTCTGACATATTATATTTTGATTAATATATTTAAAAACAGTTTCAGAAATTCTATCAAATGTTTAGAAAATCATTGTGCTAATTTGAAAATCTGATTAGGCCAAACGAAAATTATGATAAACAAATCCCCCCAAAATAATGATAAACAAAACCAGAAAAATTATCTATGCTGACTTCATTCACAATGGACAGCGAAGAAAAACATACAGTATCATTCACACCTCAACAGCATTTGCTTAATTAATGTCTAAACCCCTACTGCATGCAAGAACAAAACAAAAAGGTGTGTAAAAAGATGCAAAAAGATTCTGCTAAAATATGAGAATACTCATGAATAAATACATCTTCCAGTGCCCTAGGCACTATTATCAACATTTTAAAACATTGTAAAACATTTATAATCCTCCCTTACTCAAACAGTAAAGCTACAGACAATTCAATGTCTTGTTCCAGCACAGGGAAAATGAGAGAGGAACAAGGGGTCATTTCTCCAGGACCTGAAGCTCAATACCAGAGCCATCTTCTTCTATACAGAGAACAAAACAACAACATACACATCAGACATGTCAGACCATTCATTCTACAGCAGACCGTAAAGATGGAATAGTTAATATGCTGTTGCTGTGGTAAAATTAAAAGACAACCCATGACCATGACAGCTTTCTCTCGCTCTCTCTGCTCAACCTCAGGAAAATGGAAGTGTTCCCATCTTAAGGACAACCACCGAGAAAAGGACTAGTTGCAGTCATAGACATACCTATTTCTTCTTCTTCTTTTTATATTCATCTATCCCCATTTTAGCTACAAACACAGTTAAATGTGCTGCTTCTATAAGCTAGTGCATACACTGTCATTGGATGTCCAGTTGGGCCCTTGATAGGTTTAGGTGGATTTGAAGATATTGGTACATATGCAGAAACACACATGAAATGTGATGTCATGTATGTCATGTGTGTCATGAAAATTGTGTTCTCTAAGTGTCACTGAGTATACTGATACTCAATTTCATGGGTTCACATTTCATAGTTGGATGGCAGGTAGCCTAGTGGTTAGAGTGTTGAACTAGTAACTGAATGGTTGCAAGTTCACATCTCTAAGCTGACACAATAAAAAATCTGTCATTCTACCCCTGAATAAGGACCAACCACTGATCCTAGGCTGTCATTGAAATTATTATTTTTTTAAATCTTAACTGACCTTCCTAGTTAAATAAAAGTTTAAAAAAATAGTTAAGGCTGTACAGTGCATACAAGTATGCCCAAGGCAATTATGCAGTCTAAAATATCCACAGTGTGATTTCAATTGTTTTCTGATTATTGTCAAATATATTAATTATTGTATTTTAAATTATGTAACAACATTCCAACCTTGTATAACTTAATCTAGTACAAACATATGACATGATTCCACTTTTTGTATTCGTTTGCATCACCTTCAATAAGGGACTTTTAATTTGAAGGTGAATCTCAAATTCCAACGATTGGCTAATCATTATTGTGGCTCATTTCACACAGGTAAATGAACCAATCCGAACTGTCTGTCTGTCGAGGGTGATGGGAGAGCTGGTCTCAGTTTCATGCTAAGCATCGCGCTAGCACTTACTACTCCCTCAACGGTCCGTGCTGCATTATGTTACCGGTATTCACACATTTCGTCACTAGTAATTAGTATAATTCTCGATTATCAGAAGGTATAACGGTAATTGTTTTTGGAAAGCTGCAAAAAAGTGTCGACTTTTCATGGTCTGATAAACATTTCGAAGTGGCAATTCGTGAAGCAGATAAAAATACGTTTTTGAAAACTGAAAAGATTAGGTCTCGATGTCTTGCCAAGGCTGCACTGCAGCATCTACTCACGGGCATTATCCCACTACTGGACAGCACGGGGGATTTGACCTGCTTCGTTTCCGACCTGGGCCGGTTCACCCCTCCTTAGACAACCTGGTGGTCCCGGGCTCCCCCAGGAACACCATATCGATACCGAACTTAGCATGGACACCCGTTCAACATAGCATGCTGCAGCCCAGAGCTCCTCAGCTCACTTGATCCACCAACCTCAGCCTCCCAGTGACTTGGATTACAGGCACATGCCACCGTGCCCGGCGAGAAACCCAGCTGCAGGTTAAGGTGATAGAGGTAGGAGTCTGGGACGTAAATACGAAGGACGGCTGTAGGCTATAGTCCTTTGCATGGGAAAAACTAAGAAGTGCTGCTGACTAGATTGTAAGAAATAAAATACGGATCATGCTTTACCATACATTGTGGAAGTGTAGGCTTACAGTAGAAAAAAGAGAAAACACACCTGCGACTGACAATGAGTCTGACATATTATATTTTGATTAATATATTTAAAAACAGTTTCAGAAATTCTATCAAATGTTTAGAAAATCATTGTGCTAATTTGAAAATCTGATTAGGCCAAACGAAAATTATGATAAACAAATCCCCCCAAAATAATGATAAACAAAACCAGAAAAATTATCTATGCTGACTTCATTCACAATGGACAGCGAAGAAAAACATACAGTATCATTCACACCTCAACAGCATTTGCTTAATTAATGTCTAAACCCCTACTGCATGCAAGAACAAAACAAAAAGGTGTGTAAAAAGATGCAAAAAGATTCTGCTAAAATATGAGAATACTCATGAATAAATACATCTTCCAGTGCCCTAGGCACTATTATCAACATTTTAAAACATTGTAAAACATTTATAATCCTCCCTTACTCAAACAGTAAAGCTACAGACAATTCAATGTCTTGTTCCAGCACAGGGAAAATGAGAGAGGAACAAGGGGTCATTTCTCCAGGACCTGAAGCTCAATACCAGAGCCATCTTCTTCTATACAGAGAACAAAACAACAACATACACATCAGACATGTCAGACCATTCATTCTACAGCAGACCGTAAAGATGGAATAGTTAATATGCTGTTGCTGTGGTAAAATTAAAAGACAACCCATGACCATGACAGCTTTCTCTCGCTCTCTCTGCTCAACCTCAGGAAAATGGAAGTGTTCCCATCTTAAGGACAACCACCGAGAAAAGGACTAGTTGCAGTCATAGACATACCTATTTCTTCTTCTTCTTTTTATATTCATCTATCCCCATTTTAGCTACAAACACAGTTAAATGTGCTGCTTCTATAAGCTAGTGCATACACTGTCATTGGATGTCCAGTTGGGCCCTTGATAGGTTTAGGTGGATTTGAAGATATTGGTACATATGCAGAAACACACATGAAATGTGATGTCATGTATGTCATGTGTGTCATGAAAATTGTGTTCTCTAAGTGTCACTGAGTATACTGATACTCAATTTCATGGGTTCACATTTCATAGTTGGATGGCAGGTAGCCTAGTGGTTAGAGTGTTGAACTAGTAACTGAATGGTTGCAAGTTCACATCTCTAAGCTGACACAATAAAAAATCTGTCATTCTACCCCTGAATAAGGACCAACCACTGATCCTAGGCTGTCATTGAAATTTTTTTTTTTTTAAATCTTAACTGACCTTCCTAGTTAAATAAAAGTTTAAAAAAATAGTTAAGGCTGTACAGTGCATACAAGTATGCCCAAGGCAATTATGCAGTCTAAAATATCCACAGTGTGATTTCAATTGTTTTCTGATTATTGTCAAATATATTAATTATTGTATTTTAAATTATGTAACAACATTCCAACCTTGTATAACTTAATCTAGTACAAACATATGACATGATTCCACTTTTTGTATTCGTTTGCATCACCTTCAATAAGGGACTTTTAATTTGAAGGTGAATCTCAAATTCCAACGATTGGCTAATCATTATTGTGGCTCATTTCACACAGGTAAATGAACCAATCCGAACTGTCTGTCTGTCGAGGGTGATGGGAGAGCTGGTCTCAGTTTCATGCTAAGCATCGCGCTAGCACTTACTACTCCCTCAACGGTCCGTGCTGCATTATGTTACCGGTATTCACACATTTCGTCACTAGTAATTAGTATAATTCTCGATTATCAGAAGGTATAACGGTAATTGTTTTTGGAAAGCTGCAAAAAAGTGTCGACTTTTCATGGTCTGATAAACATTTCGAAGTGGCAATTCGTGAAGCAGATAAAAATACGTTTTTGAAAACTGAAAAGATTAGGTCTCGATGTCTTGCCAAGGCTGCACTGCAGCATCTACTCACAGGCATTATCCCACTACTGGACAGCACGGGGGATTTGACCTGCTTCGTTTCCGACCTGGGCCGGTTCACCCCTCCTTAGACAACCTGGTGGTCCCGGGCTCCCCCAGGAACACCATATCGATACCGAACTTAGCATGGACACCCGTTCAACATAGCATGCTGCAGCCCAGAGCTCCTCAGCTCACTTGATCCACCAACCTCAGCCTCCCAGTGACTTGGATTACAGGCACATGCCACCGTGCCCGGCGAGAAACTCAGCTGCAGGTTAAGGTGATAGAGGTAGGAGTCTGGGACGTAAATACGAAGGACGGCTGTAGGCTATAGTCCTTTGCATGGGAAAAACTAAGAAGTGCTGCTGACTAGATTGTAAGAAATAAAACACGGATCATGCTTTACCATACATTGTGGAAGTGTAGGCTTACAGTAAAAAAAAGAAGAGTAAACGCACCTGCGACTGACAATGTGTCTGACATATGATATTTTGATTAATATATTTAAAAACAGTTTCAGAAGTTCTATAAAATGTTTAGAAAATCATTGTGCTAATTTAAAAATCTGATTAGGCCAAAATAAAATTATGATAAACAAATCCCCCCCAAAATAATGTTAAACAAAACCAGAAAAATGATCTATGCTGACTTCATTCACAATGGACAGCGAAGAAATACATACAGTATCATTCACACCTCAACAGCATTTGCTTAATTGATGTCTAAACCCCTACTGCATGCAAGAACAAAACAAAAAGGTGTGTAAAAAGATGCTAAAAGATTCTGCTAAAATATGAGAATACTCATGAATCAATACATCTTCCAGTGCCCTAGGCACTATTATCAACATTTTAAAACATTGTAAAACATTTATAATCCTCCCTTACTCAAACAGTAAAGCTACAGACAATTCAATGTCTTGTTCCAGCACAGGGAAAATGAGAGAGGAACAAGGGGTCATTTCTCCAGGACCTGAAGCTCAATACCAGAGCCATCTTCTTCTATACAGAGAACAAAACAACAACATACACATCAGACATGTCAGACCATTCATTCTACAGCAGACCGTAAAGATGGAATAGTTAATATGCTGTTGCTGTGGTAAAATTAAAAGACAACCCATGACCATGACAGCTTTCTCTCGCTCTCTCTGCTCAACCTCAGGAAAATGGAAGTGTTCCCATCTTAAGGACAACCACCGAGAAAAGGACTAGTTGCAGTCATAGACATAGCTATTTCTTCTTCTTCTTTTTATATTCATCTATCCCCATTTTAGCTACAAACACAGTTAAATGTGCTGCTTCTATAAGCTAGTGCATACACTGTCATTGGATGTCCAGTTGGGCCCTTGATAGGTTTAGGTTGATTTGAAGATATTGGTACATATGCAGAAACACACATGAAATGTGATGTCATGTATGTCATGTGTGTCATGAAAATTGTGTTCTCTAAGTGTCACTGAGTATACTGATACTCAATTTCATGGGTTCACATTTCATACTTGGATGGCAGGTAGCCTAGTGGTTAGAGTGTTGGACTAGTAACTGAATGGTTGCAAGTTCACATCTCTCAGCTGACAAAATAAAGAATCTGTCATTCTACCCCTGAATAAGGACCAACCACTGATCCTAGGCTGTCATTGAATTATTATTTTTTTAATCTTAACTGACCTTCCTAGTTAAATAAAGGTTAAAAAAAATAGTTAAGGCTGTATAGTGCATACAAGTATGCCCAAGGCAATTATGCAGTCTAAAATATCCAGTGTGATTTCAATTGTTTTCTGATTATTGTCAAAAATATTAATTATTGTATTTTAAATTATGTAACAACATTCCAACCTTGTATAACTTAATCTAGTACAAACATATGACATGATTCCACTTTTTGTAATCGTTTGCATCACCTTCAATAAGGGACTTTTAATTTGAAGGTGAATCTCAAATTCCAACGATTGGCTAATCATTATTGTGGCTCATTTCACACAGGTAAATGAACCTATCCAAACTGTCTGTCGATGGTGATGGGAGAGCTGGCCTCAGTTTCATGCTAAGTATCGCGCTAGCACTTACTACTCCCTCAACGGTCCGTGCTGCATTATGTTACCGGTATTCACACATTTCGTCAGTAGTAGTTAGTATAATTCTCGATTATCAGAAGGTATAACGGTAATTGTTTTTGGAAAGCTGCAAAAAAGTGTCGACTTTTCATGGTCTGATAAACATTTCGAAGTGGCAATTCGTGAAGCAGATAAAAATACGTTTTTGAAAAATGAAAAGATTAGGTCTCGATTTCTTGCCAAGGCTGCACTGCAGCATCTACTCACAGGCATTATCCCACTACTGGACAGCACGGGGGATTTGACCTGCTTCGTTTCCGACCTGGGCCGGTTCACCACTCCTTAGACAACCTGGTGGTCCCGGGCTCCCCCAGGAACACCATATCGATACTGAACTTAGCATGGACACCCGTTCAACATAGCATGCTGCAGCCCAGAGCTCCTCAGCTCACTTGATCCACCAACCTCAGCCTCCCAGTGACTTGGATTACAGGCACATGCCACTGTGCCCGGCGAAAAACTCAACTGCAGGTTAAGGTGATAGAGGTAGGAGTCTGGGACGTAACTACGAAGGACGGCTGTAGGCTATAGTCCTTTGCATGGGAAAAACTAAGAAGTACTGCTGACTAGATTGTAAGAAATAAAACACGGATCATGCTTTACCATACATTGTGGAAGTGTAGGCTTACAGTAAAAAAAAGAAGATAAAACCCATCCTGCGACTGACAATGTGTCTGACATATTATATTTTGCTTAACTGTTGGGGATGGGGGCGCTGTTTAGACTATTTATGCTAATTGGGTAATTTTTGAAACGGCTTCCCACAAAATCCTTGATCGTACAATATGCATATTATTATTATTATTGGATAGAAAACAGTCTATAGTTTCTATAGGAGTTGAAATTTTGTCTCTAAGTGGAACAGAGCCCATTCTACAGCAATTTCCCTGACATGGAGTCAGATTTGAGAAATGTTGGCCACTGTTCTGAAGTCAGTTAAAAGGGCACTGTCATTGCTATGACTATACGGACACTTCTTACGTCTTCCCCTGGATGCCTTTACGTGATGACGATTCCAATGGGGTCGATTGCGCGTTCACAGGCACTACAAATGAAAAAACCCTGAGGCTAGTCATTCTTTTGGAGCTGCGTCATGCGCCTAGAGGACACCGGCCCGCACCTGTTCCAAGCGTTAGTTTAGCCTGTTATATTTCTCCGGTCATCTTTTCACTCGTTATAGGAGTTAAAAACATCATAAGGTAGTTAATTTAAAGCGTTTTATAGCAATTTATATCCGTTTAGTGCGATTTTGGGACATTTATTTTTGAAACGATGTGAATAGTTGGGCACGCTTTTCAGTTCATCCCGAACGCAGTTGGCATTTCCACATGGCAAGAGGACAGCTTTCCACCAAAAGACGCTTACTCCCAAGAAAGGATCCTTTGCCCAAGATACTGATGGAAGAACAGCTCAAGGTAGGACATTTTTATTATGATAAATCGTGTTTCTGTCGAAACATTTTAGTGGCTTAGGACGCCATGTTTTTTGACGTAGCTTCGCTTGGCGCAAACTGTATTGAAAAGTAAGGATAAATTAAAAAATGTAATTCCGCAATTGTATTAAGAATTAAATTGTCTATCAATCCCTGTCCACCCTATATTTTTTAGTCACGTTTATGAGTATTTATGTATAAGAGTAGATCACTGTCTAAGTGGCGCAAGGACATATTCTGACCAGCTGAGTTACATTTCACATTGTCTAACCATGATTTTGGTGGCTAAATATAAACGTTTTCGATCAAACTCTATATGCATTGTGTAATATGATGTTACAGGAGTGTCATCTGAAGAATTCTGAGAAGGTTAGTGAAAAAATTAATATATTTTTGGCGATGTTGACGTTATCGCTCACTTTGGCTAGAATCAATGCTGGGCTGCTATGTGCTATGTGCTATGCTAATATAACGATTTATTGTGTTTTCGCTGTAAGACACTTAGAAAATCTGAAATATTGTCTGTATTCACAGGATCTGTGTCTTTCGATTCGTGTATGCTGTGTATTTTTACGAAATGTTTGATGATTAGTAAGTAGGTAAACACGTTGCTCAATGTAGTTTTTCTATTCCATTTGTGACGGTGGGTGCAATTGTAACCTATGCCATCTACCTGAAATATGCACTTTTTTCTAACAAAACCTATCCCATACCATAAATATGTTATCAGACTGTCATCTGATGAGTTTTTTTGTTGGTTAGGGGCTATAAATATCTTAGTTTAGCCGAATTGGTGATGGCTACTGGTGTTGGTGGACAAATAAAAGATGGTGGATTATGCTAATGTGTTTTTAGGTAATAGATGTACATCTTTACATATTGTGTCTTCCCTGTAAAACATTTTAAAATCGGACATGTTGACTGGATTCACAAGATCTGTGTCTTTCATTAGCTGTATTGGACTTTAATGTGTGAAAGTTAAATATTTTAAAAAAATATTTTTTTTGAATTTCGCGGCACTGGTTTTTCAGTGGGGGGGGGGGGGGGTGTGCCGCTAGCGCCACGCTGATCCTAGACAGGTTAATATATTTAAAAACAGTTTCAGAAATTCTATAAAATGTTTAGAAAATCATTGTGCTAATTTAAAAATCTGATTCGGAAAAATAAAATTATGATAAACAAATCCCCCCCCAAATTATGTTAAACAAAACCAGAAATATGATCTATGCTGACTTCATTCACAATGGACAGCGAAGAAAAACATACAGTATCATTCACACCTCAACAGCATTTGCTTAATTGATGTCTAAACCCCTACTGCATGCAAGAACAAAACAAAAAGGTGTGTAAAAAGATGCTAAAAGATTCTGCTAAAATATGACAATACTCATGAATCAATACATATTCCAGTGCCCTAGGCACTATTATCAACATTTTAAAACATTGTAAAACATTTATAATCCTCTCTTACTCAAACAGTAAAACTACAGACAATTCAATGTCTTGTTCCAGCACAGGGAAAATGAGAGAGGAACAAGGGGTCATTTCTCCAGGACCTGAAGATCAATACCAGAGCCATCTTCTTCTATACAGAGAACAAAACAACAACATACACATCAGACATGTCAGACCATTCATTCTACAGCAGACCGTAAAGATGGAATAGTTAATATGCTGTTGCTGTGGTAAAATTAAAAGACAACCCATGACCATGACAGCTTTCTCTCGCTCTCTCTGCTCAACCTCAGGAAAATGGAAGTGTTCCCATCTTAAGGACAACCACCGAGAAAAGGACTAGTTTCAATCATAGACATACCTATTTCTTCTTCTTCTTTTTATATTCATCTATCC